>NC_090442.1:172007617-172657061 GCF_031143425.1 Pleurodeles waltl
AGTACAGGTGCATTGTCCATAGGCACATTGGATGGGGAGCAATGGCAGTTCAAGGTGGATAGGGTGACAGAGTGGGACATAAGGGTGAAAATCAGAAGAGTCTCATTTCCTGGTGGGATCTCAGCAATAGTCTCTGGCTTCTGCCTGGATCACAGGGAACGTTTGCGGGGTAGTTCTCCTTCTGCAGGGGGAGTGGTGCTGGTGGCCTGTTGGTCCTGTGGCGGGGCCTCCTGTCCACTAGCGGCAGCGGAGGTGGAAGGCAGTTCAGATGTCTGGCTAGTGGCAGGGGCCCACTGTTGTGAGACTGCCTTCCTCATAATATTGGCCATGTCTGCCAGCACCCCTGCTCTGGAGACCAGGGTGGTGTTGATGGCCTGCACGTCCTCCCTGATCCCCTGGTACTGACCCTCCTGCAGCCGCCTGTTCTCCTGCACATTGTGCAAGATCTGGCCCATCGTGTCCTGGGAATGTTGGTATGCTCTCAGGATCTCTGCAAGTGCCTCTTGGAGAGTCAATTCCCTGGGCCTGTCCTCTCCTTGGCGCACAGCAGTCCTCCCAGTTTCCCCACTGGCCTGTGCCTCTGTCCCCAGAACCGTGTGCCCACTGCCACTGACCCCAGGTCCCTGATTGTCTTTGGTATAAAGTGTGCCGTGGGGTCCCTGTAGAGGTGGGCACACTGCTGATTGACGTGTCCTGGGGACAGAGGTGTGGGTTTGCTGGGTGGGTGCTCTGATGGTGTTTCCAGGTGGGGAAGGCTCTGTCATTGTCTGTGTCGGGTAACCGGGTAACTGACTTTCCAGAGGTCCCTGATGGGCCAGGTTGGTCACCCAGATCCAGGCGACCAGAGTTGCTGTCATCACTGTGGGCCTCTTCTGTGGGGGGACTAGATATTGCTGGCACCTTCTCTCCGCTGACATTGGCTGGAATACCTGTGGGGATGTAAATGCTGTGTTAATGTTTCTGTTTGTGACATATTGTGCATTGGTGGGTTGCCCTCTTTGGTTGTATTTGCACTGGCAGCTTTCACTTGTGTAAGTTGGTATGTGGTGGGCTGGCTGATTATCTCTAGTGTGCATGCTTTAGTGATAGGTGTCCACGCAGGTCTGTGAGTGGTGTCCATGCATTGGTAGAGCATGCAGGGCTTGGCACTGGGATGAGTGAGATGTGATGGTGGGGAGTGTGGGAAGTGGCGGAGTGATGGGAGTGAGGGTGAGGCTGGGGGTATGTGTTGGCATGCAGGTAGGGGGTAGTAGTAGTATAGCGTTGACTTACTAGAGTCCAGTCCTCCTCCTACTCCGGCCAGGCCCTCAGGATGCATGATTGCCAATACTTGCTCCTCCCATGTTGTTAGTTGTTGGGGAGGAGGTCGGGGTCCACCGCCAATCTTCTCTACAACGAGTTGGTGTCTTGCTGCAATGGAACATACCTTCCCCCGTAGGTCGTTCCCCCTCTTCCTGATGTCATCCCTGGTTCTTGGGTGCTGTCCCACGGCATTGACCCTGCCCACGATTTTCCGCCATAGCTCCATCTTCCTAGCTATCGATATCTGCTGCACCTGTGCTCCAAATAGCTGAGGCTCTACCCTGAAGATTTCCTTCACCATGACCCTTAGCTCCTCCTCTGAGAATATGGGGAGTCTTTGTGGTGCCATGGGTGTTGTGTGAGTTGTGTAGGTGAGGGTGTGTAAGGTGATGTGTTGAGGTGTGTGATGTGGGGTGCGTGGGTGGTGTATAGGTGTAGGTAGTGTGTGGCTCTGGTTTTGTCTATGATTGTGATGTCTGTCTCCTGCCAATTGTTTGTAATGGTAAAGGGTCGTGGGTAATGTGGGTGTGTGTTTTATAGTTGTGTGGGTGTGTGGTTGTGGTGTGTGTATGGGTGTCAGGTGTGTGTTGTTTGAATTGTCCAATGTGGTGTTGTTTTGTTGAGTGTGTGTATTTTGAACGCGGCGGTATGTACCGCCGATGGTTTACCACCATTGAATGTCCGCCGTGGTGATTCGTGGGTAATAATGTGGTGGGCGTTGTTCTGTTGGCGTAACGGTGTGGGTTTTGATACCGCCAGTTTATCACTGACCTTTGGACTGGCAAAATTCTGTGTGTGGCTGAATAGTGACAGATTGGTGTGTGTGTGTCACAATATGGTGAACGGATATCTAAGGCGGCTGTATGTTGGCGGCCGTCAGCGTGGCGGTAAGTGGGATTTACCGCCAATGTCATAATGAGGCCTTAGTGTTAAAAGTAAGGGAACATACCGCACAGCTCCTACAACGATAATGACCAGTTACCGGTGGTAAGCCCCATGCTACATCCAAAGTATAACTTGGTCCTTTACTAGGCAAATTATGGTTTGTGGAATGTACTGAATGATCTCTGATCAACGCTCGTTCCGTCCACAAGCACGCCGTTGAACTTTGGGACCTCCTGGACTCCACAGCCCCGGACGTCGCCTTCATCACGGAGACATGGATGAACGCCTCCTCTGCTCCAGACATCGCTACCGCCATCCCCGAAGGCTACAAGATCTCCAGAAAAGACCGCACCAACCAAGTAGGAGGAGGTGTCGCCATCATCTTCAAAGACTCCATCAGCGTCACCACCTCCACCGAAGACCCCCCCCTCGCCGCTGAACACCTGCATTTTCAGATTCGCACCGACCCAAGGACCACCCTCAGAGGATCCCTCGTCTACCGTCCTCCCGGACCTCGCGCCTCTTTCAGCGACGCCATCGCCGACTTCATCTCCCCGCACGCCCTCGCCTCACCGGACTACATCCTCCTAGGCGACCTCAACTTCCATCTGGAACAAAACAACGACCCCAACACCACCACCCTGCTCGACAACCTCGCCAACCTCGGCCTCAAACAACTGGTGAACACCGCCACCCACATCGCCGGACACACGCTCGACCCTATCTTCTCCGCCAGCAAACACGTCTTCTTCAGCCACACCTCTGCCCTACACTGGACCGACCACAGCTGCGTCCACTTCATATTCCGACGCGAGACCTCCCACCTCCGCACTCAACCCATCCCTCATCGACAGTGGAACAAGATCCCTGAAGAGCAACTCTTCTCCGCTCTCGCCGCCAACCAACCCACCCTCACCACCGACCCCAACGACGCAGCTCTCAACCTCACAAACTGGATCTCCAACTGCGCTGACAACCTTGCTCCCCTCAAACGCACGCATCGACAGACCAACACCAAAAAACCTCTCTGGTTCTCTGACACCCTCAAAGAATCAAAGAAAACTTGTCGTGCCCTTGAGAAGGCCTGGCGCAAGGACCACACCGCTGACAACATGACCGCCCTCAAGAACGCTACACGCGAACACCACCACCTGATCCGCACTGCCAAAAGGAACTTTTTCACCGACAGACTAGACAAAAACAGCCACAACAGCAGAGAACTCTTCAGCATCGTCAAAGAGTTCTCCAACCCCAGCGCCAGCGCCAACGCCGTCACGCCCTCACAGGATTTGTGCGAATCCCTCGCCACTTTCTTCCATCGCAAGATCAGCGACCTCCACGACAGCTTCGGACACCAGACCCAACCATACACCACTGAACCCGCTTCCCCGGACATCACCCTCAACAACTGGACCCACATCAACACGGAAGAAACCAAATCCATCATGAACTCTATCCACTCCGGCGCCCCTTCGGACCCCTGCCCGCACTTCATCTTTAACAAAGCCGACGACATCATCGCCCCGCACCTCCAGACCGTCATCAACTCTTCTTTTTCTTCTGCTACCTTCCCCGAATGCTGGAAGCACGCTGAAGTCAACGCCCTACTAAAGAAACCTACGGCTGACCCAAGCGACCTGAAAAACTTCCGCCCCATCTCTCTTCTACCTTTCCCAGCCAAGGTAATAGAAAAGACCGTCAACAAACAGCTGACCACCTTCCTGGAAGACAACAACCTGCTCGACCCTTCACAAACCGGATTCCGAACCAACCACAGCACGGAAACCGCCCTCATCTCAGTCACAGACGACATCAGAACCCTGATGGACAACGGTGAAACAGTCGCCCTCATTCTCCTCGACCTCTCGGCTGCCTTTGACACCATCTGTCACCGCACCCTAATCACCCGCCTACGCTCCACCGGGATCCAAGGCCAGGCCCTGGACTGGATCGCCTCCTTCCTCGCTAACCGCTCCCAAAGAGTTTACCTCCCTCCGTTTCGCTCAGAACCCACCAAGATCATCTGCGGCGTACCTCAAGGCTCATCGCTCAGCCCGACACTCTTCAATGTCTACATGAGCCCCCTCGCCGACATCGTACGCAAGCACGACATCATCATCACCTCCTACGCCGACGACACCCAACTTGTACTCTCCCTCACCAAGGACCCCGCCAGCGCCAAGACCAACCTACAAGAGGGTATGAAGGACGTCGCAGATTGGATGAGGCTCAGCCGCCTAAAGCTGAACTCTGAAAAAACGGAAGTCCTCATCCTCGGCAACACCCCGTCCGCCTGGGACGACTCCTGGTGGCCCACGGCCCTCGGCACCGCACCGACCCCCGCAGACCACGCCCGCAACCTCGGCTTCATCTTGGACCCTCTTCTCACCATGACCAAGCAAGTCAACGCCGTGTCCTCCGCCTGCTTCCTCACTCTCCGCATGCTCCGCAAGATCTTCCGCTGGATCCCCGCCGACACCAGAAAAACCGTGACCCACGCCCTTGTCACGAGTCGCCTGGACTACGGCAACACCCTCTACGCCGGGACCACCGCCAAACTCCAAAACCGCCTGCAACGCATCCAAAACGCCTCGGCCCGCCTCATCCTCGACGTACCCCGCAACAGCCACATCTCCGCACACCTGAGACACCTGCATTGGCTCCCAGTCAGCAAAAGGATCACCTTCCGTCTTCTCACCCACGCACACAAAGCCCTCCACAACAAGGGATCGGAATACCTCAACAGACGCCTCAGCTTCTACGTCCCCACCCGCCCCCTCCGCTCCGCTGGCCTCGCACTTGCTGCCGTCCTTGGCACCCGCCGCTCCACGGCGGGTGGGAGATCTTTCTCCTTCCTGGCGGCCAAGACCTGGAACTCCCTCCCCACCAGCCTCAGGACCACCCAGGACCACTCCGCTTTCCGGAGACTCCTAAAGACTTGGCTGTTCGAGCAGCGATAACCCCCCCTTTCCCCCCTAGCGCCTTGAGACCCGCACGGGTGAGTAGCGCGCTTTATAAATGTTAATGATTTGATTTGATTTGATTAATGCTTTTCCCTTTCTTATAGGCGAACAGCGGTTCTGCCAATGAAATATCTACATTGTGTGTGAAATGCCATTTCTTTGTAACCAGTTTTTTTATCTTATTCGTTTGAGGACAAAATGTTGTCATGTATACCAGCTTATCCACTGATTTCTTCTGTTTTGAGACAAACAGCTCCTTTCTAGGACAATAGCATGCTTGTTTCATAGCTGTTTTTACCACCTTCTTGGGATAGCCCCTGGATAGAAGCTTCTCCCGTAATATGCATGCCTCACTAAAGAAATCATCTTTCAATGTACAGTTTTTGCGTAATCTCAGAAACTGGCCAAAGGGAAGGCCAATACCTTTTATATGAAAGCAATGCATTCCTATCCGTAGGTTTTGGATACAGCTTAGTCAGTAATTTACCTTCTCTATGTGAAATCATCAAATCTAAAAAAGAAATCTCAAAGTCACTAATAAAGAGGGAACATTTACGATGTTCCTGAATCTGATGCAAATAATGAAATCTCTTAGCTCATGTTATGTGCCTGTCCAAATTAGAAAAATATCATCAATATATCTCTTTTAGGGCCAGATGTAGGTAGGTAAAAAATAGCGAATCGGAAATAGCGACTCAATGTGAATCGCTGTTTCCGACTCGCAAAACCAAATGCCATAAAGACTCGCCATACCAAATTGCGAGTCGTGACCTCCGTTTTTAGTGAAGGGTGTGGTCCGCTGTCGCAAATTGCCTGCAGGTGTAACATAACAGTTGGGAAACCCACTTCCTGGCTCTCGGTGATGACATCAGAACCAGGAAGTCACCAAATAGAACTGGGAGGAGGGAGGAGCACATCCAGCCTAAACTGCAGAGCCACACCCAGGTGGGAGGAGCTGCAGCAACAATGGAGAAGGAGACAGGCAGTGCTGGCAGGAGGTTCTAACGGAGGAGTGCTGCCTGCACCATGACCAACTTTTTGGCAAGGCAGCAATGAGTGTCCCTGACACTCAAAAGAAAACAAATTGGCAAGACATCCAGGAATAAATTAATGTTATTGGGGTAAGTCACTGCACCCTAGATGAAATCAGGAAAAGGTGGTATGACCTTTGATCCAGGACCAAGGAGAGGGCTGCGGAGCGCATGAGGGAGATGAAGGGTACTGGAGGAGGCCCATCCACCGTTCCACCACCTACAGCCCTGGAAACCATGGTGGAGACAACACTGGAGCTGGAGGCTGTACTGGGCATAGGAGATGTGGACAGTTCAGCGCCTGGAACATCAAAAAGTGAGTACCATGATAGATGCTTTGACACCCACAAATGCACTATACACACAATCCCAGTACACAGCAGCAGGCCCTACCAGACTAGCTCCATTCCAGTCTAGCAACCTCTAGAATAGTGCATTATGGGCAATGTAGTACAGTGGTCCAAAGATTGGCAAATGTTTATTATGAGTCAAAAAACAGATGTGCAAGACTGACAGTGTATCCCCTATGTCCCACAGGTCTCCCACAAGGCCCCCCATCAGTGAACCCACAGGAGGAGGCTGCCACTGACACAGCAGGGCACAGCAGGACACCACCACCCATGGAAATTACACCAGAGCTCATGGAAGATCCTGCGCAGGATATGGAGGCAGCAGTGGAAGCACAAGGGCCATGCCCTACAGAGAGGCACACACAGCCAGCAGCAGGAGCAGTGCGCAGACGCCGCCGCAGAGGGCAGTCTGTGCACAGGGAGGATGTCGCAGATGTTGAGTTTGCGGGACTTGAGGCATCACTAGTACAAGGTCAGCGCCTGCAAAACAGACAGTTGAGGTCAATTAACAGGAACCTTACAAGACTGCAGACCACTATGACCTATGGGATGGCTAATGTGGACAATCAGTTCCAAACTATGAACACACATCTGGGGAACCTGACACAGTCCATCGAAATATTGGTCAGGGAACTGGCAGCAGACAGGGCACAGGCACGGCGCAGGGAGCACAACACTGCAGCCCGGTTTGACAGACTTGCAGCATCCATTGGGCGCCTGGCTACAAACACCACCTGCCTGTCAAGGCGCACTGTCAGCCTGCAGGTCGAACTGGGTTATTTTGCTGGTGATGTGGCACAGGGACTTGGCCGCATCAGCCATGTGGTTGACATAATGGAGACCAGACAGGCTGCAAGGGGCACAGGGGATACCCCGCAGGACAGCGAGGAGGGCTCTACCATAAGCAGTGTGTCTGCCACTGATGCGCGTGTGCTGCGGAGTAGCAGTGCACGGCAGGCCTCAGGGGACCCACCAGGAGTGAGCCATGGTGGCCGCAGTCGGAGGAGGCTGTGAGCCACTGACATGTACTATTACTGAGGCACATGCAATTAATGTGTCTGATTTGACTGTTTACAGTTCTAGACTGTGGCATACTGCACATTTCTTATGACATCATAGTTTAGCAATAAAAAAGTTTTGTTTGTTTCCCTACATAACTGGGCTATGTGTGTCTGACATTAGTGAGCGTTGTCACGGTTGCCACGTACCTGCCAAAGTATTGGGTTGCAATGTGGTTCCGTCTCTGTCTGCCCTCATTTGCGATGCTTCTATCCCCAGGCTGTTGGTGTGGTAGCTCTTGCTCCTCATACTCCGTGTCTGTGTCTTCAGGGGTGAGATGTAGCCCACGTCTGGTGGCAATGTTGTGTAGGATGGCACAGGCATGCTGTTTCTGGGGCATACTGGAGTGCACCTCCACTTTTGTGGAGGCATCGGAATCTTGCCTTTAACAAGCCAAAGGTCCTCTCGACTACAGTTCTTGTCCGCCGATGTGCAATGTTGTATCGCCTCTCGTTCTGATTGCCAGGTGTTAGGTATGGGGTGAGTATCCATGGTCTCAGGGAATATGCACTGTCGCCTGTTTGACAAAAAAGGCAAAATTAGCAGGGCATCACAGGGTTACACAGTGACCTGTATGTAAGGCTTCAGAGTGTAGTCACCAATACCTAATAGATATCCTTCTCCAAACTCCCCACGGTCTAGGCGTTGGTGTATCCCACTGTGCCTGAATATGTATGAATCATGTGTACTCCCTGGGTATTTAGCTACAGTGTCAGTAATGACATTATGGGCGTCACATACCACCTGGATGTTAAGTGAGTGGGTACATTTCCTATTGCGGAACACATATTCCAGATTTGCAGGTGGGCATATTTGTATATGTGTCTCGTCCACACACCCTATTACATGGGGGAAGTTGGCAATTCTGTAGTAGTCCAACTTGGCGCTGTTGATTTGTGCCTCATTCCTGGGAAGGTATATATATCTGGACATGTGTGCCAGTATGGCATCTAGGAAACGTCTGAAGAATCGTGAGAGTGCACTTTAGGATACCCCACCTGCCACAGCAATCATCCCCTGATAGCTACTCGAGGCCAAGAGGTGCAGTGAGCATAGCACTTGCACATGTGTGGGGATGGCGCTGCCACGCATTGTCTGTCGTTCAAGCTGAGGTTTCAGCAGTCCAATAATTTCTAAGATAACAGCACTGCTCAGTCTATATTTGTCATAAATCTCCTCCTCAGTTTGTTGAAATAGTGTCTGCCTGGTTCGGTATATCCTCTCCTGTCTCTGCCTCCTCCTCCTCTGCTGGGCGGCCTGGACTCTTCTCCTCCATGCAATCAAGTACAGTTCAGCCATTTTGAGTCACCCAGATGCCATCTGGGTGTCCTTTTATACTTTGGTTCTGGTTACCACCTGCTCTGAATCAGTGGTAATCTGGGTGTGCAAAACGAGCTTTTTGCGACTAGTCTCAATTTGCGACTGGCTTTTGCATATGGTTTGTGACTCGCAAATTGTGACTTCCTGATTGCAGGTCGCGAAATCAGGTCGCATTTTTTGCGAGTCGGTGCTGGGTCGCATCGCTATTTGCTAATCGGAAATGGGATTTTTGCATCCCATTTAGTTTTTTGCTGGGTTGCAAATAGCGATTCGGGCCATTTGTGGCTCGCAAAACTTTGCTACATCTGGCCCTTAGCCTTTTATATTGGGCCAGTATTGATTAGAATCCGTCAGTACATACCTATACTCAAAACCATCTACATAGATATTAGCCGGATTTGGGGCAAAAATCGCTACCATGGATGTACCGAAGCGTTGCTGGAAATACTGATTGGCATATTTCAAGTAGTTCTTCTGCAAAGCTATTTTAATTACAGACACAATGAAGGCTGTAGGGACAAATATTGTTTGGGAACGTTGGTTCAAATGATTTTGATTGATACGTATGCTCTCTTCCTGAGGAATATTAGGCCTTCATTCCAACATTGGCGGTAAGTGCCACTTACTGCCATGCTGACTGCCGCCAACATACCGCGGCGGTATACCGCTACCCGTATTATGACCCACACATAGAAATCCACACCTATACAGACACACACATAAGTCCGCCACACCAAAGGTCAGTGATAAACTACCAGTACCAAAACCCACACCGTTACGCCAACGGAAATACAGCCACAGCATCATGACCCACGAATCATTGCGGCGGTCATTCAACCACAGTAAACCATTGGCGGTACACACCTCCGCGCCCAAAATACACAGACACTAACAAAACAACACCATATTGGGCAATTCATACCACACACACCTGACACACATACACACACCACACCCACACAACCACAACACTAAAAAACACACAACAACACCAACCCAGCCCATTGCAATACCCCCTCCACTTACTAGCACCTAAATAAACACCCTTGGAACAAAATCAAATATGGAGTCTGTCAATTGTATGTCAAATGTATTAGTTTCACAAACTGTAAAATGCAATTGAAATGTACTGTAATATTTCCATAGGTATGACCTGTAGTGGGCAGCAGTAAACACACCAGGACGCAGGGTGGGGCAAAGAGATCTGAAAATAGAGATGTCGAAGGGTACAGTAAGTGGCCATAGAAATAGGGAATTCAGGCTGTCATGTTCAATGTCCAACACAAAACTGCAATGGAAGGTGAAGCTACTGTGTCTTACCTGTGTGTCACTGGATCTACTGTTGAATTAGTGTAGTTCTGGTGTCCACATCTTCTTCCTCTGCCTCCTCTTCATCACTGTCCACAGGGTCCACCGCTTCCACACGATCATCCCCAGGCTCATCCTCCTGCAGAAAAGGCACCTGGCATCTCAAGGCGAGGTTGTGCAACATGCAACATGCATCGATGATCTGGCACACCTTCTTGGGTGTGTAGTACAGGGATCCACCTGTCAGATGGAGGCACCGGAATCTGGCCTTCAGGAGGCCAAAGGTTCTCTCAATGATCCTCCTTGTTCACCCATGTGCCTCATTCTAACGTTCCTCTGCCCTTGTCCTGGCATTCCTCACTGGGGTCAGGAGCCATGAGAGGTTGGGGTAACCAGAGTCACCTGCAAATATCAAGGGTTACCTGTTAGCCACACACTCACCCTTAGGGCCAAACCCACACCCATATACTTACATCAACTGAGTGGGGACCATGGGCTCACCTATTAGCCACACCCGGTGCCTCTGGAGCTGAGATATCACATATAGGATGCTGCCATTCCTCAAAATGTAAGCGTCATGCACAGAGCCAGGATACTTGGCATTCACATGGGAGATGTACTGGTCCGCCAAACACACCATCTGCACATTCATAGAATGGTAGCTTTTTCGATTTCTGTACACCTGTTCATTTATGCGGAGGGGGAGCAAATGCCACATGTTTACCATCAATGGCCCCAATGATGTTGGGGATATGTCCCAGGGCATAGAAATCACCCTTCACTGTATCAAGACCCATGAATCAACGCGGTGGTCTTTCAACCGCGGAAAACCATTGGCGGTACACACCGCTGTGCTCAAAATACACACACAGTTACAAAACACAACCACATTGGACAATTCAAACTACACACACCTGACACACATACACACACCACACCCACACACCCAATCCAATATAAAACACACACCCACATTACCCACAACCCCTTACAACGAAATTTTTGGAAGAAGCAGAGAGAGAGAAAAGCAAAGACAACACCAGAATCCAGAGGCACACAGCACCATCACTCATACACTACCCACACACAAAACACCACTCACCCCAAAACATCACCCCACACATCACATCAACCATCACCTCACACATCACTCACACCACATCATGGCACCTCAAAGACACCCCAGGTTTTCTGAGGAGGAACCCAGGGTCATGGTGGAAGAAATCATCCGGGTAGAGCCACAGCTATTCGGATCACAGGTGCAGCAGACATCCATTGCTAGGAAGATGGAGCTATGGCGGAGAATTGTCGAAAGGGTCAACGCAGTGGGACAGCATCCAAGAACACAGGATGACATCAGGAAGAGGTGGAACGACCTACGGGGCTAGGTACATTCCGTGGTATCCGGACGCCAGGTAGCAGTACAGAGGACTGGCTGTGGACCCCCACCTCCTCCCCCACAACTAACAACATGGGAGGAGCAAGTCTTGGCAATAATGCATCCTGAGGGCCTTGCAGGAGGACTGGACTCTTGTAAGTCAAATCTTTACTATAATATACCCCCACCCTACCTGCATGTCATCACAAACCCCAACCACTACCCTCACACCCGTCACTCCACCACCTCACATATACCCTACTGTCACAACCCACACATCCCAATACCAAGCCATGCATGTTACACCAATGCATGGACACCCATCACCAAAGCATGTCCAAGGGAGAGACTCACCCAGGGCACACAATCACCACTCACACAAGGGCCAAGGCGATATTGCAAGCACAGTAGTAGAGGGAAATACACCAATTGCACAAGATGGCACACACAGATACAATAACAATGCATTTACACCCCAACAGGACCCCTACACAACGTCACCGGACAGGAGGTGCCAGCCATATCCAGTTCCCCCACAGAAGAGGCCCACAGTGACAACAGCAGCTCTGCATGCCTGGATCAAGATGACCAGCCCAGCCCATCAGGGACCTCTGGACAGTCAGTTACCCTGCCACAGTCCCAAACCACCACAGAACCTCCCCCCTCAGGAAACACCACCACAGCACCCACCCAGCGGGCCCATGCCAATGTCCCCACGACACGTCAATCAGCAGTGTATCCACCACTACAGGGACCCCAGGCAAACCCATTAACCCAGGATGATCAAGGACCTTGAGTCAGTGGCAGTGGGCACACTGTTCAGGGGATAGAGGTACAGGATAATGGAAGCTGGGAGGACTGCTGTGCGACAGGGGGAGGACAGGCCCAGGGAACCCACTCTCAACGAGGCACTCTCAAACATAATGGGAGCATACCACCATTCCCAGGAGACCATGGGCACAGTACTAGCCAAGTTTCAGGAGACCCAGCGGCTGCAGGAGGGACAATTCCTGGGGATTTCTGTACACCTGTTCGTTTCTGCGGGTGGGGGACAATTGCCACATGTGTACCATCAATGGCACCAATGATGTTGGGGATATGTCCCAGGGCATAGAAGTCACCTTTCACTGTGGGCAAATCCTCCACCTGGGGGAATACAATGTAGTTGCACATGTGTTTCAGCAGGGCAGACAACACTCTGGTCAGCACATTAGAAAACATTGGCTGGGACAACCCTGATGCCATGGCCACTGTAGTTTGAAAGGAGCCACTTGCCAGGAAATGGAGCACTGACAGGACCTGCACTAGAGGGGGGATTCCTGTGGGATGGCGGATAGCTGACATCAGGTCTGGCTCCAATTGGGCACACAGTTCTTGGATTGTGGCACGATCAAGTCTGTAGGTGATAATGATGTGTCTGTATTCCATCAGGTGCACCAGGGGTCTGTACACCGGAGGATGACACCATCTCATCATCTGCCCCAGCGGATGTGCCCAATGGAGAATGGTGTGCAGAGGGTTATGTACCACATAGGTTGTACAAGTGTTTTTGCTGTAATGTGAGTAAATCCGTGTGTGGCGTTGTCTGTCCGTTTTTTTGCCCAAATGTGCTGTGTCACCCTGAAATGGCGGCTGCCTGACCTGTGAGGATGGACAAGGGGAAATGAGGTAACTGCGCTGGCGTTGTGCAGCGTCGCTGTAGGCGGTCGTAGACTGCAGCGCAATTCAGCATTGGTTATCATGGGCCCTATGGGTTCCAGGAGCCAACGACGTGGTACGCCAGAGGTGACGGTACACACCGCCATTTTCTATCTCTTCCCTCACTTGATACCTGACCTTCAACAGGAGAGGACCTACACTACAAGTGCTGCTGTGACCTGTGTCTGGAAGCGACAATGGCTCGAGTGTCTGGGGAAAGGGCCCCTGCCTTCACTTCGGAGGAGTTGGAGAGACTAGTGGATGGGGTCCTCCCCAGTACACGCTACTCTGCAGTCCTCCAGACAAACAGGTGAGTACACTGTGAGCATGATGGTTGGGCCATGAATGTATGGAGTGGTGTGGATGGAAGATACATGTGGGGGTGGGCTGAGGCCTGCATGTGAGGTTGGTGAGTGTATGTGTGTCAGGGCATGGGTGGGAACTGGTGGGCAATGAGTATGACGAACCGGACGGGGGAGTAATTTCCTTTCATCCTATACCTTTCCTCTAGGTCAGCGCCCACCAGAAGAAGGGTATTTGGCGTGCCATTGCCAAGGAAGTGCAGACCCTGGGGGTCTATCATAGACGGAGCACCCACTGCCGAAGAGATGTGAGGACCTGAGCCGATGGAGCAAGAAGATGGCGGAGGCCCAGCTGGGGATGGCCTCCCAACATGGAAGGGGTGCCCGTTGCACCATGACCCCCCTGATGTTCCGGATCCTGGTGGTGGCATATCCAGAGTTGGATGGGCACTTGAGGGCATCGCAGCAGCCACAAGGGGGTGAGTACAGTCTCATTCAGCTGACTCTGCGCGCTTTACAAGGTGTTGGTAGGGTAGGTCCCTTGTTAGGCAGGCTCAGTGGCACTCCAACCCCAATAGTGGTAGTGGGCATCTACAACTAGTCAGCCTCCTGTGGGTTCCAGGTGTGCAGCAAATGGTGTAAGGCATACTCCTCCATGGGCAGGTGAATTTCATACTAACTGCTAGTGCATGGCCTAGTGCATAGGGCTTCTCCCTGTGTGTTGTGTCAACCAATGGTAGTGTTTATGCTGGCATTGACCATGTGTCTCCTCTATCTTACCCCCCTTCTTGTTTTGTCACCCTGTCATTGTGTGCATTAGCATCATCTGGCAGAGGAGCAGAGGCAGATGGAGGGAGCTGCATCACACATTGCCCAAGAGGGTGAATCCACCGACGGCGAGGGCACCAGTGGGACGGAGGGCGAGGGGAGCTCCACGACGGGGACAGGAGGGAACACCAGCGACAGCAGCTCCTCCTCTGATGGGAGCTCCCTTGCGGTGGCGGGCATCACCGCAACAACAGGTACAGCCGCCACCCCCCCACCAGCACCGCCCTCCCAACAGCCCTCAGCGTGTTTCCCGTGCCCGCTCACCCAGGAGGGTGGGCATCTCCTTCGCCCCAGGCACCTCAGGCCCTGCCCAAGTCAGCCCTGCTGCCCTCAGTGAGTAGGCTATTGACCTCCTGAGATCCCTCTCTGTTGGGCAGTCAGCAATACTGAATGCCATCCAGGGTGTAGCAGTGCATTTGCAACAAACAAATACATACCTGGAGGGCATTCACTCTGGCGTGGCGGCCCAACAGAGAGCATTCCAGGCTCTGGGAAACACACTGATGGCAGCCATTGTCCCTGTCTCCAGCCTCCCCCCTCCAACGTCCTCTACCCAGTCCTAATCCCCTCAACCCCAGCCTATCCCAAGCACACCTTCAGACCAGCAATCACCCAAATCAACACACAGAAGTGGCTCAGGCATACACAAGCACCACACTTCATCTCAAACAAGCACCATCCACATGCAGACACACCAACATCCACTGCCTCCACTGTGTCCGCCTCCTCCTCCTCGTCCACCTTCCTCCCAGTAGCGTCTCCACTCACACCTGCATGCACTACATCCTCATCCACTACCTCTATCACCAGCACGCTTATCACTACACGCCCCTCACTGGCAGTCACCACCTCCACATCCATGCACACGTCCCCTGTGTCCTCTCCCACTGTGTCTGTGACCCCTCCTCCCCAAGTACACAAACGCAAGCACACAGACACCCAACAGCCATTCACCTCACAACAACATCCAGCCCATGCACCTGCACCCAAAAACAGCAGACTGACACCTCCTACAACCACTTCCGCTTCCTCCACTCCCAAACCTTCACGCCCCAGTGTCCCTAAGAAGCTTTTCCTCGCCACCCTTGACCTATTCCCTACTCCTCCCTCCCCCGTCCTTCACTTCGGGCCAGGGTCGCCAGAACCCAGCCCAGCCCCTCAGCCACCCAGTCCAGAGCCACTATGGTTTCTGCAGCTACTGCAGGTGTGAGAGGCTCCAAGGAGGCACCCTTCAGCCCAGCCAGTGTGCCAGAACCACCTGCCAAGGCCAAGAAGGGTCCGCCACCTAGCAAGGGCAAGAAGGGGTCACCAGCCAGCAAGGAGAAGGAGGCACCACCAGCCAGCAAGGGCAAGAAAAAGACCAGCTGGCAGAAGCAAGGAGGCACAACCATCTGCCAAGGGCAGGAAGGGGCACACAAAACCAGCCATGGCACTTCAGCCGTCCGAGGCTGCAGGTGAAGGCCTGGAGGCTACCACCATCACTACCGACCAGCACCGCCACCTGCATCATGACCGGCACTGCCACATGCACTGCCGCCAGCAGCACCACTGCCAGTAGCAGCAGCCCCAGTGGGCAGCCGTCTCAGGCTGCAGGTGAAGGCCTGGAGGCTACTACCACCACTGCCAGAACTGCCACCTGCACTGCGGCCAGCACCGCCACCTGCACCACGGCCAGCACCGTCACATGCACCACTGCCAGCAGCAGCAGCCCTAGTGGGCAGCCGTCCGAGGCTGCAGGTGAAGGCCTGGAGGCTACCACCACCACTGCCAACACCGCCATCTGCAGCGCAACTGGCATCCACTGAGCAGCCGTCACCGCCGGCGAGCAGTGTGTAGTGGTAACTACATGGGCCTCAGTGTGTCCTGTCCCCTGCAACACGTGTCGGTGTAACACACAGGTGAGAGACTGTGACCTTGCCCCATCCAGGATGAAGCACACTGGGGACAAGGCCCCCTCCAGAACAAGTGGAAGAAGGCATCCACTCAGCCCCTTCGTGCCAGGATGAAGCACACTGGGCACAAGGACCCCTCCAGAACCAGTGGTAGAAGCCTTCCATTCAGCCCCTCCTTGCAAGGATGAAGCACACTGGGCACAAAGCCCACTCCAGAACCAGTGGAAGAAGGCAACCACTCAGCCCCTCCTTGCCAGGATGAAACACACATGGGGCACAAGGCCTCTCCAGACCCAGTGGAAGAAAACATCCACTCAGCCCCTCCTTGCCAGGATGAAGCACACTGGGCGCAAGGCCCCCTCCAGAACCAGTAAAAGAAAACATCCACTTGAGAGACTGTGGCCTTGCACTCCCCAGGGCCAAGCAGTGGGCAAACCACACATTCGAGAGAATGTGGCTTTGCACTCCCCAGGACCATGCAGTAGGCAAACCACCCACTTGAGAGACTGTGGCCTTGCACTCCCCAGGACCAAGCAGTGGGCAAACCACCCACTTGAGAGACTGTGGCTTTGCACTCCCCAGGACCAAGCAGTGGGCATGAAGCCCTCTCCAGGCCAGTGGCATTGTACTATCTTCCAACTGAGGTTCCCCCCCATTCCCTGTCCCCCATAGGTTCCTGTGTGTTTTTTACTTGATGCCCCTGCAGTGTTCTCTCCGTATTGAGGCAGGAGTCAAGTGTGGACTTGCAGCGCGGGCTCCATGGTGTCGTGGTTCTTCCTTGAGTGTCGAGAGGTGAGTCATTTCCCTTCAGTGTTCTGTTTCCGCTGTGCTTTTGATGGCGTTGGTACTGCCCTGGAAAAGGTGGCGGATAGGCGTGTTATAATGCAGTGGGCGGTACATTGTCTTCCGCCTGGCTGTTGGCGGTTACCGCCGCGGTGTTTGTTGCTACCGCCGCGGCGATCGGTGTGTTAAAGTGGCTGTTTGCGTTGGCAGTTTCCGCCGTGGTCATGATTCCAATTTTTTTACCGCCGGCCTGGTGGCGGTGTTATCGCCGCTTTATTACCGACTGCCAGGGTTGTAACGAGGGCCTTAGTGTTGAAAGAAGCTGTATCTAAAGTGACCAACCATTCTGTATTGGTATCAAAAGACATCCCTTCAATCAAATTAGTCATATAGGTTCCGTCTTTTACATATGTGTCTTGCTGAGCAACATATCGTTCAATATAAAAAAATAATGTATGCCCCTAAAGTTTCTAGAATGAAACCACACCATGATAAAATGGGCCGGCCTGGGGAATTCTGACTGTCTTTATGGATTTGTGGCAGAGTATAAAGAACCGGTGTTCTAGGATTCTCCCGAGTCAGAGGAACTCTTTCTCTGAGACATAACCCAACTCCTTACCCTTAGTGGTTAGCGTCATAATTTCAGATATAATACTTACAATAGGATTAGTAGCATGCTTAGTGTAATATTTAGGGGCATATTTATACTCCGTTTGCGCCGAATTTGCGTCGTTTTTTTTTACGCAAATTTGGCGCAAAACTAACGCCATATTTATACTTTGGCGTTAGACGCGTCTAGCGCCAAAGTATGAGGAATGAGCGTCATTTTTTTGCGTGAACGCCTTCCTTGCGTTAATGAGATGCAAGGTAGGCGTTCCCGTCTAAAAAAATGACTGCGACGCAAATGCGTCGTATTTATACTCCCGGGCAAAAATCACGCCCGGGAGTGGGCGGGGTCAAAAACCCCGCATTTGCGCCTCTTTTTAATGCCTGGGTCAGGGCAGGCGTTAAGGGACCTGTGGGCTCAAAATGAGCCCACAGCTGCCCTCCCATGCCCCCAGGGACCCCCCCTGCCACCCTTGCCCACCCCAGGAGGACACCCAAGGATGGAGGAACCCATCCCAGGGACATTCAGGTAAGTTCAGGTAAGTATAATTTTTTTTTTTTTTGGCATAGGGGGGCATGATTTGTGCCCCCCTACATGCCACAATGCCCAATAACCATGCCCAGGGGACATAAGTCCCCTGGGCATGGCCATTGGGCAAGGGGGCATGACTCCTGTCTTTACTAAGACAGGAGTCATGTAAATGGCGTCTGGGCGTCGTTAAAAATGGCACAAATCGGGTTGAGGCGATTTTTTTGCCTCAACCTGACTTGCCCCATTTTAAGACGCCCTAACGCCATTTTCCCCAACGCCGGCGCTGCCTGGTGTACGTGGTTTTTTTCCTGGCTTCAGAATGGCGTTAGCCGGCGCTAAACTTTTTGACGCTAAACTGCGTCAGTGCAGTTTAGCGTCAAAAAGTATAAATACGGGCCTTAGCATCCAAAATCTGTTTACAAACCTATCTATTTAAGTAGCAAAGTCTTGGAGGACAATTCCTCCCCCCTCATCACCCGGTTTGATGACTAACGTCCCATTATTCTTCAGGTTATTTGAAAGCTCACTAGTAGCGTTTAATTTACAGGCCCTGGGCACATGTCGTGCACTTTACTAGGGACTTACAAGTAAATAAAATATGCCCATTGGGTATGAGACAATGTTACTGTTTAGGGTAGAGAGCATATGCACTTTAGCACTAGTTAGCAGTGGTAAAGTGCGCAATCGAAAACTAGCAAAAACAGTGTCAGAAAAGTGGAGGGAAGCAGGCAAAAAGTTTGGAGATGACCCTCCTAAGGCTAACAGGTCTAACAGTGATCTATCAGCCTACCTGGAAGGTGATTATTCTTTTTCTGGTAGGGGGGCATTCCTATTAGCACTTTGTTGTGTTCCAGGAGCATTATCCCTATGAGGACCAGGAGGATGAGCCGCATCATGTTCAGGAACCTTCTGTAAATATTCCTATCATGCTGGTCACAGACTTATGCATGATGCTAAATGACTATAACAAAAGATTCCCCACTCAGCAGCCTCCACTGTGGCAGGAAGCCCCTGAAGCAATTCCTGCTCCACAAAGCACACCTAGGGCTCTTTGGAGGAGGGGGGCGTGGCCGGACGCCATGGCGTTTGCAGCCTCTCCGTGAGGCTCCCACCCAAGTCTCCCCATCCTCGGGCTTGCTGCGCCACTATAGCCCCAAAAATAAGTGGCTGAGGAGCGGACCCTTCCCGCGGAACAGCCAAATCGCCGGTGAAGACCCGGCTCAATCGAACTCACCGCACCGAGGGGAGCCGTGCTCGTCTCTGGCCCCCCGAGACCTTGGGGGGGGAGAAATCAGAACGCCGGCGACTTCTGTCCAGTGGCTGGGGGCAGATTTGGCGGGGCCTCGCAACTTGGGGCCCTTGAGGATTAAACCTGGGGACCTCCGTCCGGAGTGTGGATAGCGGGCCTCCGGAGGCTGCCGAAGGAGCACCTGATTTGCTGAAGCATTAAGGTGAGAGGCCCAGTGGCAATAAATATACACCCTGGGAAGCAGCAAGGGGAGATGAGTCTGACCGGGCCCTGTGGGGACCATAGCCAAGAACTTGCACCAAGTGGTGGGAACCAAGGCCGATGCGGGAGTGCCTGGGAACTTTGATGTGACCCCCCCAGCTCTGAGAACACGACTTTGGATTGTGAGCTGTGAATGTAGCTCCCCATCTCGACCCATTGCCTGAGCAGATCACAGTGAACTGAGGAGAAGGCGCTTACAATAGACACACTTAAAATTCCACAAAATGGGCAAAACGGGGCGATGTCGTGACATGGACCACAGCACTGGTCCCTCCACCAAAGAGAGCCGAACAGGGGGACACCACGAGTTCCACCCAAGAGGCGGGGAAAGAAGATCCTACCCTCCAAGATGTTCTGCTGGCTATAACAGCCTCCCGAATAGCCCTGGAAGGGAAAATAGATGCACTGGCTACTGACTTTACGGTGCTCAGGGATGACCATCGTCGGCTAGCAGAAAAAGTGACCACCACGGACAAACAATTTGAGGAACTGCGGCCTGAAATAAAAGACAATACTAAGTTGACACACCAAATGGAAAAGCGGATCAGAGAACTAGAACTACGAGCTGAAGACTCCGAAAATAGATTGCGGCGAAATAATATCCGCGTGATAGGTCTACCAGAACGAACTGAAAGATCCAACCTGGCGGAATTTCTTGAGAGCTGGCTAAGAGAGAACGGAGCGGATGATGGCCTGTCCCCTTTCTTTGCTATTGAAAGAGCCCACAGGGTCCCGGCTCGCTCCCCCCCACCGGGAGCTCCTCCCAGACCAGTAATAGCCAGGCTGCTTCATTATAGAGACAGGGACTACCTACTAAGCCAAAGCAGGAAGAAAGGAGAATGCATGCTTGATAACCACGTGATCCGTATCTTTCCCGACTTCTCTAAAGAAGTGCAGAAGCAGAGAGCATCCTTTAGAGATGCCAAACAAAAACTTCGCAAGATGGGGGTCCACTACGGGATGATGTTCCCGGCCAGGTTAAGAGTAGTGACCAAATCTGGCACACAATTCTTTGGCACAGCAGAGGAGACCTGGCGATGGATCGATACGCAGACAACAGAGGACAGAGAACGCAGACCTGAGAATCTTCACCCAGATCGAAAGGGAAAAAACAGACACAACAAAGCCAGTAGAGTGAGTAGTCCATCTCCCCTGGAAATTTTGAAAGAGAGACAAAAAGCAATGGAGGCGGCTGCCTCCTTGAGTGGCTCAGATCATGGTTCCGCTAAACAATCCCAAGAAGAACTAGAACATTCAGAGTAAGAACAAGAATCTGAGTTTTCACACTCATCCGACAAACATGGACCTGATGTGACACCGGGTACCTCGGACAGTATCATCTGATGGAACATCATATGGACACACCTGTGGGGATCACGGGAACCCGGGACGGGAGATCTGCAGAGTCCACAGTTACATTAACGATCGGAGACGAGACCGCCGCCTAACCCAACATCTTGAATCCAGCTGAGCGTATGTCAGATCTGGGGCTACGAAATCCCTGTGTTATGTTTTCCCGAGAGGCGGGGAGATGGTGCCACGATATGCTCTTGGATCGACCTCAGAGCACCCCCTACATGGACTGGTTAAAAAAAAAAATTCTAGTTTGGGCGAGAGACGTTCCTACTTTTGTCCTAGGGATGGGGAGTTGGGGAATTACAGGTTGGGTAGTTGATATGGGATTAGTTGAGCCCTTAAGAACCCTTATAGAGAAAAAGGAGTTACCCCTTGAAACTACTAACATGGCGGGAAGATGTGGGAGCTTCTACCTTCCGGGGCTTGTAAATCTCCAACATGGCAATGCTAAAATCCTATAAGTTCCCTCTGTGGAACATCAGGGGCATGCACTTGATGGTTAAACGATATAAGGTTTTTTCATATCTACAGCGAAGGGGAATTCAGATAGCTATGCTCCAAGAAACCCATTTAACACAGGAGGAAGGTAGGGCTCTTCAAAAAAGATGCAGAGGCCAGGCATATTACACTTCTTATTCTGCCTACTCAAGGGGCGCTGATATGGATCCGAGCTGGAGTTCCTTTCCAGATGGTGGATAACCTTATTGATCCTGAGGGTCGGTTTGTAGCAGTCCGGGGCAGATTAGAGGGCAGAGACTTAACACTGATTAATATCTATGCACCCAACACCGACCAGGGAGAGTTTTTTACATGAATAGCCAATTTACTAGCCCCTTACCTACAATCTTCAGTGGTACTGGGAGGTGACTTCAATTGTGTGGGGGATCCCAGTATGGACAGTTCGCGTCCACCACTACATAACTCTCCCTTGGTGAGAGTGGCTCAACAATTCTCTGCCTGGCAAACGAATTGGGGACTAGTTGATGCCTGGCGTAGATTGTACTCCGCCGTGAGGGATTACTCTTTCTTCTCCCACCTACATGAATTACATGTTAGATTAGACGCATTCCTCTGCTCAGCAGATGTATACTCACAAATACCCGACGCGGAATATTTGTCCCGCACAATTTCAGACCACAATCCTCTTTTGCTGGCCTTGAGATGGGGGTCCACTATTCCTCGCGTCCCCACCTGGAGGCTCAAACCTGAAATTCTGGAGGATGCACTCTTCCGAGCTGAGCTGCGACAAAGCGTTGTTCACAGTTTGAGGATAATGAAGCCTCCACCACTAGCCCCTTGGTTGAATGGGATGCCTTTAAGGTGGTGGTGTGGGGAGATGAATAGCGGGGACAGTGGATGTGCGTAAGACCCTGCTAGGAGACACGGAACGGGCTGAGGACAAGCTGCGGGAGGCTGAGAAAAACAGACCTGAGAATCCACAATTACAGAATACGGTGCAGGAGCTTAGGACAGAAGTGGCCCACTGCATTGAACGCCTTTGATGCTTTGATTATAAAAATTACCTCACCCGGGTACATGGAGAGAGGGACAAGGCAGGCTGTCTACTCGCTTGGGTGGTATCTCAATCCATCAGGTCCCTTCCTATTATGGACTTAACCATGACCAAGGGAACCATTTATACGAACAAGAGCAGATTAACTCTCATTTCATGTCCTTCTACGAAGGTTTATACAAGAAAAGACCCAATTACGTTGGGGAATCCACTGAAGTCTACTTAACTGAACTACATCTAAAACCACTGTTGCCTGAGCTCACAGAGCAACTAGAGGGGCGCATCACATCAGCTGAAATTGGGGAGGCCATGAGGGGTCTAGCTAGGGGGAAATCCCTGGGAACAGATGGACTCCCCATTGAATTTTAAGCCACCTACACGGATATACTTTCCCCAAGGTAAAAAATCTATATAAAATCTCCAGGGAACGGGCACATTACCGGAATCCACCCGCGAGGCGGTCATAGTCCCTCTTCTCAAACCTGGCAAAGACCCAACAGAGGTGGGGGCTTACAGACCTTTATTCATGCTGAACTTCGATTACAAAATCCTCAGTAAGATCCTGGCAACCAGACTCCTCCCGCTTATGCCCTCCTTAATACATCCAGATCAGGCAGGTTTCATACCTGGGCAAAAAACAGCTGGGAACATCCGTAGACTAATAGCCATCATGAGAGACCAGGCCTCTACTGCTACAATTTCGGGAGTCCTGGCAGTAGACAAAGAGAAAGCTTTTGATAGCCTGGACTGGGAATTTTTATACACAGTAATGGCCAAACTCGGACTTGGATTCGATTACATCTCATGGGTAAAATTACTATACACCAAACCCATGGCCAGATTGCGCACAGGACACACAATATCCAATAGCTATAAGGTTGAGCGCGGAACGAGGCAGGGTTGCCTATTGTCTCCTCTCCTATTTACCTTGGCAATGAAACCATTAGCTGCTGCAGCTAGGGCAGGAAAGTTGGGTCTGGGTATACTAGCAGGAGGTGAGAGACATCGTATCTATATGCAGACGATCTTTTAATATTCCTAGAAGATATCCAGAGAGATTTACCCCGAGTACAGCAGATTCTTTCCAGGTTTGAGGGACATTCGGGCTTAAAAGTGAATTGGGACAAAACTGGCCTGTTCCCATTGGGGGGACATCAGGCGCCACTGCCGAACTTGGGTTTGGTCAGGTGGGTGCCGAACGAACTCCCTTACCGGGGGGGTGAAAATCTATCATGATTCCCAAGATATCCTTGTGGGTAACATTGGAAGTTCCATGTGCTCAATAAAAGCCTGTATGGCATTCTGGCAGACACTGCCGCTATCGGTGGCTGGGCGGATAGCAATCCTCAAAATGATTGTATTGCCGAGACTACTGTACCATTTCACAGTACTACCAATTTGGATTCCTAAGGCCATCTTTAAAGAATTAGACACCATGGTAATATCATTCATATGAGGGGAGGGACAGAGGAGGGTGGCTCTGGCTAAACTCCAACAACAGTCCACAGATGGAGGTATGGCGGTCCCTGACTTCGAGGCCTACTATTTAGCGGCACAGCTTCAGTGGTTGGCGCATTGGTTATCAGATAGATTAAATGCAAGAATGAGTGTGAGGGCGTTCACCTCACAGGAAAGTAGACTGTTTGAGATAATATTGAGAACCCCAGGGGACGGGAAACAGGATCCTCCTGAATTAAAGATCCTGACTCAGTGTTGGAAGACCTTTCTGCGTAGGATCAAGGTGGAGACACCTTATTTGTCGGAGCTACCCCTCTTGTATTTACAGGCCCTACCACAAGGGGGCACTTGGGTTGAGCTTGGGGACTGGGTGGAGGCTGGGATCAACACGGTGGGCGCCCTATTTAGGGATAGCAAAATGATGTCCTTTGAGACACTTAGGATGGAATTTGGCCTACCAGCGGGACACTTTTTAATATATTGGGAATTAACGGCCTGTATTCTTAGGCACTGGCGGGGGAAAGGGACGGAGCCTCCCACTCAGGCGGTTTGCACTTATTTGCCTTCCGCAAACGATAAATCTAAAGTAGTCTCAACCCTATATGGACTGATACGAGCGGACAGAATAATTCCCCTAGCCTCCCTGAAACAAACTTGGGAGAAGGATCTAAACCGAGAAATCCCAGAGGAAGAATGGGGGCGCATTCTGAGGAGCCTCCCCAAGGCGACTCGAAATGCCAGATTTGAGCTCATAAATTTATACGTGCTGCACCAAGCTTATCTGACTCCAGCACGCATTAACAAATACTTTGGGAAGGTAATAGAGTGCTGCCCGAGATGTGGGTTGATTGGCGTGGAGTTCAGTCACATGTTCTGGTGGTGCCCCCTGCTGGAGCCTTTCTGGTCAGAGGTGTGCCAGCTCCTGGTGCGCCTTCTGAGTAGGGATGTGCCCTGCTCCATGGCCCACAGCCTCTTGAACGGTTTTACTCATTTGGCCAAACAAAAAGTCACAGATAGATTCCAAGACTTGGCCTTATCACCGGCTAAAAGAGAGATCGCATCTAATTGGAAAAACCCAAGAGGACCTAGAACGCCTCATTGGAAAAGTGAATTACTTAAGTGGGAAAACACTGAAGGGACAATCCTCCAGCATGAGGCCAAAAGAGGGATTAGACCTCCCGAAGTGGCGGAGGGCTGGGAGGTGATAATGGACACACTTAGAGCCGACACCCTGTCCTGAGTACTCCACTGATGATCACTCGATTTGGGAGGCATGCATGGCGCAAGAACCACTAGCTATTGGGCTCCCAACCTGAGCCCAGAACTCGGGTTTGGGAATCTAAAACAAGAAGAACCAGGACACAACTAGCCCAAGCTGTTAAACTACACATAAACATGACCTGGGTTACTCCACGAACACTATTAACATTTGAACAAGGGTTCTCTAGGGGGAGGGTTTGGGATAGGACCGGGAGGGGTGAAATGTTAAGTAATTATTTAGTAATTGTACACCAGAATATTTGACAAGTATACGTCTCCTTATTAAGATGTTATTGAGGATAGCCCTATAGTGGTTTACAATGTGGATGTATAAAATGATTACTTGAAAATCTTAATAAAATCTGGTTTGAAAAAAAAAGCACATCTAGGGCTCAGAAAAACAGACCTATACTACCACCAATATCAATTTCGGATACTTGCCAGGACAGCGATGACCAGCATTTGGAGCAACCTCTCAGGCACCCTAAACAAGACATTGTGGATTATGTACTTGGTCTCAGATCCAGAATGGGCGAGTACATGAAATAAAACACTAACAACCTTCAGGACATCCAGGAACTGCAGAAGCAGTGGCATGAACAGAAGGCTGTCCTAACTGTGTACCAGCTGGGGCAGAAAATGTGGGTCCTGGAGCCTGTGGCTCCGAGGGCTCTCCAAGACAAGTAGAGTGGCCCCCACACCATAGTGGAGAAAAAGGTTGAGGTCACCTTATCTCGTAGGTTCTCATTATCCTAATGAGACTACTGGATTTGGGCGGCAGAATCATCTGTACTGCGGGAGACTGAGTCTGATTGTAGGAGGCTGTCCTGGCTTATAGTGGGTACCAATGGTACTTACACCTTGTGCCAGGTCCAGTTATCCCTTATTAGTAGATTAGTAGTGTTTTAGCAGCTTAGGCTGATAGAGGTAGCTATAGCAGAGCAGCTTAGGCTGAACTAGGAGACATGCAAAGCTCCCTTTATACCACTTATATCATATAGGTACTATATCATAAGAAAGATAATACTCAGAGTTACTAAAAATAAAGGTACTTTATTTTAGTGACAATGTGCCAAAAATATCTCAGAGGATATACTCCCTTAAAAGGTAAGTAAAATACACAAAATATACACACAAACCAAAATCAGGTCAATAAAACAGTCAGAAAGTACTGCAAACACTGTAGAATACAATAGGATGCAATAGGCCTAGGGGCAACACAAACCATATACTAAGAAAGTGGAATGCGAACCACAAATGGACCCCTAGGCTAGTGTAGTGTGTAGAGGGTCACTGTGAGTGTAGGAAAACACTAAGGGTGTCCAAGATACCCCACCCCAAGACCCTGGAAAGTAGGAGTAAAGTACTACTATTTCCCCAAAAACACACTTAAGTCGTTTAGAGGATTTTGCTAAGACCACAACAGACTGCAAAGCACTGAAGATGGATTCCTGGACCTGAGGACCTGCAAAGGAAGGGGACCAAGTCCATGAGTCGCGAAAGTGTCTGGGGGGGCAGGAGCATACTAAACCCCGGATGAAGGTGCAAAATGGCTGCCTCCGGATGGAAGAAGCTGAAGATTCTGCAACAACACTGAAAGGGGGATTACGAGTCCCAGACTGCTTTTGGTCCCAGGAGGTGGCCATTTCTTGCTCCAGCTGCACCCACTCACCTGCCAGCAAGCACTATAAAGCGCCAGGGGGACATTGCAGCACGGGGTGCACTGAACACTGAGAGGGGGACTAAGAGTCCCAGACTGCTTTTGGCTCCAGGAGGCGGACATTTCTTGCTCCAGCTGCACCCACTCACCTGCCAGCAAGCACTATAAAGCGCCAGGGGGACATTGCAGTGTGGGACACGCTGAACACTGAGAGGGGGACTACGAGTCCCAGACTGCTTTTGGCTCCAGGAGGCGGACATTTCTTGCTCCAGCTGCCCCCACTCACCTGCCAGCAAGCGCTATAAAGCCCCAGGGGACATAGCAGTGCGGGACGGGCCCGTCCACGTCCGTCGGAGCCAGAAGGAGCCTGGGCTGGGCCACCCCTTTACAACAATCATTAAGCAGGCCTCGTTGGTACTCTACATTACTTTACATTGCATTGCTGTACTTTTCCCCTGGGTTCTATTGCACTCAAGTCAAAATGGGCAAAAGAAAGGTGAGCACTATGACTTCCTCTAAAGATACTAACCCCACAGCTTCCATAGTATCATACTTTACCACGGCCATGTCCACCTTAAACACCGAAATTGAATTGGTCGAATAAAGACTGGGGGTATCAATGAGAACACCTGTTTCCATGCCCCCTCCCATGTCCAAGACAAGCAACACCGTAACTATGGGAGGGGAGGAGGGTGGGACCCCCCTGGAGGTTAGTAAGGCAAAGAAGGGGCACAAGATATCAAGCATACAAAAAGGGTGTGTCCTGCAGGACAAACTTAACATCTCCTCTGGTAGAGAAGACAACCTGTCCATTAAAGATAAAGATACCTTTGTATGTCTGGAAGATACTGCTTCTCCCCCTATAAAATGGAAGAAGTCCACCCCTGGGAATTCGAGCATGTCCAAGCCAAAAGCATCCAAATCTAACGTGTCTAAGTGGGCCAATCCACTGGCCTGTAAGCCATCTATAGCTGGGAAAAACAGAGGTTGGTACCTGTGGGTCCCCAAGATCCCGAGGCCAATTGTGGGGACAAAGCCTACATTTCATTCTTGTTAGCGAACGCCCTTAAACCTCTAGTAAACTTGTTGTAGAGTATAGACTCCTCACTAAAACACTTACTAGAATCCACAAAGTGTAGCCTAAGCCTTACCCCGAACACAGAGCTGGACACGGTGGTATGTCCCTCAGGCCCAGCACCAGAATACTGTGCTACGGTATGTCATAAGGGCCATTATCCTAGATTAGGAGGACTGGATACGCTGATAAACACTCCTATGGAGCAGCCCGCCAATTGCAGTAGAATTCCAGCTAAATCCTTATCTCCACCCCTTTGGAATAATGGGAGAGAACAGACCCTGGGAGTACAGGGCTGACAGAGTTTAAAGCACATCATTTACCTATGGGAAAGAACCTACAAATTCTGCAACTTCCACCTCAATGTACCCCTTTCGTAATCGTGTTGAAAAATGTCCCACCCCTGCCACTCAATACTAACGAGCAGGATGACCAACTCAAAAATAAAGTAGTTCATTGGCTAAATAAAACATTGGGGGTGCAGTGAGTGCCTTTGGAGTGGTATTATTGGAGTAAGGAGGGTACTTTGGCTGTTTAATAGTATAAAAAGCCTCCCAGGTGATTGTGTGGTAGTAAAACTTAAAAATCCACAGCAGGTAGATCGGATAAGTAATGTCAACATACAGGCTGTACCGCTGAGCTATTTTTATCAGCCACCCAAGGGCGTCGGCAGCAACCCTGGTAATGCCTCTAAATTTTCTGTCCCAACTCAGAACCAATATAGTTCTCTGGGCCATTATCTAGATGAAGTTGATTGACTTAGAGAGAGTGACAGGCCTCTGACTTTGACCTATTCCCTCACTCTGACACAAATGATGAATGCACACATAGCCAATCATAATTGCAGTCACCCTCAAAATAGTCCTACTAGTGGGGGAGTGGATGAACACAAATTCAGAAAGGAAAGCCCTCTCAACCAGAATTCGGAAGTTGAGAGTTTTTATAAGCAGGGGCAAAATTCCACACTTTATTGGAATGCAGCAGGTATTGGGGAGAAATACCACAGTAATGATAGGCTTGCCCTCTTAGAAAACAAGGAGATGGTATGCCTCCAAGAAACATGGGCCAATAGTGAGATTTATATCAATGGATTTCAGTCAGTAACAACCCTGGCTATGCGAAAACCTGTCAGGCGCAGCAGTGGGGGGCTGATGACGCTGATCAACATCACCTCAGGCGCTAAGGTAACTAAATGCAGAACTGACTCCCCTTACTATCAATTAGTGTTGCTGTCCATGAAGGGCAGCCCGTTAAGGTTCTTGGTCAATTTTTACCATAATAATTTTGTGAGATCTAACGTTGAGATTATACACGCCCTAGAGAAGGCCAATGAGGAAATGGTCTGTTGTTTGGAAAAGGATTTCATAATTATATGGGGTGGGGATTTCAATGTCTCTCTTTGTTCCACAGGGGACGATAGAATCTGTGGATTAAATGATGAAGATGATTGCAACTATTTCCACTTTACCCACAAACCCTGTGGGGACAAGTTAAATAACCTTATGAGGACTCATGATCTAGTGTTGGAAAGTGGCATCTCACCGACGTTTATTCTCCCCAATATTACTTTTATTGGGAGGGGGGCGGGTCTGTAATTGATCATGTGATGATATCAAGGTCCTGGTGGAACAAACAGGGTATTTTTAAGGTTGTGCCAAGTGGCCTCAACGATCATTATCCACTGGTCCTATCATTCCATTATGGTTTAAAAAAGAGAAGTCTGCAGAAAATGAGAGGCCCTGTGGAATACTGTAGGAATAAATGTGTGCTATGTAAATGGCAAAAAGTGGACAAAGAAACTCTCTTAAGTAGGGTTGTGGGCAAAAACGTGGACACCCTTGAAACCTGCCGAAACACTGAATTGCCCCGTCCCACGTCCTGGGAGCTTTCGCAGACATCTACATGGCAGTTAGGGCACATTTAACTCTACCTACCTAATCTCCCAAAATCAAACTTGTAAAATGGTTTGATAAATCAACCACTCACGCCCCTTTCTAATCTCATATTGGCGTTAAAATCTACTCTGAGAAACAAATCAGAGGTCACGAAATGCAGAGCTCAGTACCAGAAGGCAGTTTCAGCTAGGAAGAAAGTGATAAGAGAAAAAGCATGGGAGAAATTGACCACTGCCTCAGCTATTAATGACGGGGCACAATTCTGGAAAGTTGTCAATACCCCTTTTTTCAGCTCTGATACCAACAAAGGTGTTGAGGTACACATCCCAGAGCAGAGATGGGTCAGTCATTTTACAAAGCTGTATGAAGGTCGATTGGATGACTGCAAGATGACTTTTGTAAATGCCCCTGCCATGCTTGGCATTGAGGAAATGGATATTCACCTGAACTATGTCATACTAGCTATTAAGGGCTTATTGCCAGATAAGGTCCCAGCTGATCTCTTTAAGTATAATATTGTTCTTTGGGCTCCAATGTTGGTAAACGTTTTCAGAGCTGCGTCAACCTCTGTCCTCCCTCCTTCATGGCTCAGTGTCATTATTGTCCCGATTTTTAAGAAGGGGGCCATAGTGATCCTGCTTGTTATCGTCCAATTTCTCTCATTGACGCCACCACAAAGGTTTTTGGGAAAATCCTCCCGGACCATTTGGAACCTGGGCTTTTGACAATAACATAATTTCCAAGTCTCAGTTTGGTTTCAGGCAGTGGGGACAGTCGACCAATGTTTGAACCTTCACCTGATCAGAGAAAAGTATGTGGGGGTGAAGCAAGGGTGTCTTTATTTTGCATTTGTGGATCTAAAGGCACCTTTTGATAACATGGATAGAAGCAAATTATGGGTGATGCTAACCTATAAAGGTGCTAGTGCAAAAATAATGTCCCTCTTGGCCCAAATTCACAATGATGTGGAAGCTAAGGTCAGATTTGGGCAAGAGGGGCAATGCACCAGCCCCTTTAAGGTTAGGAAAGGGGTAAGACAGGATTGTGTTCTTGCACCCTTCCTCTTCAAGTTCTATATAAATGTTCTAGAGGAAGCTCTCATTAACGAAAAGGCAGATCCCCCTAAGACTGCCGACAGACCACAACCGGTATTAATGTATGTCGATGATTGCGTCCTGATGGCACGAACTGGAAGGGGCCTCAAAAAACCATTAAACAGATTTGTGGATTTCATGACGGCCTGGGGATCACTAAATATCAGGAGGTGTAAGGAAGCTATTTTTCATCTGCAGTTACTCCAGGCTGATTTGATATGTATGGTTATTTATCTCTTTATTGCTGCAGTGATAAAAGAAAGGAAATATCTTGATTCTAACTGTTAAGCACTTTGCTATAAATTTGCACAGCTCAGCAAATAATATTTTAGATGACCAAATGACTATCTGATCAGGTATTCACATTTTAAGAGGTTCTAATTATCGTACTGATCATCTTATGTACAGATATCCTATTTGCTATTTATTGATGCACAGTTCGTCAAGTAATATTTTAGATGACCAAATGACTATTTGATCAGGTATGCACATTTTTAGAGGTTCCAATTATTGTACTGATCATCTTATGTACATATATCCTATTGCGATTTATTGATGTTTCTTTTTACCTTTTTAACTTATTAATTATCTTTGTACATATGCTCTTTTATCGATATCTACAAAAGATCGGAATAAAGATTTTTGACTCACTGGGATAATTCTAGTGCCTCTCTGCCTGCACCACAACTAGTGGACTCTCCACTCGATGACATTGAAGGTTTTCATAGTATCATAATCTCATAGAAAGTGCTGCACAAAGGTTTGTTACCTTTGAGTACTAAGCAGTCTGACTTCTGTTGTATATGACTTTAAAGAGCCTACAAAAAAAATCAGTTTAAGTAGTTCTAATAGTGGATTTTATTTGGGAGAAATGTACCAAAATAATGAAAACCCCTGCAACAGTCTCTGTTGTTTTACCAAGGGTATACAAAAAATATAAAGCACCAGAAAACCAGCCTGCTTGTGTGGTTGGTCATCCAAAGCCAGATTCTGTAGTGATGCAAGCAACTCAGTTCATGTCCAAGAATCCTTCGACGCCCATCTCCGGACATAGAAGTCAGGGGCTTAGATGACATTGGCAAGTGCTTTTCAACTATGGCAGCAGATTCTGTTTGTGCTGCCAATTCACTAACCAAACTAGGCAGTTATGACAGACAAACGTGGTCACACATCGCCATATACATAGATCACTTGCCTGACGATGTAAACCCCCTAAGAGATAATAGACTGTACTATGGATATAGCATCAACATGGTTTCAACAGTTGGCAGGAGCTACTGTCCTGAGGCAACAAGGATGGTTGAAGGCCACATCGTTCAGGCCGGACATGCAGAGCAAGATACTAGACATGCCATAAGAAGTAGAGGCATTATTTGGAAAGCATGTGGATGACACCTTACAGGCGATTAAAACAGACACAGATACTACACAATCCTTAGGAACCCTGCAGATAAGGAAGATGACTTTTCGAGGTGCAGGAAGAGGGGTTTGTTCATATATAGAAGGGGATATCAGACACACAAATACCATCAATACTATCCCTTTCACCAACACTATCGTCTTTCCTATCAACAGCAGCAATTTAGATCACTGCCAGTGTAGTGCAGCCATTTTTAATATAGCTTCATGCACGTTAGTTTAACATATTAGGCCTCTGTGCACTTTGCCCTAGATAAATTTTATTCAGCCTTGCACTGTTATTTTACAATAACCAGTTTTACAGTCTTGTTTTTATTTATTTCTATCACACTGTTTAGCTTAGTTCAGCACTGTGTTCTCAAACAATGCATTCTTGCTCACCCTGTGCTTCAGTCAAGGCTACAGTCTGGTACATTGCCGGTAAACGTGGTAGAAGTTTAGTCTCTAGTGTTCGTAGATAATACGCATCCTTACGTAGGGACATTTTCTTAGAACATCTGCGTGTTAGTTATAAAAACACTTTCTAGTCCTAGTACACGTCAGAGGGAGATTCCGACCAGGAACCTACAACTAGATGCTGACTGCCCCATTGCAGATGCTGATGCAGATTATAGGCCTTTGCTCAGGTATGAGGGTTGATGTCCTCCCGGGGAAACCTGAAAGGCAGGCTTAGAGCTTTAAATGCTGTGCTTAGAACATAACTTAGAGAGAACCTAATCTAGTTGCACTATGATAGCCTTATTCTTGTGCTTCACTCTCATCGTTACTATTTTAATCTTACTGTGTTGTGTAGTTCTGGTTATTGCAGCTCACGCTTTGCTATCTAAAATGCAGTTGTTTTATTAAATCAATCTTTAAAACTTAAACTGCCTTTATCATTTATATATGAGACCGTACTGTTTATAAGAGAACCGGTTGTGACCTGAGTGACCACGACTCCCTTGGGAAGTACTAAGATGTCATGCGCTCGGCTGCCCAATTGTCTCTTCCCGTTGGGAGAGATGAGGCACTGCTAGTTAGCCGGAGCAAAACACAGATTTAGGGGGTCATTCTTACCCTGGCGGCCGGCGGTATGTTGGCGGTAACACCGCCAACAGGCTGGCGGTGTTCCGCCAGCAATTATGACCGTGGCGGAAAAGCCACGGTCATACCGCCGGCTCCTCCACTTTCCCGGCAGGCTTCCGCCTGGCGGGCATAATCCCCAGGGCAGCGGTGCAAGCACCGCTGCCCTGGGGATTATGAGTCCCCGACCGCCAGCCTGTCGGTGGCGGTATACACCGCCATGGAAAGGCTGGCGGGAAGGGGACGCACGGGGCCCCTGGGGGCCCCTGCACTGCCCATGCACTTGGCATGGGCAGTGCAGGGGCCCCCAGGCGAAGCCCCGTCGCGCATTTCACTGCCCGAATTTCGGGCAGTGAAATGCGCGACGGGTGCTACTGCACCCGCTGCACATCAACAATGCCGCCAGCTCTATTACGAGCCGGCGGCAATGTTGATGTGCCATTTCCGCTGGGCCAGCGGAAATGTCGGAATAGGGAGGCATGAATACCGCCGGCAATGGCGATATTCTGTCTCCCCCGGCCTCAGCGGTCTGGAAAAAAGACCGCCGAGGTCAGAATGACCACCTTAGTGTGACAAGGGTCCTTCACCGTGGGTCAGACTTAGTCCCCCACACTGTGAACGATCTTGCCGCTCAAAATCCAGTAGTCTCATTAGGATATGAGAGCCTACGCAACATGGCACCGCCAACGTTTGGTCAGGCTCTAATTTTCGGGTCCACCGGTATATCTCGGTCTCATATAATATAATGATCCCTCAGTCCCGTACACGAAGACGTCCGTGGTACTGAGGATTTCCACCACCGCCGTATAGGTAACCCTATTTACAGCGGGTGGTTGTTCAAGCTTGAACCTTAAAAGGAAAAATAAACATCTTGGTGTGCCTTCTCTGAATTCTTGGTGCTTTTATAATGGCGAAACCCCAGGTTGTACAAATAGCTCTTAACGTGAGACATCCGCTCACAGCACTTTTGCTAGCACATGACCTTACGGCCCAGGTTGGTCCAGTCACGTTTGTGGTGGACGCCCATGCAGCCTATAGAACAGAACTTTTTTACTCTTGGGTCACATTTCCAGCAGTTGATGGGAACACAAATACATTCCATACATATACAGTAGAGAACGCGCCTGGACAATACAGGGCGTACCCATATTTAGAGATACCTCTATCTTATCAAGAACATAATAATTGGCTTGATGGCGCCCTACCCCATACGATATTACCAGTAAGGTTAGGTCCACTAAGTAATGATGGTCCTACCTGGCCTTTATTGGCCACATATACACCTCATCCTGCGGTTGCAAATATGGCGGTGGCTGAGGTTCGACGCTTATATACTGACTTAACAGCAATATATAGTACAATTTGTGATGCAGACACTAAATACAAACCCAGTGCGTGCTGCTCCAGCACAACCACACGCAGTAACACCAGGTATAAATCCGATGACTGTACACTCTATTATGGGAGAAGACTCCATTTTGGCTGGCACAATAAAATTATACGCTGGAGGCGGTATTTCGCCATACGGGACCTCAGGACAAACATAGAATACTGACTATGTGTTTACCCTTTAGGATGGTTCCCACAGTGGAACATTGTAATACATGGGGCACAGTGTTTGCCGCGCTCTATACAACGGCACACGGTACACCGACACTAGCCAACCTACCGGAATTGCTTAAACAAATTCAAGATGAATACGGGGCTGCCCCGGCCTTAGATTTAGGAATGCAACTGATGGGCAATTTTGCCACGGGTTCTTTGATAATCCTAAGCAATCTTAAAGGGGAAGCAGTTGCACTTGCAGTGTGCATGTGTCTTCGTGACGTTCCGCAACAAGATCAGGAGCGGGAACTGCCTAAAATAATAGCAGAAACATATTCCAGTATCGGTCGAGATAGCCTGGGGGCTAGACTGCAAAAACCTCAATTTCAGGGAACAATTAATAAAGTTAATACTAAACAGCAACCTGAGAGTAATAAGAAGCGCTGGGAGAAAAAACAACAAACACCTAAAAAAAGAAAGGGGAGAATCTCCACGTACGGAGACCACGCAGAATAGGTATAATCTCAGAAATAGAGATAATATAAAAATGCCTGATAGATATCAATATACTGTTACACGCCAATCTCGTTCCTTTCAGGACTCATCGGAAAAGAGAAATGAGAGAGGTGGGCGGTCAGAGCAGAGAAACAGAGTACGTGAAACCAAGACAGGAATCACAATGCTCTTCGGAGGTTTCTGTCAAGAAGGAAGAGAAACCGGTACAACAAACACAACAGTTTAAAAAGAAAAAAGTGGCAGCAGTCTCAGTTAGACATGCCACTCAGGAAGAGGGTTCTCTTGAAGAACAAGAAATGGGCTCTAGCACTGCTAGACAGCGCGGCAGAGGTCACAATAGTTCGCCGGAATCTTCTAGAGCATCTGGAGGTGAAAGCAACTGATGACTTCATACAAGTAGAAACAGCAGATATGCGTGTCTCCGAACCTGACAGGGTGTATACAGTAACTTTACAATTGGAAGGAGACATTGAACGCACTATACACGCAGGCCCATATTTATACTTTTTGACGCTAAACTGCGCTAACGCAGTTTAGCGTAAAAAAATTTAGCGCCGTCTAACGCCATTCTGAAGCGCCATGCGGGCGCCGTATTTATGGAATGGCGTTAGCCGGCGCTAGCAGACCGGCGCTGCCTGGTGTGCGTGGAAAAAAACCACGTAGACCAGGCAGCGCCGGCGTAGGGGGAAAATGGCGTTAGGGCGTCTTAAAATGGGGCAAGTCAGGTTGAGGCAAAAAAATCGCCTCAACCCGATTTGCGCCATTATTTTCGCCGCCCAGACGCCATTTAAATGACTCCTGTCTTAGTAAAGACAGGAGTCATGCCCCCTTGCCCAATGGCCATGCCCAGGGGACTTATGTCCCCTGGGCATGGTCATTGGGCATAGTGGCATGTAGGGGGGCACAAATAAGGCCCCCCTATGCCACCCAAAAATTTTTTAAAAATATAAAAAATTATACTTACCTGAACTTACCTGAATGTCCCTGGGGTGGGTCCCTCCATCCTTGGGTGTCCTCCTGGGGTGGGCAGGGGTGGCAGGGGAGGTCCCTGGGGGCAGGGGAGGGCACCTGTGGGCTCATTTTGAGCCCACAGGCCCCTTAACGCCTACCCTGACCCAGGCGTTAAATAGTGGCGCAAATGCGGGGTTTTTTGACCCGCCACCTCCCGGGCGTGACTTTTGCCCGGGAGTATAAATACGACGCATTTGCGTCGCCGTCATTTTTTTAGACGGGAACGCCTTCCTTGCATCTCATTAACGCAAGGAAGGCGTTCACGCAAAAAAATGACGCTATTTGCCCATACTTTGGCGCTAGACGCGTCTAACGCCAAAGTATAAATATGGCGTTAGTTTTGCGCCGAATTTGCGTCGAAAAAAACGACGCTAATTCGGCGCAAACGGAGTATAAATACGGGCCGCAATCTTTTGGGTTTGTGTAGTTAAGATCTATGACATTTTGCTGGCCGAACAAGATTGGCCGCCTGATTTTGTCTGCACCTGCCCAGCTGGGGAGGAGGTTATTTAACCTTCCTTCTCGCCCCTTGTTCCCGAGGAACTCGCTGAGTCCTGTTCTATAAAATGGGCTCTCGTACAGGCACCTGCGTTATTTAGAAATCACGTAGGGGGGGACAGGGATTCTCCATATCATGTAATTCCCATTAAAGGTGAACCTCAGCCACAACCGCAGTATCCCATAAAACATGAAGCAAGGGCACCGGTGAGGGAAATACTTACACAATTAGAATACCAGGGGGTGATTGAACCCTGTGTCTCACCAATGAATAATCCCTTATTTCCTGTAGCAGAACCGGACCATTCATACAGAATAGTCATAGACTACAGACATTTGAACGGACATACACGTACATATGCTATACAAAATTCACATAGCACTGCACTGATGAGCAACATTGTGCGGAAAAAATATAAAACGACTTTGGATATCTCAAATGGATTCTTCTGCCAAAATATAGCACCTGAAAGCAAAGATTTAACAAGCTTTAGCGCCCTAGGCTCCCAGAAAAAATTCAGTTGTTTGCCTCAGGGGTATAAAAACAGCCTAAGACTGTTTGCAGCTTGTGTAACTGCTATTTTACACGAGTTAGACCCTGACGCGTTGTCATATGTGGATGATATATTTCTCACGGATGATGAGTTAGTACAGCATTTAAGACAGGTAGCCCGCATTGTTGTAGGGTTTGCCGAACTCAGCTACAAATTTAACTTCAAAAAATCTAAAATTGCCTTCCTCAGCGTCCTGTTCCTGGGATATGAGCTGTCGAATTAAGGAAAGAGCCTAGCGCCACAATTCTTAGAAAAGTGTGCACAATTGCAACCACCAAATACGATTAAGAAACTCCGATCATTGTTGGGCTTTCTAAATTTTGGCAGAACATACATTCCGGATTATGCTACACGCATAAAAACCTTATATGAATTAATACGTCCTGATTTTTGAAGCAAATTCTGGACAATTGAACATACACATACTCTTCGAGAGTTACAAGCAGATATGCTAGCAGCGAAACATCTACACACACGGGATAATAAGACACATTTGGTCATCAGGGTGATAGCTGGGCCATTGGGTTTACTTATGTCACATTTAATGAAGGTGAGACAGTCCCGATTGCATACAAGTCACACTTGTATTCTACTGCTGAACAACGATTTGCACCTACAGAGAAAATTCTCACTGCTGTACAGATGGCTGTTACAAAAGCTAGCATCTCGAACGCAAAAGCACTCCACCCAAGATGGATACAATGGGCCACGTCCTTGACAGCCACTGATGTAGATTACATTTTTGACCCAAAGTTACAAACTCAGGAATTTCTACAATATGAAGTTGAATATCCAGTTCCCGCTGACACATTGCCTATTGATCAATATCAGGTAGTCATGCACACCAATGGCTCTGCGCAACCAGCGGTTGAAACAAAACATCAATATTCTGCTGCATGTGCGGTTGTGAGCGGCTATATGGAGGGGGAGAAATTCTCCCCCCAACATACCTATACACAGACCTTAGGGGATTGTACAGCACAATTGGCTGAGCTTAAAGCTCTACTAATGGCACTAGAACATACTGATCCGACACAGTTCACACTGATTGTTTGTGATTTGTTTTATTGCGTCCAGTCTTTTAATGAATACCTGCATTACTGGCACTTGAAGGGGTTCAGAGATTCGAAAGGCAACACCATGAAACACAGATTACTGTGGGGGAAGGTAGCAGACCTGAAAGAGACGCTACCTAAGGTCCATGTTGTGCACACACTTGGACACCTGCACGTTGGAATACACGTTGCTGGAAATACTTTGGCTGATGAAGCTGTAGGAAAGTTCCATCTTGCCTGGCATGTTACCCCCATATTTCACTGTATACATGTTGTTTTAGTGTATGTGTCACTGGGACCCTGCCAGCCAGGGCCCCTGTGCTCATAAGTGTGCCCTGTATGTGTTCCCTGTGTGATGACTAACTGTCTCACTGAGGCTCTGCTAACCAGAACCTCAGTGGTTATGCTCTCTCTGTTTTCTAAATTGTCACTAACAGGCTAGTGACCAATTTCACCAATTCACATTGGCATACTGGAACACCCTTATAATTCCCTAGTATATGGTACTGAGGTACCCAGGGTATTGGGGTTCCAGGAGATCCCTATGGGCTGCAGCATTTCTTTTGCCACCCATAGGGAGCTCTGACAATTCTTACACAGGCCTGCCACTGCAGCCTGAGTGAAATAACGTCCACGTTATTTCACAGCCATTTACCACTGCACTTAAATAACTTATTAGTCACCTATATGTCTAACCTTCACCTGGTGAAGGTTGGGTGCTAAGTTACTTAGTGTGTGGACACCCTGGCACTAGCCAAGGGGCCCCCACATCGTTCAGGGCAAATTCCCCGGACTTTGTGAGTGCGGGGACACCATTTCACGCGTGCACTATACATAGGTCACTACCTATGTATAGCGTCACAATGGTAACTCCGAACATGACCATGTAGCATGTCTAAGATCATGGAATTGTCACCCAAATGCCATTCTGGTATTGGGGAGACAATTCCATGATCCCAGTGGTCTGTAGCACAGACCCTGGTACTGCCAAACTGCCTTTCCCGGGGTTTCACTGCAGCTGCTGCTGCTGCCAACCCCTCAGACAGGTTTCTGCCCTCCTGGGGTCCAGCCAGGCCAAGCCCAGGAAGGCAGAACAAAGGACTTCCTCAGAGAGAGGGTGTTACACCCTCTCCCTTTGGAAAAAGGTGTCAGGGCTGGGGAGGAGTAGCCTCCCCCAGCCTCTGGAAATGCTTTGATGGGCACAGATGGTGCCCATCTCTGCATAAGCCAGTCTACACCGGTTCAGGGATCCCCCAGCCCTGCTCTGGCGCGAAACTGGACAACAGAAAGGGGAGTGACCACTGGACCACTGGATTCAGAGGTGTGCTGGCACACTGTACTGCTATGAGTGGCCAGGGCCAGCAGGTGACATCAGAGACTCCTTCTGATAGGCTCTTACCTGTGTTACTAGCCTATCCTCCTTCCTAGGTAGACAAACCTCCTTTTCTGGCTATTTAGGGTCTCTGCTTTGGGGAATTCTTCAGATACCGAATGCAAGAGCTCATCAGAGTTCCTCTGCACTTCTCTCTTCACCTTCTGCCAAAGGATCGACCGCTGACTGCTCAGGACGCCTGCAAAACCGCAACAAAGTAGCAAAGACGACTACTGCAACCTTGTATCGCTTATCCTGCCGCTTTCTCGCCTGTTTCCTGGTGGTGCATGTTCTGGGGGTAGCCTGCCTCCTTCTTGCACCAGGAGCTCTGAAGAAATCTCCCGTGGGTCGACGGAATCTTTCCCCTGCAACCGCAGGCAACAAAAGACTGCATCACCGGTCCTCTGGGTCCCCTCTCAGCACGACGAGCGTGGTCCCTGTCACTCAGCAACTCTGTCCAAGTGACTCCCACAGTTCAGTGACTCTTCAGTCCAAGTTTGGTGGAGGTAAGTCCTTGCCTCCCCATGCTAGACTGCATTGCTGGGTACCGCGTGATTTGCAGCTGCTCCGGCTCCTGTGCACTCTTCCAGGATTTCCTTCGTGCACAGCCATGCCTGGGTCCCCCACACTCTAACCTGCAGTGCACAACCTTCTAAGTTGTCCTCTGGCGTCGTGGGACTCCCTTTTGTGTCTTCGGGTGGACTCCGGTTCACTCCTCTTCCAAGTGCCTGTTCTGGTACTTCTGCGGGTGCTGCCTGCTTCTGTGAGGGCTCCCTGACTTGCTGGCCGCCCCCTCTGTCTCCTCATCCAAGTGGCGACATCCTGGTCCCTCCTGGGCCACAGCAGCATCCAAAAACCCTAACGGCGACCCTTGCAGCTAGCAAGGCTTGCTTGCAGTCTTTCTGCGTGGGAACACCTCTGCAAGCTTCTTCACGACGTGGGACATCCATCCTCCAAAGGGGAAGTTCCTGGTCCTCTTCGTTCTTGCAGAAACCAAAGCTTCTTCCATCCGGTGGCAGCTTCTTTGCACCATCAGCTGGCATTTCCTGGGCATCTGCCCCCTCTCGACACTGTCGCGACTCTTGGACTTGGTCCCCTTGTCTTACAGGTACTCAGGTCCGGAAATCCACTGTTGTTGCATTGCTGGTGTTGGTTTTCCTTGCAGAATCCCCCTATCACGACTTCTGTGCTCCCTGGGGGTTGTAGGTGTACTTTACACCTACCTTACAGGGTCTTGGGGTGGGCTATTTTTCTAACCCTCACTGTTTTCTTACAGTCCCAGCGACCCTCTACAAGCTCACATAGGTTTGGGGTCCATTCGTGGTTCGCATTCCACTTTTGGAGTATATGGTTTGTGTTGCCCCTATACCTATGTGCTCCTATTGCAATCTACTGAAACTTTCCATTGCTTGCATTACTTCCTTTTGCTATTACTGCATATTTTTGGTATTGTGTACATATATCTTGTGTATATTTGGCATCCTCATACTAAGGGTACTCACTGAGATACTTTTGGCATATTGTCATAAAAATAAAGTACCTTTATTTTTAGTATATCTGTGTATTGTGTTTTCTTATGATTTTGGGCATATGACACCAGTAGTATAGTAGGAGCTTTGCATGTCTCCTAGTTCAGCCTAAGCTGCTTTGCCATAGCTACCTTCTATCAGCCTAAGCTGCTAGAAACGCCTCTTCTACACTAATAAGGGATAACTGGACCTGGCACAAGGTGTGAGTACCTCTGGTACCCACTACAAGCCAGGCCAGCCTCCTACAGAAGCCGCAAAGTCAGCAGTGGCAGTTGCCACTGTAGCTGCAGTGACTCATTCGAGTTCTAAACCAGACACAGATATTATGGCTGCCATAAAAGCTATGGTTGATGGCACGCCTTATCCTAAAGGATTTCCTAATAAATACCAATACTTGATGAGAAGTATGCTGAGCGCTGAAGTTAAAATTCCAGGCGGAGGCGTACGCGACATCCCCAATAAAGTTGTAATACCACAATTGATTAAAGCAGCACATGAGGGAGTGGCATCTGCACATGCTGCCGTGGCAGCTACAATTTCGCTATTACAGGCCCGTTATTGGTGGCCTGGTTGTGAGAAAGTAGCCTCTTTCTAGCCTTGTTACCCACACTTTTGGCGTGTTTGTGAGTATATGTCAGGGTGTTTTCACTGTCTCACTGAGATCCTGCTAGCCAGGGCCCAGTGTTCATAGTGAAAACCCTATGTTGTAAGTGTGGTTGTTATGTGTCACTGGGATCCTGCTAGCCAGGACCCCAGTGCTCATACGTTTGTGGCCTATATGTATGTTTTCCCTGTGTCATGCCTAACTGTCTCACTGAGGCTCTGCTAACCAGAACCTCAGTGGTTATGCTCTCTCTGCTTTCCAAATTCTCACTAACAGGCTAGTGACCAATTTCACCAATTCACATTGGCATACTGGTACACCCATATAATTCCCTAGTATATGGTACTGAGGTACCCAGGGTATTGGGGTTCCAGGAGATCCCTATGGGCTGCAGCATTTCTTTTGCCACCCATAAGGAGATCTGACTATTCTTACACAGGTCTGCCAGAGCAGCCTGAGTGAAATAACTTCCACGTTATTTCACAGCCATTTACCACTGCACTTAAGTAACTTATAAGTCATCTATATGTCTAACCTTCACCTGGTGAATGTTGGGTGCAAAGTTACTTAGTGTGTGGGCACCCTGGCACTAGCCAAGGTGCCTCCACATTGTTCAGGGCAAATTCCCTGGACTTTGTGAGTGCGGGAACACCATTACACGAGTGCACTCGTCACTACCTATGTATAGCGTCACAATGGTAACTCCGAACATGGCCATGTAACATATCTAAGATCATGGAATTGTCACCCCAATGCCATCCTGGCATTGGGGAGACAATTCCATGATCCCCCGGGTCTCTAGCACAGAACCCGGGTACTGCCAAACTGCCTTTCCGGGGTTTCCACTGCAGCTGCTGCCAACCCCTCAGACAGGTTTCTGCCCCCCCTGGGGTCCAGGCAGCCCTGGCCCAGGAAGGCAGAACAAAGGATTTTCTCTGAGAGAGGGTGTAACACCCTCTCCCTTTGGAAATAGGTGTGATGGCTGGGGAGGAGTAGCCTCCCCCAGCCTCTGGAAATGCTTTGATGGGCACAGATGGTGCCCATATCTGCATTAGCCAGTCTACACCGGTTTAGGGATCCCCCAGACCTGCTCTGGCGCGATACTGGACAAAGGAAAGGGGAGTGACCACTCCCCTGACCTGCACCTGCCATAGGAGGTGCCCAGAGCTCCTCCAGTGTGCCCCAGACCTCTGCCATCTTGGAAACAGAGGTGTTGCTGGCACACTGGACTGCTCTGAGTGGCCAGTGCCAGCAGGTGACGTCAGAGACTCCTTCTGATAGGCTCTTACCTCTCTTAGTAGTCAATCCTCCTTCCTAGGTAGCCAAACTTCCTTTTCTGGCTATTTAGGGTCGCTGCTTTGGGGAATTCTTCAGATACTGAATGCAAGAGCTCACCAGAGTTCTTCTGCATCTCCCTCTTCACCTTCTGCCAAAGGATTGACCGCTGACTGCTCAGGACGCCTGCAAAAATGGAACAAAGTAGCCAGACGACTACTAGCAACCTTGTATCGCTTCATCCTGCCTGCTTTCTCGACTGTTTCCAGGTGGTGCATGCTCTGGGGGTAGCCTGCCTCCTTTCTGCACCAGGATCTCTGAAGAAATCTCCCGTGGGGCGACGGACTCTTCCCTCTGCAACTGCAGGCAACAAAAGACTGCATCACCGGTCCTCTGGGTCCCCTCTCAGCATGACGACCGTGGTCCCTGGAACTCAGCAACTCTGTCCAAGTGACTCCCATAGTCCAGTGACACTTCAGTCCAAGTTTGGTGGAGGTAATTCCTTGCCTCCCCACGCTAGACTGCATTGCTGGGGACTGTGCACTCTTCCAGGATTTCCTTCGTGCACAGCCAAGCCTGGGTCCCCGACACTCTAACCTGCAGTGCACAACCTTATGAGTCGTCGTCCGGCGTCGTGGGACTCCCTTTTCTGACTTCGGGTGGACTCTGGTTCACTCCTCTTCTAAGTGCCTGATCCAGTACTTCTGCCTGCTTCTGTGAGGGCTCCCTGACTTGCTGGGTGCCCCCTCTGTCTCCTCATCCAAGTGGCAACATCCTGGTCCCTCCTGGGCCACAGCATCATCCAAAAACCCTAACCGTGACCCTTGCAGCTAGCAAGGCTTGTTTGCGGTCTTTCTGCGTGGGAACACCTCTGCAAGCTTCTTCACGACGTGGGACATCCATCCTCCAAAGGGGAAGTTCCTAGTCCTCTTCGTTCTTGCAAAACACCAAGCTTCTTCCATCCGGTGGCAACTTCCTTGCACCCTCAGCTGGCATTTCCTGGGTTCCTGCCCACTCTCGACACTGTCACGACTCTTGGACTTGGTCACCTTGTCTTACAGGTACTCAGGTCCGGAAATCCACTGTTGTTGCATTGCTGGTGTTGGTTTTCCTTGCAGAATCCCCCTATCACGACTACTGTGCTCTCTGGGGGCTGTAGGTGCACTTTACACCTACCATACAGGGTCTTGGGGTGGGCTATTTTTCTAACCCTCACTGTGTTCTTACAGTCCCAGCGACCCTCTACAAGCTCACATAGGTTTGGGGTCCATTCGTGGTTCGCATTCCACTTTTGGAGTATATGGTTTGTGTTGCCCCTATACCTATGTGCTCCTTTTGCAATCTATTGTAACTTTACACTGCTTGCATTACTTCCTTTTGCTATTACTGTATAATTTTGGTATTGTGTACATATATCTTGTGCATATTTGGCATCCTCATACTGAGGGTACTCACTGAGATATTTTTGGCATATTGTCATAAAAATAAAGTACCTTTATTTTTAGTATATCTGTGTATTGTATTTTCTTATGGTATTGTGCATATGACACCAGTGGTATAGTAGGAGCTTTACATGTCTCCTAGTTCAGCCTAAGCTGCTTTGCCATAGCTACCTTCTATCAGTCTAAGCTGCTAGAAACACCTCTTCTACACTAATAAGGGATAACTGGACCTGGCACAAGGTGTAAGTACCACTGGTACCCACTACAAGCCAGGCCAGCCTCCTACACTGGTCTCTATAAAGAGACCCAAGCAGTATGTCCTTTGTTGTGACATCTGTCAACAAATTAAAGTTTCAACAGCTAAGTGCCCGCCGCAGACACCCCTCTTAATCTCAAACAGACCATTACAATGTGTGTACCTGGATCATTGTGGTCCATTAACACCGGATAGTGCATACAAATATATACTAGTCGCTGTTGGTTCCTGCTCCAGATTTGTGTGGGTGTGGCCACAACGCTCGGCTGACGCTCGGACTGTTATTAAAGATTTGCGAGTCTTTGTCGGTACATATGCAGCTGCTGCATTCCGTTCGGACCAGAGCCCTGCTTTTGCCTCAAGGGCATTCAGGGACACCATGGCTTCGTTGGGGGTCCAGCTCCAGTACTCGTCTCCATTTCATCCCGAGGGAAATTCTGTCGTGGAGCGATTAAACCGTGATTTAAAGCAATCCTTAACAGCCAGAGTCTTAGGTACGGGTCGTAGTTGGCTAACCCACCAGTATGGAGTTAAGAGAGCACTAAATAACCTGCCTAGAAGGTCCCTGGGGGGGTCGTACTTCATATGAGTGCCTGTTTGGAACACAAATGTTTGTTCCGGGTTTCTTGATGGTCCTGGTGTGGAGGTGGTGGAAACACCTTTTGACATAAATGATCGTGTCACTGTTTTACAGGAATTACAGCAGTTCAGAGAAGATAACTCTTCTAAAAGTGCTGCCTCCACAGGAATTAAGGATGTGCCAGTAACACCTACCAGCTGGATTCCCAGGGTTGGGGATCTTGTGCGTGTAAAGGTCGCAGTGAAAAAATAATTTGGCCCTTCTTATCGAGCACCAGTCCCTGTGTCGGGGATACACGGAACCAGAACTGTTATTCTACCCCCGTTGCCAGTTGCCAAAGAAAATCGCTTTGTTTCTATTGACAATGTCAAGTTACAACATGTGGCAGATTCTACACAGCCGACCAAGAGGAACGTCCAGTAGTTCCTGAATCCCTCTCACTACTGGAGAAGAATTTCCGCTTCAAGTTGTCTATACCAACACTGTTGACTCTCCGAGCTTGGGGAGGGTGGATGATGATCTTGCATTGGTTCCACTAACAACGACCAACTTAGAAACATTTGATCAAGTCACTATGACTACAAACGTGACAGATGGTGCTGTCTACAGTATACCACTGCAGGAAACACCAACTCCTCCATTGACTACGGCAACGCCTTTTGCACAAACTGCCTCTGGTTACTTTGCCGACAACAACGATGGTCTATCGGACTTGTTCTCCTCTTCAATTGCTGACCTGTCAGGTCCACGTAAGCTGATGTGTTGGCTTAAAGATACGTATTTTGTTTTTCCATGGAACTATCTGTGGCTTTTATTGACTATGCTAGCATTTTTTCTTCGGATTGGGTTTGTCATTACCTTTTTTCTGTTGATACATGGTCATTTTCTTCCCGAGAGATCAGCGGTTGAACAGGTAGAGGAGGTGTTGAAACCACATTTTTCATCACATAAGGTTCGAAGAGACTGGTCCTTTGTGAACATTTCTGCAGTGCCAATTCCAGATGAGATTGTGTGGGATAAAGTAATGTTTCATATATACGGTCCCACTGAAATAATTCAAATACCATATGTGCTAAAGTTATCTATGAATGATATAGTCATACCAGGCATTGTATCTGATGATTGGTATGTGAAGACAGTTGACTCAATGATGACAGAATTGCAATATTACACTGTCTATGAAAATGAAGATGTTTACCAGTTTAGAGACAATTATGGTGACATGTTTTGCTATAATTACTATGGGCACCACTTCATACATAAAGCAAGCAGTCCAAAAATGATATTTGACTATACGCAATGTGAACATTGCCCTACTCCCCCGAAAGGGAGTTCCAAAGTGTATTTTGATAAATTTACGTATTTTTCTGGGCATCATCAAAAGAATGCTGAGTCATATTATTTTAAGTTAACTCCGACTAAAGATAAACAAATGTTGCTGACCAACATGAAATGTATCTATTCAGACTCCTTTGTTTCCCGGTTATCAATTGAAGGTTATGAATTTTGGTCAAAAAATGTTGATTTGGAAAGTGTTTGGGGAACAAAAAATTGGCAAACTAAGGGTAGAGAAACATTGTTTAGAGCATGTCTCATTCCTGTTCAAATGATTTTTTAAAATGAAACAGTACAACAAACCAGCTGCTTAGGCTTAGCTACAATCAGAGAATTAAATATGCCTAGCATCCCTGCCCCTGCACAATTTGATAACTGGCAAAAGTAGACGAATGCAACTTTTAGTGAGCTTACTGAATGGGTCCAGAATGGTACATTTAATGCTTCACTGACACGACGAGGCGGGTGGTTATTGTGGCCAATAGATACTAACGGGTGTCATCAACATTTTATCACCTCCTCGGGGGTTTCGGAACGAGTAGGTCAGACCCTCGCTATATATCACCAGAACATGCTGAAATAATTACGACATATAGGGGGTCATTACAACCTTGGCGGTAAAAGCCGCTTACCGCTGTCAGAAGACCGCCAACATCCCGCCGCGGTAAACCGCCACGGTCATTCTGACCCACAACAGGCAAACCGCCAAAATACAGACATCCACAAAAGTCCGCCACACCAAAGGTCAGCGAGAAACTGGCGATGACCAAACCTCCACCGTCACGCCAACAGAAATACGCCCACACTATCACGACACACGAATCCACGCAGCGGTCTTTCAACCGCGGTATTCCATTGGCGGTACACACCGCCGCGCTCAAAATACACACACTCTTACTAAACACAGCCACATTGGACAATTCAAAATGCACACACCTGAGACACATACACACACCACACCCACACACCCAATTAAATATAAAACACACACCCACATCACCCACAAACCTCCACTCCTAGAGAATCGGTACCACGCACAGAGAAATAGATATCCGAGCACACAGACGCGCATATTACATTCAGCCAGCAATATTACCACGCACTTCACACAACACACCAATACACATCACCACACTTAGCACCACACAATCCACCCCACACATCACCCACACCACCCCATGGCACCGCAAAGACACCCCAGGTTTTCTGAGGATGAACTAAGGGTCATGGTGGAGGAAATCGTATGGGTAGAGCCACAGCTCTTCGGAACACAGGTGCAGCACACCTCCATTGCCAGGAAGATGGAGCAGAATAGTCGACAGGGTCAACGCTGTGGGACAGCACCCAAGAAATAGGGACGACATCAGGAAGCGGTGGAACGACCTACGGGGGAAGGTGCGTTCAATGGTATCCAGGCACAACATCGCGGTTCAGCGGACTGGCGGCGGTCCACCACCTCCTCCCCCAGAATTTACAACACGGGAGGAGCAGGTCTTGGCGATCCTGCATCCTGAGGGCCTCGCAGGAGTCGGTGGAGGAATGGACTCTGGTAAGTCTCATCTTCACTACTTCAGCCCCCCCACCCCACCAGCATGCCAACTCATACCCCCACCCACACCCTCACCCCCATCACACCTACTCCTTGCAAATGTCTCACCATCACAACCCACCCATCCCAACCCCAAGCCCTGCATGCGCCCACAAAGCATGGACACCCATCACCAAAGCATGCCCACTGCACATCCCCGTCCCCCCCCAAACCACCGTCACAAAAGCCCCCACACAGGAATGCAAGCACTGGGGTACACGGGCACCCACCCATTGCACGCTATGGCACACACAGATGCAATAACCATCCCTTTATACCCCTGCAGGACCCGAACGCCACGTCACCACGCAGGAGGGTCCACAAATGTCCACTCCACCCCCAGAAGAGGCCCACAGTGATGACAGCAGCTCTGTTGACCTGGATCTAGATGACCAGCCCGGCCCATCGGGGACCTCGGGACAGTTGGTTCCCCTCAGACAGCCACAGGCCACAGCAGACCTTCCCCCCTCTGGGAACACCAGCACAGCACCCACCCAGCGGGCCCATACCTCTGTCCCCAGGACATGTCAATCAGCGGTGTGTCCACCACTACAGGGCACCCAGGTTAACCCACCACCCCAACAACAACAGGGACCTGGGGGCAGTGGTAGTGGGCACACGGTCCAGGGGACAGAGGCCCAGGGAAACAGGGGAACTGGGAGGGCTACTGTGCGACAGGGGGGGGGGACAGGCCCAGGGAACCCACTCTCCACGAGGCCCTCTCCTCCATCATGGGAGCCTAACATCATTCCCAGGAGACGATGGCAACAGTACTGGCCAGTTTCAGGAGATCCAGCTCCTGCAGGAGGAACAGTATTTGGGGTTCAGGGAGGAACTACGAACAATCAGTTCCGCCCTGGGCACCATTGTAGGGGCTCTGAATCTGGTAGTCACCACATTGCGGGATACTGTGGCACCACAAAGGGCCCCTGACACTAGCATGGACCAAGAACTGCCTACCACCTCTGCCGGCGCTAGTGGACAGGAGGCCCCGCCACAGGACCAACAGGCCACCAGCACCCCACCCCCTGCAGAAGGAGAACCACCCCGCAAGCGGGCCCTGAGAACCAGGAAGAAGACAGAGTTAGATGCCAAGAACCCCGCCAGGAAAGGATACCTCCCTGATTGTCATCCCACTGTCCCACATTGTCACCCTGTCCATCCTTAAACTGCCCCTGCTCCACTTTCCACAGGCATTTGGACAATGCACCTGTGATACAAATAGTCTGGACTCTGCCATGGACAATCCTCCACCATCACCCCTCACCGATTTGCAACCACCCACCAATATAGAGCACTGTAATAAACACAGTTATTGCACAAAAAAATCAGGAGTCTGGCTGTGATTTTGAACAAATGTATTAGACATTAACGTGCCAAAATGCTTACTTACATTGTGATGGCAACATACCAATGTCACACAGCTGTAGTTCATGGGGATACAAAGCAGATGTCACGCAGTGGGGCCCACATCTCTGAAATCGGAAGGGAAAGTCACAACTCAGTTACCATACACTGGGGGAAAAGGACAGACAGTAGAGAGGTAGTAGTGTTTAAGTATATGTAATATGCCGGTGTGTATTGCTACCTGTGTGTCATTGGAAATACTGCTGTATTACTGTGTTCCTGTTGTCTATGTCGTCTTCTTCGGCTTCCTCGTCTTCACTCTCCACAGGCTCCACAGCTGCTACAACACCACCATCTGGACCATCCTCCTGCAGAAAAGGCACCTGTCATCGCAAAGCCAGGTTGTGAAGCATACAGCAGGCCACGATGATCTGACACACCTTCTTTGGTGAGTAGAATAGGGATCCACCTGTCATATGGAGGCACCTGAACCTGGCCTTCAGGAGCCCGAAGGTCCGCTCGATCACCCTCCTAGTTCTCCCATGGGCCTCATTGTAGCGTTCCTCTGCCCTTGTCCTGGGATTCCTCACTGGGGTCAGTAGCCATGACAGGTTTGGGTAACCAGAGTCACCAATTAGCCACACACTTTGGCTCTGGAGTTGACCCATCACGTAAGGAATGCTGCTATTCCGCATGATGCACGCGTCATGCACCGAGCCAGGGAACTTGGCATTAACATGGGAGATGTACTGGTCTGCCAAACATACTATCTGCACATTCATGGAATGATCACTCTTCCTGTTTCTGTACACCTGTTCACTCCTGTGGGGGGGAACCAAAGCCACATGGGTCCCATCAATGGCACCTATGATGTTGGGGATATGTCCAAGGGCATAGAAATCACCCTTCACTGTAGGCAAATCCCCCACCTCAGGGAAAACGATGTAGCTGCGCATGTGTTTCAGCAGGGCAGACAACACTCTGGACAACACCTTGGAAAACATAGGCTGGGACATCCCTGATGATATGGCCACTGTTGTTTGAAATGACCCACTTGCAAGGAAATGGAGCACTGACAGCACCTGCACTAGAGGGGGGATCCCTGTGGGTTGGCGGATTGGTGACATCAGGTCTGGCTCCAGCTGGGCACACAGTTCATGAACAGTGGCTCGGTCAAGCCTGTATGTCAGTATGACATGTCTTTCCTCCATTGTCGAGAGGTCCACCAGCGGTCTGTACACAGGAAGATTCCGCCATCTCCTCGCATGTCCCAGCGGACGGTGCCTATGAAGGACAACAGCGAGCACAGAGTCAATCAACCCACAGGTACGTAACCACAGCTTGCACATAACACGATTCTCACTCCATTGAATGCTTTGTATGAGTGTTGATGCAAGGCCTAGGTATGTGTGACGCAGTAAAAAGTAAGCCATGTGGGCCCCTGAAATGGCGGCTGCCTGACCTGTGAAGTGCGACAATGGGATGCGAGGTAAATGCGCTGGCGTGGCACACCGTGGCGGTAGGCGGTCGAAGACCGCAGCGCAAAGCAGCATTGGTTAACATTGAACCCTATGGGTCTCATGAGCCAATGACGATGTGCGCCGGCGGTCGCGGTACGCACCGCCGCGGGCGTGACCGCCATTTTCTATCTGCTTAATCACTCGATACCTGATCTTCGACAGGAGAGGACCTACACTGCAAATGCTGCTGTGACCTCGGTCTGGAAGAGACAATGGCTCATGCGACTGGGGAAAGGGCCCCTGCCTTCACAGGTCAGGAGTTGGAGAAACTTGTGGATGGGGTCCTCCCCCAGTACACGCTACTCTACGGTCCTCCAGACCAACAGGTTAGTACTGAGGGAGCATGCTTTATGGGCAATGCCTGTGTTGAGTGGGGTGGATGAAAGATGGTGGGGAGGGGAGTGATTGAGGCATGCATCAAACGACGGTGAGAGCATGTGCCACATGTCAAGGGTAGGGATGGGGGGCCACTCACATTGAATATGCAGAAGGTGATGACGATTTTTCTCCCCCTGTACATTTCACATAGGTCAGCGCCCACCAGAAGATCAATATTTGGCGTGCCATCGCCAAGGACGTCCGGACCCTGCGGGTCCACCACAGACAGGGCACCCACTGCTGGAAGAGATGGGAGGACATCTGCCGCTGGAGCAGGATGCCAGTCGGACTTTGACCCCCCTGATGTCCTGGATCCTGGCGGTGGCCTACCCCGATTTGGATGGGCGCGTGAGGACATCACAGCAGACACAAGGGGGTGAGTAGGAAGGTGGGCATCTCCTTCGCCCCAGGCCCCTCAGGCCCTGCCCCAGTCACCCCTGCTGCCCTCAGTGAGGAGGTCATTGACCTACTGAGGACGCTCCTTGTTGGGCAGTCTACCATTTTGAATGCCATCCAGGGTGTAGAAAGGGAGGTGCACCAGAGTAATGCATACCTGGAGGGCATTCATTCTGGTCAGGCTGCCCTTCAGTGATCGTTCCAGACTCTGGCCTCAGCACTGATGGCAGCCATTGTCCCTGTCTCTAGCCTCCCCCCTCCAACTTCCTCCACCCATAGCCTATCACCTGTACCTCTGCCTATCCCAGACACACCATCAGACCAGCCTGCACACACCTCAACACCCAAGGGAAGCTCAGGCAAACATAAGCACCACACATCACACAGGCATTCACCCAAGCAACATCCACATACAGACATACCAACACCCACTGCCTCCACTGTGTCCCCCTCCTCCTCGTCTCCCTCCTCCCTCCCTGTCACGTCTCCACTCACACCTGCATGCACAACATCTTCAGCCACTACGTCCCTCAGCAGCACACACACCAAAACACCCCCCACACGTGCAGTCACCACCCCCACTGCCATTTACACGTCCCCTGTGTCCTCTCCCAGTGTGTCTGTGACCCCTTCTTCCAAGATACACAAACGCAGGCAGCCACCCACCCAACAGCCATCCACCTCACGACAGCCTCCAGCCCAAGCACCTGCACCCAAAGACACCAAACTTACAACTCCTACAACCACAACCTCTTCCTCCACTCCCATACCCACTACACCTACCCGTCCCACTGCTCCTAAAAAGCTTTTTCTGTCCAAACTCAACCTCTTACCCCCAACTCCCCCACCCCGTCCATGTCATAGGACTACAGTCAGCACCTCAGCCACGACAAAACCGGCCCCTGTCATCACAGTCTGCCATGGACTGTGGAGTGCCCCACCCTCCAGGGCAGCCAGTTCGGTACGAAGCCAAGGCATGGGCAGCCCACCCCCGGAGAAACATCCCAAGATAGGCAGTGGCCGGCGCGAGAGGGTGAAAACACCAGGGACTAAAACCCCTACCATGGCTCCGGCAGGAAGTGTGGAGACAGCTGGCACACCGCCCAAGGTGGGGAAGGGCCACAGGCGATCAGGGAAGGCTGGGAAGGGCAGCACGCCAGACAACACCGCCATCAGCCCAGCTGGCCAGGAGGGCCCCGCCAGCCCCATCCCAGGTGGGCAGGGGGCCACCAACAGGCCCGGCACAGCTGCCCAGGAGGGCCCCGCCAGCCGTAGGACAGATGGGCAGGAGGGCCCCGCCAGCCACAGGACAGGTGGCAAATGACCTCCCCGCCATGGCCGGATCCGCTAAACTGGGCCCTTCATCTCAAGCACCGCTGCACTGGTCCCTTCATCTCAAGCACCGCTGCACTGGGCCCTTCATCTCAAGCACCGCTGCACTGGGCACCGCCGTCTCAAGCACCGCTGCACTGGGCACCGCCGTCTCAAGCACCGCTGCACTGGGCCCTTCATCTCAAGCACCGCTGCACTGGGCACCACCGTCTCAAGCACCGCTGCACTGGTCCCTTCATCTCAAGCACCGCTGAACTGGGCCCTTCATCTCAAGCACCGCTGCACTGGGCACCGCCGTCTCAAGCACCGCTGCACTGGGCCCTTCATCTCAAGCACCGCTGCACTGGGCACCACCGCCTCAAGCACCGCTGCACTGGGCACCGCCGTCTCAAGCACCGCTGCACTGATCCCTTCATCTCAAGCACCGCTGAACTGGGCTCTTCATCTCAAGCACCACTGCACTGGGCACCGCCGTCTCAAGCGCCGCTGCACTGGTCCCTTCATCTCAAGCACCGCTGAACTGGGCCCTTCATCTCAAGCACCGCTGCACTGGGCAACGGCGTCTCAAGCACCGCTGCACTGGTCCCTTCATCTCAAGCACCACTGAACTGGGCCCTTCATCTCAAGTACCGCTGCACTGGGCACCGCCGTCTCAAGCACCGCTGCACTGGGCCCTTCATCTCAAGCACCGCTGCACTGGGCACCGCCGTCTCAAGCACCGCTGCACTGGGCACCGCCATTTCAAGCACCGCTGCACTGGGCCCTTCATCTCAAGCACTGCTGAACTGGGCCCTTCATCTCAAGCACTGCTGAACTGGGCCCTTCATCTCAAGCACCGCTGCACTGGGCACCGCCGTCTCAAGCACCGCTGCACTGGGCCCTTCATCTCAAGCACCGCTGAACTGGGCACCGCCGTCTCAAGCACCGCTGCACTGGGCACCGCCGTCTCAAGCACCGCTGCACTGGGCCCTTCATCTCAAGTACCGCTGGCCCGCATCTGTGTCGGGCAGGGCTGCACAAAGCACTCTGGGCACCAGGCCCCCTCCAGAACCAGTGGAGACTGTTATCCACTTGTGAGACTGTGGCTTTGCACTCCCCAGGATAAACAGTGGGCATGGAGGCCCCTCGTGGATCTGGCGTCGTGCACTCATCTGGCTGAGGTGCCCCCCCTTCCCTTCCCCCTGAGGTGCCTGTAGTTTTGCTATCTGATGCCCCTGCAGTGTTCTCTCCGTTGGAGTCAGGTATCCTGTGTGGGCTTTGCCCATGTGATTTGGGCCCAGTGGTCCACGAACAATGCCTGCTACAATGCTTGGACTTGTACATTTATGTATATAAGAGTTTTTGATGTGTATATATATTTTTTTTGGCAGTAATACAATATATTCCAATGTTTAGAATCATTTCCATTTGTCTTTGCATTCTTCCGGGGGGTTTGGGGGGTGTCACTCTGATGTGTTGCTATGCATTGATGTGTGTGTTGTATGTGTGTACCCGTAATAAGTTCCCCTCCACCCTCCCCCCTCCCCTGTGTCGTAGGTGCAGTACTCACCGTTGTCTTCTGCACCGGCGTTCGTGCTCCTGGTAGAGGAGCAGGAACACTATCGCTGGGAGTATGTGGAGTTCGGATTCCATGCTGTCCTGATTCCTCGTGGGCTGTATGGAGGTGAGCGTTTTCCCTTCGAAATGGCTGTTTCCGCCGTGTTTTTATCGGCGGGGCTACCGCCCCGGAAAAGGTGGCAGATTGGTAGGTTGTGATACAGTGGGCGGTACATTGTCTCCCGCCTGTCTGTTGGCGGTGACCGCCGCGCTGTTTGTTTGTACCACCGTGGCGGGCGGTGTGTTGATGTGGCGGTCGCTGTTGGCGGTTTCCGCCAGGGTTGGAATTCCATTTTTTTTGCCGCCAGCCTGTTTGCAGTTTAGCTGCCGCTTTAACACCGACCGCCAGGGTTGGAATGACCACCATATTGTGGGAAAATTGTGCCAGCATTGGCTAAAATCATCCTCGCTAGATGCAGTTAAGACACATCTCACTCTCCTGTCTAATAACAATGACTTACAAGACTTTTTGTCAGGCCCGAAGACACCACGTAGGAATTGTTTCTTGTATGAAGTATACAATGAAATATGGAAACTTTGCAGCCCGGTTAAGGCAGATAGATCAGGAAAATCTAAAAAAATCATTAGCTGTTGTGGATAATGGGATTCACACCGTGTCCGACCGGCTATATACAATTAATAACATTGTTTCTTCTGCTATAGACATTATACGATCTGATATGTCTTCTTTATATCATGGACAGAGTCAGAACAGAGTCAGACCAGGTCCATTATGCAGTTGGGTTGGACGCTTCAGACATTGAAGGCGGGTCGCGTTCCGTGGCAGCACATCAGTGCCAGGGAAATATTTTTTTCCTTTAATTTGACGCGACAACAACAACCAATGGCTAAGAAGGAGGCGACTTATGTCATGCTCAACATTGAAAAGTTAGAAAGATTGCCGTTCACCGTGGCCGAGATTCCCTCAGCAGAGTGGTTGATACACGGGGTTATTAATCTGCCTATTTCTACATTACAATTCACTTCTTGTTTGAAACATGTTCCAGTAGGCAGATATGAAAAGTTAGGAGATAGTTACATCCATGAGGTGTGGGAGCTTCTCTCCTTGTACAAATGCCTCAATGGCATGAAAGAGGTCTTTCTTAGCGGCAGTGAATGTGAGACTTCAGTCAGCCATTCGATGATTTGTAAGCAGCTGTCCTTGCATGGGGCGTGTAATGCCTCGGTTGCGAACTTGCCTTGCTTTCTGAAGGGAGTTCCAGTCCCCTTGATTAAACGCACGTTCCAGGTGCTTTCAAACGGCATTTACGTCCTCCTCAATAGTGAAGACTGTTGTGGCATGTGGGCCGGAATAGTTTACGTTGTTTCGGTCACTAAGGTCGTTACTTGCTGCGGGAACGTGTTGTTTCCCCCCACTAAAATTAGGGAGGTAGCAGATATTTGGCCTCACATTGCTACTTCCAAGGTGAATTTTGACAAGTTGAGCAGACTGAAGGCTTTATTGTTTCAGAAGCATGAGGCCCTTACATCTGCACGCAAGACCTACGCTCTTCAGGTGGCAAGGTCATCGGCGGAAATACAGTCCCTGTTAAATACAAACTTTCTGAGGCACTTTGGTGAACTCATGGGACGTATATTTAATGCTTCCAGCATGGCTGGATTGGCACATTTTTTCAAACCCGTTGGTGTTGGTTTCGTTCACACCTTCTCTTCCACATTCGGTTTAATACCATCGGCTATTCATTCAATTTGCGGAAGCATTTTTTGGGGATTTCCTATAACTTTGGCTTTATTAGCCGGCATTTTGCTGTTGCTGTTGTTTTTCCTCAATGGCTGTCCCGCCGCAACAAGGACGAATGTGGGCGCTCCCATCAGCGCAGCTGTGTTGTGAATGCATGATGCAGCACTTTGGAGCAACACTCCTGGAACATTTGGAGTGTAACTGGTCTCTGTCATTCAGACCGGTTTTGGATTGTGTGCAGCCCGTGTTTCAGTGCCGTTGGTGCTCTTTTGAACATGCACTGGACGTTTGTCTCTCACAGCAACGCCCCCCAGTGGTTGATGCTGATCTGTTGATGTTCCCGATGAGGGCTCATTACCAGACATACACCCTGCGGCTGCGTTTGCTTCGAGAAGCTGATTACGAGATACCCTTCCTGGAGGAAGTTGATATTACCTCGTTCATAGCCACACTGCACGGGATGCCGCCTTGGTTGACACTGGGGCTTTGGAACACACCTGCTCCTTGATAGTCTTTGGCGTGGATTTTCTGGTTTTGTCATCTGCCGAAGTGGAGAATTTCCTGCTTTCCATGACCACTGCTTGATTTGGACTAATTCTAAATTGACATTATCCTTTGAATTCGCATTTGGCCGCATGCTCATTTTTTACATTGAAAATAACTATGCTTGTGTGTCCTCTTAACTTGTTGAAATTTAATAGGGTTTTACTTATATTTTAGCTTAGGGCATTTTTAGCTCCGGCTTAAACCACTTTCTACCAACAAGGGGAGGGTTTAGTGCAGCCATTTTTAATATAGCTTCATGCACGTTATGTTAACATATTAGGCCTCGGCGCACTTTGCCCTAGATACATTTTATTCAGCCTTGCACTGTTATTTTACAATAACCAGTTTTACGGTCTTGTTTTTATTTCTTTCAATCACACTGTTTAGCTTAGTTCAGCACTGTGTTCTCAAACAATGCATTCTTGCTCACCCTGTGCTTCAGTCAAGGCTACAGTCTGGTAGTTTGCTGGTAAACGTGGTAGAAGTTTAGTCTCTAATGTTCGTAGAAAATATGCATCCTTACGTAGGGACATTTTCTTAGAACATCTGCGTGTTAGTTATAAAAACACTTTCTAGTCGTAGTATACGTCAGAGGGAGATTCTGACCAGGAACCTACAACTAGATGCTGACTGCCCCGTTGCAGATGCTGATGCAAATTACAGGCCTTTGCTCAGGTATGATGGTTGATGTCCTCCTGGGGGAACCTGAAAGGCAGGCTTAGAGCTTTACATGCTGTGCTCAGAGTATAACTTAGAGAGAACCTAATCTAGTTGCACTATGATAGCCTAATTATTGTGCTTCACTCTCATTGTTACTATTTTAATCCTACTGTGTTGTGTAGTTCTGGTTATTGAGGCTCACGCTTTGCTATCTAAAATGCAGTCATTTTATTAAATTAATCTTTAAAACTTAAACTGCCTTTGTTGTTTATATGTGAGACCGTACTGTGTATGAGAGAACCGGTTGTGACCTGAGTGACCACGAACCCCCATGGGAAGTACTAAGATGTCATGCGCTCGGCTGCCCAATTGTCTCTTCCCTTTGGGAGAGATGAGGCACTGCTAGTTAGCCGGAGCAAAACCCGGATTTAGAGTGACAAGGGTCCTTCACCGTGAGTCAGACTTAGTCCCCCAGACTGTGAACGTTCTTGCCGCTCAAAATCCAGTAGTCTCATTAGGATAATGAGAGCCTACGCGACACCAGCAGCAGCTTATGCAATACAAGCATTGAGAAGGAAACAAGTCTCTTAGGGAAGAAACGCTGGTAGAAAGCATTGACCATCTAAAAGTGCCAGTTATGTCCTTTCCATCCCACCAACCTCTTGGGGCCAAAATTTCAACTTTACTGCAGCAATGGCACCAAATAACACTGGACCTAATCACTTACAGCCATAATCTAGAATTTAGCCAAAGACCACCAAACACTCCACCAAGGGGAGCAACCCCACCTCATCTAGATCTGATCTAGTGAGAAGTGCAGACCATGCTACAGATGGGAGCAGTAACAAACGTGCTTCACTTACTGAAAGGAATGGGTTTCTATTCCTGAATCTTTTTAATGAGAAAGGAATCAGGAGAATGGCAATGCTTATGGACCTTGGAAGTTGAAGAAATACCTGAAAAAACTGTGTTTTCTCATGGTGACTCTTCAGGACATCCTGCATCTTCCCAATCACAGAGATTTCATGTCAATTCTGGATGTACAGGATGCCTACTTTTATATTCCCATCTCTCCACAACATTGAAAATTCTTGAGAGTCAACCTGGCTGGCACTCATTATCAATTCAAAGTTCTCCCTTTTGGGCTCAAATCAGTCCCCCGTATTTTTACAAAATGTTTAGCTCCGGTTGCAACTCACCTAATACAGAAGGCTTTCCAGGTATTTCCATATCTTGATGACTGGATGATAAAGGCACCAACTTCTGGTCAAGCAACAAAAGCAGAAAGAACTTGTCTAGTACTGTTCAGAGACTTAGGTCACTCATCACAAATCATCAATATTTTGTTCAACAAAAATAATTTTCCCGGGAGCAGTTCTATATACAATAAGAGACAAGGCATTGTTATCACGGGAAAGGCAAACAAAACTTAAACTGTTAGTTCAAACGCTATTGAAAAGGCAATCCATTTCAGTATGCTTATTCAAATGACTTCTAGGGATGATGTCCTCTGCTATTTTCCTAATTCCATTTTTCTGCTTAAGAATGCGGCACTTACAAGAAAAATTCATCAGCAATTGATTCAAACCCAGGGATCATTTGATGACCTAATACGGATCACTTCAAACATGACAGCAGCTCTACTCTGGTTGAAAAAAGATGACAATGTTTGAAGAGGGCTAAGATTCCAACCTCAAGTATCTAAATTCATTATTATCACAGATGCTTCCCTAGGGGGATGGGGTGCCTATTTACAGGATTTAAAAGTAAGTGGGCATTGGTCTTCGCCACAAACAAAAATGCATATAAATTTTAGTTAGAGCTCAAAGCCATTTCATTAAGTCTCCGAGCATTCCAGCCAAGAATAAAAGGTTTGTCAATATTGATCCGCAAACACAACACCACCAGCGTGCATTATGTAAACAAACATGGGGATAACAAGACCTCTAGCCCTGTTGCAGGAAACGCAAGAGATTTTGAAATGGACAATGAAGAACCAGATAGCAGTAACAGCAGAACATATTCTAGGGACAAGCAATAGAATCGAAAATGTAAATTTTATGCAATTTGTCATTCACAACAGGGTTCGTGGGGGAATGCTTTTTCAATGAGATGGTTAGGGATCTTTGCCTACCTTTTCCCCTGATCCCTTTGATTCCCAGACTTCTCAACAAAATAAAGAGGGAACTGTGTTGAATAATTTTGATTGCCCCAAAATAGCCCTGGCAGCTCTGGTTACTCCTATCAAAAAGGACTCATATCCAGTTGCAACCTGTACCTAAGATATTGACTGTGAACCACACCCAGGTACTTCATCCGAACCCGACCTATTTACACTTGTTGGTCTGGATCCTGAATACAATGAGTTTGCACGCAAAACATCCCTCAAGACGGCAGAGACATTCTTGCGAAAGCCAGAAATGATACCAGTATTAGAGCGTATAAACTGAAATGACAATTTTTCTGTTTATGCTGCCAGAAATCAAACATTCACCCTGTCTTAGCACCACCACAGAAAATCCTGTCTTACCTCTTATAATTAACAAAATCAGGTTTGGTCTTTGCTTCCATTAAGATGCATTTAGCTCCAATTTCAGAAGATCAACTGGTTCACTGTCCTTATGGCCTAGTAGAGTGATTAAGCACTTTCCTAAAGGCCTTTTCAGGGCCTTTCATCCAACTAAGGCACCTCCTTCATCTTGGAAGTTTAATACACTGATTGTGCAACTCATGAAAACTCCATTTGAACCTATTCACAAGGCATATATCAAGTTTGTAACATAGAAAAGAACAGTTATTGGCTTTTACATCAGCAAGAAGAGTTAGTGAGATACAAACCTTCTTAATTAAAGAGACTTTTCTACAATTCAAGGATAATACTGTGGTTCTCAGAAACAACCCAAGATTAATTACCAAAGTCCCTATAGATTCCACAGAGGTCCTCAACTCTGTCAGTTTTTCGACATTTCTTTAATTTCAAATTTTCTTGGTGCAGCTTTTTCTCAAACCATGTACCACAAAGAAATTCAGGTTTCTAACCACTTTAAGATTGTGAGGGTCAGATGTTCATCAGTGTCGCTTATGAAATTTGTTTTTGGTGAATGGAATTTGGACCATGACATCAACACCAGATGAATCGAAAGGTGTCAAAGGAAAGGGAAGCCAAACTATTCATGCACAGAGCATGGGATGAAAAAAAAGGTTGAAGAAAAGCCCGTCCAAGATCATGATTAGCAGCGCCTTATTCTTCTAGCTCTTCAAATTAAAAGCAAGCAAATAAGCACTACCATGAATCCTATCATAGATCCTCAAAAGACAAGTGGCTGATGTTGGTGCCCCTCTACCACACTTGGACGAAGATCATAAAAAACGGTCACTCCTATGGTGGCTCTGGCGACTCTACCTTGACCAGCATCTATGGCACCAATGGCTCCAATACCTGCTACACCACTTCCAGCACCATCTACATCTGCTCCACTAAATCAATCCTTCTGCCTTGTTTGCTTGACCCCTGGAAGATACCATGTACCCTCCTTTTTCAATTCCAGGTAGGGATCCAAGCTGATTTCTCAACTCCTTGGTCAGCATCCTCGATAGAGCCATGAAGCCATCTTGTGCACTCACAGGCCCCATGGGTCCTCTGGCCTGCTCCTTGGGAGGTGCTTCAGTGCCATACCAGCAAGCACCCTTCTTGTCATTTATGCTCCTGGCCCAGTATCCCTGGCCGACTCTGTCACCCACATCTCTAGCGCCACAAATGACATCTCCTCATCATCAACAGATAGAGAGCCACAGCTGCTCACTCTAGTGGGGCAATCCCACCACTTCCACTGCTGTCTCCAGATTGATTGCAAGGCATTACAGACCCGCTCCTGGATACCCAGTCTTCACATTGTTACATTTGTCCTCAGAGGGTTTGGTAGTCCACGCCTCATGCTTATCAAAATGTACTCCTGGTTTGTTTGCATATGCTCTCTCTAACAGAGTCTAGGAAAATGGAACAGTCTGCTAAAAAGATTTTTTCATCAGGTAGCATGGCTCTTAAATCTCTGAATGCCCCTTCCCTCCTAGGCAGATATATTTATGCATTACTAGATTCAGCACAAAATATAATCCTTAAACTGTCTTCAGAAAGCCAAAGTAACTTCTCTGAACTAATTCATGATGGTGAATGTGCGGTTAGACAAGTCATATAATCAAGGCTTGATACTGCTGACTCAGTCACAAGGGTTAAAGGGCACATCAATATCAGTCTGCCACCATGCTTGGCTGAGAGTCTCAGGATTATTCCAAGATTTGCAAAATACTCTCATGGACTTACCATTTGACGGTTCCAAACCTTTTGCAGATTCTGCTTTAGAACGATTAAAGAGAGTAAAGCTACAGCCAATTTACTTGCCGCTCAATCACAGAACAAATATCACCATTAGTTTAAAAGATTTCAAGGCTTCAAGAGGGGGTTCTCATTTTGAGGACAGCAACAATATTCAATGCAGCAGCAACAAAAACAATAGAGATCTAACCCCCTTTACAAAGGTTACAGAGGACACGCTAGAGGTAGACAGCAAGCTCTGCCACTTTTTCCCTCCTCTTCCTCCTCATCCTCTTCCTCAGCCATCTCAGGAAAGCAACCCAAGTTTCCCCTTCGTGGAGCACACTCTACTAGTGGGAGGACAGGTATCTCCATTTCCATATCAATGAAGGTGCATAACATCAGACCTCTGTGTATTACAAATTGTGGGAAAGTGGTATACCCTACCCTTCTGACAATTTACATGTCTCCCCCCCACCAGTTATATCCACTGCCAACAGCAGGTCCAATTAGTACTCTCAAAGGGTGCAGTGGAGATGGTTCTGGAGCAGGACAGGGGTCTCTGTATTTCCTGATTCCCAGACAGGATTGATGTTTATGTCTGATTCTAGACCTCAGGATTCTGCACTGGTTCCTCAAGCAGGAAAAGTTCTAAATGATGTCCCTTCTTGTACTATAATTCTAAGACTGGATGGTGTTTTTGATCCACAGGTTGCCTACTTCCAAATTCCCATCCTGCAGTCATCAGGAAGTATCTTTGCTTCAAGATGAGATCCCAACTCTTTCAGTTAGTGGTCCTTCCATTTGACCTCACTTCCTCCCCACAAGTCTTCACAAAGGAAATAGCGATGGTAGCAGCACATCTCAGAAGATTGGGAGTTGGGGTATTTCCTAATCTGCATGATTGGTTCATCAAGGCCTGCTCACCAGAGATGGTGCCTCACCACTTGTGGGTAACAATCCAGTTGTTGTTTAACCTGGGGTTTTCAGTCAACTAGCTCAAATCTCACCTGGTGCCCTCTCAGAGCATCATGTTCATAGGAGCAGTACTGGACACATTACATCGAGTCAAACTTTTCCTCCTCCTCAGAAGGTTCAAGATATTCAGGTTCTTATTCCAATGTTTCAGAATAGAGTGGTCATTCCAGTCTTGAAGGTATTTGGCTTCCTTGGTATACTAGCCTCCTGATTTCTGTTAGTCACCCACACAGGCTGGCTTTATGAGCGTCCTCCAGTGGTGCCTCTGAAGGAATGGTTGCAACACATTGGAGATCTCCAAGCATCTATCAAGATCTCCAGGGATACTACAGCTGACCTGGTGGATGGTGAACTGCAACCTTTCTTAAGGAAAGCTGTCTCAACCTCCCCCACTGGTTACAACAGTAATTACGGATGCTTCCACTTTAGGATGGGATGCTCACCTGGAGAAACTAGAGATCAGAGGCCTATAGTCTTCAAGAGAAAAGATTTTACACATCAGTCTGTTTGAAATGCAGGCAATACATCTGGCTCTCAAGGATTTTCTCCCTTCCTTTTGCAGTTAGTCTGTACAGGAACATGTCGGTTTTCAAGCAAGACGACTTTGATGTGGTATATCAACAAGCAAGGGGAATGGGGGCGCCTCTTTTGTCCTACACAAGAAGGTAGTGCTGTGCACCAAACATTTGCATGCCCAAAACCATTAAAACATTCCTTTATCAAAATACATATTGTACGTAAATTGTTTTCCTTACCATTATTCATCACCAAACACTTTTGGAAAGGAACATGCAGCAGTCTGAAAAGGCACCGGTCCTGTAGTGGCTGGGGTTGCATTTACCCTCCTCCTGCAACATTGCTTTGGGAAGGTCCTCAGCTGCTGGGCCTGCATTACTTGGTGTACAAAGGACCTCAGTGAATGGTGCCCTCGCGAGACTCTCTGAACGCTCAGAGGCCATTTTGTTGTCACCAAACTACTTAAACCCCACCCCTTGGAGCCTTGATTCTTCACATAGAGTGGCTTTGTGATGCTTCACTTCAGTGTTTTTCCTTCCAGGAAATAGCCGCTGGCAGAACTGATAACAATGAATCCGCTCCAGTTACATTTAGGACACAGCTAAGTCTCTGTGTGTTCGTTTTAAGAGTTTAATAACCCATAACTGGCCCATTGTGCACTAACATTTTACTTTGTTGTGTATGGGGACTCTAAACGTCTTAGGACTTCAACTGGCTCTTTTATTCTAGGAGATCCTAGCCAGCAGTTGATTTTTAGCAAAAACCTGTGTGCTCAATCTCTGTGTTTATTGTCTTTCTGTAGCAGCTTCATGAGATCATTCATGCCTTGAGGTTCACTCTGTACACATCTTGTGTGAGATATACATATATATATGTATATATATATATATATATATATATATATATATAGTGCTGTGTTATATTTGTGGATCAGACAAGTATCCTTGCAGCAGTGTGTCCTAGAGACACATGGCCATGGCTCACCAATAATAAGTGAGACCTTGATCATGATCATTGTATGAGGATGCATTCTTCTTGATTACTAGTGATCTGTCAGTGATATTGTGTGTCTGTAACATGATATATTGCAGGAGGTGGCAGCCCTGCCAAGTACCACACATCAGGGGTTAGACTAATGCATTTTAGTGCTGTTACCGCATTACCACACCAAAATGCATTAGTCATGCATTATAACGTTTAAAGGACCACCCTGAGGGGCGCTCTGTAATTTAACCATGCTGGCCTCCCAAAGAACTGTGCTCTTTCTTCTTACTAAACTCAATGCCTTTCTTGCTTAATTAGTCACCAGCTGCTTAATAACCCTTTGTTAGCGTGCTCCCCAGCAAACAAGGGCATTAATTATTCCCACCAGTTCAATGAAGCCTAGCTGCCCAGTTGGACTCAGAGTGAGTGGACCACATGGTCTCTTTCTTTAGGTGCAGCTTGTGGTCATGGACGCAATCACAGGCAGTGCCTTGCCTTTGTTATTTTAGGGAAAGGTTCTGCCCCACTGTGATTACACAGCTTCGGATTGGCCCCAAAGTCCACCAGAACATGCAATGAGCAGCGAGCAGCAATTCTGTATTTGCTTGCTGCTGCGCGATCCGGAGGAGGTCGCACTCACAAGTGGAAAGGTTCAAGATCGGACAAGGAGTTGGACATGCCTGGCTGCTGCAGAGCCTTCTCCCACACAGCAAAATATTTACTCTCCATGGGCAAAACAGTGTGATATTGCTTGAAGTCATTGCTTTCAGGTGCATGGTAATCACTTACTTTGGCTCTCTTCGGAGTGATGGTCATAACAAAACATCCGGGTTTTAGTTTCAAATAAAAAAGAATGTGCTCCCTGGAGCATAGCATCATTTTCCAGTTATCCGTCAGGGCTGGGGGCTCTGATTATGCTTCTCTTTCCTCACTTTTTATTTTCAGCAGCAAATCAAGTGAAAGTTTAAAACATTGCATTTCCCATGACCACATCTCAGTCCCATGACCAACCATAGAGACCCAGCCCTATATAAACCTTATGCAGCAAAACAGCCACCTCTTTCCTTGCTGCTTTGCAGCCAGTCAAGTGCAGTGAATTTTTTATTCTGTCTGTCATATCATATTTCATAATTGATAGTTACATCATTACAATCGTTTTATTGCTATAAATTGTATTTAAACATTCACATCAAGTATTGTCTTTTTGCGGTATTCACATTTTGTTTTTCACGGTAATTGTGCTCATTGCGCTCCATTTCCTCTGGGAGCGTTCAACCTCCGAAAGAGACAGCTAGCCGCCTTATTATTGCAGTCTGTGGAGCAGGAGAAAGGGGAGTGAGGACGCATGGTTACCTGCTGCGCAATCCTCTTGCCATTGCTGTCGATTGTGGCTCGCATGCATGCGTGTCTGGCCTGCTTTGTTCCCGGTGGTCTGAGCCTGAAAACCGACACGGGAAGAGATTCCGGTGACTGTCTCCAGCCCCAAATAAGTTTTGCAACTCCCCGATTATGCCCTGGTTGAGCTACTACCAGGGTTGCAATAATTATATTAGGCTTTGCCTAGAGTTTTGGCAAGCATCCCTTCACACTTTATACTTTCTAAGGGACCTTTGTGGTTCTGGCTGTCACCTGCCTTGGGGTTCCTTACTGAATTGCTCCCTTGTTCTTAATTTAATGATTGGATTGGCTCTGCCATCCTTGATTCTGGTCCCTACCTCCTAGGAAACTCACCTGTGCCATACATCCTGTGGTCATATTTGTGGCCATGTCTGAATATGAAGAGGAAAAAAGGGTTACTATTATGATGACCCTGCTGAGTCTTTTGAGCAGGACTTGGTTTATGCGCTGGATGCTGGAGTACAACACTCTGTCAATTTAGCCTTAGATAAAGCCATTCAACCCATAAAGCAGCACCTGTATGGGTATGCAGAACAACAAGGCTGATTCCCTCCCTTTATGGTGAACAGCAGAGAAGAATCCTCAACCTCTCAGGCCAAACCAAGTGCCTTGGTGACTAGGGACCCCAATGTGGCAGAGTTTGAAAATTTGGTGAGATTGCTGGCAAAAGATCACAATTATAGAGCCTCGTCTACCGCTACAAACTTACTGTTTGGAAACCCTTTCCTCAAAGAATTGTCCAAATTCATAGCAACTTACAGCAATCTGGATAAAGCTCAGAGTTCTGCCCAATTTTTGGTCATGCTAGACGCTTCAGAGAGCGAGTCTTCAGCTGAGGTTACTATTGTCCCATACGCTCTCATTAGCCTAATGAGACTACTGGATTCAGGCAGCACAATCAGTTGCGCTGTCGGGACTGAGTCTAAACCCACTACAGGTGACACCTGTCGGCCTAATCCAGGTTTTGCTCCGGCTAACTAGCAGTGCCTCATCTCCATCCAAGAGCAGGGATGATTGGGCAGCTGAGCGCATGACACAACGGATTCCTCAAGGAAATCGTGGTCACTGAGATCTCATCTGTTTCTCTCAGTTACATTAGTCTCACATATACAAGGACAATCAAGGGAAGAATATATTTCAATAAGGTTTTATTGAAGCAACTGCATCTTAGATGATAAAGCATGTACTGAAATAACTAGGACGATAAAGCATGACAGGATTAAAACTGTGACAAGGAGAGTGAAGCAAAAAAATAATGCTACCACATTGTCACTAGAATCATTAAAATAATTCCTACCTAGGCTATGTTAGAGCACAGCTTGTTAAGCTCTAGTTCTGCCCTTCAGGTTCCTCTGGGAAGACATCATCCCTCATGCCTGAGCAAGAGGCCTGTAGTCTAGATAATCATCTGTAGCAAAGCACTCAACAATCAGCATACAGTCATGGTCATCTGGCTGGAATCTCCCTCTAACGTACATGGGTCAAAGTAGTGTTTTCATAATAAAACAGCTGATGTTTCAAGAAAGGATCCATATGTAAGAGTGTGTATGTTTCTATGAACACTAGAGACAAAGCGTTGCCACGTTTGCGGCAACCTATCTTACTGCAGCCTTAAAAAAAGCACAGAGTGAAAGAAATGTCTAGTTTAAGAACGCAGTGCTGGCATAGGCAAAGAACAGCTAGTTAGAGAAAATAAAACAAGACTGCAAATGTGGCTATTGCTAAAAAAATAAACAAAGCTGAATAAAATATATCTAGGTTAAAGTGCACAGCGGCAGGCCTAGTTCGCTAAAATAACGTGTATGAAGCTGTAACTAAAATGGCTTCACAACACTATCAAGGCCCTCAAAGAGGCTTCTACGAGCAAGATAGGGGAGTTTACCACAATTCCTCTTCCAACTCCACCTTCTACCCATCTCGCCCCAGAATGGGTCGTAAATGGTTCCAGGAAGGAAGATCCAGAGGTGCACAAGCTTCCTTCAATGAGTCTGGCTCTACAGGTGAGAATAATTCTGATTTCAGAGGTGATACTAGGGGGCAGGAACAGGTTGTTTCTTCACAAATGGCGGAAGGTAACTCAAGTCTCTTGGGTTCTGGAAGCAGTACAAGGTTGCAAGGTGAATTTTATGACTCCCTGGTTCAACCCTTTCCTCACCCCGCAATGTATTTTTCCCTACAAGATCAGGAGTTTATCTCCTTAGATGTGGGAGATATCCTGTGCAAAGGAGCCATAGAAGAGTCACACCCCCACCCAAACGTTTTTCTCAGTTTAATTTTCTTGGTAGAAAAGAAGGGTGGTGGGTCCTGCTTGGTTCTGAACCTGAAGGAATTCAATGTTTGGGTCATATATCATCATTTCAATATGGAGGGCATCCATTTGTTGAGAGACATCCTGCGGGAGAGGAACTGGATGGTCTGGATAGATTTGAAGGACCCTTACTGTTTTTCCGCCTCATTGTCAGTTTCTTCAATTTCTTTGACAAGGGTGTTGCTTCAGGTGTAAAGTCCTCCCCTTTGGCCTATCCCAAAGTGATGCGCCCAATAGCATCGTCTTATCATATATCTAGAAAACATCATTATCATGGCCCAATGACCACTCTTAATTCTTATCCACCTGTAATGGACAGTGTCGCTTCTCCAGGACCTGGGCATAGTCATAAATTCTCAGAAGTTGGTTCTGACCCCTTCACAATAAATATAATTTTTAGGGTTTCAAGTGCATTCCCTTCTGTCCCAACTGATCCTTCCTCCACAGAAGGTCCGCAACATTAAGAAACAGTAGAGGTTGATGTTGTGCAAGCAGACTGTATCCTTGAGGTTGATAGCCCACATGGTGGACCTGTAACCTCGTCGATCCAGGCCATATTTCCCAATCCTTTCCACTATTAGGCTCTCCAAATGCTCAAAATTCACCTACTTCAAAAGGGTCTCAGTTACTCAGAAGTGATTCTCCTGTCGGAGGAAGTGAAGATGGAGAATTTACTAGTGACTAGAGCATTTGGAAGCCTGGAACGACAAGCAATTTTTGGTCCTCCCCCGAAATAGTGATCAAATCTGATGCCAGTTGGTGTGGTTAGGAAGCTCGATGTGGCCCGATATCTAGGGGGTCATGTTCCAGAGTGGAACCAGACCTCCACTTCAACTGCTTGGAGCTTCTAGCGGGCTCCTTTGCAATTGGGAGCCTTCCCCCAGAGAAGACAGATTGTTTGCGTACTCCTTCGTTGGACAACATCTCAGCATGTGTAATGCGAACAAGCTGGGTGAGATGAAGTTCCAACTCTTGCAGAGATAGCCAAGGATTATTGGCACTTTTGCCTCAAACACTGGATCTCAGTAGTAGCAAAATATCTTGTAGGCCAGAACAATACTGTGGCAGATTGGAATTCTCGTCATCTTCAGGACTCCAGCGATTGGATACTACATCCGAAAGTCTTTCATTTTCTTCAACATCTTTGGGGCTCTTGCTTGATAGAGCTGTTTGCTTCACACCTCAACCAAGTGCTTCTGAAATGTTTCAGTTGGCGTCCGGATCCAGAAGCTCAAGCTATTGATGCATTTATTCACCATTCCTGGGATATGCCTTTCCCCCTTTCATAATGATTCAAAGGGTCCTGGCTCAATTATGACGTCAGAGTGCGGAACTGATTTTGGTGACATCACTTTGGAAAGCATAAGCTTGGTTTCCGGTGATCCTGGAAATGAGTTGTGCTTGTCCGATTCTGTTTTATTGGAATCTCCTTCTGGATCCCATGGGCCTTCCTCATCCACTTATCCTAGTGTAACACCTCTCTCTTATAGCTTTGAGAGTTTCCGGGAAAGATGGAGTCTCCCGGGACTTTGCAGGAGTCTAAAGGAGTCTAAGGGAGGCCTGGTCGCCTGGAAGCTATGCTTCCACTTGGAAACATTGGTGTAGTTGGTACAGTGAAGGGGACTCAGATCCCTTTACAGCAGAATGTAGTTTAGTCATACTTTTTAGTTGACGCTGGCATCCTCTGGAATGGTCTACAGATTGGTGAGCAATTTTAGATCTGCCAATTCAGTGGGCATTTACCCATTGATGGTAGACCTGTTGGGGAGCTCCCCATAGTGTGTAAACATTTCAGAGATATTCGTATGGCTAAGCCCCCTCAACCAAAGTACTCTGTTTTATGAGACACAAACATAGTTTTGCATTTTTTGGATTCTTGGCCAGCAAATAAGTACCTTTCCAAAAAGCAACTTTCGGCTAAGCTTACCTTGCTCTTAAGTTAAATCTCTTGTAAGCGTATGCCTGATGTGAGAGCCATAGATCTAGCGGGAAGGATTTTTTCTTCAGAGGGAGTAACCTTTTCTATCACATGATGAACGAAATGTAATTCTAGGTCAGTATTCTACCCCAGTTTTCCAGATAATTTTCAGGTATTGATACCACCAAGTTTGATGCCAATCCACTAGAGGGGCCATGGCTTCAAAATCTTTTGCCTTGGGTTCTCGTCTAAATGATATTTTAAAGGCAGCTGATTGGTCTTCAGAGTCCATGTTTAAATCATTTTATTACAAACCTACTGTGGTTGTTGCTTCTGTGGTGGTGGCTCAGCTTTAAACAAGCATAATCAGAGCCCCAAGTCCTGGCATAGAATAACACATTTTCTAGCATTTGCAACAAAAAAAATTCAATTCTATTAAGGGCACGGAGGCGAGGATATCCCACCTGTTTATTGCTTTGCATTCAATTCTGTATCTACAGATGTGTTGAATTTGTTTTCATTGCTGTTGTGTTTTTTCTCTCACTGTTGCTGTTACATGAGTAGTTAATCATATCCTACTCTGGACCAGTGTTTAAGGCTTTGGTGTTTCTTCTTCTTTTTAGGGAATGAGGACAAATTATCCATGTGGTTACAATATTCACAACATCTGGAAAAATGTTTTTCCTACTTTCAGGTTCTTCGGAGTCTGATCCTGTCTGCAGTGGCAGTTTGAAATCATCTGAGTCTTGGTTCTGATGTTATTTAGATGAGCTCCCGTTGAGGCTTCCAGTGGTTTGTCCAGTTGGCTTGAGCCGGTCATTGCAGGGCCTGAGACAGTTTAACTGTTTAGTTGGACTAGACACTCAACAGCGCATTCAGAACTTGCCATTTTCAGGATCCACACTGTTCGGCTCTCATGCGACGATGAGATGGCAAGGATAAAGGCAGAGCTTGATACTTTGAAAGTGGTAGGTCTTGAGAAATCTAAAGACCGAAGATCCTTCTGTCCATCCTTCTCAGAGGGTTCAAACCCCTCAGTGGCTGCCTAATAGATCTCAGCAGCAGTTACCACAAGCCTATCATCCTCAATGGAAGCAACAAAGAGGACAAGCGGCACACCAGCCCATTCAGGGTACTCAACAACAACCAGCTACAAAATCCTGAAAGTTTTCTTCTACCCTAGTCCATTAACCACTCCGGTCGGGGGAAGCATCACCAATTACTTGACAGAGTTGCAACGAATTACAACAGACACTTGGGTCTTAAACATTGTGCAGAATGAGTATTGTCTCAGATTTTCCACTCCACCTCCAAGTATTCCGCCTACGGCAACCTCTTCTAATCTCCACCTCCTAAAGGCGGAAGTGTCCATTGTGCTAGAAAAGAAAGTGATAGAACCGGTTCCCCTCAACCAGAGTGGAAAAGGCATTTATTCAAGATATTTTCTCATCCCAAAAAAGGACAAAAAGGGATTCAGACTCATTCTAGACTTAAAGGTTGCCAACAAATGGATCAAAAAGGTAAAGTTCAGGATGCTGGCCTTACACCAAATATATCCTCAGATTCACCAAGGGGACTGGCTTTGCTCAGTCGACCTACACAATGCCTACTTTCATATCCCCATTGTGAAAAAACATCGGAACTTCCCACGATTTCTGGTGGGGAAACAACACTACCGATACATGGTCCTTCCATTTTGTCTCATGTCAGCACCCAGGACTTTCTCCAAGTGCATGGCTGTCGGGACAGCACATCTTCGAAAGCACTGAATATTTGTCTACCCATATCTAGATGACTGACTTATCAAGGCACCCACCTTTCCAGAAGCCCAACAGCACTTCAAATGGAAATGCAATCTTCTTTATCGCCTAGGACTCCATATGAACTATCCCAAGTCCACGGCAACACCTGTCCAGAGACTGGACTACTTAGGAGCTACCATAGACACGCTGCAGGGAAAAGGGTATCATTCGGAGCAACGTTTATCAATACTACAGAAGTGCAGCGTGCTCAAGACTATCTGTCGCCCAACAGTGCGCACAGTTTCCTCACTTCTAGGCTTCATGGTCTCCTGCATCTTCCTAACTCCCAATGCTCACCTCCACATGCGACTCCTTCAGGAGTGCCTGGAAGACCAATGGAACCACCTGAAGGGAAACTGGGAAGACAGAATCATTCTATCCACCCATGCAATCAAATCCCTCAGTTGGTGGAGCTCTCCAACCAATCTGCAACAGGGAATGCCTTTTCGTCCACATGCTCCGTCGCAGACCATCATGACGGATGCTTCTCTCCTTGGGTGGGGAGCTCATATGGATCACCTACAAATACAAAGCCTCTGGTCTCCGAAGGAGAAGTCTTACCAAATCAATCTGCTCGAGCTACGTGCGGTTCACCTAGCCCTCAAGGCTTTTCTCCCCTCGCTCAAAACCGACACCCTGCTGGTCCATATGGACAATGCAAACACCATGTATTACCTGAACAAGCAGGGGGGAACCAAATCCAGAGTCTTGTCTCAAGAGGCACAGACCATTTGGCACTGGCAATAGCAACTCACCTTCCAGGTGTTCAGAATGTACAAGTGGATGCCCTCTGCAGGGTTCTGGATGAGAACCACAAATGGGTACTGAATGAAGACGTCTTTCAAGATATATTCCATTTGTGGCGCACACCTTCTATTGGCATTTTCACCACAGCGGACAGATTTTACCATCAGAATCGTTGGGGAATGCGCTATGGATGGACTGGTCCAACAAATTTCTGTACGCCTCTCCAAAAATTACCATGATCCCAGTAGTCCTAATCAAACTCTTAATGACCTCAGCCAGAATGATCCTCATTGTACCGTAATGGCCGAGACAATCAATCAATCAGTAATTTGTTAAGTGCGCTACTCACCCTGTAGGGTCTCAAGGCGCTTGGAGGGGGTGCTACTGCTCGAAAAGCCAGGTCTTGAGGCGCTTCCTGAAGGTCAGGAGGTACTGGGTCAGATGTAGGTTGACGGGGAGAGAGTTCCAGGTTTTGGCGGCAAGATGGGAGAAGGATCTGCCGACGGTTGTGGTCCGGTGGATGCGGGGGACAGTTGCGAGGGCGAGGTTGGCGGAGCGGAGCTGGTGTGTTGGAATGTGGAAGTTGAGACGCTCGTTGAGATAGACAGGTCTGGCGTCGTGGAGAGCTTTGTGAGCATGGACACAATGGTGGTTCCCATACCTCCTTCACCGGTTTCTCTGACCACATCTCAAATTTCTATGCGGGCCAGACCTCCTGCCGAAATTTGGAGGTCAGATGAGACACTCCAACCTCATCCTTGAGTTTGGCAGCATGGCTCCTGAGCTAGTACAGTATGGGCACTTGCATCTTCCACAGGACTGTATGGAAATTCTAAAAGAGGCAAAACGGCCTTCCACACGAGCTGCATATGCCTCCAAATGGAAGAGATTTAAGCTGCCAGTCATAAAAGGTTTCCTAGAAGGACTGAAGAAAGTTTTTCCACCACTTAGGTGTCCTTCTCCACCATGGGAGCTGAACGTGCTTATTTCACATGTCATGCACCATCCATTTGAGCCCATACACAAAGCGTCTCTCCAACACCTCACTTGGAAAACGGCTTTCCTTGTGGCAGTGATATCAACACACAGGGTTAGCGGGATTCAGACTCACTGTACTCATGAGCCCTACACAGTGTTCCACTCCTCCAAAGTAATAATGCATCCTAAATTCTTACCCAAAGTTATTTCTGACTTTCATGTCAACCATACAATTTCCTTGCTGACTTTCTTTCAAAACCCATCCACTCCAACTAAGAGGGCACTCCGCTCTCTAGACGTAAAGAGGGTTTTAAAATTCTCTTTGGATAAAACCAAATCTAGTAGAAAGTCACAACGCTTATTTATTAATAATTATGGATTGGTTCGAACCGGCCTGGCCACCTCTAAACAATGAATCTCTCTCTGGATTGTCTCTTGTATTCTTTATTGCTACCACCTAGCTAACAAAACCCTAGCCGGCAGACCAAGAGCACATTCTACCAGAGGCAAGTCTGCCACTACTGCCTTGTTGAGGAATGTTCCCCTGGCAGATATCTGCAGAGCTGTGACCTGAAAGTCTGTCCACATGTTCACTAAACGTTACTGTCTTGACTCTGATGCCAGGACAGATGCTCAAGTAGGACAAGCTTCTCTCAGAAACCTTTTTGTGGTATAGTGCATTGCAGTATTGATCTGTCTACTCCCCCGCTGTTTCTGGGATGGGCTTGCTATTCTGTTCAACGCTTATGGCTATACTTGGAAATCCCCTATGAGAGAAGGAATAGTTTCTTACCTGTAACTCCAGTTCTCTCATATGGGTATTTCCATGATAGTCATAAGCAACCTTCCCTCCTCCCCGGTTGATTAGACAAAATAATATGTCAGGTATACCATGACTCTCAGCGATGACTGCCTACAAAAAGAACTGAGGTAACTGCCTCACTCTAGGCATGATGGGATACTGGAGGTCTGTCTGTTCTTGAAGACACAGTCCCCTTTTTCTTAATTTATAGTAGCAGCCTATGGGATACACTGTCCTGCACTTCTTCATCCTTATTCTGCATTACAAAAAGGTTTGTGAAGGATTTTTTCTGCAAAAATGTTCAACTCTTTCCTGCTTTTGAACGCATGTGCCTTAGTATATGGCCCTTTTTGAAAGCAGACAAGATGAAGAATTTTGGACTCTGTAGCCTTTTCCTTTAGGCTGCATATTGACATTCTTAAATGACTTTGCAGGCCTTCCTGAAGTAAGGTGAACATCAACACTTAAGAAGATATTTTGAAAAAGTGCTCCAGGGTCCCCGCAGGCAAGCAGAACTATTCAACACTTATGACTACCATGGAAATACCCCTGCAACAGAACTGGAGTTACAGGTAAAAAACTATTCCAATTACGTTGAAATTAACCCCTCTGAGATTACCACTGCAGGGATTACCATTCATGAGGTTACCAATACTGTGAATACTACCTCTGAGATTACCAGTGCAAAGATTACCACCTTTGAAATTACCACTGCAGCTATTACCACAGCTAAGATTACCACTACTGTGATTACTATCCCTGACACTACCACTGCAGGGATTACCACTGCTGAATTACCACTATTGTTATTATTACCTCTGAGAGTACCACTGCAGGGATTACCACTGCAGGGATTACCGTTGCTGTGATTACTACCTCTGACATTAACCCTGTAGGGATTGCCACTGCTGAGATTACCTCTACTGTGATTACTACGTCTGAAATGACCACTGCATGAATTACCACTGTAGGGATTACTACCTCTGAGAGTACCACCAAAGGGATTACCACTGCTTAGAGTATCACTACTGTGAATAATATCTCTGAAATTACAACTGTTGATATTACCACTACTGTGAGTACTACCTCTGAGATTACCAGTGCATGGATTACCTCTACTGAGATTACCACTACTGGGATTACTACCTCTGAGATTACCACTGCAGGGATTACCACTGCTGAGATTACCACTGATTTGATTACTACCACTGAGATTACCCCTGCTGATATTACCACTACCGTGATTACTACCTCTGAGATTATCATTGCAGGGATTACCACTGCTGAGATTACCACTACTGTGGTGACTAACTCTGAGATTTCCACTGCTGATATTACCACTACTGTGATCACTACCTCTGAGATTACCCCTGCAGGGGTTACCACTGCTGAGGTTACCACTATTGTGATCACTACCTCTGTGAATACCAGTGCAGGGAGTAACTCTGCTGAGATTACCACTGTTGAAATTATCACTGCAGGGATTATCACTGCTGAGATTACCACTACTGGGATTACTACCTCTGAGATTACCAATGATGTGATTACTAACACTGAGATTAGTATCACTAATTTTACCACTACTGTGATTACAACCTCTGATATTACTACTTCAGGGATTACCACTGCTGAGATTATCACTACTGTGATTACTATGGCTGAGATTACCACTGCAGGGATTACCACTGTTGAGATTATCAGTTCTGAGATTACCACTACATTTACTAAAATAAATTCAAGAGTAAGTGTACTGACCCTATACTAACCTACACCTTAAAATGAAACCTTACTTTATACCTATTGGTTGGTTTGTGGGCTTGCCTTTTAAAATTTGCTTGATTTCATTACTAAAAGGCATGCATACGTCATGCTTTTTCCGGTGTTTAGCCTGCCTCGAGCGCACCAGCCAACTACTGAAAACATACTAGGCTCCATGTTTTTTGTATGGTTTCGGCACTATTTTTCTCTTTATTTTGTAGGCAGCACGATCTTGCTGGGCAGTATTAGAACGGTTTGCATGACATCAACCTTGTTACTTGAATATTTGCACTTTTGACAGTTACATGGATACTTGCACTTTTGCGGTTACATGGATAATTGCACTTTTGCCAAAACGTTTCACTGCGAGAGAACTTCTGTTTCCCTTTGTGTGTTTGCTTTGCGGTCATGGCGGCCATCGGCTCACTTATGTGAAACTGTTTTACTTTTCAGTTTACGTGGCAAGAAAAGTCTGGTTAGGAGTTTACAACGCTAATAACTTTAACTCGAGTAAACGCGAGACCCATTGCATTGCAAATGCTTATTTAATATAATAAGCAACAAAATGCCAGGCTTCCAGTTCAGTCAAACCCGGACTGTTTCATTCTTCCTTATCTCATGTGGTGCTGAAGCAATAAATAACTACAACTCCCTGGATAAGGAGGAGGACAGTGCAACCACACTTAGGTGAATCCAGTGGTGCCTTGCCTTTTTAATTACATTTCAGTCATAGCACTCTGACACCAACATGCATGCACCAGATTGGTCCAGAGCAGCAGCAGTTGCTTTGTGTTTTTCTGTGTAGTTGCCTGCCTCAAAGCAACCCTGAGCTCTATGCCTCTTCTCTGTGCTGATAGGAGGTTTCTTCCCCTCTAAATCCTGTCTCCAGTACATCACAGTGACACTATCTGAGCAGCTCCCTGCTGTGAGTGTGACTCCACAGACTGGCACCACCTCGAGGCAGCAGGCATTTTCCCAGCACTGGCAGTGACTGAGTTAGTAAGTCAAAGACCTGCTGGAGAGAAATCAGAGTTTTGTCTAGTGGCAGTTTTGAGTTATCTTACCATAGAGTAGTGCACAGGGTTAATATGTCTGCTGAAAAGAACATGTATCAAGATATTACAGAACTGTATTTCATGTAGATAGCTCAGAAGGGTTACTGCATTTGCCACAGAAAACCTTTTGTTACATTTGTCAGAGCTGTTGAAGGGGGTCCTCTGTTTAGACATAACCTATGGGTGTAAAAGATCCTGCTAGAGAGTTACTTATGAGTCCAGATGTTTTCAGGCAACAATAAAAACATCAAAGTTAACTGAAGATTAATATTCCTGCTGAAGAGATCAGAGATTTGTCTATTAGCAGTTTTGACTCACCACAAAGTAGGAAAGAGGGATAAAATGCCTGCTGCAAAAATCAAGTGCTTTGCACTAGTTTCAATATCTTTGTAGAGTTTCCTGCTGCTCAAATGAGTTTCATTTCTGATATGTGTCTTTTCCCTTGTCTTCAATGCTTGATTTTGCTCATGAAAACGTGTCGCTCATATTCGTTGAAATTACACTCATCATTACACTTAAATTATGGAACCTTGGCAACTATGAGCTGGCCTCAAAAACTTCTCAACTAAGAAATCCCTATCTTCAGCGTCAGGTGTTTTTTTTTTGTCACGTCGAATTACAATAGTTTTGAGATGCTTACTACAATGTGTAGTTAGTTAAAATAATAGTCTAGTTTAAGAGATAAAAAAGCTTAGTGTCATAGATCCAAAGATAAGACAAGCAACCCTTTGTTTGTTTTCTCCATAGGCACGAAAGTGCACCTTTTGTTTTCTTTCTTATTGTATTTTTTTATCTTAGTTTGTTCCTAAACCTCCTTCCCTTGACACCATTGGATTGTTACTGGTGATCTATTTTTTATGTGACTGGAGGGTGCTTTCAGAGGATTGTTAGGTTCCAGCTTCCTCTGCGATCTAGCAGAGAGAAGAACACAGTCCAATGTTCATTTACTGATAGAACCAGATAACAACTCTAGTTCGGGGTTCAGGACCACCACTTTAGTAGCAAACCATCTAGTTGGAGTGCTGAGTACAGACAATCTCTGTTGGTGTCATCTAGCTGGTCACAAGTGGCGTATCCATCTGAAAGTGGTGCTAAACATCTTCCTCCAATGAAGGACTCCTCAGGCAGACCTCTTTGCCACTCAGGAGAATGCACACTGCCCACAGGCCTTGAGAAATCTGCTTGCCCACTTGCTATGGCGAGTAATATTTTATCAGGTCAAGCTATTTTTAAGACCTACTCTTCCATTCTGATGAGTTGACAAAAAACAGGTGTTCTGTTCAGTCAGAAAGTGTAGGAGAAATAAAGACAACTTTAAATCGTACTTTTATCTTGATACGTTTGCTCTGTGTTCAGAGACAGAGGTCAAAAGTCTGTTACTCTTCCTACTGTTACCTTTCCTTTGACTGCAGAGATCCAGGATTTTGTAAAGTGAACTGTCTGATCTGCCATACAAAGAGTATGAAATGAATGGTTGTAGGGTGATAGATTTTTCCTGACACACATTTAACTAGCTGATAAATTAACTGTGCAACCATTACAGAATATATTTCAGTAGTTGTGAAAGCCCATTTTTCGTACTTCTCAGTAAGGAAAAGAATATTGCAATAGGATGAAAACAAATCAGAACAATGTATTTGGTGATGTGTGTAGGAAGTTGGCTTGGTGTGTGGTAAACACCTATGGTGCTATCACCTTATACCAGGTTGTGGTATTGCCTATTAGTGAAGTGTAAGCAGTGTCTAGGAAGCCAGGACTCTCTAGAGGTAGCCATGGATGAGCAGCCAAGACCTATCTAGGAGACATGCAAAGCTTATGCAATTCCACTACAGTCACACAGCGCTTACACACACGAAAGAACCAGACAGTGTTACAAAAATAAAGGTACTTTATTACAGTAACACAAATGCTAAAATACTGTAAAGGCAATACCCCAACTGGAGATAAGAAAACACACTATTATATACACATTAGCAGTTAGAAAATATCATAGAAAGCCATAGGCATTGTTAAAAGCAATAGCAAACAGTAAGGGTCCTACGGGATGGCCAAACCATATACTAAAAAAGTGAACTGTTAAAGGCAGTCCCCCACCGAGGGATGTGTAATCAGTAGAAGGGAGGTTGAGGAACTAGGAACCCCAAGAGGTGAGTACCAGAGTGACTCCCAGCGACTAGGAGAACAGAGCTAAGTACCTGGTTTTCCCCGCAACCAACAGGAGGACTTTGGAAAAGGATTGCACAAGACCTAGTCAAGACTGAAGATCCCAAAGGTGGATCCTGACAGAAGAGGACCTGCAAAGGAAGGGGACCAAGTCCAGTTTGTGATGAAGTGTCCAGTTGTGGCAGGAGCCACTACCCACCCTTCTGTGGATGCAGAACCAGGTCAACGGTGGATGAAGAAAGTCAGCAGTGAAGCACAGGAGCAGAAGAGGAGTTCCAGAAGAGATGCAAGTGATGTCCCATGTCAGCAGTCGTGATGCAGTCGGTCAGTGGTACTGAAAAACCACAAACAAATCTTGGCAATGCAGGCGTCAGAGAATCAGAGAAGATTATTTTGCAAGGCTGAAGAGGACTAGCGAGGTCCAGGGGTCTCGACCCAAGGGGTCTGGGGTGACCCTCAGCAGGTGGGAGAGTCACTAGAATATGAGGTAGCCCCCCCAGGCAACCCACTGGCAGCAGGCACAGGAGTCACAATGAGGCCCACTCAGCACACCTGAAGGAGTGTTCCACATCGCTGAAGCAGCAGACAGGAGACTGTGCATCGCATGATGAAGTGCTGAGGGACGGGGCTACACATAGCCTGAAGATCCCTTGGAGGAGGAACAAACAGGCCTTGGTAGCTGCAAGAGTCATGGTGCAGAGGGGTACTGTCCTGCAAGGAGAGACAAGGGCTTACCATCTCCCAAGTTGGACAGCTGGTAGAGAGGACCAAGGGGACCACTTCAGACTACCACCTGTGATGCACGATCGATGCAGCTCTGGAGGAGGGAAGATCCACCCAGCCAGTCGTCGTTGCAGTTGGTGTCTGCGGATGCAGGTGAGTGACACCTTCACTCCAAGGGAGATTCCTTCTTACTTCTTGTGCAGGCTGAAGACTTGCTGCCCTCAGAGGATGCACAGCCGGGGAAATGTTTGTAGTTGCTGAAAGGAGCAGGAGAAACAATGTTGCAGGGCGGAGACGTTGCTGAAGTTGTAGATTTTCAGTTCCTTGAGGGTCCAGTTGTAGTCCAAGGGGCCTGAAGATGAAGTAAACAATGCAGATTAGTCCTGATGGAATCTTGCACATCGAATTTGAGGACCCAACCAAGAAGGAGACCCTAAATATCCCAGGAAGGGGGATTGATTACTTAGCAGGGTGTCTACTGATCACCTACCTGACCTGGCCACTCTGATGCACCCAGGGGCCCTTGCCCACGTTGGATTCAAGATGTCAGAATCAAGTGGCCACCTGGAGGAGCTCCGGGCACCACCCATGGGGTGGTGATGGACAAGGGAGTGGTCACTCTGCTTTCTATTGTCCAGTTTTGTGCCGGAGCTGGGACCGAAAGTCCCTTGACTGGTGCAAACGGGTTTATGCAAGGAGAGCACCAAATGTACCCTTCAAAGCATACCGGTGGCTTAGGGATGCTACCCCTACCAAGACATGCAACATCTATTTCCAAGGGAGAGGGTGTTACCTCCCACAGGAAATCCCTTGTTCTGCCCTCCTCTGCCTGAGCTGGTCAAGAAGCAGGAGGGCAGAAACCTGTCTGAGCGGTGGCAGCAGCAAAGGCTGCCCAGAAAACCTCAGTAGACTAGTAGGAGCAATGCTTGGGGTCCTCTAAGGAGCCCCCAGAGTGTATGGAATCATACAACCAATACTGGCAACAGTATTAGGGTATGATTCTGACATATTTGATACCATATGCAGAGTTACCATTATGTAGCTGGACATAGATAGTAACCTGTGTCTAGTACATGGATAAAATGGCTTCCCCACACTTACGACGTCCAGTGTAATGGAGCTGGAGTTCGAAGGGGCACCTCAGCTCATGCAGGGGTGCCCTCACATACACGTACCTGCACCCTGTCCTCTGAGCTAGGAGGGCCTACCATAGGGGTGACTTACAGTGACATGGTGCTGTGACCTGGGCACCTTTTCACGCAGGCTGCAATGGCAGGCCTGCAGGCACATTTTGCATGGGCTCCCATGGGTGACACAATACATGCTGCAGCCTATTTGTGAGAAAGTAGCCTCTTTCTAGCCTTGTTACCCCCACTTTTGGCCTATTTGTGAGTATATGTCAGGGTGTTTTCACTGTCTCACTGGGATCCTGCTAGCCAGGGCCCAGTGCTCATAGTGAAAACCCTATGTTGTCAGTATGTTTGTTATGTGTCACTGGGACCCTGCTAGCCAGGATCCCAGTGCTCATAAGTTTGTGGCCTACATATGTTCCCTGTGTGATGCCTAACTGTCTCACTGAGGCTCTGCTAACCAGAACCTCAGTGGTTATGCTCTCTCTTTACTTTAAAATTTGTCACTAACAGGCTAGTGACTAAATTTACCAATTCATATTGGCATACTGGTACACCCATATATTTCCCTAGTATATGGTACTGAGGTACCCAGGGTATTGGGGTTCCAGGAGATCCCTATGGGCTGCAGCATTTCTTTTGCCACCCATAGGGAGCTCAGACAATTCTTACACAGGCCTGCTAGTGCAGCCTGCATGAGATAATGTCCACGTTATTTCACAGCCATTTACCACTGCACTTAAGTAACTTATAAGTCACCTATATGTCTAACCTTCACCTGGTGAAGGTTGGGTGCAAAGTTACTTAGTGTGTGGGCACCCTGGCACTAGCCAAGGTGCTCACACATCATTCAGGGCAAATTCCCCAACCTTTGTGAGTGCGGGGACACCATTACACGCATGCACTATACATAGGTCACAGCCTATGTATAGCGTCACAATGGTAACTCCGAACATGGCCATGTAACATGTCTAAGATCATAGAATTGTCACCCCAATACCATTCTGGTATTGGGGGGACAATTCCATGATCGCCCGGGTCTCTAGCACAGAACCCGGGTACTGCCAAACTGCCTTTCCGGGGTCTCCACTGCAGCTGCTGCTGCTGCCAACCCCTCAGACAGGTTTCTGCCCTCCTGGGGTCCAGGCAGCCCTGGCCCAGGAAGGCAGAACAAAGGATTTCCTCTGAGAGAGGGTGTTACACCCTCTCCCTTTGGAAATAGGTGTGAGGGCTGGGGAGGAGTAGCCTCCCCCAGCCTCTGGAAATGCTTTGATGGGCACAGATGGTGCCCATCTCTGCATAAGCCAGTCTACACCGGTTCAGGGATCCCCCAGCCCTGCTCTGGCGTGAAACTGGACAAAGGAAAGGGGAGTGACCATTCCCCTGACCTGCAACTCCCAGGGGAGGTGCCCAGAGCTCCTCCAGTGTGTCCCAGACTTCTGCCATCTTGGAAACAGAGGTGTTGGGGGCACACTGGACTGCTCTGAGTGGCCAGTGCCAGCAGGTGACGTCAGAGGCTCCTTCTGATAGGCTCTTACCTCTCTTGGTAGCCAATCCTCCTTCCTAGGTAGCCAAACCTCCTTTTCTGGCTATTTAGGGTCTGTGCTTTGGGGAATTCTTTAGATAACGAATGCAAGAGCTCATCAGAGTTCCTCTGCATCTCCCTCTTCACCTTCTGCCAAAGGATCGACCGCTGACTGCTCAGGACGCCTGCAAAACCGCAACAAAGTAGCAAGACGACTACTAGCAACCTTGTATCGCCTCATCCTGCCGGCTTTCTCGACTGTTTCCAGGTGGTGCATACTCTAGGGGTAGCCTGCCTCCTCCCTCCACCAGGAGCTCTGAAGAAATCTCCCGTGGGTCGATGGAATCTTCCCCCTGCTAACGCAGGCACCAAAAGACTGCATCACTGGTCCTTTGGGTCCCCTCTCATCCTGACGAGCGTGGTCCCTGGAACTCAGCAACTCTGTCCAAGTGACTCCCACAGTCCAGTGACTCCTCAGTCCAGGTTTGGTGGAGGTAAGTCCTTGCCTCCCCACGCTAGACTGCATTGCTGGGTACAGCGTGATTTGCAGCTTCTCCAGCTCCTGTGCACTCTTCCAGGATTTCCTTTGTGCACAACCAAACCTGGGTCCCCGACACTCTAACCTGCAGTGCACAACATTCTGAGTTGTCCTCCGGCGTCGTGGGACTCCCTTTTCTGACTTCGGGTGGACTCCGGTTCACTCCTCTTCTAAGTGCCTGTTCCGGTACTTCTGCGGGTGCTGCCTGCTTCTGTGAGGGCTCCCTGAGTTTCTGGGCGCCCCTTCTGTCTCTTCTTCCAAGTGGCGACATCTTGGTCCCTCCTGGGCCACAGTAGCACCCACAAATCTCTACTGCAACCCTTGCAGCTAGCAAGGCTTGTTTGTGGTCTTTCTGCGTGGGAACACCTCTACAAGCTTCATCGCAACGTGGGACATCAGTCTTCCAAAAGAGAAGTCCCTAGCTCTCTTCTTTCTTGCAGAACTCCAAGCTTCTTCGAACCAGTGGCAGCTTCCTTGCACCCTCAGCTGGCATTTCTTGGGCTCCCGCCTACTCTCGACACTGTCGCGACTCTTGGACTTGGTCCCCTTGTCTTACAGGTACTCAGGTCCGGAAATCCACTGTTGTTGCTTTGCTGGTGTTGGTTTTCCTTGCAGAAACTGCCTATCACGACTTCTGTGCTCTCTGGGGGTTGTAGGTGCACTTTACACCTACTTTTCAGGGTCTTGGGTTGGGCTATTTTTCTTACCCTCACTGTTTTCTTACAGTCCCAGCGACCCTCTACAAGCTCACATAGGTTTGGGGTCCATTCCTGATTCGCATTCCACTTTTGGAGTATATGGTTTGTATTGCCCCTATACCTATGTGCTCCTATTGCAATATATTGTAACTTTACACTGCTTGCATTACTTCCTTTTGCTATTACTGCATATTTTTGGTATTGTGTACATATATCTTGTGTATATTTGGCATCCTCATACTGAGGGTACTCACTGAGATACTTTTGGCATATTGTCATAAAAATAAAGTACCTTTATTTTTAGTATATCTGTGTATTGTGTTTTCTTATGATATTGTGCATATGACACCAGTGGTATAGTAGGAGCTTTGCATGTCTCCTAGTTCAGCCTAAGCTGCTCTGCTATAGCTACCTTCTATCAACCTAAGCTGCTATTAACACCTCTTCTACACTGATAAGGGATAACTGGACCTGGTACAGAGTTTAAGTACCCCTTGGTACCCACTACAAGCCAGGCCAGCCTCCTACACAGTGTCCTTCAAAAATCCTTGCTTGCTAGTGGTCAGTTTGCCTCTTTGTCCTGCCTTTTTTCACTTTGGGAGCAGCACAAAGTACTGTGTAATTACGCTTTGTCCTGTTTATCTCTTCTGAAGGGGATTTTTTTGGGCATTTGCCTGTTTCACCTCAACAGTGTGGGTGCTTGTTCAGTCGCTCCTCCCCACCAGCTCCCTCTGTAAATATAAACCACAGCAGAAGGGGGCTTTTCCAGGGCCAGCTCACCCTTGCTCTCTTCCTTTTGCTATTTTCAGTCTGTCTGGCAATAAAAGTCCAGTCAGTAATTTACAACGCTATGAGCTCTAACTCAAGCAAACACTAGACTATTGCATTCTAAATGCTCGTTTCAATTTTTGTTCGGTTTGGGAGTGTGGGGCTTGGAGCTGCGCCCGCTCCTCCATCACTGGAAGCAACTGCTGGTTCCCAAGCAGAGAGAGGGAAGGAGGCGCCTTCGGCTGGATGTGCAGGGGCTCTGACGAGAGTGCGGGACAAAGACGCGCAGTAGCAGATAAACTCAGGGAGCTGGGAAACAATTCATGAGTGGGGGGGATCGGGTTCCAAGAAGAGTGGGGCTCTGCGCCGACAGGTATAGGGGGAAGGGCTGGTTGTATGGCGCTTCTTATGGTGTGATGTTGTTTTTAAAAAAAAATCTGTTCACCATATGCATTTTAGACTGTACACGCAGCGTAGATTTCTCGCTGTCCCAACTCGGGTGGCAAAATGTTTTGTTGACATACTGTGCGTCTGTGTGTAGAAAAAACGTCCAGACATTTGTTTTTCTCACTTCTCCCTTTTCCTTGATTCTCTGGGAGATAGAACTGGGCACATTCTACAAACTCCCCTTGTCTAATGTGCAATGATTTTCTTCATTTTACAACCCACCCCCGTGGTTTAAAAATAAACGCTTGTTCGTGCGGTGCGTTCTGCCAGGATCACCTAGGCCCGTATTTATACTCCGTTTGCGCCGAATTAGCGTCGTTTTTTTCGACGCAAATTCGGCGCAAAACTAACGCCATATTTATACTTTGGCGTTAGACGCGTCTAGCGCCAAAGTATGGGCAAATAGCGTCATTTTTTTGCGTGAACGCCTTCCTTGCGTTAATGAGATGCAAGGAAGGCGTTCCCGTCTAAAAAAATGACGGCGACGCAAATGCGTCGTATTTATACTCCCGGGCAAAAGTCACGCCCGGGAGGTGGCGGGTCAAAAAAACCCGCATTTGCGCCACTATTTAACGCCTGGGTCAGGGTAGGCGTTAAGGGGCCTGTGGGCTCAAAATGAGCCCACAGGTGCCCTCCCCTGCCCCCAGGGACCCCCCCTGCCACCCCTGCCCACCCCAGGAGGACACCCAAGGATGGAGGGACCCACCCCAGGGACATTCAGGTAAGTTCAGGTAAGTATAATTTTTTATATATTTTTTTTTTTTTTTGGGTGGCATAGGGGGGCCTTATTTGTGCCCCCCTACATGCCACTATGCCCAATGACCATGCCCAGGGGACATAAGTCCCCTGGGCATGGCCATTGGGCAAGGGGGCATGACTCCTGTCTTTACTAAGACAGGAGTCATTTAAATGGCGTCTGGGCGTCGAAAATAATGGCGCAAATCGGGTTGAGGCGATTTTTTTGCCTCAACCTGACTTGCCCCATTTTAAGACGCCCTAACGCCATTTTCCCCCTACGCCGGCGCTGCCTGGTCTACGTGGTTTTTTTCCACGCACACCAGGCAGCGCCGGTCTGCTAGCGCCGGCTAACGCCATTCCATAAATACGGTGCCCGCATGGCACTTCAGAATGGCGTTAGACGGCGCTAAATTTTTTGACGCTAAACTGCGTTAGCGCAGTTTAGCGTCAAAAAGTATAAATATGGGCCCTAGTTTTTAAGCTCTGATGCTTCTAGTTTGTGGTGGAGATGACACCCTCACCTATGTTATTGGCCCAGATCATGCAGTGGCACACATGCATTGTGTGCACGAGGGCGGGGCCAGGGCCCTCATTTTTAAGTGTGGACTCGGAGCTGCAGGTGCCTTCTGCATGCGCAGGACTAACCGAGGATTACATATTAAGAGGCCAGGCCCCGGGGTAGGGAGACAAGTTTGCAGCCGGGAACCAAACCCAGCGGTGTTTATGCGGTTGCTGCATTCCTGAGAGTCACCAGCCATGAGACTGCGAGGTTTTCCCAGAGCGAAACAGCAGCTCATTGAGGCCCGTATTTATACTCCGTTTGCGCCGAATTTGCGTCGTTTTTTTCGACGCAAATTCGACGCTAAACTAACGCCAACTAACGCCATATTTATACTATGGCGTTAGAGGCGTCTAGCGCCAAAGTTCCCGGAATGTGCGTCATTTTTTAGCGTGAACCCCTTCCTTGCGTTAATGATATGCAAGGGAGGCGTTCCCGTCTTAAAAAATGACTCCCAGGCCTTTACATGGTATTTATACTCCCGGGCAAAAGAGACGCCCGGGAGTGGGCGTGGCTAAAAACGGCGCATTTGAGCCGCTTTTTAACGCCTTGGTCAGGCATGGCGTTAAGGGACAAGTGGGCTCAAAATGAGCCCAGAGTGCCCTCCCCTGCCCCCAGGGACCCCCCCTGCCACCCTTGCCCACCCCAGGAGGACACCCAAGGACGGAGGGACCCATCCCATGGACATTAAGGTAAGTTCAGGTAAGTATTTTTTTTTTTTTTTTTGTGGCATAGGGGGGCCTGATTTGTGCCCCCCTACATGCCACTATGCCCAATGACCATGCCCAGGGGACAGAAGTCCCCTGGGCATGGCCATTGGGCAAGGGGGCATGACTCCTATCTTTACAATGATAGGAGTCATGTTGATGGGGGATGGGCGTCGAAAAAAAATGGCGCAAGTCGGGTTACGACGATTTTTTCGACGTAACCTGACTTGCCCCATTTTAAGACGCCCATACGCCATTTTCCCCCTACGCCGGCGCTGTCTGGTCTACGTGGTTTTTTCCCACGCAAACCAGGCAGCGCCGGTCTGATTGCGCCGTCTAACGCCATTCCATAAATACGGCGCCCGCATGGCGCTTCAGAATGGCGTTAGACGGCGCAAAATTTTTTGACGCTAAACTGCGTTAGCGCAGTTTAGCGTCAAAAAGTATAAATATGGGCCTGACTGAGCTAGGGACGTGTATCCAGCCTGTTGTTTCTGTCTTATTCCCTCAACCACAGTCTGCCCGCCCAGCTCTCAAGTGCGTTTTTCTTGTCATTAAATCATCTTCCCGTAAAATCAAGTCCACGGTTACTCTTATCATTGCCCACTGGCACCATATGGCAAGTTGTGGTGCACCGAGTCGTGAAGTACACTGCAATGCTGACATCTTCAACTGGCAGACACTAGACATTTGATCATTTTACAACTAATAAACGATACATATTCTGAAAGGACAGCTACTCAGATGATCAATCGTTTCCTTTGAAATTTGGGTGTGTTCCTTGCACAAACTGAGAGAAAAAGTTTGTGGGTGCAGGCAAGTGTCTAAATTGGCACGAGTGAGAGCTGTCCTGCAGGCCCATCAGAAGCGGCATCTTTTTTTGAATGCAAGGACTCCTCTGCCTTCATGAGAGGACTTAAATAGATTTTGAAGATCCAGGACATGTTGTCTGGGGGGCCTCAGATCTTATTGGCGATGAGGCCGCCCTTCAACACGTTGGGTGTGTGTGTCCTCAAGCGGTCAGGTTAGTGACAACTGGGGGAGGGGTGGACACCCTTAATTAAAAAAAAAGCCACTTTCGGCCCTGCTCTTTAATGTCTTCCCGGGGTGGAGCTGTCAGGCAATCTGAGCACGCGGAGCAGGGCTTCCAGCTCTCACTGCAAGGGAAGGGGGCCTAGCTTATTCCTGCTTTGAAAAATTGCCGAGTTTTTACAGTACTTTAATTCACTGCCACGGTCGAACTGTAAACCACTGCATCCACTGAACGCATTGTGATTTGCACATACTATTATTTTTCCTACCGAAAGGTGTGCACTGATTAAACCATTGCCCCAAGAGAACATTAAATGTGGAACTGTACCAAAGCTCTTGTGAAGTGGCCAGGAGCTTGAGGTACATCCCATTAGTCCCTGCAGCGCTGTGGGGTTACAAGTCACGTGACCAAATACGTATACTGGTGTGTGGTTGATGGCTAGTGATAGAGCGAACCGTAGTAATAATTTACCTGTGTTCGGACGCTCTTTAGGCCGATGAATCTTTTGACTAAGTGGGAACTCTCCGTACTCTTATATCGATCAGTTGCATCAAATCAATAATCAATAACGAACATAAGCAATACCTTGATCAACATAACACTTAACAATTAATCCAGAATACATTTCGGCGAACCCTGACCTTTCAGTCAGGAATAACCACACCAGTTTATTGCAAAGTTAGTGAATTTATTTCCCTATATTAACAAAGCTAGCACAATATATATGTGTCTCAACACCAAATGATAAACATAAATGAACATTAATAGCTGTCCATAACGGCGAAACAAGTGTAATCTATGTAGCATTTGAATCACAAGGCATTCTATAATAGCAATGCAAATCACTAATACGATAATCTGTAATGAGCTAATTGCGTACATTTAGTCAGCATAACAAGATCTCAAATTGCATCGTGCGACATATGGAATTCTCGTCTAACCTCAAATTAGCATCGGCATGTGGGACTTCATGCAAAAACAATTTAGCAACATAAATTTAGAAAATTCCTAGCTAGGGCTCTTATCAAAATCAGCAGTTGGTTACCTAAAAGAAACACAATGCAATTTTACAATTTTCCTTTCATATTTACCAATTACGATCAGCATACAAGGAAGTCTTCGTCTCACAGGTACCGTTCTTCGGTCAGCATGGGACGGGGCAAAAGGGGCAGGTGTGGACGGGGCAATTGCCTCACGGCGGCAATAAAACTACTACTTCATGCAAAGAGCATTTCAAAGTTAAAGTCTCTAGGGCAAGAATCATTTAAAGTCTCTTTCTCTCGATTAGAGAAAGCATCAAAGTCTCTCAAAATGGCGTCGCAGCAAAGTGGGCCATAATAGCTACGAAGTCAAAATGGCGGGATGTCCAATAATGGATACTTTCCTCTCGTGCACCTGGGTTTTATAGACAACAGTTCGAATCCAGTAGGGTCTTCCATTGGAGGGTTCATAGGTTAGCTTCAAATTGTCCAATCAAAAACGACAGTTCTCAAGCTTTTACTTAAGCATACATTATCCTTGGAGATGGGTACGCACGTTGCAACATTGTATACCAATTAGTTCACTTTCAGAGCCTCCATTGTCCGCACCTGCAAATCGACCTTGGAGTAAAGAGAAAATATGCCAGGCTGGCACGAAACTTTAAGATAAGCATGTGAACAGTTTCTGTGGAAAAGTACAGCTTCAAGCAAAAATACACGTTTATTAGCACAGTGGAAAAATACGAGCATCTAAACCGTGAGACCAGGCAACTAGGCCAAAGCCTCTGCTAAAGTAATGCTAAGCTAAAACATTTCAAACAAGCAAATTGTAGCACACGTTTATGATTATGTCGGATTAGTGCAATTCTAATACACCACGTTATATAAAGCGCGCTTATAAATGTTGGCGAACTACTCTAAGGGCACATTTTGTCCCCGTACAATCTTTATTAGTTTGGTTAAAGTCACACATGATTATTTCACACTACGTTTATGCGTTAATAAATCAAAACCTTCATTTTCTGCTTCATCAATCCCTCCTCTGATGACTACTAGTCATCACACAAATTAAGCCCACAAATTTTATTCCATTAAAATTCTGTCAGTTCTCTTTTCCTTTTAGTTCCCCTAGTTTGCGCTTTGTATTCTTCTGCCATTCTTTTCATAATTTTCTCCTCCTTTCTTCTTTTGATTCTTTCCATAATCATTATTATTCCCCTTTTTATTCCCCAAATTCCAAATACACAAATTATCACTATTAAAATTCCCTCTATTATTTTTAACAATATTCCATTCCAAATTCCCCCAATCCAATGTCCCACCGAAGCAATTCCTTTTCCAACCTTCTCCCACACTCCTGGTTCTTTCAGTTCCTTCAAATCTGCACTTTCTTTTGTTAGATTAGCAAGCATAGTTTTAATTTTCACACTATTGTCAGGTATATAGGTACAACAGTGTCGTGCACCAAGCATTTTGCAAACGCCACCATCCTTTGCTAAAAGAATGTCTAAAGCAAGCCTATTTTGAAGAGTCATAGCTCTTTCCGCTGCAAGTTCAGCATCTATCAGGATTATAGCACCTGAAAACTTTGTCAACATGTCATCCACTATAGTAGACAACTTTCTTATCTTGATGGAATTCAGCACAACTCCCAATGAAGGAATCATGGCTCCAAATATATCACCTACCACAGCAGCTGCGGTCTCTCTCTTCTGGATACGATGGGATCCAGATGTCTTTTGAATCATCGATAGGTCATCCAGTTGATAAACCTTTGGGAACACTATACCCAAATAACATCTCCCCCACCATCCCTTTGGAAGACGATAATAGGCATTATACCCACAAATGTAATATACACCTGGAATGACAGGGTCAAGTCCATCCATCATGAATGCCCATTTGGCCTTAAAGATAAACGTGTGTTTACACTCACTCGCTCCTACAAAAATGTTGTCATAGTAAGATTCACCTCGATATATACAAAACTTCCCTACATGCCAAGCATCTAAAGCAATCTTCCCTTGTGTCTTTATTGCAGCAAAATCATAATTATCTACTGAAGTCCTCTTATGTAACTCCTTTTCTAATTTCGCCTTCATTTGTGCCCTTCTATCATCTGTACGATCTAAAAAGCTTATTTCTACTGCAGAGAGCGAGCAGGTAAGATTTTCCCTATGAGCGTGAGCCGTTTCAAAAGGTTGCATTGGCTCGAAAAATTCTCTCATTATTTTAGCATCCCAATCTTTAGCAATCTGGCTTAGCTGCGCTATTATAGGAACATAAGCAAAGGTAACATCATAATTTGAGTAAAAATACTGTATGTTAGTTTGACCATAAAACCTAGACATTACTATACTACATGTAATCCCGTATGTAAGAGGCATGTGGTGATTTGTCACCCCTTCCTTCACTGATGTCGGTATCTGTGTACACACATAACAATCTTTCGCATCCATTGTCTCAACATATTCTGTTAGCAAGAGATAGAAAACATTATACGAAAGCTCTTTCCTATCGTGCAAGAGTCTCTCATCCAATGCTAGTCTTTTCAATGCGGTTAGTTCGGTGACAGTAACAGGAGCAATAGTAGAAGCCTCAATATTCTCATTCTCACCCTTTCCATGCATTCCAAGCACAATTGCCATTATTATTAGTACACATGCAATTACCAAGCCTATACACACATATTTACAATATTTCTTTCTACTATTTTGCGTCATGATCTGTATAGAATCAGAGAGCTAGAAGCACCTATAAAGAAACTATTTAGCAATTCAGTTACAAAGCTGAACGAGCGCAATGTTTACACAGTTTTCTTCAGGAGGCCAGTCACTTATCGGTTAGCAGCATTTGTCTCAATTCGGCAATAACTCAGTCTTTATCGGTTTAGCAAAGTCTCAGCTGGTTGTTTGTTTCACGTTAGATTGTAGCAAGCAGTATCATTTATCACCCTTTCAATCAACACTGTCCATAAAACTTTTCTTTTCTATTGGTATCTCTTCCTCTTCTTCGTTCTCGATGCTTAGAGATACGAACTCGTCAGTCCAATCGTCATTGACTGCATATGCCCATTCAGGACCGGAATACCTTCTGTTCGGTATCCTTTTCCTTTTCAATTTTGCTTCTCTTTTCAATTCTGCCTCGCTGGTACTTTCCTCTTTTGTCAAGTCTTTTTCTTCACTCGAGGTTGTTTCTCATTGACATTAGCACTAAGGGCAATGCGTCAGGCCATTTCAAATTTGTCGATGCACATATTTTCGCCATTCTTGATTTCAGTGTACCATTCATCTGCTCCACCAGTCCTGATGCTTCAGGGCGATAGCTACAATGCAGTTTTTGCTCAATGTTCAGCGCTTCGCAAAGTAACTTTATCACCTCGTTATTGAAGTGACTTCCCCTATCTGATTCTAAAGAGATCGGGAATCCGAAACGTGGTATTAACTCTCTCAACAATAGCTTTGCAACTGTAAGGCTGTCATTTCTACGTGTGGGGTATGCCTCGATCCAGTGACTAAAAATGCACACAATCACCAACACATACTTTAGACCTCCATGCACAGGCATCTCAATGAAGTCCATCTGCATGCGACTAAAAGGCCCGCTTGCCCTACCAATGTGGCTCGCGTTCACAACTGTTCCCTTTCCTGGGTTCATCTGCTGGCAAGTGACACATCGATGGCAAACTGCTTCTGCAGCTTGACGAAATCTGGGGTTAAACCAATCAGTTTTGAACAATCTTATCATGGCATCTCTCCCTAGGTGAGCTTGCCCATGATAGAACCGCGCAAGCTGTGATAAGAGACTGTTTGGCAAAACAAATTTACCCTCATTTGAAACCCATAACTCGTCTGGTCTCTTTATACACTGTGATTTAATCCAGGAATCTCTTTCATCCTCCCTGACGTTATTCTGCAATGCTTTTAATTCATCCATCGTATCTACGACCTTCAAGGCAAATGCTTCAGCTGGTTCTAGTTCTGGCTCACTTATTGAATTCCATTCATCTCTGAGTAATATACAGTTCAAGGCACAAAATCTTGCGACTTGATCCGCATATGCATTTCCCAGAGAAACATAGTCCTGTCCTTTCGTGTGAGCACTGCACTTTACCACTGCAACTTCAGCTGGCACTTGAATGGCGTGTAACAATTCCCTTATCCTCTCCCCGTTCTTCACTGGGGATCCTGAAGAAGTCAGGAAACCTCTCTGTGACCATAGTTGTCCAAAGTCATGCACAATCCCAAACCCATATTGACTATCAGTGTAAATGGTGACTTTCATCAATGCAGACAGTTGACATGCTCTGGTAAGGGCTACAAGTTCTGCTACTTGTGCAGAATAGACTCCTTGGAGCCATCCCGCTTCCAAGACACCTGTTACAGTACATACAGCGTATCCTGCTTTCAAAATCCCCATCCCGTCTCTTAGACATGAACCATCAACAAAAAGAATTTGGTCATTTTCATCAAGCTTAGTATCCTTAATGTCCGGTCGGGGTTTTGTGCAAAATTCAGTCACCTGAAGGCAGTCATGCTCGACGTCTTCAGCGTTCTCAATTTCAGCATTTTCTCCAGGGAGCAAGGTTGCTGGATTCAACGTAGTGCACCTTTTCAGCTGCACATTCGGTGAGCCCAGAATAATCGTTTCATACCTTGTGAGTCTTGCTCCAGTCATGTGTTGCGTTCGGGAGCGGGTCAAAAGTATCTCAACTGAGTGAGGGACCATGACTGTTACTGGGTGTCCCATCACTATTCCTTCACTCTGAGTGAGGCTGATACCAACTGCTGCTACGGCGCGCAAACACCCTGGGAGTGCTGCTGCGACCGGATCCAAAGTAGCTGAAAAATACGCTACTGGTCTGTTTACGCCACCATGGGCTTGAGTCAAGACAGACAAAGAACATGCATCACGTTCATGACAAAACAATGTGAAAGGCTTTGTGTAATCAGGCATACCTAAAGCTGGAGCCCTGCACATGCATTCTTTCAGTTCAACAAAAGCATCCATCTCATCTCCTTTCAGCTCAATTTGATCCAAAGCATTCTTCTGGGTCAGTTTCAGTAGAGGCTTTGCTAGAGTCGAGAAGTTGGGAATCCACTGGCGACAGTAGCCCACCATTCCCAAAAACTTCCTCACCTCCTTTCTCGTCTTGGGCGGACTCATTTGAAGTACACTTGTTATTCTTTCCTTCATTATTCTCCGTGACCCCTTCTCTATCTGGTGACCCAAGTATTTCACTTTCTCCTGACAGAACTGCAATTTGGCAGGAGACACCTTGTGTCCTTTCCTTCCCAAATGGTTCAACAGAGCAATGGTATCGGCTGTGCAGCCACTTTCTGTCTTTGATGCAACCAGTAAGTCATCAATGTATTGTACTAGGGTTGACTCGAATGGCAATTCTAATGCTTCCAAATCTTTCTTTAGAATCTGATTGAATATCGACGGTGACTCAGAAAACCCTTGAGGAATTCGACACCAACTGTATACTCTGTCTAGGAACTTGAAACAAAAGAGGAATTGGCTGTCCTCATGAAGAGGCACAGAAAAGAATGCTTGTGACAAATCGATGACTGAGAACCACTCGGCATCGCAAGGAATTTGAAACATTATCACAGCTGGATTTGGTACGACAGGGCAGCATTTGACTATGATGTCATTTATTTTCCTCAAGTCCTGCACAAGTCGGACCTTTCCACTTGGCTTTATTAGTCCCATTATTGGTGAATTACATGGACTGCTTAACACTTCTTTCAGTACTCCCTGCTTTACAAATTCATCAATAAGTTGGGCAACTTTCATGAGGGTGTCTTGTGCCATGTGGTATTGTGGGGTCTGGGGAAAGATTGCATTGGGCTTTACAGTCACCTTCACTGGTTCCACTCCTTTCATCAATCCCACCTCTTTCCCTGTCATGTCCCACACCTCCTTTCCGACTGTTTCCCGTAATTCGGCTGGAATATCTTCTTCAGTTATCATCGGGAAAAGACAAATCAGAGGATATTCTTCATCTACCGTTTCCATCTCATCCCCCTCTACACTGTCCTCTTCTTCCCCATCACTGCTCGTCTGGATTGTTATTCCTTCGTTCGAACACATGATCGAACAACCCAATTTGCACAATAGGTCTCTCCCTAACAGTGCTATCGGGCTTGAGTCACATACCACAAACTGATGTACCCCTTGATAGTTACCGATGCTGACTGGTACCGGATCTGTTATTGGGTTCGTCAGATGTCTGTTTGCTACTCCCACCACTTGAACTGTCCTCCCTGAGAGTGGCAAATTTGGTACTTCACTGCTCTTAACAGTTGAACGTGTGGCTCCCGTGTCAACCAAGAACGAGACACGATGACCCATTACTCTTCCCTCTACGTACGGACCCTTTTGATCAACTTCCAAGGTTGCTGCAAGCACACAATCTCCTTCTTCTTCTGAGCTTTCACTCTCCCATACATTGTTTATTCCACTCTCACTGTGTAATGGGAACTGTTGTACGATGCCATTTGTACTCATTACCTGACCCGAGACCTGTGGAGGAACCATCACTTGCTGCTGACTCATTGGTGCCAAAGGTATTTGCATTTGCTGATTAGGTACCATGGGTAACTGCTGTTGCATTGGCTGCATTTGCGTCATCTGCATACGGGGCATCTGCATCTGCTGCGGCTGCATAGGTTGCAATCCCTGCAATTGATTTACGGTCTGAAAATTTGGGTTTGGACCTCTCATTTTCGGTCCCCTCATTGTCTGAAATGCATTGACATCATTGTTTTGCTGACCAACACCTACACCTGCACCTTCCTGCACCACCATCGGGCACTCGCGTTTCCAATGACCGACAATTCCACACACGTGACACGGCATCACCTTCTTCATTGCCTGCACACCCGTTACAACAGTGTTCAAATCCGGACCATTAATCACAAAACCTCCTCTGCCTCTGCCTCTGGCCTGTGGCTGAAACAACATGTTTCCCTGCAACTGCGGCTGCGGTTGCGGTACCTGCTGTTGGAACCCTTGCATCCCTTGCAAACCTTGCAGACCTGTCTGAGCTGCTTTAAGTTGCATCATCATCACCTTCTCTTTCAACTTTTTCTGTTTCACTTCAATTTCGTCGCTACAGTATTTCGCATAAGTCAAGACCTCGTCAATCGGTTAAGACTGCCAACAAATCAAATGCGACTTTATCATTTGACTTATTTCTGGTCTCAGCCCTTCCACAAATCTGAACACAAAATGAAGCATATCCTTCGCCTCTATTGTTTCTGTGCCACTGTAGTTCTTAAACGCCTTCAACAACCTCTCATAGTAACTATGAATCGATTCTTTAGCCTCTTGGGCAGTTCGATCAATCTTCTGCCAATCCACATTTTTCGCGGCCACTTTCGTCTTCAAATGCTCAATCACTTTGTAGTACAAGCTCATCACCATAGGTGATGGTGCACCCGTCTCCCTGTCTCTTTCTGGTTCACTTGTCGGCCAACCTACAGCTCTTTTGCAATCCTCCCACAAATCTGCTGGAACCACAATCTCAAAGAGAGTATTCAGGTCTTCCCAGAGACATTTTGCAAGCTTCACAAACCTGTCAGCCTGCTGATACCATTCAATCGGTTTCTCTCTCAGTTTGGGAAAATCATCCGTAAAAGACTGAATATCGCTTCTGTGCCATGGTACATGTATTAATTTTCCCCCTGCTGTCTCCCTCATTGGTAACATGGTTACTGTCTCGCTGCTTTGTGGTCTTTTCTCATTATGCTCTGTAGCACTATCCCTCCTCTTTTCCTTTCTCTTTACCCACCTGCTTTCCCACTTGTCTAAGCACCTCCACACTTGTGCACTCTGCAGCAATTCCCTAAGGTGCGCCTTCATGCCTGCTGACCTCATGTGTTCAAAATCTGTGGCCCCAAAATCCAACCTATAGCTTCTGCTCAAGTGTTTCATCTTGTCTATGTCAACCCCGTTTCTGTCCACTACTTCCTGCAAGCTTTTATGTACCTTGTTCACTTCTTTCGTAATCTTTGGACATAGGTATCTCAGCTCTTCTTCCGTGTAGGACTCTAACCTATTCACACCCATAGTCCCTTCCACCAATTCTTGTGCTTCCATGTTCAGCCTCATCCTATTCAGATAATCTTCCCCTTTCCCACTGTCTGAACTTTGTGTGGAATTTCAAACTGTTGAACCACTGTGTCAGCTGTTGCGCATTTACCCCCATCAGTGTAGCATTCACATCGACTGCCATTGATGGTTGCGGCAACTTTTCAGTATTCGATGTTAGAGGTATTATCAGTGGGGGGCTCGACCTCACCAGTGTTGACTGAGCACATATGGGACTAAACTCCATCAAGGACCCAGATCCATTTGGCTGAGCCGCTATAGGAGTTATCCCTGGAGTGTTTTCTATGCACCTCCTCTCTGTCCCATTCTGCAGCATTGATCCCTGACTGCTCATACCTAAGTTAGGCTGACTATACAAAGGTACCGGTGGACCTACAGTAATGGGTAGGGATATCGCATCTGGGTTCTGTCCATTTCCCATGTTCTGAGGCATGTTCATTCCCACACCATGGGTCATCATTGCCGGCATGCCCATCTGACTCCCCGTCATTTGAGCATGTGCGTTTCCTCCCTGCATCTGCTTCTGAGGCATCAAAAACTGAGTTGATTCAGCTTGTGTCATTGTTGGATTGTGACCATTCTGTACTCCCCTTATGGTTGGATCTAGAATCATTCCTGCACTGTTATCACTGTTGTAGTACCCTGGCATCTGCGGCTGATAATCTGCTGGTTTCAACATGGGCACATCTGGATATATTCTCCTAACCTGCGGTATCTGCGGAGTGAACAATAAACTCGGGTCCTTAGATCCCGATGATGCTCCTGAACTCTGGGTTTCACTGTTCTGTACCGATGCCGGAGGGGCAGAACTGGTACTTGGACCTTGTCCATTCTCCGCATAAGGTGGTGGACGGTCGTTCAGCAATTGCATTATTAACTCCTCATCCTCTAACTCCTCTTCTCTTCTCAACTTTTCCTCGTCCTCTCTATCCTTGGAACACTTCCTGTCTGTCTTACAGGTAGCTTTCTTGCCTGTCTCTTCTTCTTCCTTAGTAATTGCGGGAAACAGTTTTATTCCCTGCAGTACATCTGACCTCCACACCTTCTGTGCATTATCCCACCTAGCATCCGCTAGTGTCTTTTCTACCTTTCTCATCCTGGTCTCAAACTTCTTCTGCTGTTGCTGTCTGGCCATTAGTTCCCAAATCGCTAGAGCCTCAAACTGTGCTGGCCTTGGAGGTACCTTCATGTCGTACATCGTGAATCTCAAATTCTCTAGGATCCTTATATTGAATGTCCCATGTATCGGGAACGCTACGCTCCCATGTTTCTCTGTCAGTTTGTGCCATTGCTTTAGCCAAAGACACAGAGCTACCCCCTTCTCTTCCATTACAATGTAAGCTGGTGTACCTTCGGGCGGCGTCTCCTCTCCTACGCTCGCTTTAATGTAAGACTCCCCCTTCATCGCACTCCTAAATGCTTTAAAGAATTTCATTTTCTCGTCTTTTATTTCACAAAGTTTGTAATCAATAGGTGACTTTAATTCCCGGAATACTCTTCGCCTGCCTTTCCCCATCCAATCGAGCCCCACGGACTGCGTCCAATCCGTGCGCGACCCTTCTCTCCAACCAACCTATCCCAGCGCGGCTCCTAGTGACGTCACACTCACACACACTGCGGCTGACAAAGCCTCGCGGCTAGTCTTCCTTCACTCACCTCTTTTCGTAACAACTTCTTGCATATATTGCGAGCTACCAAAAAATAAAACAGATCTGTTGGTTTACTACAGGAAGGGTAACACAGTCGCTTCAGGACCTTAGGGACCTTTCACTAGCCTCGGCCGCTATTCCGTCTTTCTCGGTCCCCACGTTCGCAAGCAAATCTGACCCGCAGACCTACTCTCAACTTGTCAATGATCTGTTCTAGTGCACTTAGAATCTTGTCAAAGCCCGAAGTCGAAGTTTCTTTCACTCCCTAACACACGTACCGACTTGTTGACCACGCCCGATCAACCTACTAAACCGCCCAGACCACAACATGGATCAACATACTCCGGAGTCTCTTGACCTCGCAGGGCCCGTCTCAACAACAACAACCACGTGGACCTTTTTATGCACAAAGCGACACACGCGCATGAAGTTCGACGACTTCCCTACTCTCACACTCGGAGCCGCACCTCCGCTATTTCTATGAAGTTCGACGACTTCTCTACTTCTACACTCGGAGTCGCACCTCCGCTATCCTCTAAAAGAAAAAAAAAAATCCTCGCAACCTTTTCACACACCCTGCGGCAATAAGTTGTGCAAGCGCAAAACCCTGACTTCACTCATACCATCACTAGTACCGCCAACGCCGAATCCACACCTCCATTCTCTCCATTCGCAAGCTCCGAGATCCCGGGAAAGTCGCGGTGGACCTAGCCCATCATCATTCTGTCAATCTATTTTACCCAAGAAAAATCTAATTCAACTTCTCGAATGGGGTCTCAAAATGCGTAACCGTTAATTCAACACCATGTACTTTAAGAGTACAGGGTCCCAAAAGACGTAACCGTCCTCTGCTACCATCTACTGATAGAGCGAACCGTAGTAATAATTTACCTGTGTTCGGACGCTCTTTAGGCCGATGAATCTTTTGACTAAGTGGGAACTCTCTGTACTCTTATATCGATCAGTTGCATCAAATCAATAATCAATAACGAACATAAGCAATACCTTGATCAACATAACACTTAACAATTAATCCAGAATACATTTTGGCGAACCCTGACCTTTCAGTCAGGAATAACCACACCAGTTTATTGCAAAGTTAGTGAATTTATTTCCCTATATTAACAAAGCTAGCACAATATATATGTGTCTCAACACCAAATGATAAACATAAATGAACATTAATAGCTGTCCATAACGGCGAAACAAGTGTAATCTATGTAGCATTTGAATCACAAGGCATTCTATAATAGCAATGCAAATCACTAATACGATAATCTGTAATGAGCTAATTGCGTACATTTAGTCAGCATAACAAGATCTCAAATTGCATCGTGCGACATATGGAATCCTCGTCTAACCTCAAATTAGCATCGGCATGTGGGACTTCATGCAAAAACAATTTAGCAACATAAATTTAGAAAATTCCTAGCTAGGGCTCTTATCAAAATCAGCAGTTGGTTACCTAAAAGAAACACAGTGCAATTTTACAATTTTCCTTTCATATTTACCAATTACGATCAGCATACAAGGAAGTCTTCGTCTCACAGGTACCGTTCTTCGGTCAGCATGGGACGGGGCAAAAGGGGCAGGGGTGGACGGGGCAATTGCCTCACGGCGGCAATAAAACTACTACTTCATGCAAAGAGCATTTCAAAGTTAATGTCTCTAGGGCAAGAATCATTTAAAGTCTCTTTCTCTCGATTAGAGAAAGCATCAAAGTCTCTCAAAATGGCGTCGCAGCAAAGTGGGCCATAATAGCTACGAAGTCAAAATGGCGGGATGTCCAATAATGGATACTTTCCTCTCGTGCACCTGGGTTTTATAGACAACAGTTCGAATCCAGTAGGGTCTTCCATTGGAGGGTTCATAGGTTAGCTTCAAATTGTCCAATCAAAAACGACAGTTCTCAAGCTTTTACTTAAGCATACATTATCCTTGGAGATGGGTACGCACGTTGCAACATTGTATACCAATTAGTTCACTTTCAGAGCCTCCATTGTCCGCACCTGCAAATCGACCTTGGAGTAAAGAGAAAATATGCCAGGCTGGCACGAAACTTTAAGATAAGCATGTGAACAGTTTCTGTGGAAAAGTACAGCTTCAAGCAAAAATACACGTTTATTAGCACAGTGGAAAAATACGAGCATCTAAACCGTGAGACCAGGCAACTAGGCCAAAGCCTCCGCTAAAGTAATGCTAAGCTAAAACATTTCAAACAAGCAAATTGTAGCACACGTTTATGATTATGTCGGATTAGTGCAATTCTAATACACCACGTTATATAAAGCGCGCTTATAAATGTTGGCGAACTACTCTAAGGGCACATTTTGTCCCCGTACAATCTTTATTAGTTTGGTTAAAGTCACACATGATTATTTCACACTACGTTTATGCGTTAATAAATCAAAACCTTCATTTTCTGCTTCATCACTAGTCCAAATTAAGCGTCCGTTTTGCTGGCATAGAGAGGCACTTTTGCATTAAGTCAATGATAAAGACCCAACTTTCTCAATTTCATGATCCACTGTGGTGTTTTAAATCCAACTCTTTTACATTATTTTGCACTAGCCATTCGTTATTGTCTTATGAATGTAATCAAGGTTCCCCAAAAACTGGAAGCGTCAGGTCCTTCCCAAACCTTGAGCAGATTACAGAGACTGGATTGCCTAATTGTTCATCAAACACATTCAGAGTCACAAGATCGAACCTGTGGCAGAAATCATGTGCCATACAAATGCACGTAACTTAACAAGATGCAGATCAGAGTTTAACATGCCCAGTAATTTCACATTGAAATTCATATGAAATGACACTTGTTAATTTAAACTCGTGCATGAATATTTTTCTGGCTTAGGGGTGACACAATGACCCCTGGGCAGGCAGAATGTTTATTTTCGGTGAATTAGGGGCTATTCACATAGGCTGTGTATGTGTGGTCTCATGAAGTGTTTCAGGAGTCTTGAATTCCAGACCAGAGCATGAAGACGCTGAAAGAATAATATCTAATTTCGGGAAGGAAACATTTTCTTTTTGTTGTTTTTGTCCCAGCTAGGCATTTTTTTTTTCTGTGGGGGAGGGCAGACAAGAAGCAGGTGCCAACTTTACAATTATTATTTTGCACCTTAAGATACCAATATAGATTACTGCAAACAGACCAAACACCACCACAAGTAGCATCATGCAGGGAAGTCACCCTAGGCAAAGATTGCCAAGTGGTTTCATGACTTTGTTTGGAAAAGTCAATGGTAACCCTTACTCGTACCATAAATGGCATATCTACTGGTTAGTTCACTGGCCTGTGGTGCAGTTATTTTTTTATATACATTTATTTTTATTTCGTAAAGTAGAGAAACATACAAAATACACTAAGAAGCATACTGAAGTCACCACTCCAGTTATCTTCATGGTAGCAAACAATATTAGCAGTAAGCCAACAAAGAAAGGTCTCTTGTACATACAACCAATATCTGGACAACCAACAATACCACTAATGCTGAAGTCATCAGTCTCTCACTGTCGTGCAGTTTTAGACATCAAGGGCCACATGTACAAAGATCCGGTTTTGCGACTCGCAAACTGCAAGTCTTAAGGAATCGCAATTTGCAAGTCGCAAAACCGGATGTACAACAGTGTCAGTGACATTGTCTGCGATTCCTAATGGTGGTCGCAAATGACCTGCCTTATGAATATTCATGAGGTAGGTCGCAACTTGCTACCCCATTGGGTATGGCTGCTCACACAGGTCTGCAGAAGGGCCACCATGTCTGTGACTGCTTTTAAATAAAGCAGTTTTTTTTTTTAAATGCTGCCTGTTTTCCTCAAAGGAAAACAGGATGCATTTCAAAAACAATATGAAAAGTTTCTTTTCATTTTTTCAGAGCAGGCAGTGGTCCGTGGGACCACTGCCTGCTCTGAAAAAATATTTTCGCTGCCATTCACAAAAGGGAAGGGGTCCCATTTGTAAATTGGTTAGCACCAGTTTGAAACTGGTGCTAACTGCGATTGTTTTGCGACCGCATTCGTGGTCACAAAACAATCATACACACCATTTGGATTCAGTATTAGGAAGGGACGCCCTTGACACGCCCCTTCCTAATACCGAATCGCAAAACCCCAAAAGCATTTTTCAAGTCGCAAACAGGCTGATTCTGCGAATTGGCTCCTTTGCGACTTGAAAAATGCTTCGTACATCTGGCCCCAAAAGTGCTCTGCAGAGTCCTGGCACATGCCAGGTCCTACTCTTGAAAAAACAGTCCAGCCAGTGTGGAGTGAAATCTAGAGGGTTAAGTTCATGGGAGGGGGTCAAGGGGAGCACTTCTCCAAATGTCAAGGAACATTTCCTAACAGTCTAGTCTTAACTTTTATTGAGGCATCATCAGAATATGGGCAGACTTAAGTTGCAGTGAAAAACATACAGCAGGCTAACTAACGCATGCTATGGATGAAAATTGCCCACTCATTTCACAAAAGAGCAGACTGAAACTAAGCTCCGCATTGCACCCTTGCCATGGTTGCCACAAATTGCTCCGTCCATTCTGTAATCTATCTTTGGGCTTGAAACCACGCCCATGCCACATCAGTCACTTACATTGGTTGGTGGGCTTGCCTTTTAAAATCCGCTTGCTTTCATTTGTGAAAGGCATGCATACGTCATGCCTTTTTTCCGGTGTTTAGCCCACCTACACAGCACCGGTAAACTGCCAAAAACATACGAGGCTCGATGTTTTCAGCCTGGAGTCCGGACTACTTTATCTGTTTATTTTCCACACAGCGCAATCACGCTGCTTTACAACGCTAATAGCTCTAACTTGAACAAATGCGAGACCCGTTGCATTGAAAATGCTTTTTCCTCATTGGGAACAGAATGTTGTACTTTTGCAAGCTCAGAAGCTCTTCCTTTGGGCCCATTCATAAAGTGTCATTACAAAATATTACTGGGTAGCCATCACTTCGAAACATTTTTCTCCATGGATAAACCACTTTCTTTTAACTCCTTCAAACCTTGAGGGTGTTATGTTTACCGTCCCATAGCTGGAGGAGATTTATTTCAGCTCAAGGCTGGTGTGGCTGTGTGACCATTTCTTGGGTTGGACGGGGCCATAGAGGAATTTATTAATGTTAAAATACAGACGTCTTTATAGCTCAAATGTACTACATTTCGGACTACACCGTGCTGAATTAAAATTTGCAGTGTTGTGTTGTGCTAACTTTAAAAAAGTGTGCGGTTCTGGAATGACCAAAAGTTATGCCTGATGGTGGCTTCAGTAAAACTTGAAGAGAAAAGGCCTGTTTTTTGTTATCCAAACATTGCACAACATCGTAAAACGAGCCAGCAGAGTCTAGAATGAGACTTTCACTTGTTAGGTTCACCTTCCAGTACGAATTTCGTTTTGAGGATATCTACACAAGGTTAAACCATTTAAGATCTGTGACTGTGCCTACATCATGTTAATTGTAGGTATATCACACAATACACGAGTAGCCTCCTTTATGTGATTAGTTTCACATAGCATAAGAATTTGACACAAAGCCAGGTATGGCTATTTTAATTGATCTGAGATTGTGTCAAGGTCTGTGGGTGTTTATTTACACAGTGCCACCCTCTAGTTCCTTCTTTGAATATTTTAAAAGGGACATTGCTACTCCTTTTGGAGCTGCATGACTGTCAACTTTTATTGCCAAATAACTTTTAGGAGAAAAGTTGATTGACACACTTGTTTGAGCCACAAAGGAGTATCATAGTTTTATCCCTCATTTGAAGTGTATTCAAAATAAATACTTATGAGAGTCAAAAATGATAAACATAATACCACTTTCTGCTTCTAGGTTTGTAAATGGTAACTGAGGTGATTACAGACACAAACACTTTTCCACTCTAACCCATGGTGCACTATTAACATTAGCAGTTCTTCCTTAAGGGCTGTGCCCCACCTTGTTTTCTTGACTCCTTTCTATTCTACCAAGAATGAATATTCTAATATTCACTCTTCGCATAATAAGGAAAATGCTGTCCAGCAACAACCGGTGACAGCTAGCGATACTGTCTAATGGCTGATGTAGGTGCACACATGATCTTGTTTTTGAAGTTTTCTTCTCTTATTAGATCTCCCTCTCCTGGAGTCCTCAGAGGTAGGTGAAAGAGCTCTGGTAGTGGACTGACCCTCTCCTCGCTTCTGTGATGTCCCACCTTCAGACTGCACCTCTTGCTGCCTGCGTTGCTCTTCAGTCCCATGAAGGCAAATTTACTCCCTGTCCATGATATGCCTGGAAAAGGTCTTGCAGTGCTGACATCTTTCAGGAATGAGACTGTCAGAGAGACAAATAATACACAGATCATGAGGACCTGATTTGGCCTTCTTTCTACCACAGGGAGGGTATTTGTTAAATAAAGATGGCATTTTATGTGGCTAGAAAAATATTATGTGTGTCAGAAAATGACAGAAAAACTCTGGAGATGTTCAAAACTGTTGACTAAAGGTGTTGACAAAAAATCTGAATATTATTTTTGAGGAAGAAAATATCCAAAAGGGCTTAGCTCAGTGTGCCAAGATCCTATCACCAGGAGCCGGAAACAAGAATTGAGATAACCACCACCTGCTGGGCATGTTGGCATGTTGGGGTGCTGAGAGTCCTTAAAGTGAGAGTCACTTTTCATATCTACAAAGCTTCAGCCTATAGATCTATTTTGTCATCTTTTAAGAATGTTTGTGAATGAAATTTACAAGGACAAATTATTCAGCTCCTAGTTTTTTTCCAGTTTTTGATTTATATTGGTTCTTTTTAAATGTAAATTAAAAGCCATTAGCCAATATCGCCTCTTTTATAGGCTGCAAAACATTTTAATAGATTAAATGCTAATTCTGGCCTTCCTCAAGTAAGGCAAACATCTACACTTAAGAAAATATATTGTAAAGAAGTGCTCCTGGATTCCCGCACGTGGTTATGATTTCATTGGAAATTCCCCTAGGAGAGAACTAGGATTACAGGTAAGAAACCATTCATTCTCTCTTATTTTTATATACAGCCTGTAGAATCTTACTCTTTGACACATAGAGGAGTAGGCTCAATGGGTGCTTGCGGGGAAGCTTTTTACCCACTCATGTTTTCTCATACTTACCCATTCTTCTCTTCTCATGTCCTTACAGAAGGAAGACACGAAGATTAATGCTTTCTTTGTCATGTTTGACGGCGAACAACTGCATAAAAAAATTGTGCGCATTTGTGAGGGGTAAGACTTCAAAGAAACATCTCCTTTATATGTGCTGGACAGAGACCATTTGAACAATCTGGCAATAAAAAAAGGCTTGCTAAGAATAACTCCTCAATTAAAAAAACAACAGAAGCAATAGAAACCATACATTAACCCTAGAAGCCTTTATGGAGTCCTGTAACTTATGAGGTGAATCCCATATCAGAACAGGAAAAATTCAGGAAGGAATGCTGTTAACATAAAGCCCACTCACCCATAGCTCGATGCCATTGAAAATGCTCATGTTCCCTGGATCCTTCTAGTTTTGTTTCCTGATGTAAAAGATTAGATAAAGAAGCAAAGTCTTCAGGTTCACATTCATAAAATTTGCCTCAGTGGCACTTTGTTTTCCCAGTTTCTCAGTGCTCTGTGCTTGCCAGCAGGTCGGTCAGATTTTGTTTGCTGAGCTTACTGTTCAGCCAGCGGACACCATCTTAGGTCCCCACTGGGATAGTTACTCATGTTGCACTGGTCGTGCTGTAGTATAATGTGCCCTGCCTTCTGTAGGAAACTACCCTCTTTTTGGAATGGTTACCCACACTTTTTGCCTGCTATCAGTGTGTTTTTGACTGTGTTCACTAGGATCCTGCTAACCAGGACCCCGGTGACTGCGCTCTCTCCCTCTAAATGTGGTTGTTCCTGACTTTATGCACTCCACAATTGGCATACTGGTGTCCCCATATAAGTCCCTAGTATATGGTACCTAGGTACCCAGGGAATTGGGGAACCATGGGTACCCCATGGCCTGCAGCATGTATTATGCCACCCAGGGGAGCCCATGCAAAATATGTCTTCAGGCCTGCCATTGCAGCCTGCGTGAAAAGGTGTATGCACCCTTTCACTACAGGTTACTGCATCAGGTCATTATAAGTCACCCCTATGGCAGGCCCTCCTAGCCCAGAGGGCAGGGTGCAAGTGCCTGTGTGTGTGAGGCCACTCCTGCATGAGCAGAGGTACCCCCATGAATTCCAGCTTCATTTTCCTGGACGTTGTGAGTACGGGGAAGTCATTTTGCCATGTCCAGCTACATAATGGTAACTGCGAACCTAGGCATGTTTGGTATCAAACATGTCAGAAGCATACCCCAATACTGTTGCCAGTATTGGTTGTATGATTCCATGCACTCTGGGGCCTCCTCAGAGGACCCCCAGCTCTGTTCCTACCAGCTTACAGGGTTTTCCCAGGCAGCCCACACTGCTGCCATCCTACAGACAGGTTTCTGCCCTCATGCTACTTGACCAGGAAGGCAGTAAAAAGGATTTCCTGTGGGAGAGGGAGGTAACACACTCTCCCTTGGAAATAGGTGTTAGATGGCTTTTGAGGGGTAGCCTCCTCAAGCCACTGGAATGCTTTGAAGGACACATTTGGTGCCCTCTTTGCATAAACCAGTTTGCACCAGTCCAGGGACCCCCAATCTCTGCCCCGACACGAAACTAGACAATGGAAAGGGGAGTGACTGTTCTCTTGTCCATCACCACCCCTGGGGTGGTGATCAGATCTCCCTCAAGTGGCCACTTGATCCTGCCATCTTGAATCCAAGGTGGGCAGAGGCCCCTTGGAGAATCTGAGTGGCCAGGTTAGGCAGGTGATGTCACAGCTTCCTCCTGATAGGTGGTCACCCTGCTAGGTGAACAATTTCCCTTTAATTGCCATATAGGCTCTTCCTCTTGGGTGAGTCCTCAGATTCGACGTGGAAGATTCCAGTAGGACTCCTCTGCAATGTTTACTTCGACTTCTGGCTACTGGAACCACAACTGGACTTCACAAGAACCTACAATCTGCAGCTCCAGCGGAAACTTCGCTCTGCAACATTGTTTCTCCTGTTCCTTCCAACAACTGCAACATTTCACTGACTGTGCATCCACTGAGGGTGGCAAGTCTTTAGTCTGGACCACGAAGCAAGAAGGAATCTCCCTTGGAGTGAAGGAGTCACTCCCCTGCATCCTCAGGCAACAACTTCATCAACAACCGGATGCGTGGATCCTCTCTCCGGCAACTCTGCCTGAACCCTGCAACACAGGTGGTGATCTTGAGTGGTCCTTCGGTCCCCTCTGCCAGCTGTCCATCTTGGGATATGGTTAGTCTTTGCCTGTCCTTGAGGGACAGTACCCCTGTGCACCGCAACTCTTGCAGCTACCAAAGCTTCCTCCAAAGATTTTCAGGCTCCAAGTAGCCCCGGCCTCCAGCATTCTTATCTGCAATGCGTAGTTTCCTGCCTGCTGCTCCAGCGGGGTGGAACTCCTTTCCATGTGTGCTGAGTGGGCCTCACTGCAACTCCTGTGCCTGCTGCCTCTGAGTTGCCTGTGGGGGCTGCATCCTTGACTCCTGGCTCTCCTCAAAGCTGAGGGTCACCTGGGACTCCCCTCCTTGGGCTGAGCCCCCTCAGAGCTTCGTGGTCTCAGCAGCTCTGCAAATCTTCCTCTGCAACTCTTGCCTTTGCCAAGGCTTGTTGGTGGTTTTTCCACACCACTGATGGACTGCAACTCTTTTCCCGATGTGGGACATTGACTGCATCACTTCTGGAACTCTTCCTCTGCTTCTGTGCTGCATAGCCGACTCCTGGTCCTCACCATCGACCTGGCCCTGCATCTCCAGAAGGGTGAGTAATGGCTCCTGCCCCAACCGGACACTTCAACTAGAACTGGACTTGGTCCCTTTCATTGGCAGGTGCCCTTCTGTCAGGATCCATCTTCTGTTTCTTCCAGTCTTCCTTGGGTCTTGCATATTCCTATTATAAAGTTTGTCTGTTTGTTTGGCAAAAAACAGGTACTTACCTCTTCTCTCTTGGTCGCTGGGGAGTACATTAGTACTTACCTTTTTGGGGTACCTAGTTCCTCCAGCTCCCCTCTACAGATTCCACTTACCCGGGTGGGGATCTGCCTTTCTCATTTAATTTTTTTAGCATAGGGTTTGGTTAAAAATGTTAGCACTTTATTTCTTCAACCAGGGTTGGATTGGTAATGTGGACAGTCTGGCATTGTACGATGGGCCAGTGCATAAAGGTGACTTGTGGGATTTTTTTGGGGGGCTTCTGTCAACCGGCCCACAGCAAGCCCTTTCCTTCTTCCCTCCCCTGCCAGCTGCCAGGCCATCGAAATGAGGCTATAATGGGTCAGGGGATGTTGCGTCTGTAGCTTCTCCCTGCAGAAACTGGCCCTTTCTCGCCCAGTAGCAGTATCTTTCCCTCAGCCCTCTCTCTGCTGGGCCATTACATTCAGGGCATGGTGGGCGAGGAGAGTCTATGAGCCAGATTTACAAGGCCCTATCGCCTCCTTTCACCACATTAGTGTCATTTGTTTTTTACGCTAATGTGGCTCAACAAGGCAAAAATTGAGGCGCCATATTTACAAAGTGGTGCATTTGTGCCACTTTGCGTCCCCTTGCCCCACATTATGCCTACGTCAGGCATAATGTATGCAAGGGGGGGCGTTCCAGCGTTACGAGGCCAGCAAAAATGGTGCAATTAAATCTACATGATTTCATTGCGTCATTTTTTGCATAATTTTTTAAGCCTTCTCAAAGCAACTGTTAAAAGGACGCACCCGTTGAAATCATTGGGCCTCCTTCCACTTTGCTGCACTAGCCTCAAATATTTTGACGCTAGTGCAGCAAGGTGCCACAATAGTGTCAAAAATGTTGACGCTATTGGCCTAATGTGTGCTATATTGCAAATACAGTGCACCCATGGTGTAATTAGGTTGCGGTGGGGGGGCATATTCTTCTAAACCTGGGCCTAACTATGTAGGATTGCGCATGGGAGGGGGATAACGGAGTTAAGGTCAAAACTGCTGACTTTCAAACTGGGAGCTATGTTTAATGAGTCTTGTTGTTGGCTCAACATCCTGTGATTCTGGCCAAATCACTCTAAGCCTAAAATAAATAAATAAATAATTTGATCTTGTATAATGTAACTAATCAGTCGCACCCTTGCCCTTGGGCTGGATTTGCCCCATGTAAAACTACAAAAATAAACTGCTAATTGACTATCTTTTAAGATTCTGTGAAGGCCACAGCAACATAAATTAAGAGGGCTCTTTATATGCCGTCCAGGAATATGGGCCACATTTTATGGCACTGCCCGGGCCTAATTATGATCCCAATCCAACCCTGTCTTCAACTGTACTTTGGACTACCTAGTTCCTTGTTTTAATATGTAAGGTTTTACGTTTTAAACTTCAGATTCACTTTTATAAAATTTGATGTGTTGTCAGAGGTGTGAAGCCTTGGTTTATTAGTGAGCTAGTGGCTCTTAAACTGGACTCATGTCAAGTTGAATGATGCTAGTGTGCTAAGTACTAATGTGGTTATTCACAAGGCCATCTTACACCTGTGTGCAAGTTACATATGTACGTTTACTCTAACGCTTTTGTGTAAATTGAATTACTTTTGACTATTCAGCATTTAGGAGTGTAAATTTACTCAACAGTGTAGACTTGCATGCCTCCATTCTCTAGAAAAAGGGGTTGGGGCCAAATTTAAAAGTGTAAGTTACAACTGTCAAAAATGAGCAGCAGTAAATCCAAACACTAAAGGCACAAACTGAAAATAGTTTATATATATATATATATATATATATATATACACACACACACATATATATATATATACATATATATATATATATATATGTGTGTGTGTGTGTTCTATATCTATATATATATATATATATATATATATATATATATATATATCGATCAATAGATATATATTATCTCCTTGATTCCCTGCATGCTAGCTCCCTTATAGCCCTGGTGACGCTGATGCGTGCGATACCCATAGCCACAAGAACTATGGACCTCATGCATTGCGCCACCTGAGCATCACTTTTCCCACCATTATGGTGCGCAATGCCCTGCTCCATATTTACAAAGCGGTGCTAAACCATCTTTTATCCAGTATTGGATCTTTCATAGATTCACATACATGAATCTTCCCTGTCTTCGAAGTGGTAGTCCCACAGTACTTTAGAAAAAGCAGTAAGTCAGAATAACCATAGGCTATAATGCTAATAAAGTTAAACATACAGCCTATCCGTGTCCTTTTAAAAAAAAGAACCAAACTTGGTCTATGAGGAATCAACTGCCAGCACCCTCTAGAACACTCCCCAGAGAGGCTCCTTCCCTCAGATCTTCAAGCACTAGAGTGAAGAGTTTTACAGTGAAAAGGAAGATAAACCTTACAGGGGAGGAGGGTGGGTCACAACGGATCAGCGTAAAGGGGGGAGGCAAGCGTATGCAAAGAGCCCGGACCATCGCATTAAAAGGGCATTCCCCCATGACTCCGGAAGTGGAAATCAACTACGTAGAAGAGGCATTTGACGTTCTTGTTGGTGGCGAAAATCCAGTGCTGGTCATCCACAGCGGCGAAATATCTTGTCCACTTCCTTCTGATCGAGGTCCCATTTGCGACAACAGTAGTCTGCCCTGCTGAGTGAGTCTGTGATGACATTGTTGAAACCAGGTACGTGTTCTGCTCTCACAGATATTCTGTAAAGAAGATGCCAGTCCCAGAGAGTTTGAACTACTTGCAAGAGGGAGAGAGATCATGTTACTCCCTGTTTGTTGAAATAATAAATGGTTGTTGTGTTGTTCGTGCTGATCAACACTGAAGATCCTGAAATTTGAAGAAGGAAAGCTTTCAGCTTAAGAGAGATTACTTTCAACTCCAAAAGATGTATGTGCATATTCTTCTGTGAGTTGGACCATTTCCCCTGAATGCATATGTCCTGCAAGTGACCGCTCCAACCTTCTATTGAGGCGTCTATTGTGATGATGAAATCTGGGAATGGAGTTAGGAAAGTTAACCCTTGAGAGATGTTATTGGTTTGAGACCACCAGTGTAAGATCTCTACCATCCTTGTTGTGACTTTGATCAAGTTCTCGAAGGACCCTTGAGACTGGGTCCATTGGAGTTGCAGTTCCTCTTGTAGTGGTCTCATCTTTAGACTTGCTAGATGCAGCAGGTTTATTGAAGAAGAAATCACTCCTAAAGGCGATTAGAATGTTTTCATATGCATGTTGCAGCACACATAGAAAGAGCAAAATGCCATTAATGATGGTTTATGTGCAGGAAGGTGATGGTATGGGTGGTAGTACTGACACTCTACCACTTACATTTGGGCTAGCAGATATGTGTTTGTGCCAGTTTTCTGCTGGTTTAGTGTGTGTGTGCCATAATATGGCAAACGGATGTTCATCTCCGCAATAGTATGTTGGCGGTCATCACTGCGGCGGTGAGCGGCATTTACCGCCAATGTCCTAATGACTACCATACTTATTAAAACATTACATTGTACCGATTAAAAACTTAGAAGACCTATATATGGCATATGTACAACACCATTCAATGTCTAATATAAGTGAACTAACATTTCCACTCTGGAATTAAACCGTATTGGTGCCAGAGTTTCAAGTCCAACATGTACCATGATTCCAGTACCCAAAGCTTGTGTTCCCTATCACCCCCTCTTATAGCTAGGGTGATAGCATCAATCACAACAAATTTCATTAGGTTGTCATTGACAAAATGTGACTCATGAAAGTGTCTGGCCACCGGGTATTGCTGGTCATTGTGCCTAATTGCACCTTTGTGCTCAGGCACCATTTGTTTTGCCCAGTGAATGGTACTGCCTACATAGATTTTGTTACATGGACAGAGAAGGCAGTAGGTAGTGTTGCAATTGTGGTTACCTCTGATAAAATGTATTTTGTTATTAATGGGTGGGTTCAAACTCTTGCAACAAGCACTATTGGTGCATGCTCTGCACCGCACACAGCCGTAAAATCCATTTGATGTTACCTACTCTCCTGTTAGGGCTGGTATTGGTAACCAAGTTGTGGCTAAATCTGTCCCTGAGAGAGCAACGTTTTCTAAATGTGATTTGTGGTGTTGCATTGACATATTTGTCAAGTACAAACAACAACAAGTGATGGACGGAATGTTGAACATTGTCAAACATTCACCCCCAGTACAGTGATCTGGGCCTAAATCCATCGTTTTTTTGCTGCCCATGCCATTCCAGTTTGGACCCAGCCATATGCAAATCAGTCTTGACCCTGTTCCCCATGGGAACAGTCCAGCCCGAACTGCTAGGCCAGGTCTTCCCTGGAATGGAAACAAGCATCTTGGGACCGGTTTCGGGGTTTCACCCCTCATCAGCCAGGCTAGCTTGAATCCAGTGGCATGGGAAGCACGGGACCCACGTCTGGGCATACCCTTCCCACTTAGGGCGACAAAGCAAAAACAACAAGTGATGGACGGAATGTTGAACATTGTCAAACATTCACCCCCAGTACAGTGATCTGGGCCTAAATCCATCGTTTTTTTGCTGCCCATGCCATTCCAGTTTGGACCCAGCAATATGCAAATCAGTCTTGACCCTGTTCCCCAGGGGAACAGTCCAGCCCGAACTGCTAGGCCAGGTCTTCCCTGGACTGGAAACAAGCATCCTGGGACCGGTTTCGGGGTTTCACCCCTCATCAGCCAGGCTAACTTGAATCCAGTGGCATGGGAAGCACGGGACCCACGTCTGGGCATACCCTTCCCACTTAGGGCGACAAAGCAAAAACAACAAGTGATGGACGGAATGTTGAACATTGTCAAACATTCACCCCCAGTACAGTGATCTGGGCCTAAATCCATCGTTTTTTTGCTGCCCATGCCATTCCAGTTTGGACCCAGCCATATGCAAATCAGTCTTGACCCTGTTCCCCATGGGAACAGTCCAGCCCGAACTGCTAGGCCAGGTCTTCCCTGGACTGGAAACAAGCATCCTGGGATCGGTTTCGGGGTTTCAGCCCTCATCAGCCAGGCTAGCTTGAATCCAGTGGCATGGGAAGCACGGCACCCACGTCTGGGCATACCCTTCCCACTTAGGGGGACAAAGCAAAAACAACAAGTGATGGACGGAATGTTGAAGATTGTCAAACATTCACCCCCAGTACAGTGATCTGGGCCTAAATCCATCGTTTTTTTGCTGCCCATGCCATTCCAGTTTGGACCCAGCCATATGCAAATCAGTCTTGACCCTGTTCCCCATGGGAACAGTCCAGCCCGAACTGCTAGGCCAGGTCTTCCCTGGACTGGAAACAAGCATCCTGGGACCGGTTTCGGGGTTTCACCCCTCATCAGCCAGGCTAGCTTGAATCCAGTGGCATGGGAAGCACGGGACCCACGTCTGGGCATACCCTTCCCACTTAGGGCGACAAAGCAAAAACAACAAGTGATGGACGGAATGTTGAACATTGTCAAACATTCACCCCCAGTACAGTGATCTGGGCCTAAATCCATTGTTTTTTTGCTGCCCATGCCATTCCAGTTTGGACCCAGCCATATGCAAATCAGTCTTGACCCAGTTCCCCATGGGAACAGTCCAGCCCGAACTGCTAGGCCAGGTCTTCCCTGGACTGGAAACAAGCATCCTGGGACCAGTTTCGGGGTTTCACCCCTCATCAGCCAGGCTAGCTTGAATCCAGTGGCATGGGAAGCACGGGACCCACGTCTGGGCATACCCTTCCCACTTAGGGCGACAAAGCAAAAACAACAAGTGATGGACGGAATGTTGAACATTGTCAAACATTCACCCCCAGTACAGTGATCTGGGCCTAAATCCATCGTTTTTTGCTGCCCATGCCATTCCAGTTTGGACCCAGCCATATGCAAATCAGTCTTGACCCTGTTCCCCATGGGAACAGTCCAGCCCGAACTGCTAGGCCAGGTCTTCCCTGGACTGGAAACAAGCATCCTGGGACCGGTTTCGGGGTTTCACCCCTCATCAGCCAGGCTAACTTGAATCCAATGGCATGGGAAGCACGGGACCCACGTCTGGGCATACCCTTCCCACTTAGGGCGACAAAGCAAAAACAACAAGTGATGGACGGAATGTTGAACATTGTCAAACATTCACCCCCAGTACAGTGATCTGGGCCTAAATCCATCATTTTTTTGCTGCCCATGCCATTCCAGTTTGGACCCAGCCATGTGCAAATCAGTCTTGACCCTGTTCCCCATGGGAACAGTCCAGCCCGAACTGCTAGGCCAGGTCTTCCCTGGACTGGAAACAAGCATCCTGGGACCGGTTTCGGGGTTTCACCCCTCATCAGCCAGGCTAGCTTGAATCCAGTGGCATGGGAAGCACGGGACCCACGTCTGGGCATACCCTTCCCACTTAGGGCGACAAAGCAAAAACAACAAGTGATGGACGGAATGTTGAACATTGTCAAACATTCACCCCCAGTACAGTGATCTGGGCCTAAATCCATCGTTTTTTTGCTGCCCATGCCATTCCAGTTTGGACCCAGCCATATGCAAATCAGTCTTGACCCTGTTCCCCATGGGAACAGTCCAGCCCGAACTGCTAGGCCAGGTCTTCCCTGGACTGGAAACAAGCATCCTGGGACCGGTTTCGGGGTTTCACCCCTCATCAGCCAGGCTAGCTTGAATCCAGTGGCATGGGAAGCACGGGACCCACGTCTGGGCATACCCTTCCCACTTAGGGCGACAAAGCAAAAACAACAAGTGATGGACGGAATGTTGAACATTGTCAAACATTCACCCCCAGTACAGTGATCTGGGCCTAAATCCATCGTTTTTTTGCTGCCCATGCCATTCCAGTTTGGACCCAGCCATATGCAAATCAGTCTTGACCCTGTACTCCATGGGAACAGTCCAGCCCGAACTGCTAGGCCAGGTCTTCCCTGGACTGGAAACAAGCATCCTGGGACCAGTTTCGGGGTTTCACCCCTCATCAGCCAGGCTAACTTGAATCCAATGGCATGGGAAGCACGGGACCCACGTCTGGGCATACCCTTCCCACTTAGGGCGACAAAGCAAAAACAACAAGTGATGGACGGAATGTTGAACACTGTCAAACATTCACCCCCAGTACAGTGATCTGGGCCTAAATCCATCGTTTTTTTGCTGCCCATGCCATTCCAGTTTGGACCCAGCCATATGCAAATCAGTCTTGACCCTGTTCCCCATGGGAACAGTCCAGCCCGAACTGCTAAGCCAGGTCTTCCCTGGACAGGAAACAAGCATCCTGGGACCGGTTTCGGGGTTTCACCCCTCATCAGCCAGGCTAGCTTGAATCCAGTGGCATGGGAAGCACGGGACCCACGTCTGGGCATACCCTTCCCACTTAGGGTGACAAAGCAAAAACAACAAGTGATGGACGGAATGTTGAACATTGTCAAACATTCACCCCCAGTACAGTGATCTGGGCCTAAATCCATCGTTTTTTTGCTGCCCATGCCATTCCAGTTTGGACCCAGCCATATGCAAATCAGTCTTGACCCTGTTCCCCATGGGAACAGTCCAGCCCGAACTGCTAGGCCAGGTCTTCCCTGGAATGGAAACAAGCATCCTGGGACCGGTTTCGGGGTTTCACCCCTCATCAGCCAGGCTAGCTTGAATCCAGTGGCATGGGAAGCACGGGACCCACGTCTGGGCATACCCTTCCCACTTAGGGCGACAAAGCAAAAACAACAAGTGATGGACGGAATGTTGAACATTGTCAAACATTCACCCCCAGTACAGTGATCTGGGCCTAAATCCATCGTTTTTTTGCTGCCCATGCCATTCCAGTTTGGACCCAGCCATATGCAAATCAGTCTTGACCCTGTTCCCCATGGGAACAGTCCAGCCCGAACTGCTAGGCCAGGTCTTCCCTGGACTGGAAACAAGCATCCTGGGACCGGTTTCGGGGTTTCACCCCTCATCAGCCAGGCTAGCTTGAATCCAGTGGCATGGGAAGCACGGGACCCACGTCTGGGCATACCCTTCCCACTTAGGGCGACAAAGCAAAAACAACAAGTGATGGACGGAATGTTGAACATTGTCAAACATTCACCCCCAGTACAGTGATCTGGGCCTAAATCCATCGTTTTTTTGCTGCCCATGCCATTCCAGTTTGGACCCAGCCATATGCAAATCAGTCTTGACCCTGTTCCCCATGGGAACAGTCCAGCCCGAACTGCTAGGCCAGGTCTTCCCTGGACTGGAAACAAGCATCCTGGGACCGGTTTCGGGGTTTCACCCCTCATCAGCCAGGCTAGCTTGAATCCAGTGGCATGGGAAGCACGGGACCCACGTCTGGGCATACCCCGGAATGTCAAACATTCACCCCCAGTACAGTGATCTGGGCCTAAATCCATCGTTTTTTCGCTGCCCATGCCATTCCAGTTTGGACCCAGCCATATGCAAATCAGTCTTGACCCTGTTCCCCATGGGAACAGTCCAGCCCGAACTGCTAGGCCAGGTCTTCCCTGGACTGGAAACAAGCATCCTGGGACCGGTTTCGGGGTTTCACCCCTCATCAGCCAGGCTAACTTGAATCCAATGGCATGGGAAGCACGGGACCCACGTCTGGGCATACCCTTCCCACTTAGGGTGACAAAGCAAAAACAACAAGTGATGGACGGAATGTTGAACATTGTCAAACATTCACCCCCAGTACAGTGATCTGGGCCTAAATCCATCGTTTTTTTGCTGCCCATGCCATTCCAGTTTGGATCCAGCCATATGCAAATCAGTCTTGACCCTGTTCCCCATGGGAACAGTCCAGCCCGAACTGCTAGGCCAGGTCTTCCCTGGACTGGAAACAAGCATCCTGGGACCGGTTTCGGGGTTTCACCCCTCATCAGCCAGGCTAGCTTGAATCCAGTGGCATGGGAAGCACGGGACCCACGTCTGGGCATACTCTTCCCACTTAGGGCGACAAAGCAAAAACAACAAGTGATGGACGGAATGTTGAACATTGTCAAACATTCACCCCCAGTACAGTGATCTGGGCCTAAATCCATCGTTTTTTTGCTGCCCATGCCATTCCAGTTTGGACCCAGCCATATGCAAATCAGTCTTGACCCTGTTCCCCATGGGAACAGTCCAGCCCGAACTGCTAGGCCAGGTCTTCCCTGGACTGGAAACAAGCATCCTGGGACCGGTTTCGGGGTTTCACCCCTCATCAGCCAGGCTAGCTTGAATCCAGTGGCATAGGAAGCACGGGACCCACGTCTGGGCATACCCTTCCCACTTAGGGCGACAAAGCAAAAACAACAAGTGATGGACGGAATGTTGAACATTGTCAAACATTCACCCCCAGTACAGTGATCTGGGCCTAAATCCATCGTTTTTTTGCTGCCCATGCCATTCCAGTTTGGACCCAGCCATATGCAAATCAGTCTTGACCCTGTTCCCCATGGGAACAGTCCAGCCCGAACTGCTAGGCCAGGTCTTCCCTGGACTGGAAACAAGCATCCTGGGACCGGTTTCGGGGTTTCACCCCTCATCAGCCAGGCTAGCTTGAATCCAGTGGCATGAGAAGCACGGGACCCACGTCTGGGCATACCCTTCCCACTTAGGGCGACAAAGCAAAAACAACAAGTGATGGACGGAATGTTGAACATTGTCAAACATTCACCCCCAGTACAGTGATCTGGGCCTAAATCCATCGTTTTTTTGCTGCCCATGCCATTCCAGTTTGGACCCAGCCATATGCAAATCAGTCTTGACCCTGTTCCCCATGGGAACAGTCCAGCCCGAACTGCTAGGCCAGGTCATCCCTGGACTGGAAACAAGCATCCTGGGACCGGTTTCGGGGTTTCACCCCTCATCAGCCAGGCTAGCTTGAATCCAGTGGCATGGGAAGCACGGGACCCACGTCTGGGCATACCCTTCCCACTTAGGGCGACAAAGCAAAAACAACAAGTGATGGACGGAATGTTGAACATTGTCAAACATTCACCCCCAGTACAGTGATCTGGGCCTAAATCCATCGTTTTTTTGCTGCCCATGCCATTCCAGTTTGGACCCAGCCATATGCAAATCAGTCTTGACCCTGTTCCCCATGGGAACAGTCCAGCCCGAACTGCTAGGCAAGGTCTTCCCTGGACTGGAAACAAGCATCCTGGGACCGGTTTCGGGGTTTCACCCCTCATTAGCCAGGCTAGCTTGAATCCAGTGGCATGGGAAGCACGGGACCCACGTCTGGGCATACCCTTCCCACTTAGGGCGACAAAGCAAAAACAACAAGTGATGGACGGAATGTTGAACATTGTCAAACATTCACCCCCAGTACAGTGATCTGGGCCTAAATCCATCGTTTTTTTGCTGCCCATGCCATTCCAGTTTGGACCCAGCCATATGCAAATCAGTCTTGACCCTGTTCCCAATGGGAACAGTCCAGCCCGAACTGCTAGGCCAGGTCTTCCCTGGACTGGAAACAAGCATCCTGGGACCGGTTTCGGGGTTTCACCCCTCATCAGCCAGGCTAGCTTGAATCCAGTGGCATGGGAAGCACGGGACCCACGTCTGGGCATACCCTTCCCACTTAGGGCGACAAAGCAAAAACAACAAGTGATGGACGGAATGTTGAACATTGTCAAACATTCACCCCCAGTACAGTGATCTGGGCCTAAATCCATCGTTTTTTTGCTGCCCATGCCATTCCAGTTTGGACCCAGCCATATGCAAATCAGTCTTGACCCTGTTCCCCATGGGAACAGTCCAGCCCGAACTGCTAGGCCAGGTCTTCCCTGGAATGGAAACAAGCATCCTGGGATCGGTTTCGGGGTTTCACCCCTCATCAGCCAGCCTAGCTTGAATCCAGTGGCATGGGAAGCACGGGACCCACGTCTGGGCATACCCTTCCCACTTAGGGCGACAAAGCAAAAACAACAAGTGATGGACGGAATGTTGAACATTGTCAAACATTCACCCCCAGTACAGTGATCTGGGCCTAAATCCATCGTTTTTTTGCTGCCCATGCCATTCCAGTTTGGACCCAGCCATATGCAAATCAGTCTTGACCCTGTTCCCCATGGGAACAGTCCAGCCCGAACTGCTAGGCCAGGTCTTCCCTGGACTGGAAACAAGCATCCTGGGACCGGTTTCGGGGTTTCACCCCTCATCAGCCAGGCTAGCTTGAATCCAGTGGCATGGGAAGCACGGGACCCACGTCTGGGCATACCCTTCCCACTTAGGGCGACAAAGCAAAAACAACAAGTGATGGACTTAATGTTGAACATTGTCAAACATTCACCCCCAGTACAGTGATCTGGGCCTAAATCCATCGTTTTTTTGCTGCCCATGCCATTCCAGCTTGGACCCAGCCATATGCAAATCAGTCTTGACCCTGTTCCCCATGGGAACAGTCCAGCCCGAACTGCTAGGCCAGGTCTTCCCTGGAATGGAAACAAGCATCTTGGGACCGGTTTCGGGGTTTCACCCCTCATCAGCCAGGCTAGCTTGAATCCAGTGGCATGGGAAGCACGGGACCCACGTCTGGGCATACCCTTCCCACTTAGGGCGACAAAGCAAAAACAACAAGTGATGGACGGAATGTTGAACATTGTCAAACATTCACCCCCAGTACAGTGATCTGGGCCTAAATCCATCGTTTTTTTGCTGCCCATGCCATTCCAGTTTGGACCCAGCCATATGCAAATCAGTCTTGACCCTGTTCCCCATGGGAACAGTCCAGCCCGAACTGCTAGGCCAGGTCTTCCCTGGACTGGAAACAAGCATCCTGGGACCGGTTTCGGGGTTTCACCCCTCATCAGCCAGGCTAGCTTGAATCCAGTGGCATGGGAAGCACGGGACCCACGTCTGAGCATACCCTTCCCACTTAGGGCGACAAAGCAAAAACAACAAGTGATGGACGGAATGTTGAAGATTGTCAAACATTCACCCCCAGTACAGTGATCTGGGCCTAAATCCATCGTTTTTTTGCTGCCCATGTCATTCCAGTTTGGACCCAGCCATATGCAAATCAGTCTTGACCCTGTTCCCCATGGGAACAGTCCAGCCCGAACTGCTAGGCCAGGTCTTCCCTGGACTGGAAACAAGCATCCTGGGACCGGTTTCGGGGTTTCACCCCTCATCAGCCAGGCTAGCTTGAATCCAGTGGCATGGGAAGCACGGGACCCACGTCTGGGCATACCCTTCCCACTTAGGGCGACAAAGCAAAAACAACAAGTGATGGACGGAATGTTGAACATTGTCAAACATTCACCCCCAGTACAGTGATCTGGGCCTAAATCCATCGTTTTTTTGCTGCCCATGCCATTCCAGTTTGGACCCAGCCATATGCAAATCAGTCTTGACCCAGTTCCCCATGGGAACAGTCCAGCCCGAACTGCTAGGCCAGGTCTTCCCTGAACTGGAAACAAGCATCCTGGGACCAGTTTCGGGGTTTCACCCCTCATCAGCCAGGCTAGCTTGAATCCAGTGGCATGGGAAGCACGGGACCCACGTCTGGGCATACCCTTCCCACTTAGGGCGACAAAGCAAAAACAACAAGTGATGGACGGAATGTTGAACATTGTCAAACATTCACCCCCAGTACAGTGATCTGGGCCTAAATCCATCGTTTTTTGCTGCCCATGCCATTCCAGTTTGGACCCAGCCATATGCAAATCAGTCTTGACCCTGTTCCCCATGGGAACAGTCCAGCCCGAACTGCTAGGCCAGGTCTTCCCTGGACTGGAAACAAGCATCCTGGGACCGGTTTCGGGGTTTCACCCCTCATCAGCCAGGCTAACTTGAATCTAATGGCATGGGAAGCACGGGACCCACGTCTGGGCATACCCTTCCCACTTAGGGCGACAAAGCAAAAACAACAAGTGATGGACGGAATGTTGAACATTGTCAAACATTCACCCCCAGTACAGTGATCTGGGCCTAAATCCATCGTTTTTTTGCTGCCCATGCCATTCCAGTTTGGACCCAGCCATATGCAAATCAGTCTTGACCCTGTTCCCCATGGGAACAGTCCAGCCCGAACTGCTAGGCCAGGTCTTCCCTGGACTGGAAACAAGCATCCTGGGACCGGTTTCGGGGTTTCACCCCTCATCAGCCAGGCTAGCTTGAATCCAGTGGCATGGGAAGCACGGGACCCACGTCTGGGCATACCCTTCCCACTTAGGGCGACAAAGCAAAAACAACAAGTGATGGACGGAATGTTGAACATTGTCAAACATTCACCCCCAGTACAGTGATCTGGGCCTAAATCCATCGTTTTTTTGCTGCCCATGCCATTCCAGTTTGGACCCAGCCATATGCAAATCAGTCTTGACCCTGTTCCCCATGGGAACAGTCCAGCCCGAACTGCTAGGCCAGGTCTTCCCTGGACTGGAAACAAGCATCCTGGGACCGGTTTCGGGGTTTCACCCCTCATCAGCCAGGCTAGCTTGAATCCAGTGGCATGGGAAGCACGGGACCCACGTCTGGGCATACCCTTCCCACTTAGGGCGACAAAGCAAAAACAACAAGTGATGGACGGAATGTTGAACATTGTCAAACATTCACCCCCAGTACAGTGATCTGGGCCTAAATCCATCGTTTTTTTGCTGCCCATGCCATTCCAGTTTGGACCCAGCCATATGCAAATCAGTCTTGACCCTGTACCCCATGGGAACAGTCCAGCCCGAACTGCTAGGCCAGGTCTTCCCTGGACTGGAAACAAGCATCCTGGGACCAGTTTCGGGGTTTCACCCCTCATCAGCCAGGCTAACTTGAATCCAATGGCATGGGAAGCACAGGACCCACGTCTGGGCATACCCTTCCCACTTAGGGCGACAAAGCAAAAACAACAAGTGATGGACGGAATGTTGAACACTGTCAAACATTCACCCCCAGTACAGTGATCTGGGCCTAAATCCATCGTTTTTTTGCTGCCCATGCCATTCCAGTTTGGACCCAGCCATATGCAAATCAGTCTTGACCCTGTTCCCCATGGGAACAGTCCAGCCCGAACTGCTAAGCCAGGTCTTTCCTGGACAGGAAACAAGCATCCTGGGACCGGTTTCGGGGTTTCACCCCTCATCAGCCAGGCTAGCTTGAATCCAGTGGCATGGGAAGCACGGGACCCACGTCTGGGCATACCCTTCCCACTTAGGGCGACAAAGCAAAAACAACAAGTGATGGACGGAATGTTGAACATTGTCAAACATTCACCCCCAGTACAGTGATCTGGGCCTAAATCCATCGTTTTTTTGCTGCCCATGCCATTCCAGTTTGGACCCAGCCATATGCAAATCAGTCTTGACCCTGTTCCCCATGGGAACAGTCCAGCCCGAACTGCTAGGCCAGGTCTTCCCTGGAATGGAAACAAGCATCCTGGGACCGGTTTCCGGGTTTCACCCCTCATCAGCCAGGCTAGCTTGAATCCAGTGGCATGGGAAGCACGGGACCCACGTCTGGGCATACCCTTCCCACTTAGGGCGACAAAGCAAAAACAACAAGTGATGGACGGAATGTTGAACATTGTCAAACATTCACCCCCAGTACAGTGATCTGGGCCTAAATCCATCGTTTTTTTGCTGCCCATGCCATTCCAGTTTGGACCCAGCCATATGCAAATCAGTCTTGACCCTGTTCCCCATGGGAACAGTCCAGCCCGAACTGCTAGGCCAGGTCTTCCCTGGACTGGAAACAAGCATCCTGGGACCGGTTTCGGGGTTTCACCCCTCATCAGCCAGGCTAGCTTGAATCCAGTGGCATGGGAAGCACGGGACCCACGTCTGGGCATACCCTTCCCACTTAGGGCGACAAAGCAAAAACAACAAGTGATGGACGGAATGTTGAACATTGTCAAACATTTACCCCCAGTACAGTGATCTGGGCCTAAATCCATCATTTTTTTGCTGCCCATGCCATTCCAGTTTGGACCCAGCCATATGCAAATCAGTCTTGACCCTGTTCCCCATGGGAACAGTCCAGCCCGAACTGCTAGGCCAGGTCTTCCCTGGACTGGAAACAAGCATCCTGGGACCGGTTTCGGGGTTTCACCCCTCATCAGCCAGGCTAGCTTGAATCCAGTGGCATGGGAAGCACGGGACCCACGTCTGGGCATACCCTTCCCACTTAGGGCGACAAAGCAAAAACAACAAGTGATGGACGGAATGTTGAACATTGTCAAACATTCACCCCCAGTACAGTGATCTGGGCCTAAATCCATCGTTTTTTTGCTGCCCATGCCATTCCAGTTTGGACCCAGCCATATGCAAATCAGTCTTGACCCTGTTCCCCATGGGAACAGTCCAGCCCGAACTGCTAGGCCAGGTCTTCCCTGGACTGGAAACAAGCATCCTGGGACCGGTTTCGGGGTTTCACCCCTCATCAGCCAGGCTAGCTTGAATCCAGTGGCATGGGAAGCACGGGACCCACGTCTGGGCATACCCTTCCCACTTAGGGCGACAAAGCAAAAACAACAAGTGATGGACAGAATGTTGAACATTGTCAAACATTCACCCCCAGTACAGTGATCTGGGCCTAAATCCATCGTTTTTTCGCTGCCCATGCCATTCCAGTTTGGACCCAGCCATATGCAAATCAGTCTTGACCCTGTTCCCCATGGGAACAGTCCAGCCCGAACTGCTAGGCCAGGTCTTCCCTGGACTGGAAACAAGCATCCTGGGACCGGTTTCGGGGTTTCACCCCTCATCAGCCAGGCTAACTTGAATCCAATGGCATGGGAAGCACGGGACCCACGTCTGGGCATACCCTTCCCACTTAGGGTGACAAAGCAAAAACAACAAGTGATAGACGGAATGTTGAACATTGTCAAACATTCACCCCCAGTACAGTGATCTGGGCCTAAATCCATCGTTTTTTTGCTGCCCATGCCATTCCAGTTTGGATCCAGCCATATGCAAATCAGTCTTGACCCTGTTCCCCATGGGAACAGTCCAGCCCGAACTGCTAGGCCAGGTCTTCCCTGGACTGGAAACAAGCATCCTGGGACAGGTTTCGGGGTTTCACCCCTCATCAGCCAGGCTAGCTTGAATCCAGTGGCATGGGAAGCACGGGACCCACGTCTGGGCATACTCTTCCCACACGTCTGGGCATACTCTTCCCACTTAGGGCTACAAAGCAAAAATAACAAGTGATGGACGGAATGTTGAACATTGTCAAACATTCACCCCCAGTACAGTGATCTGGGCCTAAATCCATCGTTTTTTTGCTGCCCATGCCATTCCAGTTTGGACCCAGCCATATGCAAATCAGTCTTGACCCTGTTCCCCATGGGAACAGTCCAGCCCGAACTGCTAGGCCAGGTCTTCCCTGGACTGGAAACAAGCATCCTGGGACCGGTTTCGGGGTTTCACCCCTCATCAGCCAGGCTAGCTTGAATCCAGTGGCATAGGAAGCACGGGACCCACGTCTGGGCATACCCTTCCCACTTAGGGCGACAAAGCAAAAACAACAAGTGATGGACGGAATGTTGAACATTGTCAAACATTCACCCCCAGTACAGTGATCTGGGCCTAAATCCATCGTTTTTTTGCTGCCCATGCCATTCCAGTTTGGACCCAGCCATATGCAAATCAGTCTTGACCCTGTTCCCCATGGGAACAGTCCAGCCCGAACTGCTAGGCCAGGTCTTCCCTGGACTGGAAACAAGCATCCTGGGACCGGTTTCGGGGTTTCACCCCTCATCAGCCAGGCTAGCTTGAATCCAGTGGCATGAGAAGCACGGGACCCACGTCTGGGCATACCCTTCCCATATAGGGCGACAAAGCAAAAACAACAAGTGATGGACGGAATGTTGAACATTGTCAAACATTCACCCCCAGTACAGTGATCTGGGCCTAAATCCATCGTTTTTTTGCTGCCCATGCCATTCCAGTTTGGACCCAGCCATATGCAAATCAGTCTTGACCCTGTTCCCCATGGGAACAGTCCAGCCCGAACTGCTAGGCCAGGTCTTCCCTGGACTGGAAACAAGCATCCTGGGACCGGTTTCGGGGTTTCACCCCTCATCAGCCAGGCTAGCTTGAATCCAGTGGCATGGGAAGCACGGGACCCACGTCTGGGCATACCCTTCCCACTTAGGGCGACAAAGCAAAAACAACAAGTGATGGACGGAATGTTGAACATTGTCAAACATTCACCCCCAGTACAGTGATCTGGGCCTAAATCCATCGTTTTTTTGCTGCCCATGCCATTCCAGTTTGGACCCAGCCATATGCAAATCAGTCTTGACCCTGTTCCCCATGGGAACAGTCCAGCCCGAACTGCTAGGCAAGGTCTTCCCTGGACTAGAAACAAGCATCCTGGGACCGGTTTCGGGGTTTCACCCCTCATTAGCCAGGCTAGCTTGAATCCAGTGGCATGGGAAGCACGGGACCCACGTCTGGGCATACCCTTCCCACTTAGGGCGACAAAGCAAAAACAACAAGTGATGGACGGAATGTTGAACATTGTCAAACATTCACCCCCAGTACAGTGATCTGGGCCTAAATCCATCGTTTTTTTGCTGCCCATGCCATTCCAGTTTGGACCCAGCCATATGCAAATCAGTCTTGACCCTGTTCCCAATGGGAACAGTCCAGCCCGAACTGCTAGGCCAGGTCTTCCCTGGACTGGAAACAAGCATCCTGGGACCGGTTTCGGGGTTTCACCCCTCATCAGCCAGGCTAGCTTGAATCCAGTGGCATGGGAAGCACGGGACCCACGTCTGGGCATACCCTTCCCACTTAGGGCGACAAAGCAAAAACAACAAGTGATGGACGGAATGTTGAACATTGTCAAACATTCACCCCCAGTACAGTGATCTGGGCCTAAATCCATCATTTTTTTGCTGCCCATGCCATTCCAGTTTGGACCCAGCCATATGCAAATCAGTCTTGACCCTGTTCCCCATGGGAACAGTCCAGCCCGAACTGCTAGGCCAGGTCTTCCCTGGAATGGAAACAAGCATCCTGGGACCGGTTTCGGGGTTTCACCCCTCATCAGCCAGGCTAGCTTGAATCCAGTGGCATGGGAAGCACGGGACCCACGTCTGGGCATACCCTTCCCACTTAGGGCGACAAAGCAAAAACAACAAGTGATGGACGGAATGTTGAACATTGTCAAACAGTCACCCCCAGTACAGTGATCTGGGCCTAAATCCATCGTTTTTTTGCTGCCCATGCCATTCCAGTTTGGACCCAGCCATATGCAAATCAGTCTTGACCCTGTTCCCCATGGGAACAGTCCAGCCCGAACTGCTAGGCCAGGTCTTCCCTGGACTGGAAACAAGCATCCTGGGACCGGTTTCGGGGTTTCACCCCTCATCAGCCAGGCTAGCTTGAATCCAGTGGCATGGGAAGCACGGGACCCGCGTCTGGGCATACCCTTCCCACTTAGGGCGACAAAGCAAAAACAACAAGTGATGGACTTAATGTTGAACATTGTCAAACATTCACCCCCAGTACAGTGATCTGGGCCTAAATCCATCGTTTTTTTGCTGCCCATGCCATTCCAGTTTGGACCCAGCCATATGCAAATCAGTCTTGACCCTGTTCCCCATGGGAACAGTCCAGCCCGAACTGCTAGGCCAGGTCTTCCCTGGAATGGAAACAAGCATCTTGGGACCGGTTTCGGGGTTTCACCCCTCATCAGCCAGGCTAGCTTGAATCCAGTGGCATGGGAAGCACGGGACCCACGTCTGGGCATACCCTTCCCACTTAGGGCGACAAAGCAAAAACAACAAGTGATGGACGGAATGTTGAACATTGTCAAACATTCACCCCCAGTACAGTGATCTGGGCCTAAATCCATCGTTTTTTTGCTGCCCATGCCATTCCAGTTTGGACCCAGCCATATGCAAATCAGTCTTGACCCTGTTCCCCAGGGGAACAGTCCAGCCCGAACTGCTAGGCCAGGTCTTCCCTGGACTGGAAACAAGCATCCTAGGACCGGTTTCGGGGTTTCACCCCTCATCAGCCAGGCTAACTTGAATCCAGTGGCATGGGAAGCACGGGACCCACGTCTGGGCATACCCTTCCCACTTAGGGCGACAAAGCAAAAACAACAAGTGATGGACGGAATGTTGAACATTGTCAAACATTCACCCCCAGTACAGTGATCTGGGCCTAAATCCATCGTTTTTTTGCTGCCCATGCCATTCCAGTTTGGACCCAGCCATATGCAAATCAGTCTTGACCCTGTTCCCCATGGGAACAGTCCAGCCCGAACTGCTAGGCCAGGTCTTCCCTGGACTGGAAACAAGCATCCTGGGATCGGTTTCGGGGTTTCACCCCTCATCAGCCAGGCTAGCTTGAATCCAGTGGCATGGGAAGCACGGCACCCACGTCTGGGCATACCCTTCCCACTTAGGGCGACAAAGCAAAAACAACAAGTGATGGACGGAATGTTGAAGATTGTCAAACATTCACCCCCAGTACAGTGATCTGGGCCTAAATCCATCGTTTTTTTGCTGCCCATGCCATTCCAGTTTGGATCCAGCCATATGCAAATCAGTCTTGACCCTGTTCCCAATGGGAACAGTCCAGCCCGAACTGCTAGGCCAGGTCTTCCCTGGACTGGAAACAAGCATCCTGGGACCGGTTTCGGGGTTTCACCCCTCATCAGCCAGGCTAGCTTGAATCCAGTGGCATGGGAAGCACGGGACCCACGTCTGGGCATACCCTTCCCACTTAGGGCGACAAAGCAAAAACAACAAGTGATGGACGGAATGTTGAACATTGTCAAACATTCACCCCCAGTACAGTGATCTGGGCCTAAATCCATCATTTTTTTGCTGCCCATGCCATTCCAGTTTGGACCCAGCCATATGCAAATCAGTCTTGACCCTGTTCCCCATGGGAACAGTCCAGCCCGAACTGCTAGGCCAGGTCTTCCCTGGAATGGAAACAAGCATCCTGGGACCGGTTTCGGGGTTTCACCCCTCATCAGCCAGGCTAGCTTGAATCCAGTGGCATGGGAAGCACGGGACCCACGTCTGGGCATACCCTTCCCACTTAGGGCGACAAAGCAAAAACAACAAGTGATGGACGGAATGTTGAACATTGTCAAACAGTCACCCCCAGTACAGTGATCTGGGCCTAAATCCATCGTTTTTTTGCTGCCCATGCCATTCCAGTTTGGACCCAGCCATATGCAAATCAGTCTTGACCCTGTTCCCCATGGGAACAGTCCAGCCCGAACTGCTAGGCCAGGTCTTCCCTGGACTGGAAACAAGCATCCTGGGACCGGTTTCGGGGTTTCACCCCTCATCAGCCAGGCTAGCTTGAATCCAGTGGCATGGGAAGCACGGGACCCGCGTCTGGGCATACCCTTCCCACTTAGGGCGACAAAGCAAAAACAACAAGTGATGGACTTAATGTTGAACATTGTCAAACATTCACCCCCAGTACAGTGATCTGGGCCTAAATCCATCGTTTTTTTGCTGCCCATGCCATTCCAGTTTGGACCCAGCCATATGCAAATCAGTCTTGACCCTGTTCCCCATGGGAACAGTCCAGCCCGAACTGCTAGGCCAGGTCTTCCCTGGAATGGAAACAAGCATCTTGGGACCGGTTTCGGGGTTTCACCCCTCATCAGCCAGGCTAGCTTGAATCCAGTGGCATGGGAAGCACGGGACCCACGTCTGGGCATACCCTTCCCACTTAGGGCGACAAAGCAAAAACAACAAGTGATGGACGGAATGTTGAACATTGTCAAACATTCACCCCCAGTACAGTGATCTGGGCCTAAATCCATCGTTTTTTTGCTGCCCATGCCATTCCAGTTTGGACCCAGCCATATGCAAATCAGTCTTGACCCTGTTCCCCAGGGGAACAGTCCAGCCCGAACTGCTAGGCCAGGTCTTCCCTGGACTGGAAACAAGCATCCTAGGACCGGTTTCGGGGTTTCACCCCTCATCAGCCAGGCTAACTTGAATCCAGTGGCATGGGAAGCACGGGACCCACGTCTGGGCATACCCTTCCCACTTAGGGCGACAAAGCAAAAACAACAAGTGATGGACGGAATGTTGAACATTGTCAAACATTCACCCCCAGTACAGTGATCTGGGCCTAAATCCATCGTTTTTTTGCTGCCCATGCCATTCCAGTTTGGACCCAGCCATATGCAAATCAGTCTTGACCCTGTTCCCCATGGGAACAGTCCAGCCCGAACTGCTAGGCCAGGTCTTCCCTGGACTGGAAACAAGCATCCTGGGATCGGTTTCGGGGTTTCACCCCTCATCAGCCAGGCTAGCTTGAATCCAGTGGCATGGGAAGCACGGCACCCACGTCTGGGCATACCCTTCCCACTTAGGGCGACAAAGCAAAAACAACAAGTGATGGACGGAATGTTGAAGATTGTCAAACATTCACCCCCAGTACAGTGATCTGGGCCTAAATCCATCGTTTTTTTGCTGCCCATGCCATTCCAGTTTGGACCCAGCCATATGCAAATCAGTCTTGACCCTGTTCCCCATGGGAACAGTCCAGCCCGAACTGCTAGGCCAGGTCTTCCCTGGACTGGAAACAAGCATCCTGGGACCGGTTTCGGGGTTTCACCCCTCATCAGCCAGGCTAGCTTGAATCCAGTGGCATGGGAAGCACGGGACCCACGTCTGGGCATACCCTTCCCACTTAGGGCGACAAAGCAAAAACAACAAGTGATGGACGGAATGTTGAACATTGTCAAACATTCACCCCCAGTACAGTGATCTGGGCCTAAATCCATCGTTTTTTTGCTGCCCATGCCATTCCAGTTTGGACCCAGCCATATGCAAATCAGTCTTGACCCAGTTCCCCATGGGAACAGTCCAGCCCGAACTGCTAGGCCAGGTCTTCCCTGGACTGGAAACAAGCATCCTGGGACCAGTTTCGGGGTTTCACCCCTCATCAGCCAGGCTAGCTTGAATCCAGTGGCAGGGGAAGCACGGGACACGCGTCTGGGCATACCCTTCCCACTTAGGGCGACAAAGCAAAAACAACAAGTGATGGACGGAATGTTGAACATTGTCAAACATTCACCCCCAGTACAGTGATCTGGGCCTAAATCCATTGTTTTTTTGCTGCCCATGCCATTCCAGTTTGGACCCAGCCATATGCAAATCAGTCTTGACCCTGTTCCCCATGGGAACAGTCCAGCCCGAACTGCTAGGCCAGGTCTTCCCTGGACTGGAAACAAGCATCCTGGGACCGGTTTCGGGGTTTCACCCCTCATCAGCCAGGCTAGCTTGAATCCAGTGGCATGGGAAGCACGGGACCCACGTCTGGGCATACTCTTCCCACTTAGGGCGACAAAGCAAAAACAACAAGTGATGGACAGAATGTTGAACATTGTCAAACATTCACCCCCAGTACAGTGATCTGGGCCTAAATCCATCGTTTTTTTGCTGCCCATGCCATTCCAGTTTGGACCCAGCCATATGCAAATCAGTCTTGACCCTGTTCCCCATGGGAACAGTCCAGCCCGAACTGCTAGGCCAGGTCTTCCCTGGACTGGAAACAAGCATCCTGGGACCGGTTTCGGGGTTTCACCCCTCATCAGCCAGGCTAGCTTGAATCCAGTGGCATGGGAAGCACGGGACCCACGTCTGGGCATACCCTTCCCACTTAGGGCGACAAAGCAAAAACAACAAGTGATGGACGGAATGTTGAACATTGTCAAACATTCACCCCCAGTACAGTGATCTGGGCCTAAATCCATCGTTTTTTTTGCTGCCCATGCCATTCCAGTTTGGACCCAGCCATATGCACATCAGTCTTGACCCTGTTCCCAATGGGAACAGTCCAGCCCGAACTGCTAGGCCAGGTCTTCCCTGGACTGGAAACAAGCATCCTGGGACCGGTTTCGGGGTTTCACCCCTCATCAGCCAGGCTAGCTTGAATCCAGTGGCATGGGAAGCACGGGACCCACGTCTCGGCATACCCTTCCCACTTAGGGCGACAAAGCAAAAACAACAAGTGATGGACGGAATGTTGAACATTGTCAAACATTCACCCCCAGTACAGTGATCTGGGCCTAAATCCATCATTTTTTTGCTGCCCATGCCATTCCAGTTTGGACCCAGCCATATGCAAATCAGTCTTGACCCTGTTCCCCATGGGAACAGTCCAGCCCGAACTGCTAGGCCAGGTCTTCCCTGGAATGGAAACAAGCATCCTGGGACCGGTTTCGGGGTTTCACCCCTCATCAGCCAGGCTAGCTTGAATCCAGTGGCATGGGAAGCACGGGACCCACGTCTGGGCATACCCTTCCCACTTAGGGCGACAAAGCAAAAACAACAAGTGATGGACGGAATGTTGAACATTGTCAAACAGTCACCCCCAGTACAGTGATCTGGGCCTAAATCCATCGTTTTTTTGCTGCCCATGCCATTCCAGTTTGGACCCAGCCATATGCAAATCAGTCTTGACCCTGTTCCCCATGGGAACAGTCCAGCCCGAACTGCTAGGCCAGGTCTTCCCTGGACTGGAAACAAGCATCCTGGGACCGGTTTCGGGGTTTCACCCCTCATCAGCCAGGCTAGCTTGAATCCAGTGGCATGGGAAGCACGGGACCCGCGTCTGGGCATACCCTTCCCACTTAGGGCGACAAAGCAAAAACAACAAGTGATGGACGGAATGTTGAACATTGTCAAACATTCACCCCCAGTACAGTGATCTGGGCCTAAATCCATCGTTTTTTTGCTGCCCATGCCATTCCAGTTTGGACCCAGCCATATGCAAATCAGTCTTGACCCTGTTCCCCATGGGAACAGTCCAGCCCGAACTGCTAGGTCAGGTCTTCCCTGGACTGGAAACAAGCATCCTGGTTCCGGTTTCGGGGTTTCACCCCTCATCAGCCAGGCTAGCTTGAATCCAGTGGCATGGGAAGCACGGGACCCACGTCTGGGCATACCCTTCCCACTTAGGGCGACAAAGCAAAAACAACAAGTGATGGACTTAATGTTGAACATTGTCAAACATTCACCCCCAGTACAGTGATCTGGGCCTAAATCCATCGTTTTTTTGCTGCCCATGCCATTCCAGCTTGGACCCAGCCATATGCAAATCAGTCTTGACCCTGTTCCCCATGGGAACAGTCCAGCCCGAACTGCTAGGCCAGGTCTTCCCTGGAATGGAAACAAGCATCTTGGGACCGGTTTCGGGGTTTCACCCCTCATCAGCCAGGCTAGCTTGAATCCAGTGGCATGGGAAGCACGGGACCCACGTCTGGGCATACCCTTCCCACTTAGGGCGACAAAGCAAAAACAACAAGTGATGGACGGAATGTTGAACATTGTCAAACATTCACCCCCAGTACAGTGATCTGGGCCTAAATCCATCGTTTTTTTGCTGCCCATGCCATTCCAGTTTGGACCCAGCCATATGCAAATCAGTCTTGACCCTGTTCCCCAGGGGAACAGTCCAGCCCGAACTGCTAGGCCAGGTCTTCCCTGGACTGGAAACAAGCATCCTGGGACCGGTTTCGGGGTTTCACCCCTCATCAGCCAGGCTAACTTGAATCCAGTGGCATGGGAAGCACGGGACCCACGTCTGGGCATACCCTTCCCACTTAGGGCGACAAAGCAAAAACAACAAGTGATGGACGGAATGTTGAACATTGTCAAACATTCACCCCCAGTACAGTGATCTGGGCCTAAATCCATCGTTTTTTTGCTGCCCATGCCATTCCAGTTTGGACCCAGCCATATGCAAATCAGTCTTGACCCTGTTCCCCATGGGAACAGTCCAGCCCGAACTGCTAGGCCAGGTCTTCCCTGGACTGGAACCAAGCATCCTGGGATCGGTTTCGGGGTTTCACCCCTCATCAGCCAGGCTAGCTTGAATCCAGTGGCATGGGAAGCACGGCACCCACGTCTGGGCATACCCTTCCCACTTAGTGCGACAAAGCAAAAACAACAAGTGATGGACGGAATGTTGAAGATTGTCAAACATTCACCCCCAGTACAGTGATCTGGGCCTAAATCCATCGTTTTTTTGCTGCCCATGCCATTCCAGTTTGGACCCAGCCATATGCAAATCAGTCTTGACCCTGTTCCCCATGGGAACAGTCCAGCCCGAACTGCTAGGCCAGGTCTTCCCTGGACTGGAAACAAGCATCCTGGGACCGGTTTCGGGGTTTCACCCCTCATCAGCCAGGCTAGCTTGAATCCAGTGGCATGGGAAGCACGGGACCCACGTCTGGGCATACCCTTCCCACTTAGGGCGACAAAGCAAAAACAACAAGTGATGGACGGAATGTTGAACATTGTCAAACATTCACCCCCAGTACAGTGATCTGGGCCTAAATCCATCGTTTTTTTGCTGCCCATGCCATTCCAGTTTGGACCCAGCCATATGCAAATCAGTCTTGACCCAGTTCCCCATGGGAACAGTCCAGCCCGAACTGCTAGGCCAGGTCTTCCCTGGACTGGAAACAAGCATCCTGGGACCAGTTTCGGGGTTTCACCCCTCATCAGCCAGGCTAGCTTGAATCCAGTGGCATGGGAAGCACGGGACCCACGTCTGGGCATACCCTTCCCACTTAGGGCGACAAAGCAAAAACAACAAGTGATGGACGGAATGTTGAACATTGTCAAACATTCACCCCCAGTACAGTGATCTGGGCCTAAATCCATCGTTTTTTGCTGCCCATGCCATTCCAGTTTGGACCCAGCCATATGCAAATCAGTCTTGACCCTGTTCCCCCTGGGAACAGTCCAGCCCGAACTGCTAGGCCAGGTCTTCCCTGGACTGGAAACAAGCATCCTGGGACCGGTTTCGGGGTTTCACCCCTCATCAGCCAGGCTAACTTGAATCTAATGGCATGGGAAGCACGGGACCCACGTCTGGGCATACCTTTCCCACTTAGGGCGACAAAGCAAAAACAACAAGTGATGGACGGAATGTTGAACATTGTCAAACATTCACCCCCAGTACATTGATCTGGGCCTAAATCCATCGTTTTTTTGCTGCCCATGCCATTCCAGTTTGGACCCAGCCATATGCAAATCAGTCTTGACCCTGTTCCCCATGGGAACAGTCCAGCCCGAACTGCTAGGCCAGGTCTTCCCTGGACTGGAAACAAGCATCCTGGGACCGGTTTCGGGGTTTCACCCCTCATCAGCCAGGCTAGCTTGAATCCAGTGGCATGGGAAGCACGGGACCCACGTCTGGGCATACCCTTCCCACTTAGGGCGACAAAGCAAAAACAACAAGTGATGGACGGAATGTTGAACATTGTCAAACATTCACCCCCAGTACAGTGATCTGGGCCTAAATCCATCGTTTTTTTGCTGCCCATGCCATTCCAGTTTGGACCCAGCCATATGCAAATCAGTCTTGACCCTGTTCCCCATGGGAACAGTCCAGCCCGAACTGCTAGGCCAGGTCTTCCCTGGACTGGAAACAAGCATCCTGGGACCGGTTTCGGGGTTTCACCCCTCATCAGCCAGGCTAGCTTGAATCCAGTGGCATGGGAAGCACGGGACCCACGTCTGGGCATACCCTTCCCACTTAGGGCGACAAAGCAAAAACAACAAGTGATGGACGGAATGTTGAACATTGTCAAACATTCACCCCCAGTACAGTGATCTGGGCCTAAATCCATCGTTTTTTTGCTGCCCATGCCATTCCAGTTTGGACCCAGCCATATGCAAATCAGTCTTGACCCTGTACCCCATGGGAACAGTCCAGCCCGAACTGCTAGGCCAGGTCTTCCCTGGACTGGAAACAAGCATCCTGGGACCAGTTTCGGGGTTTCACCCCTCATCAGCCAGGCTAACTTGAATCCAATGGCATGGCAAGCACGGGACCCATGTCTGGGCATACCCTTCCCACTTAGGGCGACAAAGCAAAAACAACAAGTGATGGACGGAATGTTGAACACTGTCAAACATTCACCCCCAGTACAGTGATCTGGGCCTAAATCCATCGTTTTTTTGCTGCCCATGCCATTCCAGTTTGGACCCAGCCATATGCAAATCAGTCTTGACCCTGTTCCCCATGGGAACAGTCCAGCCCGAACTGCTAGGCCAGGTCTTCCCTGGACTGGAAACAAGCATCCTGGGACCGGTTTCGGGGTTTCACCCCTCATCAGCCAGGCTAGCTTGAATCCAGTGGCATGGGAAGCACGGGACCCACGTCTGGGCATACCCTTCCCACTTAGGGCGACAAAGCAAAAACAACAAGTGATGGACGGAATGTTGAACATTGTCAAACATTCACCCCCAGTACAGTGATCTGGGCCTAAATCCATCGTTTTTTTGCTGCCCATGCCATTCCAGTTTGGACCCAGCCATATGCAAATCAGTCTTGACCCTGTTCCCCATGGGAACAGTCCAGCCCGAACTGCTAGGCCAGGTCTTCCCTGGAATGGAAACAAGCATCCTGGGACCGGTTTCCGGGTTTCACCCCTCATCAGCCAGGCTAGCTTGAATCCAGTGGCATGGGAAGCACGGGACCCACGTCTGGGCATACCCTTCCCACTTAGGGCGACAAAGCAAAAACAACAAGTGATGGACGGAATGTTGAACATTGTCAAACATTCACCCCCAGTACAGTGATCTGGGCCTAAATCCATCGTTTTTTTGCTGCCCATGCCATTCCAGTTTGGACCCAGCCATATGCAAATCAGTCTTGACCCTGTTCCCCATGGGAACAGTCCAGCCCGAACTGCTAGGCCAGGTCTTCCCTGGACTGGAAACAAGCATCCTGGGACCGGTTTCGGGGTTTCACCCCTCATCAGCCAGGCTAGCTTGAATCCAGTGGCATGGGAAGCACGGGACCCACGTCTGGGCATACCCTTCCCACTTAGGGCGACAAAGCAAAAACAACAAGTGATGGACAGAATGTTGAACATTGTCAAACATTCACCCCCAGTACAGTGATCTGGGCCTAAATCCATCGTTTTTTCGCTGCCCATGCCATTCCAGTTTGGACCCAGCCATATGCAAATCAGTCTTGACCCTGTTCCCCATGGGAACAGTCCAGCCCGAACTGCTAGGCCAGGTCTTCCCTGGACTGGAAACAAGCATCCTGGGACCGGTTTCGGGGTTTCACCCCTCATCAGCCAGGCTAACTTGAATCCAATGGCATGGGAAGCACGGGACCCACGTCTGGGCATACCCTTCCCACTTAGGGTGACAAAGCAAAAACAACAAGTGATGGACGGAATGTTGAACATTGTCAAACATTCACCCCCAGTACAGTGATCTGGGCCTAAATCCATCGTTTTTTTGCTGCCCATGCCATTCCAGTTTGGATCCAGCCATATGCAAATCAGTCTTGACCCTGTTCCCCATGGGAACAGTCCAGCCCGAACTGCTAGGCCAGGTCTTCCCTGGACTGGAAACAAGCATCCTGGGACAGGTTTCGGGGTTTCACCCCTCATCAGCCAGGCTAGCTTGAATCCAGTGGCATGGGAAGCACGGGACCCACGTCTGGGCATACTCTTCCCACACGTCTGGGCATACTCTTCCCACTTAGGGCGACAAAGCAAAAATAACAAGTGATGGACGGAATGTTGAACATTGTCAAACATTCACCCCCAGTACAGTGATCTGGGCCTAAATCCATCGTTTTTTTGCTGCCCATGCCATTCCAGTTTGGACCCAGCCATATGCAAATCAGTCTTGACCCTGTTCCCCATGGGAACAGTCCAGCCCGAACTGCTAGGCCAGGTCTTCCCTGGACTGGAAACAAGCATCCTGGGACCGGTTTCGGGGTTTCACCCCTCATCAGCCAGGCTAGCTTGAATCCAGTGGCATAGGAAGCACGGGACCCACGTCTGGGCATACCCTTCCCACTTAGGGCGACAAAGCAAAAACAACAAGTGATGGACGGAATGTTGAACATTGTCAAACATTCACCCCCAGTACAGTGATCTGGGCCTAAATCCATCGTTTTTTTGCTGCCCATGCCATTCCAGTTTGGACCCAGCCATATGCAAATCAGTCTTGACCCTGTTCCCCATGGGAACAGTCCAGCCCGAACTGCTAGGCCAGGTCTTCCCTGGACTGGAAACAAGCATCCTGGGACCGGTTTCGGGGTTTCACCCCTCATCAGCCAGGCTAGCTTGAATCCAGTGGCATGAGAAGCACGGGACCCACGTCTGGGCATACCCTTCCCATATAGGGCGACAAAGCAAAAACAACAAGTGATGGACGGAATGTTGAACATTGTCAAACATTCACCCCCAGTACAGTGATCTGGGCCTAAATCCATCGTTTTTTTGCTGCCCATGCCATTCCAGTTTGGACCCAGCCATATGCAAATCAGTCTTGACCCTGTTCCCCATGGGAACAGTCCAGCCCGAACTGCTAGGCCAGGTCTTCCCTGGACTGGAAACAAGCATCCTGGGACCGGTTTCGGGGTTTCACCCCTCATCAGCCAGGCTAGCTTGAATCCAGTGGCATGGGAAGCACGGGACCCACGTCTGGGCATACCCTTCCCACTTAGGGCGACAAAGCAAAAACAACAAGTGATGGACGGAATGTTGAACATTGTCAAACATTCACCCCCAGTACAGTGATCTGGGCCTAAATCCATCGTTTTTTTGCTGCCCATGCCATTCCAGTTTGGACCCAGCCATATGCAAATCAGTCTTGACCCTGTTCCCCATGGGAACAGTCCAGCCCGAACTGCTAGGCAAGGTCTTCCCTGGACTAGAAACAAGCATCCTGGGACCGGTTTCGGGGCTTCACCCCTCATTAGCCAGGCTAGCTTGAATCCAGTGGCATGGGAAGCACGGGACCCACGTCTGGGCATACCCTTCCCACTTAGGGCGACAAAGCAAAAACAACAAGTGATGGACGGAATGTTGAACATTGTCAAACATTCACCCCCAGTACAGTGATCTGGGCCTAAATCCATCGTTTTTTTGCTGCCCATGCCATTCCAGTTTGGACCCAGCCATATGCAAATCAGTCTTGACCCTGTTCCCAATGGGAACAGTCCAGCCCGAACTGCTAGGCCAGGTCTTCCCTGGACTGGAAACAAGCATCCTGGGACCGGTTTCGGGGTTTCACCCCTCATCAGCCAGGCTAGCTTGAATCCAGTGGCATGGGAAGCACGGGACCCACGTCTGGGCATACCCTTCCCACTTAGGGCGACAAAGCAAAAACAACAAGTGATGGACGGAATGTTGAACATTGTCAAACATTCACCCCCAGTACAGTGATCTGGGCCTAAATCCATCATTTTTTTGCTGCCCATGCCATTCCAGTTTGGACCCAGCCATATGCAAATCAGTCTTGACCCTGTTCCCCATGGGAACAGTCCAGCCCGAACTGCTAGGCCAGGTCTTCCCTGGAATGGAAACAAGCATCCTGGGACCGGTTTCGGGGTTTCACCCCTCATCAGCCAGGCTAGCTTGAATCCAGTGGCATGGGAAGCACGGGACCCACGTCTGGGCATACCCTTCCCACTTAGGGCGACAAAGCAAAAACAACAAGTGATGGACGGAATGTTGAACATTGTCAAACAGTCACCCCCAGTACAGTGATCTGGGCCTAAATCCATCGTTTTTTTGCTGCCCATGCCATTCCAGTTTGGACCCAGCCATATGCAAATCAGTCTTGACCCTGTTCCCCATGGGAACAGTCCAGCCCGAACTGCTAGGCCAGGTCTTCCCTGGACTGGAAACAAGCATCCTGGGACCTGTTTCGGGGTTTCACCCCTCATCAGCCAGGCTAGCTTGAATCCAGTGGCATGGGAAGCACGGGACCCGCGTCTGGGCATACCCTTCCCACTTAGGGCGACAAAGCAAAAACAACAAGTGATGGACTTAATGTTGAACATTGTCAAACATTCACCCCCAGTACAGTGATCTGGGCCTAAATCCATCGTTTTTTTGCTGCCCATGCCATTCCAGTTTGGACCCAGCCATATGCAAATCAGTCTTGACCCTGTTCCCCATGGGAACAGTCCAGCCCGAACTGCTAGGCCAGGTCTTCCCTGGAATGGAAACAAGCATCTTGGGACCGGTTTCGGGGTTTCACCCCTCATCAGCCAGGCTAGCTTGAATCCAGTGGCATGGGAAGCACGGGACCCACGTCTGGGCATACCCTTCCCACTTAGGGCGACAAAGCAAAAACAACAAGTGATGGACGGAATGTTGAACATTGTCAAACATTCACCCCCAGTACAGTGATCTGGGCCTAAATCCATCGTTTTTTTGCTGCCCATGCCATTCCAGTTTGGACCCAGCCATATGCAAATCAGTCTTGACCCTGTTCCCCAGGGGAACAGTCCAGCCCGAACTGCTAGGCCAGGTCTTCCCTGGACTGGAAACAAGCATCCTAGGACCGGTTTCGGGGTTTCACCCCTCATCAGCCAGGCTAACTTGAATCCAGTGGCATGGGAAGCACGGGACCCACGTCTGGGCATACCCTTCCCACTTAGGGCGACAAAGCAAAAACAACAAGTGATGGACGGAATGTTGAACATTGTCAAACATTCACCCCCAGTACAGTGATCTGGGCCTAAATCCATCGTTTTTTTGCTGCCCATGCCATTCCAGTTTGGACCCAGCCATATGCAAATCAGTCTTGACCCTGTTCCCCATGGGAACAGTCCAGCCCGAACTGCTAGGCCAGGTCTTCCCTGGACTGGAAACAAGCATCCTGGGATCGGTTTCGGGGTTTCACCCCTCATCAGCCAGGCTAGCTTGAATCCAGTGGCATGGGAAGCACGGCACCCACGTCTGGGCATACCCTTCCCACTTAGGGCGACAAAGCAAAAACAACAAGTGATGGACGGAATGTTGAAGATTGTCAAACATTCACCCCCAGTACAGTGATCTGGGCCTAAATCCATCGTTTTTTTGCTGCCCATGCCATTCCAGTTTGGACCCAGCCATATGCAAATCAGTCTTGACCCTGTTCCCCATGGGAACAGTCCAGCCCGAACTGCTAGGCCAGGTCTTCCCTGGACTGGAAACAAGCATCCTGGGACCGGTTTCGGGGTTTCACCCCTCATCAGCCAGGCTAGCTTGAATCCAGTGGCATGGGAAGCACGGGACCCACGTCTGGGCATACCCTTCCCACTTAGGGCGACAAAGCAAAAACAACAAGTGATGGACGGAATGTTGAACATTGTCAAACATTCACCCCCAGTACAGTGATCTGGGCCTAAATCCATCGTTTTTTTGCTGCCCATGCCATTCCAGTTTGGACCCAGCCATATGCAAATCAGTCTTGACCCAGTTCCCCATGGGAACAGTCCAGCCCGAACTGCTAGGCCAGGTCTTCCCTGGACTGGAAACAAGCATCCTGGGACCAGTTTCGGGGTTTCACCCCTCATCAGCCAGGCTAGCTTGAATCCAGTGGCATGGGAAGCACGGGACACGCGTCTGGGCATACCCTTCCCACTTAGGGCGACAAAGCAAAAACAACAAGTGATGGACGGAATGTTGAACATTGTCAAACATTCACCCCCAGTACAGTGATCTGGGCCTAAATCCATTGTTTTTTTGCTGCCCATGCCATTCCAGTTTGGACCCAGCCATATGCAAATCAGTCTTGACCCTGTTCCCCATGGGAACAGTCCAGCCCGAACTGCTAGGCCAGGTCTTCCCTGGACTGGAAACAAGCATCCTGGGACCGGTTTCGGGGTTTCACCCCTCATCAGCCAGGCTAGCTTGAATCCAGTGGCATGGGAAGCACGGGACCCACGTCTGGGCATACTCTTCCCACTTAGGGCGACAAAGCAAAAACAACAAGTGATGGACAGAATGTTGAACATTGTCAAACATTCACCCCCAGTACAGTGATCTGGGCCTAAATCCATCGTTTCTTTGCTGCCCATGCCATTCCAGTTTGGACCCAGCCATATGCAAATCAGTCTTGACCCTGTTCCCCATGGGAACAGTCCAGCCCGAACTGCTAGGCCAGGTCTTCCCTGGACTGGAAACAAGCATCCTGGGACCGGTTTCGGGGTTTCACCCCTCATCAGCCAGGCTAGCTTGAATCCAGTGGCATGGGAAGCACGGGACCCACGTCTGGGCATACCCTTCCCACTTAGGGCGACAAAGCAAAAACAACAAGTGATGGACGGAATGTTGAACATTGTCAAACATTCACCCCCAGTACAGTGATCTGGGCCTAAATCCATCGTTTTTTTTGCTGCCCATGCCATTACAGTTTGGACCCAGCCATATGCACATCAGTCTTGACCCTGTTCCCAATGGGAACAGTCCAGCCCGAACTGCTAGGCCAGGTCTTCCCTGGACTGGAAACAAGCATCCTGGGACCGGTTTCGGGGTTTCACCCCTCATCAGCCAGGCTAGCTTGAATCCAGTGGCATGGGAAGCACGGGACCCGCGTCTGGGCATACCCTTCCCACTTAGGGCGACAAAGCAAAAACAACAAGTGATGGACGGAATGTTGAACATTGTCAAACATTCACCCCCAGTACAGTGATCTGGGCCTAAATCCATCGTTTTTTTGCTGCCCATGCCATTCCAGTTTGGACCCAGCCATATGCAAATCAGTCTTGACCCTGTTCCCCATGGGAACAGTCCAGCCCGAACTGCTAGGCCAGGTCTTCCCTGGACTGGAAACAAGCATCCTGGTTCCGGTTTCGGGGTTTCACCCCTCATCAGCCAGGCTAGCTTGAATCCAGTGGCATGGGAAGCACGGGACCCACGTCTGGGCATACCCTTCCCACTTAGGGCGACAAAGCAAAAACAACAAGTGATGGACTTAATGTTGAACATTGTCAAACATTCACCCCCAGTACAGTGATCTGGGCCTAAATCCATCGTTTTTTTGCTGCCCATGCCATTCCAGCTTGGACCCAGCCATATGCAAATCAGTCTTGACCCTGTTCCCCATGGGAACAGTCCAGCCCGAACTGCTAGGCCAGGTCTTCCCTGGAATGGAAACAAGCATCTTGGGACCGGTTTCGGGGTTTCACCCCTCATCAGCCAGGCTAGCTTGAATCCAGTGGCATGGGAAGCACGGGACCCACGTCTGGGCATACCCTTCCCACTTAGGGCGACAAAGCAAAAACAACAAGTGATGGACGGAATGTTGAACATTGTCAAACATTCACCCCCAGTACAGTGATCTGGGCCTAAATCCATCGTTTTTTTGCTGCCCATGCCATTCCAGTTTGGACCCAGCCATATGCAAATCAGTCTTGACCCTGTTCCCCAGGGGAACAGTCCAGCCCGAACTGCTAGGCCAGGTCTTCCCTGGACTGGAAACAAGCATCCTGGGACCGGTTTCGGGGTTTCACCCCTCATCAGCCAGGCTAACTTGAATCCAGTGGCATGGGAAGCACGGGACCCACGTCTGGGCATACCCTTCCCACTTAGGGCGACAAAGCAAAAACAACAAGTGATGGACGGAATGTTGAACATTGTCAAACATTCACCCCCAGTACAGTGATCTGGGCCTAAATCCATCGTTTTTTTGCTGCCCATGCCATTCCAGTTTGGACCCAGCCATATGCAAATCAGTCTTGACCCTGTTCCCCATGGGAACAGTCCAGCCCGAACTGCTAGGCCAGGTCTTCCCTGGACTGGAAACAAGCATCCTGGGATCGGTTTCGGGGTTTCACCCCTCATCAGCCAGGCTAGCTTGAATCCAGTGGCATGGGAAGCACGGCACCCACGTCTGGGCATACCCTTCCCACTTAGTGCGACAAAGCAAAAACAACAAGTGATGGACGGAATGTTGAAGATTGTCAAACATTCACCCCCAGTACAGTGATCTGGGCCTAAATCCATCGTTTTTTTGCTGCCCATGCCATTCCAGTTTGGACCCAGCCATATGCAAATCAGTCTTGACCCTGTTCCCCATGGGAACAGTCCAGCCCGAACTGCTAGGCCAGGTCTTCCCTGGACTGGAAACAAGCATCCTGGGACCGGTTTCGGGGTTTCACCCCTCATCAGCCAGGCTAGCTTGAATCCAGTGGCATGGGAAGCACGGGACCCACGTCTGGGCATACCCTTCCCACTTAGGGCGACAAAGCAAAAACAACAAGTGATGGACGGAATGTTGAACATTGTCAAACATTCACCCCCAGTACAGTGATCTGGGCCTAAATCCATCGTTTTTTTGCTGCCCATGCCATTCCAGTTTGGACCCAGCCATATGCAAATCAGTCTTGACCCAGTTCCCCATGGGAACAGTCCAGCCCGAACTGCTAGGCCAGGTCTTCCCTGGACTGGAAACAAGCATCCTGGGACCAGTTTCGGGGTTTCACCCCTCATCAGCCAGGCTAGCTTGAATCCAGTGGCATGGGAAGCACGGGACCCACGTCTGGGCATACCCTTCCCACTTAGGGCGACAAAGCAAAAACAACAAGTGATGGACGGAATGTTGAACATTGTCAAACATTCACCCCCAGTACAGTGATCTGGGCCTAAATCCATCGTTTTTTGCTGCCCATGCCATTCCAGTTTGGACCCAGCCATATGCAAATCAGTCTTGACCCTGTTCCCCATGGGAACAGTCCAGCCCGAACTGCTAGGCCAGGTCTTCCCTGGACTGGAAACAAGCATCCTGGGACCGGTTTCGGGGTTTCACCCCTCATCAGCCAGGCTAACTTGAATCTAATGGCATGGGAAGCACGGGACCCACGTCTGGGCATACCCTTCCCACTTAGGGCGACAAAGCAAAAACAACAAGTGATGGACGGAATGTTGAACATTGTCAAACATTCACCCCCAGTACATTGATCTGGGCCTAAATCCATCGTTTTTTTGCTGCCCATGCCATTCCAGTTTGGACCCAGCCATATGCAAATCAGTCTTGACCCTGTTCCCCATGGGAACAGTCCAGCCCGAACTGCTAGGCCAGGTCTTCCCTGGACTGGAAACAAGCATCCTGGGACCGGTTTCGGGGTTTCACCCCTCATCAGCCAGGCTAGCTTGAATCCAGTGGCATGGGAAGCACGGGACCCACGTCTGGGCATACCCTTCCCACTTAGGGCGACAAAGCAAAAACAACAAGTGATGGACGGAATGTTGAACATTGTCAAACATTCACCCCCAGTACAGTGATCTGGGCCTAAATCCATCGTTTTTTTGCTGCCCATGCCATTCCAGTTTGGACCCAGCCATATGCAAATCAGTCTTGACCCTGTTCCCCATGGGAACAGTCCAGCCCGAACTGCTAGGCCAGGTCTTCCCTGGACTGGAAACAAGCATCCTGGGACCGGTTTCGGGGTTTCACCCCTCATCAGCCAGGCTAGCTTGAATCCAGTGGCATGGGAAGCACGGGACCCACGTCTGGGCATACCCTTCCCACTTAGGGCGACAAAGCAAAAACAACAAGTGATGGACGGAATGTTGAACATTGTCAAACATTCACCCCCAGTACAGTGATCTGGGCCTAAATCCATCGTTTTTTTGCTGCCCATGCCATTCCAGTTTGGACCCAGCCATATGCAAATCAGTCTTGACCCTGTACCCCATGGGAACAGTCCAGCCCGAACTGCTAGGCCAGGTCTTCCCTGGACTGGAAACAAGCATCCTGGGACCAGTTTCGGGGTTTCACCCCTCATCAGCCAGGCTAACTTGAATCCAATGGCATGGCAAGCACGGGACCCACGTCTGGGCATACCCTTCCCACTTAGGGCGACAAAGCAAAAACAACAAGTGATGGACGGAATGTTGAACACTGTCAAACATTCACCCCCAGTACAGTGATCTGGGCCTAAATCCATCGTTTTTTTGCTGCCCATGCCATTCCAGTTTGGACCCAGCCATATGCAAATCAGTCTTGACCCTGTTCCCCATGGGAACAGTCCAGCCCGAACTGCTAGGCCAGGTCTTCCCTGGACTGGAAACAAGCATCCTGGGACCGGTTTCGGGGTTTCACCCCTCATCAGCCAGGCTAGCTTGAATCCAGTGGCATGGGAAGCACGGGACCCACGTCTGGGCATACCCTTCCCACTTAGGGCGACAAAGCAAAAACAACAAGTGATGGACGGAATGTTGAACATTGTCAAACATTCACCCCCAGTACAGTGATCTGGGCCTAAATCCATCGTTTTTTTGCTGCCCATGCCATTCCAGTTTGGACCCAGCCATATGCAAATCAGTCTTGACCCAGTTCCCCATGGGAACAGTCCAGCCCGAACTGCTAGGCCAGGTCTTCCCTGGAATGGAAACAAGCATCCTGGGACCGGTTTCCGGGTTTCACCCCTCATCAGCCAGGCTAGCTTGAATCCAGTGGCATGGGAAGCACGGGACCCACGTCTGGGCATACCCTTCCCACTTAGGGCGACAAAGCAAAAACAACAAGTGATGGACGGAATGTTGAACATTGTCAAACATTCACCCCCAGTACAGTGATCTGGGCCTAAATCCATCGTTTTTTTGCTGCCCATGCCATTCCAGTTTGGACCCAGCCATATGCAAATCAGTCTTGACCCTGTTCCCCATGGGAACAGTCCAGCCCGAACTGCTAGGCCAGGTCTTCCCTGGACTGGAAACAAGCATCCTGGGACTGGTTTCGGGGTTTCACCCCTCATCAGCCAGGCTAGCTTGAATCCAGTGGCATGGGAAGCACGGGACCCACGTCTGGGCATACCCTTCCCACTTAGGGCGACAAAGCAAAAACAACAAGTGATGGACGGAATGTTGAACATTGTCAAACATTCACCCCCAGTACAGTGATCTGGGCCTAAATCCATCGTTTTTTTGCTGCCCATGCCATTCCAGTTTGGACCCAGCCATATGCAAATCAGTCTTGACCCTGTTCCCCATGGGAACAGTCCAGCCCGAACTGCTAGGCCAGGTCTTCCCTGGACTGGAAACAAGCATCCTGGGACCGGTTTCGGGGTTTCACCCCTCATCAGCCAGGCTAGCTTGAATCCAGTGGCATGGGAAGCACGGGACCCACGTCTGGGCATACCCTTCCCACTTAGGGCGACAAAGCAAAAACAACAAGTGATGGACGGAATGTTGAACATTGTCAAACATTCACCCCCAGTACAGTGATCTGGGCCTAAATCCATCGTTTTTTTGCTGCCCATGCCATTCCAGTTTGGACCCAGCCATATGCAAATCAGTCTTGACCCTGTTCCCCATGGGAACAGTCCAGCCCGAACTGCTAGGCCAGGTCTTCCTTGGACTGGAAACAAGCATCCTGGGACCGGTTTCGGGGTTTCACCCCTCATCAGCCAGGCTAGCTTGAATCCAGTGGCATGGGAAGCACGGGACCCACGTCTGGGCATACCCTTCCCACTTAGGGCGACAAAGCAAAAACAACAAGTGATGGACAGAATGTTGAACATTGTCAAACATTCACCCCCAGTACAGTGATCTGGGCCTAAATCCATCGTTTTTTCGCTGCCCATGCCATTCCAGTTTGGACCCAGCCATATGCAAATCAGTCTTGACCCTGTTCCCCATGGGAACAGTCCAGCCCGAACTGCTAGGCCAGGTCTTCCCTGGACTGGAAACAAGCATCCTGGGACCGGTTTCGGGGTTTCACCCCTCATCAGCCAGGCTAACTTGAATCCAATGGCATGGGAAGCACGGGACCCACGTCTGGGCATACCCTTCCCACTTAGGGTGACAAAGCAAAAACAACAAGTGATGGACGGAATGTTGAACATTGTCAAACATTCACCCCCAGTACAGTGATCTGGGCCTAAATCCATCGTTTTTTTGCTGCCCATGCCATTCCAGTTTGGATCCAGCCATATGCAAATCAGTCTTGACCCTGTTCCCCATGGGAACAGTCCAGCCCGAACTGCTAGGCCAGGTCTTCCCTGGACTGGAAACAAGCATCCTGGGACCGGTTTCGGGGTTTCACCCCTCATCAGCCAGGCTAGCTTGAATCCAGTGGCATGGGAAGCACGGGACCCACGTCTGGGCATACTCTTCCCACTTAGGGCGACAAAGCAAAAATAACAAGTGATGGACGGAATGTTGAACATTGTCAAACATTCACCCCCAGTACAGTGATCTGGGCCTAAATCCATCGTTTTTTTGCTGCCCATGCCATTCCAGTTTGGACCCAGCCATATGCAAATCAGTCTTGACCCTGTTCCCCATGGGAACAGTCCAGCCCGAACTGCTAGGCCAGGTCTTCCCTGGACTGGAAACAAGCATCCTGGGACCGGTTTCGGGGTTTCACCCCTCATCAGCCAGGCTAGCTTGAATCCAGTGGCATAGGAAGCACGGGACCCACGTCTGGGCATACCCTTCCCACTTAGGGCGACAAAGCAAAAACAACAAGTGATGGACGGAATGTTGAACATTGTCAAACATTCACCCCCAGTACAGTGATCTGGGCCTAAATCCATCGTTTTTTTGCTGCCCATGCCATTCCAGTTTGGACCCAGCCATATGCAAATCAGTCTTGACCCTGTTCCCCATGGGAACAGTCCAGCCCGAACTGCTAGGCCAGGTCTTCCCTGGACTGGAAACAAGCATCCTGGGACCGGTTTCGGGGTTTCACCCCTCATCAGCCAGGCTAGCTTGAATCCAGTGGCATGAGAAGCACGGGACCCACGTCTGGGCATACCCTTCCCACTTAGGGCGACAAAGCAAAAACAACAAGTGATGGACGGAATGTTGAACATTGTCAAACATTCACCCCCAGTACAGTGATCTGGGCCTAAATCCATCGTCTTTTTGCTGCCCATGCCATTCCAGTTTGGACCCAGCCATATGCAAATCAGTCTTGACCCTGTTCCCCATGGGAACAGTCCAGCCCGAACTGCTAGGCCAGGTCTTCCCTGGACTGGAAACAAGCATCCTGGGACCGGTTTCGGGGTTTCACCCCTCATCAGCCAGGCTAGCTTGAATCCAGTGGCATGGGAAGCACGGGACCCACGTCTGGGCATACCCTTCCCACTTAGGGCGACAAAGCAAAAACAACAAGTGATGGACGGAATGTTGAACATTGTCAAACATTCACCCCCAGTACAGTGATCTGGGCCTAAATCCATCGTTTTTTTGCTGCCCATGCCATTCCAGTTTGGACCCAGCCATATGCAAATCAGTCTTGACCCTGTTCCCCATGGGAACAGTCCAGCCCGAACTGCTAGGCAAGGTCTTCCCTGGACTGGAAACAAGCATCCTGGGACCGGTTTCGGGGTTTCACCCCTCATTAGCCAGGCTAGCTTGAATCCAGTGGCATGGGAAGCACGGGACCCACGTCTGGGCATACCCTTCCCACTTAGGGCGACAAAGCAAAAACAACAAGTGATGGACGGAATGTTGAACATTGTCAAACATTCACCCCCAGTACAGTGATCTGGGCCTAAATCCATCGTTTTTTTGCTGCCCATGCCATTCCAGTTTGGACCCAGCCATATGCAAATCAGTCTTGACCCTGTTCCCAATGGGAACAGTCCAGCCCGAACTGCTAGGCCAGGTCTTCCCTGGACTGGAAACAAGCATCCTGGGACCGGTTTCGGGGTTTCACCCCTCATCAGCCAGGCTAGCTTGAATCCAGTGGCATGGGAAGCACGGGACCCACGTCTGGGCATACCCTTCCCACTTAGGGCGACAAAGCAAAAACAACAAGTGATGGACGGAATGTTGAACATTGTCAAACATTCACCCCCAGTACAGTGATCTGGGCCTAAATCCATCATTTTTTTGCTGCCCATGCCATTCCAGTTTGGACCCAGCCATATGCAAATCAGTCTTGACCCTGTTCCCCATGGGAACAGTCCAGCCCGAACTGCTAGGCCAGGTCTTCCCTGGAATGGAAACAAGCATCCTGGGACCGGTTTCGGGGTTTCACCCCTCATCAGCCAGGCTAGCTTGAATCCAGTGGCATGGGAAGCACGGGACCCACTTCTGGGCATACCCTTCCCACTTAGGGCGACAAAGCAAAAACAACAAGTGATGGACTTAATGTTGAACATTGTCAAACATTCACCCCCAGTACAGTGATCTGGGCCTAAATCCATAGTTTTTTTGCTGCCCATGCCATTCCAGTTTGGACCCAGCCATATCCAAATCAGTCTTGACCCTGTTCCCCATGGGAACAGTCCAGCCCGAACTGCTAGGCAAGGTCTTCCCTGGAATGGAAACAAGCATCTTGGGACCGGTTTCGGGGTTTCACCCCTCATCAGCCAGGCTAGCTTGAATCCAGTGGCTTGGGAAGCACGGGACCCACGTCTGGGCATACCCTTCCCACTTAGGGCGACAAAGCAAAAACAACAAGTGATGGACGGAATGTTGAACATTGTCAAACATTCACCCCCAGTACAGTGATCTGGGCCTAAATCCATCGTTTTTTTTGCTGCCCATGCCATTCCAGTTTGGACCCAGCCATATGCAAATCAGTCTTGACCCTGTTCCCCAGGGGAACAGTCCAGCCCGAACTGCTAGGCCAGGTCTTCCCTGGACTGGAAACAAGCATCCTAGGACCGGTTTCGGGGTTTCACCCCTCATCAGCCAGGCTAACTTGAATCCAGTGGCATGGGAAGCACGGGACCCACGTCTGGGCATACCCTTCCCACTTAGGGCGACAAAGCAAAAACAACAAGTGATGGACGGAATGTTGAACATTGTCAAACATTCACCCCCAGTACAGTGATCTGGGCCTAAATCCATCGTTTTTTTGCTGCCCATGCCATTCCAGTTTGGACCCAGCCATATACAAATCAGTCTTGACCCTGTTCCCCATGGGAACAGTCCAGCCCGAACTGCTAGGCCAGGTCTTCCCTGGACTGGAAACAAGCATCCTGGGATCGGTTTCGGGGTTTCACCCCTCATCAGCCAGGCTAGCTTGAATCCAGTGGCATGGGAAGCACGGCACCCACGTCTGGGCATACCCTTCCCACTTAGGGCGACAAAGCAAAAACAACAAGTGATGGACGGAATGTTGAAGATTGTCAAACATTCACCCCCAGTACAGTGATCTGGGCCTAAATCCATCGTTTTTTTGCTGCCCATGCCATTCCAGTTTGGACCCAGCCATATGCAAATCAGTCTTGACCCTGTTCCCCATGGGAACAGTCCAGCCCGAACTGCTAGGCCAGGTCTTCCCTGGACTGGAAACAAGCATCCTGGGACCGGTTTCGGGGTTTCACCCCTCATCAGCCAGGCTAGCTTGAATCCAGTGGCATGGGAAGCACGGGACCCACGTCTGGGCATACCCTTCCCACTTAGGGCGACAAAGCAAAAACAACAAGTGATGGACGGAATGTTGAACATTGTCAAACATTCACCCCCAGTACAGTGATCTGGGCCTAAATCCATTGTTTTTTTGCTGCCCATGCCATTCCAGTTTGGACCCAGCCATATGCAAATCAGTCTTGACCCAGTTCCCCATGGGAACAGTCCAGCCCGAACTGCTAGGCCAGGTCTTCCCTGGACTGGAAACAAGCATCCTGGGACCAGTTTCGGGGTTTCACCCCTCATCAGCCAGGCTAGCTTGAATCCAGTGGCATGGGAAGCACGGGACACGCGTCTGGGCATACCCTTCCCACTTAGGGCGACAAAGCAAAAACAACAAGTGATGGACGGAATGTTGAACATTGTCAAACATTCACCCCCAGTACAGTGATCTGGGCCTAAATCCATTGTTTTTTTGCTGCCCATGCCATTCCAGTTTGGACCCAGCCATATGCAAATCAGTCTTGACCCTGTTCCCCATGGGAACAGTCCAGCCCGAACTGCTAGGCCAGGTCTTCCCTGGACTGGAAACAAGCATCCTGGGACCGGTTTCGGGGTTTCACCCCTCATCAGCCAGGCTAGCTTGAATCCAGTGGCATGGGAAGCACGGGACCCACGTCTGGGCATACCCTTCCCACTTAGGGCGACAAAGCAAAAACAACAAGTGATGGACGGAATGTTGAACATTGTCAAACATTCACCCCCAGTACAGTGATCTGGGCCTAAATCCATCGTTTTTTTGCTGCCCATGCCATTCCAGTTTGGACCAAGCCATATGCAAATCAGTCTTGACCCTGTTCCCCATGGGAACAGTCCAGCCCGAACTGCTAGGCCAGGTCTTCCCTGGACTGGAAACAAGCATCCTGGGACCGGTTTCGGGGTTTCACCCCTCATCAGCCAGGCTAGCTTGAATCCAGTGGCATGGGAAGCACGGGACCCACGTCTGGGCATACCCTTCCCACTTAGGGCGACAAAGCAAAAACAACAAGTGATGGACGGAATGTTGAACATTGTCAAACATTCACCCCCAGTACAGTGATCTGGGCCTAAATCCATCGTTTTTTTGCTGCCCATGCCATTCCAGTTTGGACCCAGCCATATGCAAATCAGTCTTGACCCTGTTCCCCATGGGAACAGTCCAGCCCGAACTGCTAGGCCAGGTCTTCCCTGGACTGGAAACAAGCATCCTGGGACCGGTTTCGGGGTTTCACCTCTCATCAGCCAGGCTAGCTTGAATCCAGTGGCATGGGAAGCACGGGACCCACGTCTGGGCATGCCCTTCCCACTTAGGGCGACAAAGCAAAAACAACAAGTGATGGACGGAATGTTGAAGATTGTCAAACATTCACCCCCAGTACAGTGATCTGGGCCTAAATCCATCGTTTTTTTGCTGCCCATGCCATTCCAGTTTGGACCCAGCCATATGCAAATCAGTCTTGACCCTGTTCCCCATGGGAACAGTCCAGCACGAACTGCTAGACCAGGTCTTCCCTGGACTGGAAACAAGCATCCTGGGACCGGTTTCGGAGTTTCACCCCTCATCAGCCAGGCTAACTTGAATCCAGTGGCATGGGAAGCACGGGACCCACGTCTGGGCATACCCTTCCCACGTAGGGCGACAAAGCAAAAACAACAAGTGATGGACGGAATGTTGAACATTGTCAAACATTCACCCCCAGTACAGTGATCTGGGCCTAAATCCATCGTTTTTTTGCTGCCCATGCCATTCCAGTTTGGACCCAGCCATATGCAAATCAGTCTTGACCCTGTTCCCCATGGGAACAGTCCAGCCCGAACTGCTAGGCCAGGTCTTCCCTGGACTGGAAACAAGCATCCTGGGACCGGTTTCGGGGTTTCACCCCTCATCAGCCAGGCTAGCTTGAATCCAGTGGCATGGGAAGCACGGGACCCACGTCTGGGCATACCCTTCCCACTTAGGGCGACAAAGCAAAAACAACAAGTGATGGACGGAATGTTGAACATTGTCAAACATTCACCCCCAGTACAGTGATCTGGGCCTAAATCCATCGTTTTTTTGCTGCCCATGCCATTCCAGTTTGGACCCAGCCATATGCAAATCAGTCTTGACCCTGTTCCCCATGGGAACAGTCCAGCCCGAACTGCTAGGCCAGGTCTTCCCTGGACTGGAAACAAGCATCCTGGGACCAGTTTCGGGGTTTCACCCCTCATCAGCCAGGCTAGCTTGAATCCAGTGGCATGGGAAGCACGGGACACGCGTCTGGGCATACCCTTCCCACTTAGGGCGACAAAGCAAAAACAACAAGTGATGGACGGAATGTTGAACATTGTCAAACATTCACCCCCAGTACAGTGATCTGGGCCTAAATCCATCGTTTTTTTGCTGCCCATGCCATTCCAGTTTGGACCCAGCCATATGCAAATCAGTCTTGACCCTGTTCCCCATGGGAACAGTCCAGCCCGAACTGCTAGGCCAGGTCTTCCCTGGACTGGAAACAAGCATCCACGACCGGTTTCGGGGTTTCACCCCTCATCAGCCAGGCTAGCTTGAATCCAGTGGCATGGGAAGCACGGGACCCACGTCTGGGCATACCCTTCCCACTTAGGGCGACAAAGCAAAAACAACAAGTGATGGACGGAATGTTGAACATTGTCAAACATTCACCCCCAGTACAGTGATCTGGGCCTAAATCCATCGTTTTTTTGCTGCCCATGCCATTCCAGTTTGGACCCAGCCATATGCAAATCAGTCTTGACCCTGTTCCCCATGGGAACAGTCCAGCCCGAACTGCTAGGCCAGGTCTTCCCTGGACTGGAAACAAGCATCCTGGGACCGGTTTCGGGGTTTCACCCCTCATCAGCCAGGCTAGCTTGAATCCAGTGGCATGGGAAGCACGGGACCCACGTCTGGGCATACCCTTCCAACTTAGGGCGACAAAGCAAAAACAACAAGTGATGGACGGAATGTTGAACATTGTCAAACATTCACCCCCAGTACAGTGATCTGGGCCTAAATCCATCGTTTTTTTGCTGCCCATGCCATTCCAGTTTGGACCCAGCCATATGCAAATCAGTCTTGACCCTGTTCCCCATGGGAACAGTCCAGCCCGAACTGCTAGGCCAGGTCTTCCCTGGACTGGAAACAAGCATCCTGGGACCGGTTTCGGGGTTTCACCTCTCATCAGCCAGGCTAGCTTGAATCCAGTGGCATGGGAAGCACGGGACCCACGTCTGGGCATGCCCTTCCCACTTAGGGCGACAAAGCAAAAACAACAAGTGATGGACGGAATGTTGAACATTGTCAAACATTCACCCCCAGTACAGTGATCTGGGCCTAAATACATCGTTTTTTTGCTGCCCATGCCATTCCAGTTTGGACCCAGCCATATGCAAATCAGTCTTGACCCTGTTCCCCATGGGAACAGTCCAGCCCGAACTGCTAGGCCAGGTCTTCCCTGGACTGGAAACAAGCATCCTGGGACCGGTTTCGGGGTTTCACCCCTCATCAGCCAGGCTAACTTGAATCCAGTGGCATGGGAAGCACGGGACCCACGTCTGGGCATACCCTTCCCACTTAGGGCGACAAAGCAAAAACAACAAGTGATGGACGGAATGTGGAACATTGTCAAACATTCACCCCCAGTACAGTGATCTGGGCATAAATCCATCGTTTTTTTGCTGCCCATGCCATTCCAGTTTGGACCCAGCCATATGCAAATCAGTCTTGACCCTGTTCCCCATGGGAACAGTCCAGCCCGAACTGCTAGGCCAGGTCTTCCCTGGAATGGAAACAAGCATCCTGGGACCGGTTTCGGGGTTTCACCCCTCATCAGCCAGGCTAGCTTGAATCCAGTGGCATGGGAAGCACGGGACCCACGTCTGGGCATACCCTTCCCACTTAGGGCGACAAAGCAAAAACAACAAGTGATGGACGGAATGTTGAACATTGTCAAACATTCACCCCCAGTACAGTGATCTGGGCCTAAATCCATCGTTTTTTTGCTGCCCATGCCATTCCAGTTTGGACCCAGCCATATGCAAATCAGTCTTGACCCTGTTCCCCATGGGAACAGTCCAGCCCAAACTGCTAGGCCAGGTCTTCCCTGGACTGGAAACAAGCATCCTGGGACCGGTTTCGGGGTTTCACCCCTCATCAGCCAGGCTAGCTTGAATCCTGTGGCATGGGAAGCACGGGACCCACGTCTGGGCATACCCTTCCCACTTAGGGCGACAAAGCAAAAACAACAAGTGATGGACGGAATGTTGAACATTGTCAAACATTCACCCCCAGTACAGTGATCTGGGCCTAAATCCATCGTTTTTTTGCTGCCCATGCCATTCCAGTTTGGACCCAGCCATATGCAAATCAGTCTTGACCCTGTTCCCCATGGGAACAGTCCAGCCCGAACTGCTAGGCCAGGTCTTCCCTGGACTGGAAACAAGCATCCTGGGACCGGTTTCGGGGTTTCACCCCTCATCAGCCAGGCTAGCTTGAATCCAGTGGCATGGGAAGCACGGGACCCACGTCTGGGCATACCCTTCCCACTTAGGGCGACAAAGCAAAAACAACAAGTGATGGACGGAATGTTGAACATTGTCAAACATTCACCCCCAGTACAGTGATCTGGGCCTAAATCCATCGTTTTTTTGCTGCCCATGCCATTCCAGTTTGGACCCAGCCATATGCAAATCAGTCTTGACCCTGTTCCCCATGGGAACAGTCCAGCCCGAACTGCTAGGCCAGGTCTTCCCTGGACTGGAAACAAGCATCCTGGGACCGGTTTCGGGGTTTCACCCCTCATCAGCCAGGCTAGCTTGAATCCAGTGGCATGGGAAGCACGGGACCCACGTCTGGGCATACCCTTCCCACTTAGGGCGACAAAGCAAAAACAACAAGTGATGGACGGAATGTTGAACATTGTCAAACATTCACCCCCAGTACAGTGATCTGGGCCTAAATCCATCGTTTTTTTGATGCCCATGCCATTCCAGTTTGGACCCAGCCATATGCAAATCAGTCTTGACCCTGTTCCCCATGGGAACAGTCCAGCCCGAACTGCTAGGCCAGGTCTTCCCTGGACTGGAAACAAGCATCCTGGGACCGGTTTCGGGGTTTCACCCCTCATCAGCCAGGCTAACTTGAATCCAGTGGCATGGGAAGCACGGGACCCACGTCTGGGCATACCCTTCCCACTTAGGGCGACAAAGCAAAAACAACAAGTGATGGACAGAATGTTGAACATTGTCAAACATTCACCCCCAGTACAGTGATCTGGGCCTAAATCCATCGTTTTTTTGCTGCCCATGCCATTCCAGTTTGGACCCAGCCATATGCAAATCAGTCTTGACCCTGTTCCCCATGGGAACAGTCCAGCCCGAACTGCTAGGCCAGGTCTTCCCTGGACTGGAAACAAGCATCCTGGGATCGGTTTCAGGGTTTCACCCCTCATCAGCCAGGCTAGCTTGAATCCAGTGGCATGGGAAGCACGGGACCCACGTCTGGGCATACCCTTCCCACTTAGGGCGACAAAGCAAAAACAACAAGTGATGGACGGAATGTTGAACATTGTCAAACATTCACCCCCAGTACAGTGATCTGGGCCTAAATCCATTGTTTTTTTGCTGCCCATGCCATTCCAGGTTGGACCCAGCAATATGCAAATCAGTCTTGACCCTGTTCCCCATGGGAACAGTCCAGCCCGAACTGCTAGGCCAGGTCTTCCCTGGACTGGAAACAAGCATCCTGGGACCGGTTTCGGGGTTTAGCTTGAATCCAGTTGCATGGGAAGCACGGGACCCACGTCTGGGCATACCCTTCCCACTTAGGGCGACAAAGCAAAAACAACAAGTGATGGACGGAATGTTGAACATTGTCAAACATTCACCCCCAGTACAGTGATCTGGGCTTAAATCCATTGTTTTTTTGCTGCCCATGCCATTCCAGTTTGGACCCAGCCATATGCAAATCAGTCTTGACCCTGTTCCCCATGGGAACAGTCCAGCCCGAACTGCTAGGCCAGGTCTTCCCTGGACTGGAAACAAGCATCCTGGGACCGGTTTCGGGGTTTCACCCCTCATCAGCCAGGCTAGCTTGAATCCAGTGGCATGGGAAGCACGGGACCCACGTCTGGGCATACCCTTCCCACTTAGGGCGACAAAGCAAAAACAACAAGTGATGGACGGAATGTTGAACATTGTCAAACATTCACCCCCAGTACAGTGATCTGGGCCTAAATCCATCGTTTTTTTGCTGTCCATGCCATTCCAGTTTGGACCCAGCCATATGCAAATCAGTCTTGACCCTGTTCCCCATGGGAACAGTCCAGCCCGAACTGCTAGGCCAGGTCTTCCCTGGACTGGAAACAAGCATCCTGGGACCGGTTTCGGGGTTTCACCCCTCATCAGCCAGGCTAACTTGAATCCAGTGGCATGGGAAGCACAGGACCCACGTCTGGGCATACCCTTCCCACTTAGGGCGACAAAGCAAAAACAACAAGTGATGGACGGAATGTTGAACATTGTCAAACATTCACCCCCAGTACAGTGATCTGGGCCTAAATCCATCATTTTTTTGCTGCCCATGCCATTCCAGTTTGGACCCAGCCATATGCAAATCAGTCTTGACCCTGTTCCCCATGGGAACAGTCCAGCCCGAACTGCTAGGCCAGGTCTTCCCAGGACTGGAAACAAGCATCCTGGGACCGGTTTCGGGGTTTCACCCCTCATCAGCCAGGCTAGCTTGAATCCAGTGGCATGGGAAGCACGGGACCCACGTCTGGGCATACCCTTCCCACTTAGGGCGACAAAGCAAAAACAACAAGTGATGGACGGAATGTTGAACATTGTCAAACATTCAACCCCAGTACAGTGATCTGGGCCTCAATCCATCGTTTTTTTGCTGCCCAGGCCATTCCAGTTTGGACCCAGCCATATGCAAATCAGTCTTGACCCTGTTCCCCATGGGAACAGTCCAGCCCGAACTGCTAGGCCAGGTCTTCCCTGGACTGGAAACAAGCATCCTGGGACCGGTTTCGGGGTTTCACCCCTCATCAGCCAGGCTAGCTTGAATCCAGTGGCATGGGAAGCACGGGACCCACGTCTGGGCATACCCTTCCCACTTAGGGCGACAAAGCAAAAACAACAAGTGATGGACGGAATGTGGAACATTGTCAAACATTCACCCCCAGTACAGTGATCTGGGCATAAATCCATCGTTTTTTTGCTGCCCATGCCATTCCAGTTTGGACCCAGCCATATGCAAATCAGTCTTGACCCTGTTCCCCATGGGAACAGTCCAGCCCGAACTGCTAGGCCAGGTCTTCCCTGGACTGGAAACAAGCATCCTGGGACCAGTTTCGGGGTTTCACCCCTCATCAGCCAGGCTAGCTTGAATCCAGTGGCATGGGAAGCACGGGACCCGCGTCTGGGCATACCCTTCCCACTTAGGGCGACAAAGCAAAAACAACAAGTGATGGACGGAATGTTGAACATTGTCAAACATTCACCCCCAGTACAGTGATCTGGGCCTAAATCCATCGTTTTTTTGCTGCCCATGCCATTCCAGTTTGGACCCAGCCATATGCAAATCAGTCTTGACCCTGTTCCCCATGGGAACAGTCCAGCCCGAACTGCTAGGCCAGGTCTTCCCTGGACTGGAAACAAGCATCCTGGGACCGGTTTCGGGGTTTCACCCCTCATCAGCCAGGCTAACTTGAATCCAGTGGCATGGGAAGCACGGGACCCACGTCTGGGCATACCCTTCCCACTTAGGGCGACAAAGCAAAAACAACAAGTGATGGACGGAATGTTGAACATTGTCAAACATTCACCCCCAGTACAGTGATCTGGGCCTAAATCCATCGTTTTTTTGCTGCCCATGCCATTCCAGTTTGGACCCAGCCATATGCAAATCAGTCTTGACCCTGTTCCCCATGGGAACAGTCCAGCCCGAACTGCTAGGCCAGGTCTTCCCTGGACTGGAAACAAGCATCCTGGGACCGGTTTCGGGGTTTCACCCCTCATCAGCCAGGCTAGCTTGAATCCAGTGGCATGGGAAGCACGGGACCCACGTCTGGGCATACCCTTCCCACTTAGGGCGACTAAGCAAAAACAACAAGTGATGGACGGAATGTTGAACATTATCAAACATTCACCCCCAGTACAGTGATCTGGGCCTAAGTCCATCGTTTTTTTGCTGCCCATGCCATTCCAGTTTGGACCAGCCATATACAAATCAGTCTTGACCCTGTTCCCCATGGGAACAGTCCAGCCCGAACTGCTAGGCCAGGCCTTCCCTGGACTGGAAACAAGCATCCTGGGACCGGTTTCGGTGTTTCACCCCTCATCAGCCAGGCTAGCTTGAATCCAGTGGCATGGGAAGCACGGGACCCACGTCTGGGCATACCCTTCCCACTTAGGGCGACAAAGCAAAAACAACAAGTGATGGACGGAATGTTGAACATTGTGAAACATTCACCCCCAGTACAGTGATCTGGGCCTAAATCCATCGTTTTTTTGCTGCCCATGCCATTCCAGTTTGGACCCAGCCATATGCAAATCAGTCTTGACCCTGTTCCCCATGGGAACAGTCCAGCCCGAACTGCTAGGCCAGGTCTTCCCTGGACTGGAAACAAGCATCCTGGGACCAGTTTTGGGGTTTCACCCCTCATCAGCCAGGCTAGCTTGAATCCAGTGGCATGGGAAGCACGGGACCCGCGTCTGGGCATACCCTTCCCACTTAGGGCGACAAAGCAAAAACAACAAGTGATGGACGGAATGTTGAACATTGTCAAACATTCACCCCCAGTACAGTGATCTGGGCCTAAATCCATCGTTTTTTTTCTGCCTATGCCATTCCAGTTTGGACCCAGCCATATGCAAATCAGCCTTGACCCTGTTCCCCATGGGAACAGTCCAGCCCGAACTGCTAGGCCAGGGCTTCCCTGGACTGGAAACAAGCATCCTGGGACCAGTTTCGGGGTTTCACCCCTCATCAGCCAGGCTAGCTTGAATCCAGTGGCATGGGAAGCACGGGACCCGCGTCTGGGCATACCCTTCCCACTTAGGGCGACAAAGCAAAAACAACAAGTGATGGACGGAATGTTGAACATTGTCAAACATTCACCCCCAGTACAGTGATCTGGGCCTAAATCCATCGTTTTTTTGCTGCCCATGCCATTCCAGTTTGGACCCAGCCATATGCAAATCAGTCTTGACCCTGTTCCCCATGGGAACAGTCCAGCCCGAACTGCTAGGCCAGGTCTTCCCTGGACTGGAAACAAGCATCCTGGGACCGGTTTCGGGGTTTCACTCCTCATCAGCCAGGCTAACTTGAATCCAGTGGCATGGGAAGCACGGGACCCACGTCTGGGCATACCCTTCCCACTTAGGGCGACAAAGCAAAAACAACAAGTGATGGACGGAATGTTGAACATTGTCAAACATTCACCCCCAGTACAGTGATCTGGGCCTAAATCCATCGTTTTTTTGCTGCCCATGCCATTCCAGTTTGGACCCAGCCATATGCAAATCAGTCTTGACCCTGTTCCCCATGGGAACAGTCCAGCCCGAACTGCTAGGCCAGGTCTTCCCTGGACTGGAAACAAGCATCCTGGGACCGGTTTCGGGGTTTCACCCCTCATCAGCCAGGCTAGCTTGAATCCAGTGGCATGGGAAGCACGGGACCCACGTCTGGGCATACCCTTCCCACTTAGGGCGACAAAGCAAAAACAACAAGTGATGGACGGAATGTTGAACATTGTCAAACATTCACCCCCAGTACAGTGATCTGGGCCTAAGTCCATCGTTTTTTTGCTGCCCATGCCATTCCAGTTTGGACCAGCCATATACAAATCAGTCTTGACCCTGTTCCCCATGGGAACAGTCCAGCCCGAACTGCTAGGCCAGGCCTTCCCTGGACTGGAAACAAGCATCCTGGGACCGGTTTCGGTGTTTCACCCCTCATCAGCCAGGCTAGCTTGAATCCAGTGGCATGGGAAGCACGGGACCCACGTCTGGGCATACCCTTCCCACTTAGGGCGACAAAGCAAAAACAACAAGTGATGGACGGAATGTTGAACATTGTCAAACATTCACCCCCAGTACAGTGATCTGGGCCTAAATCCATCGTTTTTTTGCTGCCCATGCCATTCCAGTTTGGACCCAGCCATATGCAAATCAGTCTTGACCCTGTTCCCCATGGGAACAGTCCAGCCCGAACTGCTAGGCCAGGTCTTCCCTGGACTGGAAACAAGCATCCTGGGACCAGTTTTGGGGTTTCACCCCTCATCAGCCAGGCTAGCTTGAATCCAGTGGCATGGGAAGCACGGGACCCGCGTCTGGGCATACCCTTCCCACTTAGGGCGACAAAGCAAAAACAACAAGTGATGGACGGAATGTTGAACATTGTCAAACATTCACCCCCAGTACAGTGATCTGGGCCTAAATCCATCGTTTTTTTTCTGCCTATGCCATTCCAGTTTGGACCCAGCCATATGCAAATCAGTCTTGACCCTGTTCCCCATGGGAACAGTCCAGCCCGAACTGCTAGGCCAGGTCTTCCCTGGACTGGAAACAAGCATCCTGGGACCAGCTTCGGGGTTTCACCCCTCATCAGCCATGCTAGCTTGAATCCAGTGGCATGGGAAGCACGGGACCCACGTCTGGGCATACCCTTCCCACTTAGAGCGACAAAGCAAAAACAACAAGTGATGGACGGAATGTTGAACATTGTCAAACATTCACCCCCAGTACAGTGATCTGGGCCTAAGTCCATCGTTTTTTTGCTGCCCATGCCATTCCAGTTTGGACCCAGCCATATACAAATCAGTCTTGACCCTGTTCCCCATGGGAACAGTCCAGCCCGAACTGCTAGGCCAGGCCTTCCCTGGACTGGAAACAAGCATCCTGGGACCGGTTTCGGGGTTTCACCCCTCATCAGCCAGGCTAGCTTGAATCCAGTGGCATGGGAAGCACGGGACCCACGTCTGGGCATACCCTTCCCACTTAGGGCGACAAAGCAAAAACAACAAGTGATGGACGGAATGTTGAACATTGTCAAACATTCACCCCCAGTACAGTGATCTGGGCCTAAATCCATCGTTTTTTTGCTGCCCATGCCATTCCAGTTTGGACCCAGCCATATGCAAATCAGTCTTGACCCTGTTCCCCATGGGAACAGTCCAGCCCGAACTGCTAGGCCAGGTCTTCCCTGGACTGGAAACAAGCATCCTGGGACCAGTTTTGGGGTTTCACCCCTCATCAGCCAGGCTAGCTTGAATCCAGTGGCATGGGAAGCACGGGACCCGCGTCTGGGCATACCCTTCCCACTTAGGGCGACAAAGCAAAAACAACAAGTGATGGACGGAATGTTGAACATTGTCAAACATTCACCCCCAGTACAGTGATCTGGGCCTAAATCCATCGTTTTTTTTCTGCCCATGCCATTCCAGTTTGGACCCAGCCATATGCAAATCAGTCTTGACCCTGTTCCCCATGGGAACAGTCCAGCCCGAACTGCTAGGCCAGGTCTTCCCTGGACTGGAAACAAGCATCCTGGGACCGGTTTCGGGGTTTCACCCCTCATCAGCCAGGCTAGCTTGAATCCAGTGGCATGGGAAGCACGGGACCCACGTCTGGGCATACCCTTCCCACTTAGAGCGACAAAGCAAAAACAACAAGTGATGGACGGAATGTTGAACATTGTCAAACATTCACCCCCAGTACAGTGATCTGGGCCTAAATCCATCGTTTTTTTGCTGCCCATGCCATTCCAGTTTGGACCCAGCCATATGCAAATCAGTCTTGACCCTCTTCCCCATGGGAACAGTCCAGCCCGAACTGCTAGGCCAGGTCTTCCCTGGACTGGAAACAAGCATCCTGGGACCGGTTTCGGGGTTTCACCCCTCATCAGCCAGGCTAGCTTGAATCCAGTGGCATGGGAAGCACGGGACCCAAGTCTGGGCATACCCTTCCCACTTAGGGCGACAAAGCAAAAACAACAAGTGATGGACGGAATGTTGAACATTGTCAAACATTCACCCCCAGTACAATGATCTGGGCCTAAATCCATCGTTTTTTTGCTGCCCATGCCATTCCAGTTTGGACCCAGCCATATGCAAATCAGTCTTGACCCTGTTCCCCATGGGAACAGTCCAGCCCGAACTGCTAGGCCAGGTCTTCCCTGGACTGGAAACAAGCATCCTGGGACCGGTTTCGGGGTTTCACCCCTCATCAGCAAGGCTAGCTTGAATCCAGTGGCATGGGAAGCACGGGACCCACGTCTGGGCATACCCTTCCCACTTAGGGCGACAAAGCAAAAACAACAAGTGATGGACGGAATGTTGAACATTGTCAAACATTCACCCCCAGTACAGTGATCTGGGCCTAAATCCATCGTTTTTTTGCAGCCCATGCCATTCCAGTTTGGACCCAGCCATATGCAAATCAGTCTTGACCCTGTTCCCCATGGGAACAGTCCAGCCCGAACTGCTAGGCCAGGTCTTCCCTGGACTGGAAACAAGCATCCTGGGACCGGTTTCGGGGTTTCACCCCTCATCAGCCAGGCTAGCTTGAATCCAGTGGCATGGGAAGCACGGGACCCACGTCTGGGCATACTCTTCCCACTTAGGGCGACAAAGCAAAAACAACAAGTGATGGACGGAATGTTGAACATTGTCAAACATTCACCCCCAGTACAGTGATCTGGGCCTAAATCCATCGTTTTTTTGCTGCCCATGCCATTCCAGTTTGGACCCAGCCATATGCAAATCAGTCTTGACCCTGTACCCCATGGGAACAGTCCAGCCCGAACTGCTAGGCCAGGTCTTCCCTGGACTGGAAACAAGCATCCTGGGACCAGTTTCGGGGTTTCACCCCTCATCAGCCAGGCTAACTTGAATCCAATGGCATGGGAAGCACGGGACCCACGTCTGGGCATACCCTTCCCACTTAGGGCGACAAAGCAAAAACAACAAGTGATGGACGGAATGTTGAACATTGTCAAACATTCACCCCCAGTACAGTGATCTGGGCCTAAATCCATCGTTTTTTTGCTGCCCATGCCATTCCAGTTTGGACCCAGCAATATCCAAATCAGTCTTGACCCTGTTCCCCATGGGAACAGTCCAGCCCGAACTGCTAGGCCAGGTCTTCCCTGGACTGGAAACAAGCATCCTGGGACCGGTTTCGGGGTTTCACACCTCATCAGCCAGGCTAGCTTGAATCCAGTGGCATGGGAAGCACGGGACCCACGTCTGGGCATACCCTTCCCACTTAGGGCGACAAAGCAAAAACAACAAGTGATGGACGGAATGTTGAACATTGTCAAACATTCACCCCCAGTACAGTGATCTGGGCCTAAATCCATCGTTTTTTTGCTGCCCATGCCATTCCAGTTTGGACCCAGCCATATGCAAATCAGTCTTGACCCTGTTCCCCATGGGAACAGTCCAGCCCGAACTGCTAGGCCAGGTCTTCCCTGGACTGGAAACAAGCATCCTGGGACCGGTTTCGGGGTTTCACACCTCATCAGCCAGGCTAGCTTGAATCCAGTGGCATGGGAAGCACGGGACCCACGTCTGGGCATACCCTTCCCACTTAGGGCGACAAAGCAAAAACAACAAGTGATGGACGGAATGTTGAACATTGTCAAACATTCACCCCCAGTACAGTGATCTGGGCCTAAATCCATCGTTTTTTGCTGCCCATGCCATTCCAGTTTGGACCCAGCCATATGCAAATCAGTCTTGACCCTGTTCCCCATGGGAACAGTCCAGCCCGAACTGCTAGGCCAGGTCTTCCCTGGACTGGAAACAAGCATCCTGGGACCGGTTTCGGGGTTTCACCCCTCATCAGCCAGGCTAACTTGAATCCAATGGCATGGGAAGCACGGGACCCACGTCTGGGCATACCCTTCCCACTTAGGGCGACAAAGCAAAAACAACAAGTGATGGACGGAATGTTGAACATTGTCAAACATTCACCCCCAGTACAGTGATCTGGGCCTAAATCCATCGTTTTTTTGCTGCCCATGCCATTCCAGTTTGGACCCAGCCATATGCAAATCAGTCTTGACCCTGTTCCCCATGGGAACAGTCCAGCCCGAACTGCTAGGCCAGGTCTTCCCTGGACTGGAAACAAGCATCCTGGGACCGGTTTCGGGGTTTCACCCCTCATCAGCCAGGCTAGCTTGAATCCAGTGGCATGGGAAGCACGGGACCCACGTCTGGGCATACCCTTCCCACTTAGGGCGACAAAGCAAAAACAACAAGTGATGGACGGAATGTTGAACATTGTCAAACATTCACCCCCAGTACAGTGATCTGGGCCTAAATCCATCGTTTTTTTGCTGCCCATGCCATTCCAGTTTGGACCCAGCCATATGCAAATCAGTCTTGACCCTGTTCCCCATGGGAACAATCCAGCCCGAACTGCTAGGCCAGGTCTTCCCTGGACTGGAAACAAGCATCCTGGGACCGGTTTCTGGGTTTCACCCCTCATCAGCCAGGCTAGCTTGAATCCAGTGGCATGGGAAGCACGGGACCCACGTCTGGGCATACCCTTCCCACTTAGGGCGACAAAGCAAAAACAACAAGTGATGGACGGAATGTTGAACATTGTCAAACATTCACCCCCAGTACAGTGATCTGGGCCTAAATCCATCGTTTTTTTGCTGCCCATGCCATTCCAGTTTGGACCCAGCCATATGCAAATCAGTCTTGACCCTGTACCCCATGGGAACAGTCCAGCCCGAACTGCTAGGCCAGGTCTTCCCTGGACTGGAAACAAGCATCCTGGGACCAGTTTCGGGGTTTCACCCCTCATCAGCGAGGCTAACTTGAATCCAATGACATGGGAAGCACGGGACCCACGTCTGGGCATACCCTTCCCATTTAGGGCGACAAAGCAAAAACAACAAGTGATGGACGGAATGTTGAACACTGTCAAACATTCACCCCCAGTACAGTGATCTGGGCCTAAATCCATCGTTTTTTTGCTGCCCATGCCATTCCAGTTTGGACCCAGCCATATGCAAATCAGTCTTGACCCTGTTCCCCATGGGAACAGTCCAGCCCGAACTGCTAAGCCAGGTCTTCCCTGGACAGGAAACAAGCATCCTGGGACCGGTTTCGGGGTTTCACCCCTCATCAGCCAGGCTAGCTTGAATCCAGTGGCATGGGAAGCACGGGACCCACGTCTGGGCATACCCTTCCCACTTAGGGCGACAAAGCAAAAACAACAAGTGATGGACGGAATGTTGAACATTGTCAAACATTCACCCCCAGTACAGTGATCTGGGCCTAAATCCATTGTTTTTTTGCTGCCCATGCCATTCCAGTTTGGACCCAGCCATATGCAAATCAGTCTTGACCCTGTTCCCCATGGGAACAGTCCAGCCCGAACTGCTAGGCCAGGTCTTCCCTGGAATGGAAACAAGCATCCTGGGACCGGTTTCCGGGTTTCACCCCTCATCAGCCAGGCTAGCTTGAATCCAGTGGCATGGGAAGCACGGGACCCACGTCTGGGCATACCCTTCCCACTTAGGGCGACAAAGCAAAAACAACAAGTGATGGACGGAATGTTGAACATTGTCAAACATTCACCCCCAGTACAGTGATCTGGGCCTAAATCCATCGTTTTTTTGCTGCCCATGCCATTCCAGTTTGGATCCAGCCATATGCAAATCAGTCTTGACCCTGTTCCCCATGGGAACAGTCCAGCCCGAACTGCTAGGCCAGGTCTTCCCTGGACTGGAAACAAGCATCCTGGGACCGGTTTCGGGGTTTCACCCCTCATCAGCCAGGCTAGCTTGAATCCAGTGGCATGGGAAGCACGGGACCCACGTCTGGGCATACTCTTCCCACTTAGGGCGACAAAGCAAAAACAACAAGTGATGGACGGAATGTTGAACATTGTCAAACATTCACCCCCAGTACAGTGATCTGGGCCTAAATCCATCGTTTTTTTGCTGCCCATGCCATTCCAGTTTGGACCCAGCCATATGCAAATCAGTCTTGACCCTGTTCCCCATGGGAACAGTCCAGCCCGAACTGCTAGGCCAGGTCTTCCCTGGACTGGAAACAAGCATCCTGGGACCGGTTTCGGGGTTTCACCCCTCATCAGCCAGGCTAGCTTGAATCCAGTGGCATAGGAAGCACGGGACCCACGTCTGGGCATACCCTTCCCACTTAGGGCGACAAAGCAAAAACAACAAGTGATGGACGGAATGTTGAACATTGTCAAACATTCACCCCCAGTACAGTGATCTGGGCCTAAATCCATCGTTTTTTTGCTGCCCATGCCATTCCAGTTTGGACCCAGCCATATGCAAATCAGTCTTGACCCTGTTCCCCATGGGAACAGTCCAGCCCGAACTGCTAGGCCAGGTCTTCCCTGGACTGGAAACAAGCATCCTGGGACCGGTTTCGGGGTTTCACCCCTCATCAGCCAGGCTAGCTTGAATCCAGTGGCATGAGAAGCACGGGACCCACGTCTGGGCATACCCTTCCCACTTAGGGCGACAAAGCAAAAACAACAAGTGATGGACGGAATGTTGAACATTGTCAAACATTCACCCCCAGTACAGTGATCTGGGCCTAAATCCATCGTTTTTTTGCTGCCCATGCCATTCCAGTTTGGACCCAGCCATATGCAAATCAGTCTTGACCCTGTTCCCCATGGGAACAGTCCAGCCCGAACTGCTAGGCCAGGTCTTCCCTGGACTGGAAACAAGCATCCTGGGACCGGTTTCGGGGTTTCACCCCTCATCAGCCAGGCTAACTTGAATCCAGTGGCATGGGAAGCACGGGACCCACGTCTGGGCATACCCTTCCCACTTAGGGCGACAAAGCAAAAACAACAAGTGATGGACGGAATGTGGAACATTGTCAAACATTCACCCCCAGTACAGTGATCTGGGCATAAATCCATCGTTTTTTTGCTGCCCATGCCATTCCAGTTTGGACCCAGCCATATGCAAATCAGTCTTGACCCTGTTCCCCATGGGAACAGTCCAGCCCGAACTGCTAGGCCAGGTCTTCCCTGGACTGGAAACAAGCATCCTGGGACCGGTTTCGGGGTTTCACCCCTCATCAGCCAGGCTAGCTTGAATCCAGTGGCATAGGAAGCACGGGACCCACGTCTGGGCATACCCTTCCCACTTAGGGCGACAAAGCAAAAACAACAAGTGATGGACGGAATGTTGAACATTGTCAAACATTCACCCCCAGTACAGTGATCTGGGCCTAAATCCATCGTTTTTTTGCTGCCCATGCCATTCCAGTTTGGACCCAGCCATATGCAAATCAGTCTTGACCCTGTTCCCCATGGGAACAGTCCAGCCCGAACTGCTAGGCCAGGTCTTCCCTGGACTGGAAACAAGCATCCTGGGACCGGTTTCGGGGTTTCACCCCTCATCAGCCAGGCTAACTTGAATCCAGTGGCATGGGAAGCACGGGACCCACGTCTGGGCATACCCTTCCCACTTAGGGCGACAAAGCAAAAACAACAAGTGATGGACGGAATGTGGAACATTGTCAAACATTCACCCCCAGTACAGTGATCTGGGCATAAATCCATCGTTTTTTTGCTGCCCATGCCATTCCAGTTTGGACCCAGCCATATGCAAATCAGTCTTGACCCTGTTCCCCATGGGAACAGTCCAGCCCGAACTGCTAGGCCAGGTCTTCCCTGGAATGGAAACAAGCATCCTGGGACCGGTTTCGGGGTTTCACCCCTCATCAGCCAGGCTAGCTTGAATCCAGTGGCATGGGAAGCACGGGACCCACGTCTGGGGATACCCTTCCCACTTAGGGCGACAAAGCAAAAACAACAAGTGATGGACGGAATGTTGAACATTGTCAAACATTCACCCCCAGTACAGTGATCTGGGCCTAAATCCATCGTTTTTTTGCTGCCCATGCCATTCCAGTTTGGACCCAGCCATATGCAAATCAGTCTTGACCCTGTTCCCCATGGGAACAGTCCAGCCCAAACTGCTAGGCCAGGTCTTCCCTGGACTGGAAACAAGCATCCTGGGACCGGTTTCGGGGTTTCACCCCTCATCAGCCAGGCTAGCTTGAATCCTGTGGCATGGGAAGCACGGGACCCACGTCTGGGCATACCCTTCCCACTTAGGGCGACAAAGCAAAAACAACAAGTGATGGACGGAATGTTGAACATTGTCAAACATTCACCCCCAGTACAGTGATCTGGGCCTAAATCCATCGTTTTTTTGCTGCCCATGCCATTCCAGTTTGGACCCAGCCATATGCAAATCAGTCTTGACCCTGTTCCCCATGGGAACAGTCCAGCCCGAACTGCTAGGCCAGGTCTTCCCTGGACTGGAAACAAGCATCCTGGGACCGGTTTCGGGGTTTCACCCCTCATCAGCCAGGCTAGCTTGAATCCAGTGGCATGGGAAGCACGGGACCCACGTCTGGGCATACCCTTCCCACTTAGGGCGACAAAGCAAAAACAACAAGTGATGGACGGAATGTTGAACATTGTCAAACATTCACCCCCAGTACAGTGATCTGGGCCTAAATCCATCGTTTTTTTGCTGCCCATGCCATTCCAGTTTGGACACAGCCATATGCAAATCAGTCTTGACCCTGTTCCCCATGGGAACAGTCCAGCCCGAACTGCTAGGCCAGGTCTTCCCTGGACTGGAAACAAGCATCCTGGGACCGGTTTCGGGGTTTCACCCCTCATCAGCCAGGCTAGCTTGAATCCAGTGGCATGGGAAGCACGGGACCCACGTCTGGGCATACCCTTCCCACTTAGGGCGACAAAGCAAAAACAACAAGTGATGGACGGAATGTTGAACATTGTCAAACATTCACCCCCAGTACAGTGATCTGGGCCTAAATCCATCGTTTTTTTGATGCCCATGCCATTCCAGTTTGGACCCAGCCATATGCAAATCAGTCTTGACCCTGTTCCCCATGGGAACAGTCCAGCCCGAACTGCTAGGCCAGGTCTTCCCTGGACTGGAAACAAGCATCCTGGGACCGGTTTCGGGGTTTCACCCCTCATCAGCCAGGCTAACTTGAATCCAGTGGCATGGGAAGCACGGGACCCACGTCTGGGCATACCCTTCCCACTTAGGGCAACAAAGCAAAAACAACAAGTGATGGACAGAATGTTGAACATTGTCAAACATTCACCCCCAGTACAGTGATCTGGGCCTAAATCCATCGTTTTTTTGCTGCCCATGCCATTCCAGTTTGGACCCAGCCATATGCAAATCAGTCTTGACCCTGTTCCCCATGGGAACAGTCCAGCCCGAACTGCTAGGCCAGGTCTTCCCTGGACTGGAAACAAGCATCCTGGGATCGGTTTCAGGGTTTCACCCCTCATCAGCCAGGCTAGCTTGAATCCAGTGGCATGGGAAGCACGGGACCCACGTCTGGGCATACCCTTCCCACTTAGGGCGACAAAGCAAAAACAACAAGTGATGGACGGAATGTTGAACATTGTCAAACATTCACCCCCAGTACAGTGATCTGGGCCTAAATCCATCGTTTTTTTGCTGCCCATGCCATTCCAGTTTGGACCCAGCCATATGCAAATCAGTCTTGACCCTGTTCCCCATGGGAACAGTCCAGCCCGAACTGCTAGGCCAGGTCTTCCCTGGACTGGAAACAAGCATCCTGGGACCGGTTTCGGGGTTTCACCCCTCATCAGCCAGGCTAGCTTGAATCCAGTGGCATGGGAAGCACGGGACCCACGTCTGGGCATACCCTTCCCACTTAGGGCGACAAAGCAAAAACAACAAGTGATGGACGGAATGTTGAACATTGTCAAACATTCACCCCCAGTACAGTGATCTGGGCTTAAATCCATCGTTTTTTTGCTGCCCATGCCATTCCAGTTTGGACCCAGCCATATGCAAATCAGTCTTGACCCTGTTCCCCATGGGAACAGTCCAGCCCGTACTGCTAGGCCAGGTCTTCCCTGGACTGGAAACAAGCATCCTGGGACCGGTTTCGGGGTTTCACCCCTCATCAGCCAGGCTAGCTTGAATCCAGTGGCATGGGAAGCACGGGACCCACGTCTGGGCATACCCTTCCCACTTAGGGCGACAAAGCAAAAACAACAAGTGATGGACGGAATGTTGAACATTGTCAAACATTCACCCCCAGTACAGTGATCTGGGCCTAAATCCATCGTTTTTTTGCTGTCCATGCCATTCCAGTTTGGACCCAGCCATATGCAAATCAGTCTTGACCCTGTTCCCCATGGGAACAGTCCAGCCCGAACTGCTAGGCCAGGTCTTCCCTGGACTGGAAACAAGCATCCTGGGACCGGTTTCGGGGTTTCACCCCTCATCAGCCAGGCTAACTTGAATCCAGTGGCATGGGAAGCACAGGACCCACGTCTGGGCATACCCTTCCCACTTAGGGCGACAAAGCAAAAACAACAAGTGATGGACGGAATGTTGAACATTGTCAAACATTCACCCCCAGTACAGTGATCTGGGCCTAAATCCATCATTTTTTTGCTGCCCATGCCATTCCAGTTTGGACCCAGCCATATGCAAATCAGTCTTGACCCTGTTCCCCATGGGAACAGTCCAGCCCGAACTGCTAGGCCAGGTCTTCCCTGGACTGGAAACAATCATCCTGGGACCGGTTTCGGGGTTTCACCCCTCATCAGCCAGGCTAGCTTGAATCCAGTGGCATGGGAAGCACGGGACCCACGTCTGGGCATACCCTTCCCACTTAGGGCGACAAAGCAAAAACAACAAGTGATGGACGGAATGTTGAACATTGTCAAACATTCAACCCCAGTACAGTGATCTGGGCCTCAATCCATCGTTTTTTTGCTGCCCAGGCCATTCCAGTTTGGACCCAGCCATATGCAAATCAGTCTTGACCCTGTTCCCCATGGGAACAGTCCAGCCCGAACTGCTAGGCCAGGTCTTCCCTGGACTGGAAACAAGCATCCTGGGACCGGTTTCGGGGTTTCACCCCTCATCAGCCAGGCTAGCTTGAATCCAGTGGCATGGGAAGCACGGGACCCACGTCTGGGCATACCCTTCCCACTTAGGGCGACAAAGCAAAAACAACAAGTGATGGACGGAATGTGGAACATTGTCAAACATTCACCCCCAGTACAGTGATCTGGGCATAAATCCATCGTTTTTTTGCTGCCCATGCCATTCCAGTTTGGACCCAGCCATATGCAAATCAGTCTTGACCCTGTTCCCCATGGGAACAGTCCAGCCCGAACTGCTAGGCCAGGTCTTCCCTGGACTGGAAACAAGCATCCTGGGACCAGTTTCGGGGTTTCACCCCTCATCAGCCAGGCTAGCTTGAATCCAGTGGCATGGGAAGCACGGGACCCGCGTCTGGGCATACCCTTCCCACTTAGGGCGACAAAGCAAAAACAACAAGTGATGGACGGAATGTTGAACATTGTCAAACATTCACCCCCAGTACAGTGATCTGGGCCTAAATCCATCGTTTTTTTGCTGCCCATGCCATTCCAGTTTGGACCCAGCCATATGCAAATCAGTCTTGACCCTGTTCCCCATGGGAACAGTCCAGCCCGAACTGCTAGGCCAGGTCTTCCCTGGACTGGAAACAAGCATCCTGGGACCGGTTTCGGGGTTTCACCCCTCATCAGCCAGGCTAACTTGAATCCAGTGGCATGGGAAGCACGGGACCCACGTCTGGGCATACCCTTCCCACTTAGGGCGACAAAGCAAAAACAACAAGTGATGGACGGAATGTTGAACATTGTCAAACATTCACCCCCAGTACAGTGATCTGGGCCTAAATCCATCGTTTTTTTGCTGCCCATGCCATTCCAGTTTGGACCCAGCCATATGCAAATCAGTCTTGATCCTGTTCCCCATGGGAACAGTCCAGCCCGAACTGCTAGGCCAGGTCTTCCCTGGACTGGAAACAAGCATCCTGGGACCGGTTTCGGGGTTTCACCCCTCATCAGCCAGGCTAGCTTGAATCCAGTGGCATGGGAAGCACGGGACCCACGTCTGGGCATACCCTTCCCACTTAGGGCGACAAAGCAAAAACAACAAGTGATGGACGGAATGTTGAACATTGTCAAACATTCACCCCCAGTACAGTGATCTGGGCCTAAGTCCATCGTTTTTTTGCTGCCCATGCCATTCCAGTTTGGACCCAGCCATATACAAATCAGTCTTGACCCTGTTCCCCATGGGAACAGTCCAGCCCGAACTGCTAGGCCAGGCCTTCCCTGGACTGGAAACAAGCATCCTGGGACCGGTTTCGGTGTTTCACCCCTCATCAGCCAGGCTAGCTTGAATCCAGTGGCATGGGAAGCACGGGACCCACGTCTGGGCATACCCTTCCCACTTAGGGCGACAAAGCAAAAACAACAAGTGATGGACGGAATGTTGAACATTGTCAAACATTCACCCCCAGTACAGTGATCTGGGCCTAAATCCATCGTTTTTTTGCTGCCCATGCCATTCCAGTTTGGACCCAGCCATATGCAAATCAGTCTTGACCCTGTTCCCCATGGGAACAGTCCAGCCCGAACTGCTAGGCCAGGTCTTCCCTGGACTGGAAACAAGCATCCTGGGACCAGTTTTGGGGTTTCACCCCTCATCAGCCAGGCTAGCTTGAATCCAGTGGCATGGGAAGCACGGGACCCGCGTCTGGGCATATCCTTCCCACTTAGGGCGACAAAGCAAAAACAACAAGTGATGGACGGAATGTTGAACATTGTCAAACATTCACCCCCAGTACAGTGATCTGGGCCTAAATCCATCGTTTTTTTTCTGCCCATGCCATTCCAGTTTGGACCCAGCCATATGCAAATCAGTCTTGACCCTGTTCCCCATGGGAACAGTCCAGCCCGAACTGCTAGGCCAGGTCTTCCCTGGACTGGAAACAAGCATCCTGGGACCGGTTTCGGGGTTTCACCCCTCATCAGCCAGGCTAGCTTGAATCCAGTGGCATGGGAAGCACGGGACCCACGTCTGGGCATACCCTTCCCACTTAGAGCGACAAAGCAAAAACAACAAGTGATGGACGGAATGTTGAACATTGTCAAACATTCACCCCCAGTACAGTGATCTGGGCCTAAGTCCATCGTTTTTTTGCTGCCCATGCCATTCCAGTTTGGACCCAGCCATATACAAATCAGTCTTGACCCTGTTCCCCATGGGAACAGTCCAGCCCGAACTGCTAGGCCAGGCCTTCCCTGGACTGGAAACAAGCATCCTGGGACCGGTTTCGGGGTTTCACCCCTCATCAGCCAGGCTAGCTTGAATCCAGTGGCATGGGAAGCACGGGACCCACGTCTGGGCATACCCTTCCCACTTAGGGCGACAAAGCAAAAACAACAAGTGATGGACGGAATGTTGAACATTGTCAAACATTCACCCCCAGTACAGTGATCTGGGCCTAAATCCATCGTTTTTTTGCTGCCCATGCCATTCCAGTTTGGACCCAGCCATATGCAAATCAGTCTTGACCCTGTTCCCCATGGGAACAGTCCAGCCCGAACTGCTAGGCCAGGTCTTCCCTGGACTGGAAACAAGCATCCTGGGACCAGTTTTGGGGTTTCACCCCTCATCAGCCACGCTAGCTTGAATCCAGTGGCATGGGAAGCACGGGACCCGCGTCTGGGCATACCCTTCCCACTTAGGGCGACAAAGCAAAAACAACAAGTGATGGACGGAATGTTGAACATTGTCAAACATTCACCCCCAGTACAGTGATCTGGGCCTAAATCCATCGTTTTTTTTCTGCCCATGCCATTCCAGTTTGGACCCAGCCATATGCAAATCAGTCTTGACCCTGTTCCCCATGGGAACAGTCCAGCCCGAACTGCTAGGCCAGGTCTTCCCTGGACTGGAAACAAGCATCCTGGGATCGGTTTCAGGGTTTCACCCCTCATCAGCCAGGCTAGCTTGAATCCAGTGGCATGGGAAGCACGGGACCCACGTCTGGGCATACCCTTCCCACTTAGGGCGACAAAGCAAAAACAACAAGTGATGGACGGAATGTTGAACATTGTCAAACATTCACCCCCAGTACAGTGATCTGGGCCTAAATCCATCGTTTTTTTGCTGCCCATGCCATTCCAGTTTGGACCCAGCCATATGCAAATCAGTCTTGACCCTGTTCCCCATGGGAACAGTCCAGCCCGAACTGCTAGGCCAGGTCTTCCCTGGACTGGAAACAAGCATCCTGGGACCGGTTTCGGGGTTTCACCCCTCATCAGCCAGGCTAGCTTGAATCCAGTGGCATGGGAAGCACGGGACCCACGTCTGGGCATACCCTTCCCACTTAGGGCGACAAAGCAAAAACAACAAGTGATGGACGGAATGTTGAACATTGTCAAACATTCACCCCCAGTACAGTGATCTGGGCTTAAATCCATCGTTTTTTTGCTGCCCATGCCATTCCAGTTTGGACCCAGCCATATGCAAATCAGTCTTGACCCTGTTCCCCATGGGAACAGTCCAGCCCGAACTGCTAGGCCAGGTCTTCCCTGGACTGGAAACAAGCATCCTGGGACCGGTTTCGGGGTTTCACCCCTCATCAGCCAGGCTAGCTTGATTCCAGTGGCATGGGAAGCACGGGACCCACGTCTGGGCATACCCTTCCCACTTAGGGCGACAAAGCAAAAACAACAAGTGATGGACGGAATGTTGAACATTGTCAAACATTCACCCCCAGTACAGTGATCTGGGCCTAAATCCATCGTTTTTTTGCTGCCCATGCCATTCCAGTTTGGACCCAGCCATATGCAAATCAGTCTTGACCCTGTTCCCCATGGGAACAGTCCAGCCCGAACTGCTAGGCCAGGTCTTCCCTGGACTGGAAACAAGCATCCTGGGACCGGTTTCGGGGTTTCACCCCTCATCAGCCAGGCTAGCTTGAATCCAGTGGCATAGGAAGCACGGGACCCACGTCTGGGCATACCCTTCCCACTTAGGGCGACAAAGCAAAAACAACAAGTGATGGACGGAATGTTGAACATTGTCAAACATTCACCCCCAGTACAGTGATCTGGGCCTAAATCCATCGTTTTTTTGCTGCCCATGCCATTCCAGTTTGGACCCAGCCATATGCAAATCAGTCTTGACCCTGTTCCCCATGGGAACAGTCCAGCCCGAACTGCTAGGCCAGGTCTTCCCTGGACTGGAAACAAGCATCCTGGGACCGGTTTCGGGGTTTCACCCCTCATCAGCCAGGCTAGCTTGAATCCAGTGGCATGAGAAGCACGGGACCCACGTCTGGGCATACCCTTCCCACTTAGGGCGACAAAGCAAAAACAACAAGTGATGGACGGAATGTTGAACATTGTCAAACATTCACCCCCAGTACAGTGATCTGGGCTTAAATCCATCGTTTTTTTGCTGCCCATGCCATTCCAGTTTGGACCCAGCCATATGCAAATCAGTCTTGACCCTGTTCCCCATGGGAACAGTCCAGCCCGAACTGCTAGGCCAGGTCTTCCCTGGACTGGAAACAAGCATCCTGGGACCGGTTTCGGGGTTTCACCCCTCATCAGCCAGGCTAGCTTGAATCCAGTGGCATGGGAAGCACGGGACCCACGTCTGGGCATACCCTTCCCACTTAGGGCGACAAAGCAAAAACAACAAGTGATGGACGGAATGTTGAACATTGTCAAACATTCACCCCCAGTACAGTGATCTGGGCCTAAGTCCATCGTTTTTTTGCTGCCCATGCCATTCCAGTTTGGACCCAGCCATATACAAATCAGTCTTGACCCTGTTCCCCATGGGAACAGTCCAGCCCGAACTGCTAGGCCAGGCCTTCCCTGGACTGGAAACAAGCATCCTGGGACCGGTTTCGGTGTTTCACCCCTCATCAGCCAGGCTAGCTTGAATCCAGTGGCATGGGAAGCACGGGACCCACGTCTGGGCATACCCTTCCCACTTAGGGCGACAAAGCAAAAACAACAAGTGATGGACGGAATGTTGAACATTGTCAAACATTCACCCCCAGTACAGTGATCTGGGCCTAAATCCATCGTTTTTTTGCTGCCCATGCCATTCCAGTTTGGACCCAGCCATATGCAAATCAGTCTTGACCCTGTTCCCCATGGGAACAGTCCAGCCCGAACTGCTAGGCCAGGTCTTCCCTGGACTGGAAACAAGCATCCTGGGACCAGTTTTGGGGTTTCACCCCTCATCAGCCAGGCTAGCTTGAATCCAGTGGCATGGGAAGCACGGGACCCGCGTCTGGGCATACCCTTCCCACTTAGGGCGACAAAGCAAAAACAACAAGTGATGGACGGAATGTTGAACATTGTCAAACATTCACCCCCAGTACAGTGATCTGGGCCTAAATCCATCGTTTTTTTTCTGCCCATGCCATTCCAGTTTGGACCCAGCCATATGCAAATCAGTCTTGACCCTGTTCCCCATGGGAACAGTCCAGCCCGAACTGCTAGGCCAGGTCTTCCCTGGACTGGAAACAAGCATCCTGGGACCGGTTTCGGGGTTTCACCCCTCATCAGCCAGGCTAGCTTGAATCCAGTGGCATGGGAAGCACGGGACCCACGTCTGGGCATACCCTTCCCACTTAGAGCGACAAAGCAAAAACAACAAGTGATGGACGGAATGTTGAACATTGTCAAACATTCACCCCCAGTACAGTGATCTGGGCCTAAGTCCATCGTTTTTTTGCTGCCCATGCCATTCCAGTTTGGACCCAGCCATATACAAATCAGTCTTGACCCTGTTCCCCATGGGAACAGTCCAGCCCGAACTGCTAGGCCAGGCCTTCCCTGGACTGGAAACAAGCATCCTGGGACCGGTTTCGGGGTTTCACCCCTCATCAGCCAGGCTAGCTTGAATCCAGTGGCATGGGAAGCACGGGACCCACGTCTGGGCATACCCTTCCCACTTAGGGCGACAAAGCAAAAACAACAAGTGATGGACGGAATGTTGAACATTGTCAAACATTCACCCCCAGTACAGTGATCTGGGCCTAAATCCATCGTTTTTTTGCTGCCCATGCCATTCCAGTTTGGACCCAGCCATATGCAAATCAGTCTTGACCCTGTTCCCCATGGGAACAGTCCAGCCCGAACTGCTAGGCCAGGTCTTCCCTGGACTGGAAACAAGCATCCTGGGACCAGTTTTGGGGTTTCACCCCTCATCAGCCAGGCTAGCTTGAATCCAGTGGCATGGGAAGCACGGGACCGGCGTCTGGGCATACCCTTCCCACTTAGGGCGACAAAGCAAAAACAACAAGTGATGGACGGAATGTTGAACATTGTCAAACATTCACCCCCAGTACAGTGATCTGGGCCTAAATCCATCGTTTTTTTTCTGCCCATGCCATTCCAGTTTGGACCCAGCCATATGCAAATCAGTCTTGACCCTGTTCCCCATGGGAACAGTCCAGCCCGAACTGCTAGGCCAGGTCTTCCCTGGACTGGAAACAAGCATCCTGGGATCGGTTTCGGGGTTTCACCCCTCATCAGCCAGGCTAGCTTGAATCCAGTGGCATGGGAAGCACGGGACCCACGTCTGGGCATACCCTTCCCACTTAGGGCGACAAAGCAAAAACAACAAGTGATGGACGGAATGTTGAACATTGTCAAACATTCACCCCCAGTACAGTGATCTGGGCCTAAATCCATCGTTTTTTTGCTGCCCATGCCATTCCAGTTTGGACCCAGCCATATGCAAATCAGTCTTGACCCTGTTCCCCATGGGAACAGTCCAGCCCGAACTGCTAGGCCAGGTCTTCCCTGGACTGGAAACAAGCATCCTGGGACCGGTTTCGGGGTTTCACCCCTCATCAGCCAGGCTAGCTTGAATCCAGTGGCATGGGAAGCACGGGACCCACGTCTGGGCATACCCTTCCCACTTAGGGCGACAAAGCAAAAACAACAAGTGATGGACGGAATGTTGAACATTGTCAAACATTCACCCCCAGTACAATGATCTGGGCTTAAATCCATCGTTTTTTTGCTGCCCATGCCATTCCAGTTTGGACCCAGCCATATGCAAATCAGTCTTGACCCTGTTCCCCATGGGAACAGTCCAGCCCGAACTGCTAGGCCAGGTCTTCCCTGGACTGGAAACAAGCATCCTGGGACCGGTTTCGGGGTTTCACCCCTCATCAGCCAGGCTAGCTTGAATCCAGTGGCATGGGAAGCACGGGACCCACGTCTGGGCATACCCTTCCCACTTAGGGCGACAAAGCAAAAACAACAAGTGATGGACGGAATGTTGAACATTGTCAAACATTCACCCCCCAGTACAGTGATCTGGGCCTAAATCCATCGTTTTTTTGCTGCCCATGCCATTCCAGTTTGGACCCAGCCATATGCAAATCAGTCTTGACCCTGTTCCCCATGGGAACAGTCCAGCCCGAACTGCTAGGCCAGGTCTTCCCTGGACTGGAAACAAGCATCCTGGGACCGGTTTCGGGGTTTCACCCCTCATCAGCCAGGCTAACTTGAATCCAGTGGCATGGGAAGCACAGGACCCACGTCTGGGCATACCCTTCCCACTTAGGGCGACAAAGCAAAAACAACAAGTGATGGACGGAATGTTGAACATTGTCAAACATTCACCCCCAGTACAGTGATCTGGGCCTAAATCCATCGTTTTTTTGCTGCCCATGCCATTCCAGTTTGGACCCAGCCATATGCAAATCAGTCTTGACCCTGTACCCCATGGGAACAGTCCAGCCCGAACTGCTAGGCCAGGTCTTCCCTGGACTGGAAACAAGCATCCTGGGACCAGTTTCGGGGTTTCACCCCTCATCAGCCAGGCTAACTTGAATCCAATGGCATGGGAAGCACGGGACCCACGTCTGGGCATACCCTTCCCACTTAGGGCGACAAAGCAAAAACAACAAGTGATGGACGGAATGTTGAACATTGTCAAACATTCACCCCCAGTACAGTGATCTGGGCCTAAATCCATCGTTTTTTTGCTGCCCATGCCATTCCAGTTTGGACCCAGCCATATCCAAATCAGTCTTGAACCTGTTCCCCATGGGAACAGTCCAGCCCGAACTGCTAGGCCAGGTCTTCCCTGGACTGGAAACAAGCATCCTGGGACCGGTTTCGGGGTTTCACACCTCATCAGCCAGGCTAGCTTGAATCCAGTGGCATGGGAAGCACAGGACCCACGTCTGGGCATACCCTTCCCACTTAGGGCGACAAAGCAAAAACAACAAGTGATGGACGGAATGTTGAACATTGTCAAACATTCACCCCCAGTACAGTGATCTGGGCCTAAATCCATCGTTTTTTTGCTGCCCATGCCATTCCAGTTTGGACCCAGCCATATGCAAATCAGTCTTGACCCTGTTCCCCATGGGAACAGTCCAGCCCGAACTGCTAGGCCAGGTCTTCCCTGGACTGGAAACAAGCATCCTGGGACCGGTTTCGGGGTTTCACACCTCATCAGCCAGGCTAGCTTGAATCCAGTGGCATGGGAAGCACGGGACCCACGACTGGGCATACCCTTCCCACTTAGGGCGACAAAGCAAAAACAACAAGTGATGGACGGAATGTTGAACATTGTCAAACATTCACCCCCAGTACAGTGATCTGGGCCTAAATCCATCGTTTTTTGCTGCCCATGCCATTCCAGTTTGGACCCAGCCATATGCAAATCAGTCTTGACCCTGTTCCCCATGGGAACAGTCCAGCCCGAACTGCTAGGCCAGGTCTTCCCTGGACTGGAAACAAGCATCCTGGGACCGGTTTCGGGGTTTCACCCCTCATCAGCCAGGCTAACTTGAATCCAATGGCATGGGAAGCACGGGACCCACGTCTGGGCATACCCTTCCCACTTAGGGCGACAAAGCAAAAACAACAAGTGATGGACGGAATGTTGAACATTGTCAAACATTCACCCCCAGTACAGTGATCTGGGCCTAAATCCATCGTTTTTTTGCTGCCCATGCCATTCCAGTTTGGACCCAGCCATATGCAAATCAGTCTTGACCCTGTTCCCCATAGGAACAGTCCAGCCCGAACTGCTAGGCCAGGTCTTCCCTGGACTGGAAACAAGCATCCTGGGACCGGTTTCGGGGTTTCACCCCTCATCAGCCAGACTAGCTTGAATCCAGTGGCATGGGAAGCACGGGACCCACGTCTGGGCATACCCTTCCCACTTAGGGCGACAAAGCAAAAACAACAAGTGATGGACGGAATGTTGAACATTGTCAAACATTCACCCCCAGTACAGTGATCTGGGCCTAAATCCATTGTTTTTTTGCTGCCCATGCCATTCCAGTTTGGACCCAGCCATATGCAAATCAGTCTTGACCCTGTTCCCCATGGGAACAGTCCAGCCCGAACTGCTAGGCCAGGTCTTCCCTGGACTGGAAACAAGCATCCTGGGACCGGTTTCTTGGTTTCACCCCTCATCAGCCAGGCTAGCTTGAATCCAGTGGCATGGGAAGCACGGGACCCACGTCTGGGCATACCCTTCCCACTTAGGGCGACAAAGCAAAAACAACAAGTGATGGACGGAATGTTGAACATTGTCAAACATTCACCCCCAGTACAGTGATCTGGGCCTAAATCCATCGTTTTTTTTGCTGCCCATGCCATTCCAGTTTGGACCCAGCCATATGCAAATCAGTCTTGACCCTGTACCCCATGGGAACAGTCCAGTCCGAACTGCTAGGCCAGGTCTTCCCTGGACTGGAAACAAGCATCCTGGGACCAGTTTCGGGGTTTCACCCCTCATCAGCGAGGCTAACTTGAATCCAATGGCATGGGAAGCACGGGACCCACGTCTGGGCATACCCTTCCCATTTAGGGCGACAAAGCAAAAACAACAAGTGATGGACGGAATGTTGAACACTGTCAAACATTCACCCCCAGTACAGTGATCTGGGCCTAAATCCATCGTTTTTTTGCTGCCCATGCCATTCCAGTTTGGACCCAGCCATATGCAAATCAGTCTTGACCCTGTTCCCCATGGGAACAGTCCAGCCCGAACTGCTAAGCCAGGTCTTCCCTGGACAGGAAACAAGCATCCTGGGACCGGTTTCGGGGTTTCACCCCTCATCAGCCAGGCTAGCTTGAATCCAGTGGCATGGGAAGCACGGGACCCACGTCTGGGCATACCCTTCCCACTTAGGGCGACAAAGCAAAAACAACAAGTGATGGACGGAATGTTGAACATTGTCAAAAATTCACCCCCAGTACAGTGATCTGGGCCTAAATCCATCGTTTTTTTGCTGCCCATGCCATTCCAGTTTGGACCCAGCCATATGCAAATCAGTCTTGACCCTGTTCCCCATGGGAACAGTCCAGCCCGAACTGCTAGGCCAGGTCTTCCCTGGAATGGAAACAAGCATCCTGGGACCGGTTTCCGGGTTTCACCCCTCATCAGCCAGGCTAGCTTGAATCCAGTGGCATGGGAAGCACGGGACCCACGTCTGGGCATACCCTTCCCACTTAGGGCGACAAAGCAAAAACAACAAGTGATGGACGGAATGTTGAACATTGTCAAACATTCACCCCCAGTACAGTGATCTGGGCCTAAATCCATCGTTTTTTTGCTGCCCATGCCATTCCAGTTTGGACCCAGCCATATGCAAATCAGTCTTGACCCTGTTCCCCATGGGAACAGTCCAGCCCGAACTGCTAGGCCAGGTCTTCCCTGGACTGGAAACAAGCATCCTGGGACCGGTTTCGGGGTTTCACCCCTCATCGGCCAGGCTAGCTTGAATCCAGTGGCATGGGAAGAACGGGACCCACGTCTGGGCATACCCTTCCCACTTAGGGCGACAAAGCAAAAACAACAAGTGATGGACGGAATGTTGAACATTGTCAAACATTCACCCCCAGTACAGTGATCTGGGCCTAAATCCATCGTTTTTTTGCTGCCCATGCCATTCCAGTTTGGACCCAGCCATATGCAAATCAGTCTTGACCCTGTTCCCCATGGGAACAGTCCAGCCCGAACTGCTAGGCCAGTTCTTCCCTGGACTGGAAACAAGCATCCTGGGACCGGTTTCGGGGTTTCACCCCTCATCAGCCAGGCTAGCTTGAATCCAGTGGCATGGGAAGCACGGGACCCACGTCTGGGCATACCCTTCCCACTTAGGGCGACAAAGCAAAAACAACAAGTGATGGACGGAATGTTGAACATTGTCAAACATTCACCCCCAGTACAGTGATCTGGGCCTAAATCCATCGTTTTTTTGCTGCCCATGCCATTCCAGTTTGGACCCAGCCATATGCAAATCAGTCTTGACCCTGTTCCCCATGGGAACAGTCCAGCCCGAACTGCTAGGCCAGGTCTTCCCTGGACTGGAAACACGCATCCTGGGACCGGTTTCGGGGTTTCACCCCTCATCAGCCAGGCTAGCTTGAATCCAGTGGCATGGGAAGCACGGGACCCACGTCTGGGCATACCCTTCCCACTTAGGGCGACAAAGCAAAAACAACAAGTGATGGACGGAATGTTGAACATTGTCAAACATTCACCCCCAGTACAGTGATCTGGGCCTAAATCCATCGTTTTTTCGCTGCCCATGCCATTCCAGTTTGGACCCAGCCATATGCAAATCAGTCTTGACCCTGTTCCCCATGGGAACAGTCCAGCCCGAACTGCTAGGCCAGGTCTTCCCTGGACTGGAAACAAGCATCCTGGGACCGGTTTCGGGGTTTCACCCCTCATCAGCCAGGCTAACTCCAGGCTAACTTGAATCCAATGGCATGGGAAGCACGGGACCCACGTCTGGGCATACCCTTCCCACTTAGGCTGACAAAGCAAAAACAACAAGTGATGGACGGAATGTTGAACATTGTCAAACATTCACCCCCAGTACAGTGATCTGGGCCTAAATCCATCGTTTTTTTGCTGCCCATGCCATTCCAGTTTGGATCCAGCCATATGCAAATCAGTCTTGACCCTATTCCCCATGGGAACAGTCCAGCCCGAACTGCTAGGCCAGGTCTTTCCTGGACTGGAAACAAGCATCCTGGGACCGGTTTCGGGGTTTCACCCCTCATCAGCCAGGCTAGCTTGAATCCAGTGGCATGGGAAGCACGGGACCCACGTCTGGGCATACTCTTCCCACTTAGGGCGACAAAGCAAAAACAACAAGTGATGGACGGAATGTTGAACATTGTCAAACATTCACCCCCAGTACAGTGATCTGGGCCTAAATCCATCGTTTTTTTGCTGCCCATGCCATTCCAGTTTGGACCCAGCCATATGCAAATCAGTCTTGACCCGGTTCCCCATGGGAACAGTCCAGCCCGAACTGCTAGGCCAGGTCTTCCCTGGACTGGAAACAAGCATCCTGGGACCGGTTTCGGGGTTTCACCCCTCATCAGCCAGGCTAGCTTGAATCCAGTGGCATAGGAAGCACGGGACCCACGTCTGGGCATACCCTTCCCACTTAGGGCGACAAAGCAAAAACAACAAGTGATGGACGGAATGTTGAACATTGTCAAACATTCACCCCCAGTACAGTGATCTGGGCCTAAATCCATCGTTTTTTTGCTGCCCATGCCATTCCAGTTTGGACCCAGCCATATGCAAATCAGTCTTGACCCTGTTCCCCATGGGAACAGTCCAGCCCGAACTGCTAGGCCAGGTCTTCCCTGGACTGGAAACAAGCATCCTGGGACCGGTTTCGGGGTTTCACCCCTCATCAGCCAGGCTAGCTTGAATCCAGTGGCATGAGAAGCACGGGACCCACGTCTGGGCATACCCTTCCCACTTAGGGCGTCAAAGCAAAAACAACAAGTGATGGACGGAATGTTGAACATTGTCAAACATTCACCCCCAGTACAGTGATCTGGGCCTAAATCCATCGTTTTTTTGCTGCCCATGCCATTCCAGTTTGGACCCAGCCATATGCAAATCAGTCTTGACCCTGTTCCCCATGGGAACAGTCCAGCCCGAACTGCTAGGCCAGGTCTTCCCTGGACTGGAAACAAGCATCCTGGGACCGGTTTCGGGGTTTCACCCCTCATCAGCCAGGCTAGCTTGAATCCAGTGGCATGGGAAGCACGGGACCCACGTCTGGGCATACCCTTCCCACTTAGGGCGACAAAGCAAAAACAACAAGTGATGGACGGAATGTTGAACATTGTCAAACATTCACCCCCAGTACAGTGATCTGGGCCTAAATCCATCGTTTTTTTGCTGCCCATGCCATTCCAGTTTGGACCCAGCCATATGCAAATCAGTCTTGACCCTGTTCCCCATGGGAACAGTCCAGCCCGAACTGCTAGGCCAGGTCTTCCCTGGACTGGAAACAAGCATCCTGGGACCGGTTTCGGGGTTTCACCCCTCATCGGCCAGGCTAGCTTGAATCCAGTGGCATGGGAAGAACGGGACCCACGTCTGGGCATACCCTTCCCACTTAGGGCGACAAAGCAAAAACAACAAGTGATGGACGGAATGTTGAACATTGTCAAACATTCACCCCCAGTACAGTGATCTGGGCCTAAATCCATCGTTTTTTTGCTGCCCATGCCATTCCAGTTTGGACCCAGCCATATGCAAATCAGTCTTGACCCTGTTCCCCATGGGAACAGTCCAGCCCGAACTGCTAGGCCAGTTCTTCCCTGGACTGGAAACAAGCATCCTGGGACCGGTTTCGGGGTTTCACCCCTCATCAGCCAGGCTAGCTTGAATCCAGTGGCATGGGAAGCACGGGACCCACGTCTGGGCATACCCTTCCCACTTAGGGCGACAAAGCAAAAACAACAAGTGATGGACGGAATGTTGAACATTGTCAAACATTCACCCCCAGTACAGTGATCTGGGCCTAAATCCATCGTTTTTTTGCTGCCCATGCCATTCCAGTTTGGACCCAGCCATATGCAAATCAGTCTTGACCCTGTTCCCCATGGGAACAGTCCAGCCCGAACTGCTAGGCCAGGTCTTCCCTGGACTGGAAACACGCATCCTGGGACCGGTTTCGGGGTTTCACCCCTCATCAGCCAGGCTAGCTTGAATCCAGTGGCATGGGAAGCACGGGACCCACGTCTGGGCATACCCTTCCCACTTAGGGCGACAAAGCAAAAACAACAAGTGATGGACGGAATGTTGAACATTGTCAAACATTCACCCCCAGTACAGTGATCTGGGCCTAAATCCATCGTTTTTTCGCTGCCCATGCCATTCCAGTTTGGACCCAGCCATATGCAAATCAGTCTTGACCCTGTTCCCCATGGGAACAGTCCAGCCCGAACTGCTAGGCCAGGTCTTCCCTGGACTGGAAACAAGCATCCTGGGACCGGTTTCGGGGTTTCACCCCTCATCAGCCAGGCTAACTCCAGGCTAACTTGAATCCAATGGCATGGGAAGCACGGGACCCACGTCTGGGCATACCCTTCCCACTTAGGCTGACAAAGCAAAAACAACAAGTGATGGACGGAATGTTGAACATTGTCAAACATTCACCCCCAGTACAGTGATCTGGGCCTAAATCCATCGTTTTTTTGCTGCCCATGCCATTCCAGTTTGGATCCAGCCATATGCAAATCAGTCTTGACCCTATTCCCCATGGGAACAGTCCAGCCCGAACTGCTAGGCCAGGTCTTTCCTGGACTGGAAACAAGCATCCTGGGACCGGTTTCGGGGTTTCACCCCTCATCAGCCAGGCTAGCTTGAATCCAGTGGCATGGGAAGCACGGGACCCACGTCTGGGCATACTCTTCCCACTTAGGGCGACAAAGCAAAAACAACAAGTGATGGACGGAATGTTGAACATTGTCAAACATTCACCCCCAGTACAGTGATCTGGGCCTAAATCCATCGTTTTTTTGCTGCCCATGCCATTCCAGTTTGGACCCAGCCATATGCAAATCAGTCTTGACCCTGTTCCCCATGGGAACAGTCCAGCCCGAACTGCTAGGCCAGGTCTTCCCTGGACTGGAAACAAGCATCCTGGGACCGGTTTCGGGGTTTCACCCCTCATCAGCCAGGCTAGCTTGAATCCAGTGGCATAGGAAGCACGGGACCCACGTCTGGGCATACCCTTCCCACTTAGGGCGACAAAGCAAAAACAACAAGTGATGGACGGAATGTTGAACATTGTCAAACATTCACCCCCAGTACAGTGATCTGGGCCTAAATCCATCGTTTTTTTGCTGCCCATGCCATTCCAGTTTGGACCCAGCCATATGCAAATCAGTCTTGACCCTGTTCCCCATGGGAACAGTCCAGCCCGAACTGCTAGGCCAGGTCTTCCCTGGACTGGAAACAAGCATCCTGGGACCGGTTTCGGGGTTTCACCCCTCATCAGCCAGGCTAGCTTGAATCCAGTGGCATGAGAAGCACGGGACCCACGTCTGGGCATACCCTTCCCACTTAGGGCGTCAAAGCAAAAACAACAAGTGATGGACGGAATGTTGAACATTGTCAAACATTCACCCCCAGTACAGTGATCTGGGCCTAAATCCATCGTTTTTTTGCTGCCCATGCCATTCCAGTTTGGACCCAGCCATATGCAAATCAGTCTTGACCCTGTTCCCCATGGGAACAGTCCAGCCCGAACTGCTAGGCCAGGTCTTCCCTGGACTGGAAACAAGCATCCTGGGACCGGTTTCGGGGTTTCACCCCTCATCAGCCAGGCTAGCTTGAATCCAGTGGCATGGGAAGCACGGGACCCACGTCTGGGCATACCCTTCCCACTTAGGGCGACAAAGCAAAAACAACAAGTGATGGACGGAATGTTGAACATTGTCAAACATTCACCCCCAGTACAGTGATCTGGGCCTAAATCCATCGTTTTTTTGCTGCCCATGCCATTCCAGTTTGGACCCAGCCATATGCAAATCAGTCTTGACCCTGTTCCCCATGGGAACAGTCCAGCCCAAACTGCTAGGCAAGGTCTTCCCTGGACTGGAAACAAGCATCCTGGGACCGGTTTCGGGGTTTCACCCCTCATTAGCCAGGCTAGCTTGAATCCAGTGGCATGGGAAGCACGGGACCCACGTCTGGGCATACCCTTCCCACTTAGGGCGACAAAGCAAAAACAACAAGTGATGGACGGAATGTTGAACATTGTCAAACATTCACCCCCAGTACAGTGATCTGGGCCTAAATCCATCGTTTTTTTGCTGCCCATGCCATTCCAGTTTGGACCCAGCCATATGCAAATCAGTCTTGACCCTGTTCCCAATGGGAACAGTCCAGCCCGAACTGCTAGGCCAGGTCTTCCCTGGACTGGAAACAAGCATCCTGGGACCGGTTTCGGGGTTTCACCCCTCATCAGCCAGGCTAGCTTGTATCCAGTGGCATGGGAAGCACGGGACCCACGTCTGGGCATACCCTTCCCACTTAGGGCGACAAAGCAAAAACAACAAGTGATGGACGGAATGTTGAACATTGTCAAACATTCACCCCCAGTACAGTGATCTGGGCCTAAATCCATCGTTTTTTTGCTGCCCATGCCATTCCAGTTTGGACCCAGCCATAAGGCCAGGTCTTCCCTGGAATGGAAACAAGCATCTTGGGACCGGTTTCGGGGTTTCACCCCTCATCAGCCAGGCTAGCTTGAATCCAGTGGCATGGGAAGCACGGGACCCACGTCTGGGCATACCCTTCCCACTTAGGGCGACAAAGCAAAAACAACAAGTGATGGACGGAATGTTGAACATTGTCAAACATTCACCCCCAGTACAGTGATCTGGGCATAAATCCATCGTTTTTTTGCTGCCCATGCCATTCCAGTTTGGACCCAGCCATATGCAAATCAGTCTTGACCCTGTTCCCCAGGGGAACAGTCCAGCCCGAACTGCTAGGCCAGGTCTTCCCTGGACTGGAAACAAGCATCCTGGGACCGGTTTCGGGGTTTCACCCCTCATCAGCCAGGCTAGCTTGAATCCAGTGGCATGGGAAGCACGGCACCCACGTCTGGGCATACCCTTCCCACTTAGGGCGACAAAGCAAAAACAACAAGTGATGGACGGAATGTTGAACATTGTCAAACATTCACCCCCAGTACAGTGATCTGGGCCTAAATCCATCGTTTTTTTGCTGCCCATGCCATTCCAGTTTGGACCCAGCCATAAGGCCAGGTCTTCCCTGGAATGGAAACAAGCATCTTGGGACCGGTTTCGGGGTTTCACCCCTCATCAGCCAGGCTAGCTTGTATCCAGTGGCATGGGAAGCACGGGACCCACGTCTGGGCATACCCTTCCCACTTAGGGCGACAAAGCAAAAACAACAAGTGATGGACTTAATGTTGAACATTGTCAAACATTCACCCCCAGTACAGTGATCTGGGCCTAAATCCATCGTTTTTTTGCTGCCCATGCCATTCCAGTTTGGACCCAGCCATAAGGCCAGGTCTTCCCTGGAATGGAAACAAGCATCTTGGGACCGGTTTCGGGGTTTCACCCCTCATCAGCCAAGCTAGCTTGAATCCAGTGGCATGGGAAGCACGGGACCCACGTCTGGGCATACCCTTCCCACTTAGGGCGACAAAGCAAAAACAACAAGTGATGGACGGAATGTTGAACATTGTCAAACATTCACCCCCAGTACAGTGATCTGGGCCTAAATCCATCGTTTTTTTGCTGCCCATGCCATTCCAGTTTGGACCCAGCCATATGCAAATCAGTCTTGACCCTGTTCCCCAGGGGAACAGTCCAGCCCGAACTGCTAGGCCAGGTCTTCCCTGGACTGGAAACAAGCATCCTGGGACCGGTTTCGGGGTTTCACCCCTCATCAGCCAGGCTAGCTTGAATCCAGTGGCATGGGAAGCACGGCACCCACGTCTGGGCATACCCTTCCCACTTAGGGCGACAAAGCAAAAACAACAAGTGATGGACGGAATGTTGAAGATTGTCAAACATTCACCCCCAGTACAGTGATCTGGGTCTAAATCCATCGTTTTTTTGCTGCCCATGCCATTCCAGTTTGGACCCAGCCATATGCAAATCAGTCTTGACCCTGTTCCCCATGGGAACAGTCCAGCCCGAACTGCTAGGCCAGGTCTTCCCTGGACTGGAAACAAGCATCCTGGGACCGGTTTCGGGGTTTCACCCCTCATCAGCCAGGCTAGCTTGAATCCAGTGGCATGGGAAGCACGGGACCCACGTCTGGGCATACCCTTCCCACTTAGGGCGACAAAGCAAAAACAACAAGTGATGGACGGAATGTTGAACATTGTCAAACATTCACCCCCAGTACAGTGATCTGGGCCTAAATCCATCGTTTTTTTGCTGCCCATGCCATTCCAGTTTGGACCCAGCCATATGCAAATCAGTCTTGACCCAGTTCCCCATGGGAACAGTCCAGCCCGAACTGCTAGGCCAGGTCTTCCCTGGACTGGAAACAAGCATCCTGGGACCAGTTTCGGGGTTTCACCCCTCATCAGCCAGGCTAGCTTGAATCCAGTGGCATGGGAAGCACGGGACACGCGTCTGGGCATACCCTTCCCACTTAGGGCGACAAAGCAAAAACAACAAGTGATGGACGGAATGTTGAACATTGTCAAACATTCACCCCCAGTACAGTGATCTGGGCCTAAATCCATTGTTTTTTTGCTGCCCATGCCATTCCAGTTTGGACCCAGCCATATGCAAATCAGTCTTGACCCTGTTCCCCATGGGAACAGTCCAGCCCGAACTGCTAGGCCAGGTCTTCCCTGGACTGGAAACAAGCATCCTGGGACCGGTTTCGGGGTTTCACCCCTCATCAGCCAGGCTAGCTTGAATCCAGTGGCATGGGAAGCACGGGACCCACGTCTGGGCATACCCTTCCCACTTAGGGCGACAAAGCAAAAACAACAAGTGATGGACGGAATGTTGAACATTGTCAAACATTCACCCCCAGTACAGTGATCTGGGCCTAAATCCATCGTTTTTTTGCTGCCCATGCCATTCCAGTTTGGACCCAGCCATATGCAAATCAGTCTTGACCCTGTTCCCCATGGGAACAGTCCAGCCCGAACTGCTAGGCCAGGTCTTCCCTGGACTGGAAACAAGCATCCTGGGACCGGTTTTCGGGGTTTCACCCCTCATCAGCCAGGCTAGCTTGAATCCAGTGGCATGGGAAGCACGGGACCCACGTCTGGGCATACCCTTCCCACTTAGGGCGACAAAGCAAAAACAACAAGTGATGGACGGAATGTTGAACATTGTCAAACATTCACCCCCAGTACAGTGATCTGGGCCTAAATCCATCGTTTTTTTGCTGCCCATGCCATTCCAGTTTGGACCCAGCCATATGCAAATCAGTCTTGACCCTGTTCCCCATGGGAACAGTCCAGCCCGAACTGCTAGGCCAGGTCTTCCCTGGACTGGAAACAAGCATCCTGGGACCGGTTTCGGGGTTTCACCTCTCATCAGCCAGGCTAGCTTGAATCCAGTGGCATGGGAAGCACGGGACCCACGTCTGGGCATGCCCTTCCCACTTAGGGCGACAAAGCAAAAACAACAAGTGATGGACGGAATGTTGAACATTGTCAAACATTCACCCCCAGTACAGTGATCTGGGCCTAAATCCATCGTTTTTTTGCTGCCCATGCCATTCCAGTTTGGACCCAGCCATATGCAAATCAGTCTTGACCCTGTTCCCCATGGGAACAGTCCAGCCCGAACTGCTAGACCAGGTCTTCCCTGGACTGGAAACAAGCATCCTGGGACCGGTTTCGGAGTTTCACCCCTCATCAGCCAGGCTAACTTGAATCCAGTGGCATGGGAAGCACGGGACCCACGTCTGGGCATACCCTTCCCACTTAGGGCGACAAAGCAAAAACAACAAGTGATGGACGGAATGTTGAACATTGTCAAACATTCACCCCCAGTACAGTGATCTGGGCCTAAATCCATCGTTTTTTTGCTGCCCATGCCATTCCAGTTTGGACCCAGCCATATGCAAATCAGTCTTGACCCTGTTCCCCATGGGAACAGTCCAGCCCGAACTGCTAGGCCAGGTCTTCCCTGGACTGGAAACAAGCATCCTGGGACCGGTTTCGGGGTTTCACCCCTCATCAGCCAGGCTAGCTTGAATCCAGTGGCATGGGAAGCACGGGACCCACGTCTGGGCATACCCTTCCCACTTAGGGCGACAAAGCAAAAACAACAAGTGATGGACGGAATGTTGAACATTGTCAAACATTCACCCCCAGTACAGTGATCTGGGCCTAAATCCATCGTTTTTTTGCTGCCCATGCCATTCCAGTTTGGACCCAGCCATATGCAAATCAGTCTTGACCCTGTTCCCCATGGGAACAGTCCAGCCCGAACTGCTAGGCCAGGTCTTCCCTGGACTGGAAACAAGCATCCACGACCGGTTTCGGGGTTTCACCCCTCATCAGCCAGGCTAGCTTGAATCCAGTGGCATGGGAAGCACGGGACCCACGTCTGGGCATACCCTTCCCACTTAGGGCGACAAAGCAAAAACAACAAGTGATGGACGGAATGTTGAACATTGTCAAACATTCACCCCCAGTACAGTGATCTGGGCCTAAATCCATCGTTTTTTTGCTGCCCATGCCATTCCAGTTTGGACCCAGCCATAAGGCCAGGTCTTCCCTGGAATGGAAACAAGCATCTTGGGACCGGTTTCGGGGTTTCACCCCTCATCAGCCAGGCTAGCTTGAATCCAGTGGCATGGGAAGCACGGGACCCACGTCTGGGCATACCCTTCCCACTTAGGGCGACAAAGCAAAAACAACAAGTGATGGACGGAATGTTGAACATTGTCAAACATTCACCCCCAGTACAGTGATCTGGGCCTAAATCCATCGTTTTTTTGCTGCCCATGCCATTCCAGTTTGGACCCAGCCATATGCAAATCAGTCTTGACCCTGTTCCCCAGGGGAACAGTCCAGCCCGAACTGCTAGGCCAGGTCTTCCCTGGACTGGAAACAAGCATCCTGGGACCGGTTTCGGGGTTTCACCCCTCATCAGCCAGGCTAACTTGAATCCAGTGGCATGGGAAGCACGGGACCCACGTCTGGGCATACCCTTCCCACATAGGGCGACAAAGCAAAAACAACAAGTGATGGACGGAATGTTGAACATTGTCAAACATTCACCCCCAGTACAGTGATCTGGGCCTAAATCCATCGTTTTTTTGCTGCCCATGCCATTCCAGTTTGGACCCAGCCATATGCAAATCAGTCTTGACCCTGTTCCCCATGGGAACAGTCCAGCCCGAACTGCTAGGCCAGGTCTTCCCTGGACTGGAAACTAGCATCCTGGGATCGGTTTCGGGGTTTCACCCCTCATCAGCCAGGCTAGCTTGAATCCAGTGGCATGGGAAGCACGGCACCCACGTCTGGGCATACCCTTCCCACTTAGGGCGACAAAGCAAAAACAACAAGTGATGGACGGAATGTTGAAGATTGTCAAACATTCACCCCCAGTACAGTGATCTGGGCCTAAATCCATCGTTTTTTTGCTGCCCATGCCATTCCAGTTTGGACCCAGCCATATGCAAATCAGTCTTGACCCTGTTCCCCATGGGAACAGTCCAGCCCGAACTGCTAGGCCAGGTCTTCCCTGGACTGGAAACAAGCATCCTGGGACCGGTTTCGGGGTTTCACCCCTCATCAGCCAGGCTAGCTTGAATCCAGTGGCATGGGAAGCACGGGACCCACTTCTGGGCATACCCTTCCCACTTAGGGCGACAAAGCAAAAACAACAAGTGATGGACGGAATGTTGAACATTGTCAAACATTCACCCCCAGTACAGTGATCTGGGCCTAAATCCATCGTTTTTTTGCTGCCCATGCCATTCCAGTTTGGACCCAGCCATATGCAAATCAGTCTTGACCCAGTTCCCCATGGGAACAGTCCAGCCCGAACTGCTAGGCCAGGTCTTCCCTGGACTGGAAACAAGCATCCTGGGACCAGTTTCGGGGTTTCACCCCTCATCAGCCAGGCTAGCTTGAATCCAGTGGCATGGGAAGCACGGGACACGCGTCTGGGCATACCCTTCCCACTTAGGGCGACAAAGCAAAAACAACAAGTGATGGACGGAATGTTGAACATTGTCAAACATTCACCCCCAGTACAGTGATCTGGGCCTAAATCCATTGTTTTTTTGCTGCCCATGCCATTCCAGTTTGGACCCAGCCATATGCAAATCAGTCTTGACCCTGTTCCCCATGGGAACAGTCCAGCCCGAACTGCTAGGCCAGGTCTTCCCTGGACTGGAAACAAGCATCCTGGGACCGGTTTCGGGGTTTCACCCCTCATCAGCCAGGCTAGCTTGAATCCAGTGGCATGGGAAGCACGGGACCCACGTCTGGGCATACCCTTCCCACTTAGGGCGACAAAGCAAAAACAACAAGTGATGGACGGAATGTTGAACATTGTCAAACATTCACCCCCAGTACAGTGATCTGGGCCTAAATCCATCGTTTTTTTGCTGCCCATGCCATTCCAGTTTGGACCCAGCCATATGCAAATCAGTCTTGACCCTGTTCCCCATGGGAACAGTCCAGCCCGAACTGCTAGGCCAGGTCTTCCCTGGACTGGAAACAAGCATCCTGGGACCGGTTTTCGGGGTTTCACCCCTCATCAGCCAGGCTAGCTTGAATCCAGTGGCATGGGAAGCACGGGACCCACGTCTGGGCATACCCTTCCCACTTAGGGCGACAAAGCAAAAACAACAAGTGATGGACGGAATGTTGAACATTGTCAAACATTCACCCCCAGTACAGTGATCTGGGCCTAAATCCATCGTTTTTTTGCTGCCCATGCCATTCCAGTTTGGACCCAGCCATATGCAAATCAGTCTTGACCCTGTTCCCCATGGGAACAGTCCAGCCCGAACTGCTAGGCCAGGTCTTCCCTGGACTGGAAACAAGCATCCTGGGACCGGTTTCGGGGTTTCACCTCTCATCAGCCAGGCTAGCTTGAATCCAGTGGCATGGGAAGCACGGGACCCACGTCTGGGCATGCCCTTCCCACTTAGGGCGACAAAGCAAAAACAACAAGTGATGGACGGAATGTTGAACATTGTCAAACATTCACCCCCAGTACAGTGATCTGGGCCTAAATCCATCGTTTTTTTGCTGCCCATGCCATTCCAGTTTGGACCCAGCCATATGCAAATCAGTCTTGACCCTGTTCCCCATGGGAACAGTCCAGCCCGAACTGCTAGACCAGGTCTTCCCTGGACTGGAAACAAGCATCCTGGGACCGGTTTCGGAGTTACACCCCTCATCAGCCAGGCTAACTTGAATCCAGTGGCATGGGAAGCACGGGACACACGTCTGGGCATACCCTTCCCACTTAGGGCGACAAAGCAAAAAAAACAAGTGATGGACGGAATGTTGAACATTGTCAAACATTCACCCCCAGTACAGTGATCTGGGCCTAAATCCATCGTTTTTTTGCTGCCCATGCCATTCCAGTTTGGACCCAGCCATATGCAAATCAGTCTTGACCCTGTTCCCCATGGGAACAGTCCAGCCCGAACTGCTAGGCCAGGTCTTCCCTGGACTGGAAACAAGCATCCTGGGACCGGTTTTCGGGGTTTCACCCCTCATCAGCCAGGCTAGCTTGAATCCAGTGGCATGGGAAGCACGGGACCCACGTCTGGGCATACCCTTCCCACTTAGGGCGACAAAGCAAAAACAACAAGTGATGGACGGAATGTTGAACATTGTCAAACATTCACCCCCAGTACAGTGATCTGGGCCTAAATCCATCGTTTTTTTGCTGCCCATGCCATTCCAGTTTGGACCCAGCCATATGCAAATCAGTCTTGACCCTGTTCCCCATGGGAACAGTCCAGCCCGAACTGCTAGGCCAGGTCTTCCCTGGACTGGAAACAAGCATCCTGGGACCGGTTTCGGGGTTTCACCTCTCATCAGCCAGGCTAGCTTGAATCCAGTGGCATGGGAAGCACGGGACCCACGTCTGGGCATGCCCTTCCCACTTAGGGCGACAAAGCAAAAACAACAAGTGATGGACGGAATGTTGAACATTGTCAAACATTCACCCCCAGTACAGTGATCTGGGCCTAAATCCATCGTTTTTTTGCTGCCCATGCCATTCCAGTTTGGACCCAGCCATATGCAAATCAGTCTTGACCCTGTTCCCCATGGGAACAGTCCAGCCCGAACTGCTAGACCAGGTCTTCCCTGGACTGGAAACAAGCATCCTGGGACCGGTTTCGGAGTTTCACCCCTCATCAGCCAGGCTAACTTGAATCCAGTGGCATGGGAAGCACGGGACCCACGTCTGGGCATACCCTTCCCACTTAGGGCGACAAAGCAAAAACAACAAGTGATGGACGGAATGTTGAACATTGTCAAACATTCACCCCCAGTACAGTGATCTGGGCCTAAATCCATCGTTTTTTTGCTGCCCATGCCATTCCAGTTTGGACCCAGCCATATGCAAATCAGTCTTGACCCTGTTCCCCATGGGAACAGTCCAGCCCGAACTGCTAGACCAGGTCTTCCCTGGACTGGAAACAAGCATCCTGGGACCGGTTTCGGAGTTTCACCCCTCATCAGCCAGGCTAACTTGAATCCAGTGGCATGGGAAGCACGGGACCCACGTCTGGGCATACCCTTCCCACTTAGGGCGACAAAGCAAAAACAACAAGTGATGGACGGAATGTTGAACATTGTCAAACATTCACCCCCAGTACAGTGATCTGGGCCTAAATCCATCGTTTTTTTGCTGCCCATGCCATTCCAGTTTGGACCCAGCCATATGCAAATCAGTCTTGACCCTGTTCCCCATGGGAACAGTCCAGCCCGAACTGCTAGGCCAGGTCTTCCCTGGACTGGAAACAAGCATCCTGGGACCGGTTTCGGGGTTTCACCCCTCATCAGCCAGGCTAGCTTGAATCCAGTGGCATGGGAAGCACGGGACCCACGTCTGGGCATACCCTTCCCACTTAGGGCGACAAAGCAAAAACAACAAGTGATGGACGGAATGTTGAACATTGTCAAACATTCACCCCCAGTACAGTGATCTGGGCCTAAATCCATCGTTTTTTTGCTGCCCATGCCATTCCAGTTTGGACCCAGCCATATGCAAATCAGTCTTGACCCTGTTCCCCATGGGAACAGTCCAGCCCGAACTGCTAGGCCAGGTCTTCCCTGGACTGGAAACAAGCATCCACGACCGGTTTCGGGGTTTCACCCCTCATCAGCCAGGCTAGCTTGAATCCAGTGGCATGGGAAGCACGGGACCCACGTCTGGGCATACCCTTCCCACTTAGGGCGACAAAGCAAAAACAACAAGTGATGGACGGAATGTTGAACATTGTCAAACATTCACCCCCAGTACAGTGATCTGGGCCTAAATCCATCGTTTTTTTGCTGCCCATGCCATTCCAGTTTGGACCCAGCCATAAGGCCAGGTCTTCCCTGGAATGGAAACAAGCATCTTGGGACCGGTTTCGGGGTTTCACCCCTCATCAGCCAGGCTAGCTTGAATCCAGTGGCATGGGAAGCACGGGACCCACGTCTGGGCATACCCTTCCCACTTAGGGCGACAAAGCAAAAACAACAAGTGATGGACGGAATGTTGAACATTGTCAAACATTCACCCCCAGTACAGTGATCTGGGCCTAAATCCATCGTTTTTTTGCTGCCCATGCCATTCCAGTTTGGACCCAGCCATATGCAAATCAGTCTTGACCCTGTTCCCCAGGGGAACAGTCCAGCCCGAACTGCTAGGCCAGGTCTTCCCTGGACTGGAAACAAGCATCCTGGGACCGGTTTCGGGGTTTCACCCCTCATCAGCCAGGCTAACTTGAATCCAGTGGCATGGGAAGCACGGGACCCACGTCTGGGCATACCCTTCCCACATAGGGCGACAAAGCAAAAACAACAAGTGATGGACGGAATGTTGAACATTGTCAAACATTCACCCCCAGTACAGTGATCTGGGCCTAAATCCATCGTTTTTTTGCTGCCCATGCCATTCCAGTTTGGACCCAGCCATATGCAAATCAGTCTTGACCCTGTTCCCCATGGGAACAGTCCAGCCCGAACTGCTAGGCCAGGTCTTCCCTGGACTGGAAACTAGCATCCTGGGATCGGTTTCGGGGTTTCACCCCTCATCAGCCAGGCTAGCTTGAATCCAGTGGCATGGGAAGCACGGCACCCACGTCTGGGCATACCCTTCCCACTTAGGGCGACAAAGCAAAAACAACAAGTGATGGACGGAATGTTGAAGATTGTCAAACATTCACCCCCAGTACAGTGATCTGGGCCTAAATCCATCGTTTTTTTGCTGCCCATGCCATTCCAGTTTGGACCCAGCCATATGCAAATCAGTCTTGACCCTGTTCCCCATGGGAACAGTCCAGCCCGAACTGCTAGGCCAGGTCTTCCCTGGACTGGAAACAAGCATCCTGGGACCGGTTTCGGGGTTTCACCCCTCATCAGCAAGGCTAGCTTGAATCCAGTGGCATGGGAAGCACGGGACCCACGTCTGGGCATACCCTTCCCACTTAGGGCGACAAAGCAAAAACAACAAGTGATGGACGGAATGTTGAACATTGTCAAACATTCACCCCCAGTACAGTGATCTGGGCCTAAATCCATCGTTTTTTTGCTGCCCATGCCATTCCAGTTTGGACCCAGCCATATGCAAATCAGTCTTGACCCAGTTCCCCATGGGAACAGTCCAGCCCGAACTGCTAGGCCAGGTCTTCCCTGGACTGGAAACAAGCATCCTGGGACCAGTTTCGGGGTTTCACCCCTCATCAGCCAGGCTAGCTTGAATCCAGTGGCATGGGAAGCACGGGACACGCGTCTGGGCATACCCTTCCCACTTAGGGCGACAAAGCAAAAACAACAAGTGATGGACGGAATGTTGAACATTGTCAAACATTCACCCCCAGTACAGTGATCTGGGCCTAAATCCATTGTTTTTTTGCTGCCCATGCCATTCCAGTTTGGACCCAGCCATATGCAAATCAGTCTTGACCCTGTTCCCCATGGGAACAGTCCAGCCCGAACTGCTAGGCCAGGTCTTCCCTGGACTGGAAACAAGCATCCTGGGACCGGTTTCGGGGTTTCACCCCTCATCAGCCAGGCTAGCTTGAATCCAGTGGCATGGGAAGCACGGGACCCACGTCTGGGCATACCCTTCCCACTTAGGGCGACAAAGCAAAAACAACAAGTGATGGACGGAATGTTGAACATTGTCAAACATTCACCCCCAGTACAGTGATCTGGGCCTAAATCCATCGTTTTTTTGCTGCCCATGCCATTCCAGTTTGGACCCAGCCATATGCAAATCAGTCTTGACCCTGTTCCCCATGGGAACAGTCCAGCCCGAACTGCTAGGCCAGGTCTTCCCTGGACTGGAAACAAGCATCCTGGGACCGGTTTTCGGGGTTTTACCCCTCATCAGCCAGGCTAGCTTGAATCCAGTGGCATGGGAAGCACGGGACCCACGTCTGGGCATACCCTTCCCACTTAGGGCGACAAAGCAAAAACAACAAGTGATGGACGGAATGTTGAACATTGTCAAACATTCACCCCCAGTACAGTGATCTGGGCCTAAATCCATCGTTTTTTTGCTGCCCATGCCATTCCAGTTTGGACCCAGCCATATGCAAATCAGTCTTGACCCTGTTCCCCATGGGAACAGTCCAGCCCGAACTGCTAGGCCAGGTCTTCCCTGGACTGGAAACAAGCATCCTGGGACCGGTTTCGGGGTTTCACCTCTCATCAGCCAGGCTAGCTTGAATCCAGTGGCATGGGAAGCACGGGACCCACGTCTGGGCATGCCCTTCCCACTTAGGGCGACAAAGCAAAAACAACAAGTGATGGACGGAATGTTGAACATTGTCAAACATTCACCCCCAGTACAGTGATCTGGGCCTAAATCCATCGTTTTTTTGCTGCCCATGCCATTCCAGTTTGGACCCAGCCATATGCAAATCAGTCTTGACCCTGTTCCCCATGGGAACAGTCCAGCCCGAACTGCTAGACCAGGTCTTCCCTGGACTGGAAACAAGCATCCTGGGACCGGTTTCGGAGTTACACCCCTCATCAGCCAGGCTAACTTGAATCCAGTGGCATGGGAAGCACGGGACACACGTCTGGGCATACCCTTCCCACTTAGGGCGACAAAGCAAAAAAAACAAGTGATGGACGGAATGTTGAACATTGTCAAACATTCACCCCCAGTACAGTGATCTGGGCCTAAATCCATCGTTTTTTTGCTGCCCATGCCATTCCAGTTTGGACCCAGCCATATGCAAATCAGTCTTGACCCTGTTCCCCATGGGAACAGTCCAGCCCGAACTGCTAGGCCAGGTCTTCCCTGGACTGGAAACAAGCATCCTGGGACCGGTTTCGGGGTTTCACCCCTCATCAGCCAGGCTAGCTTGAATCCAGTGGCATGGGAAGCACGGGACCCACGTCTGGGCATACCCTTCCCACTTAGGGCGACAAAGCAAAAACAACAAGTGATGGACGGAATGTTGAACATTGTCAAACATTCACCCCCAGTACAGTGATCTGGGCCTAAATCCATCGTTTTTTTGCTGCCCATGCCATTCCAGTTTGGACCCAGCCATATGCAAATCAGTCTTGACCCTGTTCCCCATGGGAACAGTCCAGCCCGAACTGCTAGGCCAGGTCTTCCCTGGACTGGAAACAAGCATCCTGGGACCAGTTTCGGGGTTTCACTCCTCATCAGCCAGGCTAGCTTGAATCCAGTGGCATGGGAAGCACGGGACACGCGTCTGGGCATACCCTTCCCACTTAGGGCGACAAAGCAAAAACAACAAGTGATGGACGGAATGTTGAACATTGTCAAACATTCACCCCCAGTACAGTGATCTGGGCCTAAATCCATCGTTTTTTTGCTGCCCATGCCATTCCAGTTTGGACCCAGCCATATGCAAATCAGTCTTGACCCTGTTCCCCATGGGAACAGTCCAGCCCGAATTGCTAGGCCAGGTCTTCCCTGGACTGGAAACAAGCATCCACGAACGGTTTCGGGGTTTCACCCCTCATCAGCCAGGCTAGCTTGAATCCAGTGGCATGGGAAGCACGGGACCCACGTCTGGGCATACCCTTCCCACTTAGGGCGACAAAGCAAAAACAACAAGTGATGGACGGAATGTTGAACATTGTCAAACATTCACCCCCAGTACAGTGATCTGGGCCTAAATCCATCATTTTTTTGCTGCCCATGCCATTCCAGTTTGGACCCAGCCATATGCAAATCAGTCTTGACCCTGTTCCCCATGGGAACAGTCCAGCCCGAACTGCTAGGCCAGGTCTTCCCTGGGCTGGAAACAAGCATCCTGGGACCGGTTTCGGGGTTTCACCCCTCATCAGCCAGGCTAGCTTGAATCCAGTGGCATGGGAAGCACGGGACCCACGTCTGGGCATACCCTTCCCACTTAGGGCGACAAAGCAAAAACAACAAGTGATGGACGGAATGTTGAACATTGTCAAACATTCACCCCCAGTACAGTGATCTGGGCCTAAATCCATCGTTTTTTTGCTGCCCATGCCATTCCAGTTTGGACCCAGCCATATGCAAATCAGTCTTGACCCTGTTCCCCATGGGAACAGTCCAGCCCGAACTGCTAGGCCAGGTCTTCCCTGGACTGGAAACAAGCATCCTGGGACCGGTTTCGGGGTTTCACCTCTCATCAGCCAGGCTAGCTTGAATCCAGTGGCATGGGAAGCACGGGACCCACGTCTGGGCATGCCCTTCCCACTTAGGGCGACAAAGCAAAAACAACAAGTGATGGACGGAATGTTGAACATTGTCAAACATTCACCCCCAGTACAGTGATCTGGGCCTAAATCCATCGTTTTTTGCTGCCCATGCCATTCCAGTTTGGACCCAGCCATATGCAAATCAGTCTTGACCCTGTTCCCCATGGGAACAGTCCAGCCCGAACTGCTAGGCCAGGTCTTCCCTGGACTGGAAACAAGCATCCTGGGACCGGTTTCGGGGTTTCACCCCTCATCAGCCAGGCTAACTTGAATCCAGTGGCATGGGAAGCACGGGACCCACGTCTGGGCATACCCTTCCCACTTAGGGCGACAAAGCAAAAACAACAAGTGATGGACGGAATGTGGAACATTGTCAAACATTCACCCCCAGTACAGTGATCTGGGCATAAATCCATCGTTTTTTTGCTGCCCATGCCATTCCAGTTTGGACCCAGCCATATGCAAATCAGTCTTGACCCTGTTCCCCATGGGAACAGTCCAGCCCGAACTGCTAGGCCAGGTCTTCCCTGGAATGGAAACAAGCATCCTGGGACCGGTTTCGGGGTTTCACCCCTCATCAGCCAGGCTAGCTTGAATCCAGTGGCATGGGAAGCACGGGACCCACGTCTGGGCATACCCTTCCCACTTAGGGCGACAAAGCAAAAACAACAAGTGATGGACGGAATGTTGAACATTGTCAAACATTCACCCCCAGTACAGTGATCTGGGCCTAAATCCATCGTTTTTTTGCTGCCCTTGCCATTCCAGTTTGGACCCAGCCATATGCAAATCAGTCTTGACCCTGTTCCCCATGGGAACAGTCCAGCCCAAACTGCTAGGCCAGGTCTTCCCTGGACTGGAAACAAGCATCCTGGGACCGGTTTCGGGGTTTCACCCCTCATCAGCCAGGCTAGCTTGAATCCTGTGGCATGGGAAGCACGGGACCCACGTCTGGGCATACCCTTCCCACTTAGGGCGACAAAGCAAAAACAACAAGTGATGGACGGAATGTTGAACATTGTCAAACATTCACCCCCAGTACAGTGATCTGGGCCTAAATCCATCGTTTTTTTGCTGCCCATGCCATTCCAGTTTGGACCCAGCCATATGCAAATCAGTCTTGACCCTGTTCCCCATGGGAACAGTCCAGCCCGAACTGCTAGGCCAGGTCTTCCCTGGACTGGAAACAAGCATCCTGGGACCGGTTTCGGGGTTTCACCCCTCATCAGCCAGGCTAGCTTGAATCCAGTGGCATGGGAAGCACGGGACCCACGTCTGGGCATACCCTTCCCACTTAGGGCGACAAAGCAAAAACAACAAGTGATGGACGGAATGTTGAACATTGTCAAACATTCACCCCCAGTACAGTGATCTGGGCCTAAATCCATCGTTTTTTTGCTGCCCATGCCATTCCAGTTTGGACCCAGCCATATGCAAATCAGTCTTGACCCTGTTCCCCATGGGAACAGTCCAGCCCGAACTGCTAGGCCAGGTCTTCCCTGGACTGGAAACAAGCATCCTGGGAACGGTTTCGGGGTTTCACCCCTCATTAGCCAGGCTAGCTTGAATCCAGTGGCATGGGAAGCACGGGACCCACGTCTGGGCATACCCTTCCCACTTAGGGCGACAAAGCAAAAACAACAAGTGATGGACGGAATGTTGAACATTGTCAAACATTCACCCCCAGTACAGTGATCTGGGCCTAAATCCATCGTTTTTTTGATGCCCATGCCATTCCAGTTTGGACCCAGCCATATGCAAATCAGTCTTGACCCTGTTCCCCATGGGAACAGTCCAGCCCGATCTGCTAGGCCAGGTCTTCCCTGGACTGGAAACAAGCATCCTGGGACCGGTTTCGGGGTTTCACCCCTCATCAGCCAGGCTAACTTGAATCCAGTGGCATGGGAAGCACGGGACCCACGTCTGGGCATACCCTTCCCACTTAGGGCGACAAAGCAAAAACAACAAGTGATGGACAGAATGTTGAACATTGTCAAACATTCACCCCCAGTACAGTGATCTGGGCCTAAATCCATCGTTTTTTTGCTGCCCATGCCATTCCAGTTTGGACCCAGCCATATGCAAAACTTAGGGCGACAAAGCAAAAACAACAAGTGATGGACGGAATGTTGAACATTGTCAAACATTCACCCCCAGTACAGTGATCTGGGCCTAAATCCATCGTTTTTTTGCTGCCCATGCCATTCCAGTTTGGACCCAGCCATATGCAAATCAGTCTTGACCCTGTTCCCCATGGGAACAGTCCAGCCCGAACTGCTAGGCCAGGTCTTCCCTGGACTGGAAACAAGCATCCTGGGACCGGTTTCGGGGTTTCACCCCTCATCAGCCAGGCTAGCTTGAATCCAGTGGCATGGGAAGCACGGGACCCACGTCTGGGCATACCCTTCCCACTTAGGGCGACAAAGCAAAAACAACAAGTGATGGACGGAATGTTGAACATTGTCAAACATTCACCCCCAGTACAGTGATCTGGGCCTAAATCCATCATTTTTTTGCTGTCCATGCCATTCCAGTTTGGACCCAGCCATATGCAAATCAGTCTTGACCCTGTTCCCCATGGGAACAGTCCAGCCCGAACTGCTAGGCCAGGTCTTCCCTGGACTGGAAACAAGCATCCTGGGACCGGTTTCGGGGTTTCACCCCTCATCAGCCAGGCTAATTTGAATCCAGTGGCATGGGAAGCACGGGACCCACGTCTGGGCATACCCTTCCCACTTAGGGCGACAAAGCAAAAACAACAAGTGATGGACGGAATGTTGAACATTGTCAAACATTCAACCCCAGTACAGTGATCTGGGCCTCAATCCATCGTTTTTTTGCTGCCCAGGCCATTCCAGTTTGGACCCAGCCATATGCAAATCAGTCTTGACCCTGTTCCCCATGGGAACAGTCCAGCCCGAACTGCTAGGCCAGGTCTTCCCTGGACTGGAAACAAGCATCCTGGGACCGGTTTCGGGGTTTCACCCCTCATCAGCCAGGCTAGCTTGAATCCAGTGGCATGGGAAGCACGGGACCCACGTCTGGGCATACCCTTCCCACTTAGGGCGACAAAGCAAAAACAACAAGTGATGGACGGAATGTGGAACATTGTCAAACATTCACCCCCAGTACAGTGATCTGGGCATAAATCCATCGTTTTTTTGCTGCCCATGCCATTCCAGTTTGGACCCAGCCATATGCAAATCAGTCTTGACCCTGTTCCCCATGGGAACAGTCCAGCCCGAACTGCTAGGCCAGGTCTTCCCTGGACTGGAAACAAGCATCCTGGGACCAGTTTCGGGGTTTCACCCCTCATCAGCCAGGCTAGCTTGAATCCAGTGGCATGGGAAGCACGGGACCCGCGTCTGGGCATACCCTTCCCACTTAGGGCGACAAAGCAAAAACAACAAGTGATGGACGGAATGTTGAACATTGTCAAACATTCACCCCCAGTACAGTGATCTGGGCCTAAATCCATCGTTTTTTTGCTGCCCATGCCATTCCAGTTTGGACCCAGCCATATGCAAATCAGTCTTGACCCTGTTCCCCATGGGAACAGTCCAGCCCGAACTGCTAGGCCAGGTCTTCCCTGGACTGGAAACAAGCATCCTGGGACCGGTTTCGGGGTTTCACCCCTCATCAGCCAGGCTAACTTGAATCCAGTGGCATGGGAAGCACGGGACCCACGTCTGGGCATACCCTTCCCACTTAGGGCGACAAAGCAAAAACAACAAGTGATGGACGGAATGTTGAACATTGTCAAACATTCACCCCCAGTACAGTGATCTGGGCCTAAATCCATCGTTTTTTTGCTGCCCATGCCATTCCAGTTTGGACCCAGCCATATGCAAATCAGTCTTGACCCTGTTCCCCATGGGAACAGTCCAGCCCGAACTGCTAGGCCAGGTCTTCCCTGGACTGGAAACAAGCATCCTGGGACCGGTTTCGGGGTTTCACCCCTCATCAGCCAGGCTAGCTTGAATCCAGTGGCATGGGAAGCACGGGACCCACGTCTGGGCATACCCTTCCCACTTAGGGCGACAAAGCAAAAACAACAAGTGATGGACGGAATGTTGAACATTGTCAAACATTCACCCCCAGTACAGTGATCTGGGCCTAAGTCCATCGTTTTTTTGCTGCCCATGCCATTCCAGTTTGGACCCAGCACTATACAAATCAGTCTTGACCCTGTTCCCCATGGGAACAGTCCAGCCCGAACTGCTAGGCCAGGCCTTCCCTGGACTGGAAACAAGCATCCTGGGACCGGTTTCGGTGTTTCACCCCTCATCAGCCAGGCTAGCTTGAATCCAGTGGCATGGGAAGCACGGGACCCACGTCTGGGCATACCCTTCCCACTTAGGGCGACAAAGCAAAAACAACAAGTGATGGACGGAATGTTGAACATTGTCAAACATTCACCCCCAGTACAGTGATCTGGGCCTAAATCCATCGTTTTTTTGCTGCCCATGCCATTCCAGTTTGGACCCAGCCATATGCAAATCAGTCTTGACCCTGTTCCCCATGGGAACAGTCCAGCCCGAACTGCTAGGCCAGGTCTTCCCTGGACTGGAAACAAGCATCCTGGAACCGGTTTCGGGGTTTCACCCCTCATCAGCCAGGCTAGCTTGAATCCAGTGGCATGGGAAGCACGGGACCCACGTCTGGGCATACCCTTCCCACTTAGGGCGACAAAGCAAAAACAACAAGTGATGGACGGAATGTTGAACATTGTCAAACATTCACCCCCAGTACAGTGATCTGGGCCTAAGTCCATCGTTTTTTTGCTGCCCATGCCATTCCAGTTTGGACCCAGCACTATACAAATCAGTCTTGACCCTGTTCCCCATGGGAACAGTCCAGCCCGAACTGCTAGGCCAGGCCTTCCCTGGACTGGAAACAAGCATCCTGGGACCGGTTTCGGTGTTTCACCCCTCATCAGCCAGGCTAGCTTGAATCCAGTGGCATGGGAAGCACGGGACCCACGTCTGGGCATACCCTTCCCACTTAGGGCGACAAAGCAAAAACAACAAGTGATGGACGGAATGTTGAACATTGTCAAACATTCACCCCCAGTACAGTGATCTGGGCCTAAATCCATCGTTTTTTTGCTGCCCATGCCATTCCAGTTTGGACCCAGCCATATGCAAATCAGTCTTGACCCTGTTCCCCATGGGAACAGTCCAGCCCGAACTGCTAGGCCAGGTCTTCCCTGGACTGGAAACAAGCATCCTGGGACCAGTTTTGGGGTTTCACCCCTCATCAGCCAGGCTAGCTTGAATCCAGTGGCATGGGAAGCACGGGACCCACGTCTGGCCATACCCTTCCCACTTAGGGCGACAAAGCAAAAACAACAAGTGATGGAGGGAATGTTGAACATTGTCAAACATTCACCCCCAGTACAGTGATCTGGGCCTAAATCCATCGTTTTTTTTCTGCCCATGCCATTCCAGTTTGGACCCAGCCATATGCAAATCAGTCTTGACCCTGTTCCCCATGGGAACAGTCCAGCCTGAACTGCTAGGCCAGGTCTTCCCTGGACTGGAAACAAGCATCCTGGGACCGGTTTCGGGGTTTCACCCCTCATCAGCCAGGCTAGCTTGAATCCAGTGGCATGGGAAGCACGGGACCCACGTCTGGGCATACCCTTCCCACTTAGAGCGACAAAGCAAAAACAACAAGTGATGGACGGAATGTTGAACATTGTCAAACATTCACCCCCAGTACAGTGATCTGGGCCTAAGTCCATCGTTTTTTTGCTGCCCATGCCATTCCAGTTTGGTCCCAGCCATATACAAATCAGTCTTGACCCTGTTCCCCATGGGAACAGTCCAGCCCGAACTGCTAGGCCAGGCCTTCCCTGGACTGGAAACAAGCATCCTGGGACCGGTTTCGGGGTTTCACCCCTCATCAGCCAGGCTAGCTTGAATCCAGTGGCATGGGAAGCACGGGACCCACGTCTGGGCATACCCTTCCCACTTAGGGCGACAAAGCAAAAACAACAAGTGATGGACGGAATGTTGAACATTGTCAAACATTCACCCCCAGTACAGTGATCTGGGCCTAAATCCATCGTTTTTTTGCTGCCCATGCCATTCCAGTTTGGACCCAGCCATATGCAAATCAGTCTTGACCCTGTTCCCCATGGGAACAGTCCAGCCCGAACTGCTAGGCCAGGTCTTCCCTGGACTGGAAACAAGCATCCTGGGACCAGTTTTGGGGTTTCACCCCTCATCAGCCAGGCTAGCTTGAATCCAGTGGCATGGGAAGCACGGGACCCGCGTCTGGGCATACCCTTCCCACTTAGGGCGACAAAGCAAAAACAACAAGTGATGGACGGAATGTTGAACATTGTCAAACATTCACCCCCAGTACAGTGATCTGGGCCTAAATCCATCGTTTTTTTTCTGCCCATGCCATTCCAGTTTGGACCCAGCCATATGCAAATCAGTCTTGACCCTGTTCCCCATGGGAACAGTCCAGCCCGAACTGCTAGGCCAGGTCTTCCCTGGACTGGAAACAAGCATCCTGGGACCGGTTTCGGGGTTTCACCCCTCATCAGCCAGGCTAGCTTGAATCCAGTGGCATGGGAAGCACGGGACCCACGTCTGGGCATACCCTTCCCACTTAGAGCGACAAAGCAAAAACAACAAGTGATGGACGGAATGTTGAACATTGTCAAACATTCACCCCCAGTACAGTGATCTGGGCCTAAATCCATCGTTTTTTTGCTGCCCATGCCATTCCAGTTTGGACCCAGCCATATGCAAATCAGTCTTGACCCTGTTCCCCATGGGAACAGTCCAGCCCGAACTGCTAGGCCAGGTCTTCCCTGGACTGGAAACAAGCATCCTGGGACCGGTTTCGGGGTTTCACCCCTCATCAGCCAGGCTAGCTTGAATCCAGTGGCATGGGAAGCACGGGACCCACGTCTGGGCATACCCTTCCCACTTAGGGCGACAAAGCAAAAACAACAAGTGATGGACGGAATGTTGAACATTGTCAAACATTCACCCCCAGTACAGTGATCTGGGCCTAAATCCATCGTTTTTTTGCTGCCCATGCCATTCCCCGAACTGCTAGGCCAGGTCTTCCCTGGACTGGAAACAAGCATCCTGGGACCGGTTTCGGGGTTTCACCCCTCATCAGCCAGGCTAGCTTGAATCCAGTGGCATGGGAAGCACGGGACCCACGTCTGGGCATACCCTTCCCACTTAGGGCGACAAAGCAAAAACAACAAGTTATGGACGGAATGTTGAACATTGTCAAACATTCACCCCCAGTACAGTGATCTGGGCCTAAATCCATCGTTTTTTTGCTGCCCATGCCATTCCAGTTTGGACCCAGCCATATGCAAATCAGTCTTGACCCTGTTCCCCATGGGAACAGTCCAGCCCGAACTGCTAGGCCAGGTCTTCCCTGGACTGGAAACAAGCATCCTGGGACCGGTTTCGGGGTTTCACCCCTCATCAGCCAGGCTAACTTGAATCCAGTGGCATGGGAAGCACGGGACCCACGTCTGGGCATACCCTTCCCACTTAGGGCGACAAAGCAAAAACAACAAGTGATGGACGGAATGTTGAACATTGTCAAACATTCACCCACAGTACAGTGATCTGGGCCTAAATCCATCGTTTTTTTGCTGCCCATGCCATTCCAGTTTGGACCCAGCCATATGCAAATCAGTCTTGACCCTGTTCCCCATGGGAACAGTCCAGCCCGAACTGCTAGGCCAGGTCTTCCCTGGACTGGAAACAAGCATCCTGGGACCGGTTTCGGGGTTTCACCCCTCATCAGCCAGGCTAGCTTGAATCCAGTGGCATGGGAAGCACGGGACCCACGTCTGGGCATACCCTTCCCACTTAGGGCGACAAAGCAAAAACAACAAGTGATGGACGGAATGTTGAACATTGTCAAACATTCACCCCCAGTACAGTGATCTGGGACTAAATCTATCGTTTTTTTGCTGCCCATGCCATTCCAGTTTGGACCCAGCCATATGCAAATCAGTCTTGACCCTGTTCCCCATGGGAACAGTCCAGCCCGAACTGCTAGGCCAGGTCTTCCCTGGACTGGAAACAAGCATCCTGGGACCGGTTTCGGGGTTTTACCCCTCATCAGCCAGGCTAGCTTGAATCCAGTGGCATGGGAAGCACGGGACCCACGTCTGGGCATACCCTTCCCACTTAGGGCGACAAAGCAAAAACAACAAGTGATGGACGGAATGTTGAACATTGTCAAACATTCACCCCCAGTACAGTGATCTGGGCCTAAATCCATCGTTTTTTTGCTGCCCATGCTATTCCAGTTTAGACCCAGCCATATGCAAATCAGTCTTGACCCTGTTCCCCATGGGAACAGTCCAGCCCGAACTGCTAGGCCAGGGCTTCCCTGGACTGGAAACAAGCATCCTGGGACCGGTTTCGGGGTTTCACCCCTCATCAGCCAGGCTAGCTTGAATCCAGTGGCATGGGAAGCACGGGACCCACGTCTGGGCATACCCTTCCCACTTAGGGCGACAAAGCAAAAACAACAAGTGATGGACGGAATGTTGAACATTGTCAAACATTCACCCCCAGTACAGTGATCTGGGCCTAAATCCATCGTTTTTTTGCTGCCCATGCCATTCCAGTTTTGACCCAGCCATATGCAAATCAGTCTTGACCCTGTTCCCCATGGGAACAGTCCAGCCCAAACTGCTAGGCCAGGTCTTCCCTGGACTGGAAACAAGCATCCTGGGACCGGTTTCGGGGTTTCACCCCTCATCAGCCAGGCTAACTTGAATCCAGTGGCATGGGAAGCACGGGACCCACGTCTGGGCATACCCTTCCCACTTAGGGCGACAAAGCAAAAACAACAAGTGATGGACGGAATGTTGAACATTGTCAAACATTCACCCCCAGTACAGTGATCTGGGCCTAAATCCCTCGTTTTTTTGCTGCCCATGCCATTCCAGTTTGGACCCAGCCATATGCAAATCAGTCTTGACCCTGTTCCCCATGGGAACAGTCCAGCCCGAACTGCTAGGCCAGGTCTTCCCTGGACTGGAAACAAGCATCCTGGGACCGGTTTCGGGGTTTCACCCCTCATCAGCCAGGCTAGCTTGAATCCAGTGGCATGGGAAGCACGGGACCCACGTCTGGGCATACCCTTCCCACTTAGGGCGACAAAGCAAAAACAACAAGTGATGGACGGAATGTGGAACATTGTCAAACATTCACCCCCAGTACAGTGATCTGGGCATAAATCCATCGTTTTTTTGCTGCCCATGCCATTCCAGTTTGGACCCAGCCATATGCAAATCAGTCTTGACCCTGTTCCCCATGGGAACAGTCCAGCCCGAACTGCTAGGCCAGGTCTTCCCTGGACTGGAAACAAGCATCCTGGGACCAGTTTCGGGGTTTCACCCCTCATCAGCCAGGCTAGCTTGAATCCAGTGGCATGGGAAGCACGGGACCCGCGTCTGGGCATACCCTTCCCACTTAGGGCGACAAAGCAAAAACAACAAGTGATGGACGGAATGTTGAACATTGTCAAACATTCACCCCCAGTACAGTGATCTGGGCCTAAATCCATCGTTTTTTTGCTGCCCATGCCATTCCAGTTTGGACCCAGCCATATGCAAATCAGTCTTGACCCTGTTCCCCATGGGAACAGTCCAGCCCGAACTGCTAGGCCAGGTCTTCCCTGGACTGGAAACAAGCATCCTGGGACCGGTTTCGGGGTTTCACCCCTCATCAGCCAGGCTAACTTGAATCCAGTGGCATGGGAAGCACGGGACCCACGTCTGGGCATACCCTTCCCACTTAGGGCGACAAAGCAAAAACAACAAGTGATGGACGGAATGTTGAACATTGTCAAACATTCACCCCCAGTACAGTGATCTGGGCCTAAATCCATCGTTTTTTTGCTGCCCATGCCATTCCAGTTTGGACCCAGCCATATGCAAATCAGTCTTGACCCTGTTCCCCATGGGAACAGTCCAGCCCGAACTGCTAGGCCAGGTCTTCCCTGGACTGGAAACAAGCATCCTGGGACCGGTTTCGGGGTTTCACCCCTCATCAGCCAGGCTAGCTTGAATCCAGTGGCATGGGAAGCACGGGACCCACGTCTGGGCATACCCTTCCCACTTAGGGCGACAAAGCAAAAACAACAAGTGATGGACGGAATGTTGAACATTGTCAAACATTCACCCCCAGTACAGTGATCTGGGCCTAAGTCCATCGTTTTTTTGCTGCCCATGCCATTCCAGTTTGGACCCAGCACTATACAAATCAGTCTTGACCCTGTTCCCCATGGGAACAGTCCAGCCCGAACTGCTAGGCCAGGCCTTCCCTGGACTGGAAACAAGCATCCTGGGACCGGTTTCGGTGTTTCACCCCTCATCAGCCAGGCTAGCTTGAATCCAGTGGCATGGGAAGCACGGGACCCACGTCTGGGCATACCCTTCCCACTTAGGGCGACAAAGCAAAAACAACAAGTGATGGACGGAATGTTGAACATTGTCAAACATTCACCCCCAGTACAGTGATCTGGGCCTAAATCCATCGTTTTTTTGCTGCCCATGCCATTCCAGTTTGGACCCAGCCATATGCAAATCAGTCTTGACCCTGTTCCCCATGGGAACAGTCCAGCCCGAACTGCTAGGCCAGGTCTTCCCTGGACTGGAAACAAGCATCCTGGAACCGGTTTCGGGGTTTCACCCCTCATCAGCCAGGCTAGCTTGAATCCAGTGGCATGGGAAGCACGGGACCCACGTCTGGGCATACCCTTCCCACTTAGGGCGACAAAGCAAAAACAACAAGTGATGGACGGAATGTTGAACATTGTCAAACATTCACCCCCAGTACAGTGATCTGGGCCTAAGTCCATCGTTTTTTTGCTGCCCATGCCATTCCAGTTTGGACCCAGCACTATACAAATCAGTCTTGACCCTGTTCCCCATGGGAACAGTCCAGCCCGAACTGCTAGGCCAGGCCTTCCCTGGACTGGAAACAAGCATCCTGGGACCGGTTTCGGTGTTTCACCCCTCATCAGCCAGGCTAGCTTGAATCCAGTGGCATGGGAAGCACGGGACCCACGTCTGGGCATACCCTTCCCACTTAGGGCGACAAAGCAAAAACAACAAGTGATGGACGGAATGTTGAACATTGTCAAACATTCACCCCCAGTACAGTGATCTGGGCCTAAATCCATCGTTTTTTTGCTGCCCATGCCATTCCAGTTTGGACCCAGCCATATGCAAATCAGTCTTGACCCTGTTCCCCATGGGAACAGTCCAGCCCGAACTGCTAGGCCAGGTCTTCCCTGGACTGGAAACAAGCATCCTGGGACCAGTTTTGGGGTTTCACCCCTCATCAGCCAGGCTAGCTTGAATCCAGTGGCATGGGAAGCACGGGACCCACGTCTGGCCATACCCTTCCCACTTAGGGCGACAAAGCAAAAACAACAAGTGATGGAGGGAATGTTGAACATTGTCAAACATTCACCCCCAGTACAGTGATCTGGGCCTAAATCCATCGTTTTTTTTCTGCCCATGCCATTCCAGTTTGGACCCAGCCATATGCAAATCAGTCTTGACCCTGTTCCCCATGGGAACAGTCCAGCCTGAACTGCTAGGCCAGGTCTTCCCTGGACTGGAAACAAGCATCCTGGGACCGGTTTCGGGGTTTCACCCCTCATCAGCCAGGCTAGCTTGAATCCAGTGGCATGGGAAGCACGGGACCCACGTCTGGGCATACCCTTCCCACTTAGAGCGACAAAGCAAAAACAACAAGTGATGGACGGAATGTTGAACATTGTCAAACATTCACCCCCAGTACAGTGATCTGGGCCTAAGTCCATCGTTTTTTTGCTGCCCATGCCATTCCAGTTTGGTCCCAGCCATATACAAATCAGTCTTGACCCTGTTCCCCATGGGAACAGTCCAGCCCGAACTGCTAGGCCAGGCCTTCCCTGGACTGGAAACAAGCATCCTGGGACCGGTTTCGGGGTTTCACCCCTCATCAGCCAGGCTAGCTTGAATCCAGTGGCATGGGAAGCACGGGACCCACGTCTGGGCATACCCTTCCCACTTAGGGCGACAAAGCAAAAACAACAAGTGATGGACGGAATGTTGAACATTGTCAAACATTCACCCCCAGTACAGTGATCTGGGCCTAAATCCATCGTTTTTTTGCTGCCCATGCCATTCCAGTTTGGACCCAGCCATATGCAAATCAGTCTTGACCCTGTTCCCCATGGGAACAGTCCAGCCCGAACTGCTAGGCCAGGTCTTCCCTGGACTGGAAACAAGCATCCTGGGACCAGTTTTGGGGTTTCACCCCTCATCAGCCAGGCTAGCTTGAATCCAGTGGCATGGGAAGCACGGGACCCGCGTCTGGGCATACCCTTCCCACTTAGGGCGACAAAGCAAAAACAACAAGTGATGGACGGAATGTTGAACATTGTCAAACATTCACCCCCAGTACAGTGATCTGGGCCTAAATCCATCGTTTTTTTTCTGCCCATGCCATTCCAGTTTGGACCCAGCCATATGCAAATCAGTCTTGACCCTGTTCCCCATGGGAACAGTCCAGCCCGAACTGCTAGGCCAGGTCTTCCCTGGACTGGAAACAAGCATCCTGGGACCGGTTTCGGGGTTTCACCCCTCATCAGCCAGGCTAGCTTGAATCCAGTGGCATGGGAAGCACGGGACCCACGTCTGGGCATACCCTTCCCACTTAGAGCGACAAAGCAAAAACAACAAGTGATGGACGGAATGTTGAACATTGTCAAACATTCACCCCCAGTACAGTGATCTGGGCCTAAATCCATCGTTTTTTTGCTGCCCATGCCATTCCAGTTTGGACCCAGCCATATGCAAATCAGTCTTGACCCTGTTCCCCATGGGAACAGTCCAGCCCGAACTGCTAGGCCAGGTCTTCCCTGGACTGGAAACAAGCATCCTGGGACCGGTTTCGGGGTTTCACCCCTCATCAGCCAGGCTAGCTTGAATCCAGTGGCATGGGAAGCACGGGACCCACGTCTGGGCATACCCTTCCCACTTAGGGCGACAAAGCAAAAACAACAAGTGATGGACGGAATGTTGAACATTGTCAAACATTCACCCCCAGTACAGTGATCTGGGCCTAAATCCATCGTTTTTTTGCTGCCCATGCCATTCCCCGAACTGCTAGGCCAGGTCTTCCCTGGACTGGAAACAAGCATCCTGGGACCGGTTTCGGGGTTTCACCCCTCATCAGCCAGGCTAGCTTGAATCCAGTGGCATGGGAAGCACGGGACCCACGTCTGGGCATACCCTTCCCACTTAGGGCGACAAAGCAAAAACAACAAGTTATGGACGGAATGTTGAACATTGTCAAACATTCACCCCCAGTACAGTGATCTGGGCCTAAATCCATCGTTTTTTTGCTGCCCATGCCATTCCAGTTTGGACCCAGCCATATGCAAATCAGTCTTGACCCTGTTCCCCATGGGAACAGTCCAGCCCGAACTGCTAGGCCAGGTCTTCCCTGGACTGGAAACAAGCATCCTGGGACCGGTTTCGGGGTTTCACCCCTCATCAGCCAGGCTAACTTGAATCCAGTGGCATGGGAAGCACGGGACCCACGTCTGGGCATACCCTTCCCACTTAGGGCGACAAAGCAAAAACAACAAGTGATGGACGGAATGTTGAACATTGTCAAACATTCACCCACAGTACAGTGATCTGGGCCTAAATCCATCGTTTTTTTGCTGCCCATGCCATTCCAGTTTGGACCCAGCCATATGCAAATCAGTCTTGACCCTGTTCCCCATGGGAACAGTCCAGCCCGAACTGCTAGGCCAGGTCTTCCCTGGACTGGAAACAAGCATCCTGGGACCGGTTTCGGGGTTTCACCCCTCATCAGCCAGGCTAGCTTGAATCCAGTGGCATGGGAAGCACGGGACCCACGTCTGGGCATACCCTTCCCACTTAGGGCGACAAAGCAAAAACAACAAGTGATGGACGGAATGTTGAACATTGTCAAACATTCACCCCCAGTACAGTGATCTGGGACTAAATCTATCGTTTTTTTGCTGCCCATGCCATTCCAGTTTGGACCCAGCCATATGCAAATCAGTCTTGACCCTGTTCCCCATGGGAACAGTCCAGCCCGAACTGCTAGGCCAGGTCTTCCCTGGACTGGAAACAAGCATCCTGGGACCGGTTTCGGGGTTTTACCCCTCATCAGCCAGGCTAGCTTGAATCCAGTGGCATGGGAAGCACGGGACCCACGTCTGGGCATACCCTTCCCACTTAGGGCGACAAAGCAAAAACAACAAGTGATGGACGGAATGTTGAACATTGTCAAACATTCACCCCCAGTACAGTGATCTGGGCCTAAATCCATCGTTTTTTTGCTGCCCATGCTATTCCAGTTTAGACCCAGCCATATGCAAATCAGTCTTGACCCTGTTCCCCATGGGAACAGTCCAGCCCGAACTGCTAGGCCAGGGCTTCCCTGGACTGGAAACAAGCATCCTGGGACCGGTTTCGGGGTTTCACCCCTCATCAGCCAGGCTAGCTTGAATCCAGTGGCATGGGAAGCACGGGACCCACGTCTGGGCATACCCTTCCCACTTAGGGCGACAAAGCAAAAACAACAAGTGATGGACGGAATGTTGAACATTGTCAAACATTCACCCCCAGTACAGTGATCTGGGCCTAAATCCATCGTTTTTTTGCTGCCCATGCCATTCCAGTTTTGACCCAGCCATATGCAAATCAGTCTTGACCCTGTTCCCCATGGGAACAGTCCAGCCCAAACTGCTAGGCCAGGTCTTCCCTGGACTGGAAACAAGCATCCTGGGACCGGTTTCGGGGTTTCACCCCTCATCAGCCAGGCTAACTTGAATCCAGTGGCATGGGAAGCACGGGACCCACGTCTGGGCATACCCTTCCCACTTAGGGCGACAAAGCAAAAACAACAAGTGATGGACGGAATGTTGAACATTGTCAAACATTCACCCCCAGTACAGTGATCTGGGCCTAAATCCCTCGTTTTTTTGCTGCCCATGCCATTCCAGTTTGGACCCAGCCATATGCAAATCAGTCTTGACCCTGTTCCCCATGGGAACAGTCCAGCCCAAACTGCTAGGCCAGGTCTTCCCTGGACTGGAAACAAGCATCCTGGGACCGGTTTCGGGGGTTTCACCCCTCATCAGCCAGGCTAGCTTGAATCCAGTGGCATGGGAAGCACAGGACCCACGTCTGGGCATACCCTTCCCACTTAGGGCGACAAAGCAAAAACAACAAGTGATGGACGGAATGTTGAACATTGTCAAACATTCAACCCCAGTACAGTGATCTGGGCCTAAATCCATCGTTTTTTTGCTGCCCATGCCATTCCAGTTTGGACCCAGCCATATGCAAATCAGTCTTGACCCTGTTCCCCATGGGAACAGTCCAGCCTGAACTGCTAGGCCAGGTCTTCCCTGGACTGGAAACAAGCATCCTGGGACCGGTTTCGGGGTTTCACCCCTCATCAGCCAGGCTAGCTTGAATCCAGTGGCATGGGAAGCACGGGACCCACGTCTGGGCATACCCTTCCCACTTAGGGCGACAAAGCAAAAACAACAAGTGATGGACGGAATGTGGAACATTGTCAAACATTCACCCCCAGTACAGTGATCTGGGCCTAAATCCATCGTTTTTTTGCTGCCCATGCCATTCCAGTTTGGACCCAGCCATATGCAAATCAGTCTTGACCCTGTTCCCCATGGGAACAGTCCAGCCCGAACTGCTAGGCCAGGTCTTCCCTGGACTGGAAACAAGCATCCTGGGACCAGTTTCGGGGTTTCACCCCTCATCAGCCAGGCTAGCTTGAATCCAGTGGCATGGGAAGCACGGGACCCACGTCTGGGCATACCCTTCCCACTTAGGGCGACAAAGCAAAAACAACAAGTGATGGACGGAATGTGGAACATTGTCAAACATTCACCCCCAGTACAGTGATCTGGGCCTAAATCCATCGTTTTTTTGCTGCCCATGCCATTCCAGTTTGGACCCAGCCATATGCAAATCAGTCTTGACCCTGTTCCCCATGGGAACAGTCCAGCCCAAACTGCTAGGCCAGGTCTTCCCTGGACTGGAAACAAGCATCCTGGGACCGGTTTCGGGGGTTTCACCCCTCATCAGCCAGGCTAGCTTGAATCCAGTGGCATGGGAAGCACAGGACCCACGTCTGGGCATACCCTTCCCACTTAGGGCGACAAAGCAAAAACAACAAGTGATGGACGGAATGTTGAACATTGTCAAACATTCAACCCCAGTACAGTGATCTGGGCCTAAATCCATCGTTTTTTTGCTGCCCATGCCATTCCAGTTTGGACCCAGCCATATGCAAATCAGTCTTGACCCTGTTCCCCATGGGAACAGTCCAGCCCGAACTGCTAGGCCAGGTCTTCCCTGGACTGGAAACAAGCATCCTGGGACCGGTTTCGGGGTTTCACCCCTCATCAGCCAGGCTAGCTTGAATCCAGTGGCATGGGAAGCACGGGACCCACGTCTGGGCATACCCTTCCCACTTAGGGCGACAAAGCAAAAACAACAAGTGATGGACGGAATGTGGAACATTGTCAAACATTCACCCCCAGTACAGTGATCTGGGCCTAAATCCATCGTTTTTTTGCTGCCCATGCCATTCCAGTTTGGACCCAGCCATATGCAAATCAGTCTTGACCCTGTTCCCCATGGGAACAGTCCAGCCCGAACTGCTAGGCCAGGTCTTCCCTGGACTGGAAACAAGCATCCTGGGACCAGTTTCGGGGTTTCACCCCTCATCAGCCAGGCTAGCTTGAATCCAGTGTCATGGTAAGCACGGGACCCGCGTCTGGGCATACCCTTCCCACTTAGGGCGACAAAGCAAAAACAACAAGTGATGGACGGAATGTTGAACATTGTCAAACATTCACCCCCAGTACAGTGATCTGGGCCTAAATCCATCGTTTTTTTGCTGCCCATGCCATTCCAGTTTGGACCCAGCCATATGCAAATCAGTCTTGACCCTGTTCCCCATGGGAACAGTCCAGCCCGAACTGCTATGCCAGGTCTTCCCTGGACTGAAAACAAGCATCCTGGGACCGGTTTCGGGGTTTCACCCCTCATCAGCCAGGCTAGCTTGAATCCAGTGGTACTGCATCATTTTTGAGAATGTGCCAGTTGTTTCTGAAAATGTTCTTAATGGCATGAGCTTACCTAGAAAATGTTGTAATGAATCTGACCTGATCCGAGTTATCATTTCTTGAGAATAGTCTGGGATCTAACAAGTCATTCCTAGAGACTCCTTCCACCTGTCACACATGGTCAGTTTTTTTCACTCAAAATCCTCTGATGTACTGCAATTACATTTAGCACATAAGAGCTCTCCATAGGGTATGGTCAGAACCAGGCTAGTTGGGTGCGCACTCCTAGAGTTCAAGAAACTGTTGCCTGCAGTGGGTTTGTGGTACAATCTGATGTGTACCTGTGCTTCCCTAAAATCTGCAACTACATCCAAAAATTCAGTGTTCAGCTTACTCTGTGCCTGAAGTTGAGATGAGAATTATTTGATTAATGTTCAAATATTACGCCTAAGGATCGCAAAAAATTACTTGAAGAGTTAAAGTAAGTCACGACCGTAAGAGTTTAATGTCAAAGGAAGCATATGAAGAATTCTCATCTCAACTTCAGGCACCATAACAACATATGAGGAAGAGATCACAGTAAAAAACAACGCAAATTTCTGAGAGATTTTAAGGATTATCAAACAGGAAGGGCATTGTCCTTCCATAGAAGGTAGGATCACATGTTTTTGGACACCACAAGTGATTTCCCTGACAAAGCTAGTACAAATCAGTATGTGGCAGGTGACCCCAGTGAGCACGATGCCTTGAACAGCAATATATCAGATGTATCTGTGACCACATTGAATCAAGGCCCAGAGTAGAACAATAGTGCCGGCAGGAATATTTATTTAAACCAGTTTCAACTGTTAATTTAAGAAAGGACAGACCACTTTTCGGACCAGGATTTTTGACTCACGCCCCCGCCATGCACAGTATTTTCATCAAAGATTTTACTGCAAATATTACATTGGTATTAAAAGCGATGTTAATAAAAATGTAACGAGTGCCATAATTTATGGGGTAATTAGCAGTGCATGGTGAGGGCATGAGTTATAGTTACCTTAGGGCACGGATTATAGTTACTTGAAGTAACTCTAACTATAATAGTGAATTTCTATGGTTTTGCACGTTTAAAATGTGAGCCTAACTATAACCTCGCTGTAACCTTTGGATTTTTAAAGTGAATATTTATGTTTTTTTAATTCTATTTCCTAACTATACCATCCCGTAACCTTTGTTTTTTTCTGTGAATTTCTATGGTTTTTCTAACGTAAAGTAATTTTCATTACTATACTATAATCCAATCACTGCCGCACATAGCCTTTGGCAGTGCGAAGCCAGTCACCAATAACCACCCGGCAGGAGCTGGCCGCAGCCTATCTCTCTGGGTGTGAGAATAGATGTGAGACAGTGTTTCTCGGTGTGACAATGGCTGTGAGAGTGTCTAGATGTAGGAGGCTGGCCTGGTTTGTAGTGGGTACCAAAGGTACTTACACCTTATACCAGATCCATTTATCCTTTATTAGTGAAATGTAATCAGTGTCTAGAATCCAGGCTCTCTACAGGTAGCTGTAGGCAGAGTAGCCAAGGCTGAACTAGGAGGCATGCAAAGCTCTTGCAATACCACTGTAGTCACACAGTACTCACATACATGAAAGACAATACTCAGTGTTACAAAAATAAAGGTACTTTATTTTAGTGACACAATGCAAAAAAATACTTTGGAGACTATACTCCCTTAGGAGGTAAGTAAATTACACAATATATACACTAGTAACCACAAACAGGTAAGTACACAGTAGGAAAACAGTGCAAATAGTGAAAATCACAACATGTTGCAATAGGCCTAGGGGGAAGACAAACCATATACTAAAATAGTGGAATGCGAAAGTTGGTTTCCCACTTAGGCAAGTGTGATGTGTAGAGAGGCGCTGGGAGTGTAAGAAAACACCAAAGGTAAGTAAAATACCCCACCCCAGAGCCCAGGAAAGCAGAAGTAGAATGCAGCAAGTTTCCTAAAACACCCTAGAAGTTGTGATAGAAGATAATACAAGAACGAGAAGAGAATCCAAGACACCAACAATAGATTCCTGGACCTCAAGACCTGTGGAAGAAGGGGACCAAGTCCAAGAAGAACTGAAGCGAATGAAGGTGCAAAAGAGGAACCACTGGTGAGAAGACAAAGTCAGTTTTGCACCAAAGAAGACAGATGCGGGTTCCTGGTTGGTGCAGAAGATGTCCCACGCCGGATGGATGAATGCAGTCTGGTTTGCGTCGCTGGATTCCACCAATAAGACTTGGTACATGCAAAGCTCGCGGTTAACGGAAAATGGTGCTGCCTGGGACCAGGAGGGACCTGGTGGCCTCTACCAAGGAGGGAGAGGCAGAGAGGGCACTCAGCAACTCAGAGACCCCTCAGAAGACTACGCAGCATGCACGGGAGCCCCACAGCATGGGAACAAAGAAGGTGCAAATGGAGGCCAATGCAGCATGACAGAAAGGATTCCCACACGCTGGAGAACCACTCAGAAAGGTGTGCGTTACAGGATGGAGTGCTGGGGGCCTAAGCTGTGCTGTGCACGAATAACTTCTTGGAAGATTGCACACAAGCCTTGGCAACTGCAAGTCACGCTGTGCACGGGGGTACTGTCTTGTGTGGGAAGGCAAGCTCTTACCTCCACCAAAGTTGGACAGCTGAACGTTGGGACTGCCAGAGTCACTTCAGTCCACCACCCGTGTTGCTGGATCCATGCCTGTCATCTGGAGAAGGGACCCAAGCCACCAGTCATCGCTACGGAGAGGTGCCTGCTGAAGCAGGGAAGTGACTCTGTGATTCCTTTGGTTCTTCTGGTGCTGGTGAAAACAGGAAGTCCTCGGAGGATGTACTACCCTAAAACTGTTGCAGTTGTTAGCAGGAGCTGAAGTTACAATGTCGCAGAAGTTGTCTTTGCTTCTTTGTTGTAGTTTTGTAGAGTTCCAGGAGCAGTGAGCAGTTGATCCGTCTGTGGAAGCTGAAGTAAAGGATGCAGGGGATTCCTGTTGGAATCTTGCAATCCGAATCTGATTCGGAGGAGAAATCCTAAATAGCCCTGAGAGGGGGATTGGTCACCTAACCAGGTAAGCACCTATCAGGCGGGGTCTCTGGCATCACCTGCTGGCACTGGCCACTCAGATGCTTCCAGAGTGCCCCACCACCTTGGAATCCAAGATGGCAAAACCTAGGGAAACTCTGGAGGAGCTCTGGGCACCACTCCTGGGGTGGTGATGGACAGGGGAGTGGTCTCTCTCCTGTCCTTTGTCCAGTTTCGCACCAGAGCAGGGACTGGGGGGTCCCTGATCCGGTGTAGACTGGATTATGCAAGGAGGGCACCATCTAACCCTTTAAAGCATTTCCGGAGGCACTGGGAAGATACCCCTCCCATGCCTGTAACACCTATTTCCAAAGGGAGAGGGTGTAACACCCCTCTCCCAAAGGAAATGCTTTGTTCTGCCTTCCTGGGATTGAGCTGCTCAAGCCCCAGGAGGGCAGAAGCCTATCTGTGCCTATCTGGCAGGAGCTGGGGCTGCCTGGGGCTGCCTGGAAAACCTCAAAAGACTGGCATGGTAGTATTGGGGGTCCACTGCGGAGCCCCCAGAGTGCATGGGATTGTGCAAACAATACTGGAATCAGATTGGGGTACAATTCACAGTTGTTAGACACGTCAAATGGCCATATTCAGTTACCATTGTGAAGCTGTACATAGGTATTTACCTATGTCCAGCGCACACTTAAAATGGGCCTGGATGACGTGGGGGCACACACAGGTACTTTGCACCCAGCCTTCAGGGTCTGAAGGCCTGACATATAGGTGACGTATAAGTGACCTGGTGCAGTGAAAATGGCTGTGAAAAAGTGCATGCACTATTTCACACAGGCTGCAATGGCAGTCCTGTAGAAGCCTTTGTATGGGTTCCCTATGGGTAGCAAAAGAAATGCTAAAGCCCATAGGGATACCCTGGAACCCTAATGCCCTGGGTACCCAAGTACCATACACTAAGGACTTATAAATGGGGTCCAGTATGCCAATTTGGGATTAAATAATGGGTTACCAGTATGTAATGACAAATTTGGAACCAGAGAGAGCATACGTACTGGAATCCTGGTTAGCAGGATCCCAGTGACACAGTAAAGCATACTGACAAAAATAGTGAAACATACTGACAAGTAGGCCACAAACCATAAGCACTGGGGTCCTGACTATACAGGATTCAAGTGGCACAGTCGAAACACACTGACAAACAGGCCAAAAATGGGGGTAACCATGATAGAAAGAGGCTACTTTCTCACAGTGCACCAGTGTCTTAGATCTGTGAGTGGGTGTGTGAGAGTTTCAGAGAGTTTCAGTGTCTGGATGGGAGAGTGGGTGCACCAGTGTTTTAGTAGGTGTGTGAGAGTTTCAGTGCATCTATGAGTGGGTGTGTAAGAGTCTTTGTGGGTCTTTGAGTGCGTGAGGATCTGAGTGGGGCTGTGAATGGGTGCACAATGGTCTGAGTGTGTCTGTGAGTACGTGCATGAGTGGGTGTGTAAGGGTCTGAGTCGGTGTGTTAGTGGGAGAAAGAGATTGAAAAAAAGAAATTGAGTGAGAAAGATTGAGAGGGGGATAGATATTTCTGGACAAATTGAAAAGAAAAATGTATTTGTCAATTAAAAAGATTGAGATGACATTCCAGTATGAATCTTACATTTTTAAAGTTTGAAAGAAATTAAAGAAAGAAAATGACCAAGGACACAAGTGAAGTAGAACCCTCAGCTTTCAGTGGGAGGGTCTCTGACCTTTAGGCCATAGGTGACTCCTTATTGCAATGCTTCCCGACATACCTATGATAGTCAACCCATGTATGTGATTGGAAGTAATTGTAAGTGTTCCATCACTAGGAATTTTTAACATTCAAAACACTAATAAATAAATAAACACACTGCAAAGCAGTACTAGGATTGTAACCTTCAGCCTTCTGAGCGACAGCACAATACCTTTGCCATTAGACCAGAAGTGACTATGTTCTGCTCTGTATCAAAACGTAAGTATAACATTCGTACCAAACATCTTGCTAAGCTGACTCTGTTAAGTCACTGCATGGAGAAATCATTGCAATGACAATCTGTCTCTCTCTCTCTTCCACCCCATTGCGGGATGGGAGAGAGAGAGTGACAGGACCGCGTGGGGGAGTCTAAAGGCCCCTGTGTTCCTAGCCAGCTTCCCACGTCCTGCGGGAGCCAGGATTGCTCCCACAAGCAGGGAGCTGTTTTACACAGCAGCTCCCTGCTTGCGGGAGCAATGTTTTCATCTTTTTCCCTGCATGCATATTTTCATTTGCTTCCTCTGTCAGAAAAAGGACTTTGTTTGCTTTTGCTTAGCGGGAGCTTTCAGCTCCCACCAAGAAAAAGTAAACATTTATGTCCAGGGAGTTGGCACCCCAGGACATAGCAGCAGCTGACCCTGGGAGGTGGCAGTCCCCAGGGCCATCATTGGCTCCTCGAGGGGGGCTGCACGCCCCACCTCCAACGACTATTGCCCCGGGGAGGTGGTGGTCCCGGGGGGTCCGAAACTTCCCCCTTTCATTGTTTAATTGTAGGCCTGGGAGGTGGTGTCCCTGGGGTTGTGGGAGGGCCAGGCGTCCCCCGGCCTTTGATTTAAATTTGTGCCTGGGGAGGTGACAGTCCCTAGAGGTGCAGGGGGAGAGTAACCACTGCATCCATTTTCTAAAAAGTCTCCTGGAGGTTGCAGTCCCTGGAGCTGCAGCGGGCCAGGTGGCCTCCCATCCATTTTTTATAAAGCCCCGGGGGGGGTGGCGGTCCCAAGGGCTGCAAGGTAGCCGGGCAGCCCCCCTGCATTAAACGTGTCCTGGGGAGGTGGCATTCACAGGGCTGTGGGCTCGCCGCATCCATTTTTCATAAAGCCCCGGGGAGATGGTGGTCCCAAGCTGCGGTGGGGCTGGGCAGTCCCCCCCATTCAAAATGTAATTGCCCTTGGGACCTGGCTCACCCGGGGGCTTTAGTAAAACAAGTACGGGAGCCTGCGCTTAGTTTTTTTGTTTAATTTTGTCGACTCTGTAGACCTGCTGCAATTCCCACCAAAAATGTTTTTAAAATGTTTTTTTGCTCTAGCAGGGTCCCTATGTGTCCCCAGCACCAGAGCTAAGGGGTCGGGCGTCTCTACCCTGGTCCCTTTTCTTTTTTTTAAATCTTTTTTTCAGTGACTCGGCTGAAGCCGAGTCCCAACATGGCTGCCAAAACTTGTTTGCTAAAGAGTTGGCAGCCAGTCAGCTCTCAGCACGAGATTGGGAGGGGTTTCGGAGCCTGAGCGTTCCTATATATATAAATTTGGATTTTCTTTAATTTCTCAAAAACTATTGAACGAATTTACACCATATAACAAAAAGGGCGCTTTCTTGACTCAGAGCTACCTTTCTGCCAATTTGGTGTAATTCCGTCCAGTGGTACGGGTGCTATTGCTGTTCAAAATCCATATGGAAAAATGCATAGGGAAAAAGCATTTTGGGGCCACCACTTTCTGTCGGCCCCCACTTGATGGATCACCCCAAAACTTTCCTGACAGACGCTGAAGTGAGGGTTACTTGAAAAATTTTGCGAAGATTCATCAAACGGCACCTAGGTTATTAGCAAAACAAGAAACAATGTTTCCGTAGAAAGTAGGTCCTAACTATAACTACCTATTTGCAAGCGACCTATATCATATATATAAATACATATATTAAAAAAAATACCTGATAGAGACTTGTAGTTGCAGATTCCTTACCTTTGAATTTCCCCAGGTGTCAGACTGGATTCGGAGATTTTTCTTCGAGCAATACCTCTGCGCGCCGTCAGGTGGCGTCAGTCGACTCCACGGGCATCGTTGGTGTCATGTTCGTCGTGGTGACATCACAGTCGTATATAGGCGCCACTGCGGCGTGCTGACATCAGTTCTTTTCTTTCCGTGCCAGTCTGCGCGCAGATCCGGAGAGAGCTACCTCACAATTTTTTTTACTACGATGACACTTTTGCCCAATTCTTTTTGACGAGGTCGTGGATGCGTCGAAGGATGTCCTGCAAGATCGGTTTTAAGCCCTGCGACTCCTGTCACCAAACAATGTTGTGACAGATCCGCACGTCGTATATTTTTGGTCCTTGGAGCGCGATCATGACCTGAAGTCCTGCTCAGAGTGTCGGGCCATGAACCCAAAATCTTTGAGGGAGCAGTCCCTAAAGCTCATGGCTGCCCGACACTCGACTCCGCGGCACTCATGGTCTTGTTCAAGAGGAAGGTCTCCAGACCGGCCACGGAATCACCACCACTCTTCGTCCTCGAAGTCATCGGGACATTCGGGTCATAAGAAGAAGTCGAAGAAGGACAAGCGTTGTTTGACTTCACCCCGTCGCTCGGATGATGCAGCGCGGGAATGGCGGCGACGCTCTAGGCCTCTGTCCTCGGAGCTTTCATTTTGGTCGGCTCCCTGCTTCCCTGACATCCCGGGAGCCGGAGCCACCCCTGCCTAACTCAAAGAATTTTATGAGGCAATGCGCCTCATTTTTGGGCATACCGACCCACCTTCGGCGCCCTCGGGCACAGGTGAGTTGGTGGGGGGCCCGTTGGGTCAGAAGGCGTCGGCTTCGGCTTCGGCCACGGTCACGGCTCCAGAGGGCTCCTCCATCTACAATCACGGATCCATCCCGATGCCGGTCGTGCCACAGTGACCTTCCTCTGCGCCGGGTCACTTCCGACATCGGTTGGACCCACAATCGACGTAGATCCCATTCTCATACCTGACGAGCCTGAATGACGTCGCTCACGCCTGAGAGCCTTGTCATCCAGGCTTCCTCTTCATCTGGCACATTCCCTGTCGCACCCCCAGATAGGGAATCAAAAAGACTGGACAACTTGGGGAAGAAGTTGTTTTCTTCCAACAGTCTAGTGCTGTGGTCCATGAACACTGCATGCCTTTTGGGCCGCCATTCCCAGACTCTCTGGGACACGGTTGCGCAAGTGCTGCCTAGAGTTCCAGAGGACGTCCAGACTACCCTTTCCCAAGCCGTAACAGATGGGAGGGATGCAGCGAAGTTGATGATTCGTTGTGGACTGGATACGACCGACTCTGTGGGCAGATCGGTTGCATCAACGCCTGGCTGAGAACATCTGGCTTCTCAAGGGATGTCCAGCAATCCTTGATGGGCATACCCTTTGATGGCACACATCTCATCGGAGACAAGGCGGATTTGGTGCTCAAGCACTTTCAGGATTCCTGAGCCACGGCCCAGTCCCTTGGGTTCGCACCTGCTTCTAGACCCCAGCAGTCCGCCTTTCGCCCTTTTCGTGGCTACGAAATGGGCACCCAACCGCATCCTTTCCCCCCTGGCTATTGACCTGTGCATGTTGTACAGCCCCTGCGTAGCCACGAATGGGGGATCCCACGCCCCCAGGGATCAGGGATCCAGCAGGTTGACCAGTCCACCCCAGCCCCTGATTCAGCCTCCAAACCATCCTAGTCTGCGAGTACACCAGAAACCACTTGGTAGCAGGAGGATTCGCCATAACCTGCCCCAATGGCATTCCATTACCTCGGACTGGTGGGTCCTCCAGATTGTCCGAAGGGGCTACTCCCTCCCCTTTGAGGCACCTCCTCCATGCCACCTTCATACAATTGAGTATCGGAGGATCATATGGCGCTTCTCCGCAACGAAGTCCAAGCCCTTTTGGCCAAAAGAGCTATAGAGAGGGTTCCGTTGCCAGAAGTAGGTCGTGGTTGCTATTCCCACTACTTTCTGGTGCCGAAAATAGGTCTTCGTCCTATATTAGATCTTCGGTCCCTCCACCTCTTCCTCAAAAAGGAGAAGTTCAAAATGTTGACATTGGCTCAGGTCCTGTCTGCCCTGGATCCTGGAGACTGGATGGTAGTGTTGGACTTGCAAGATGCATAATTTCACATTCCCGTCTTGCCGGCCCACAGACTTTACGTACAATTCATGGTAGGTCAAGAGCACTTTCAGTTTACCCTGCTCCCTTTTGGTCTTACCAGTGCCCCTCGGGTGTTCACGAAGGTGATGGTGGTGGTGGAAGCTCATCTGCCCAGGTTAGGGGTCCCAGTCTTCCTCGACGATTGGCTGTTGTAGGTAAACTTGCCCCAGACAGTCGTCTCCCACCTTCAGACTACGGTGAACCTTTTGCATTCGCTGGGGTTTACTATCAACATGCCGAAGTCACACCTGACTCCTTCTCAGATGCTCCCTTTCATTGGAGCTGTTCTGGATACAGTGCAAATTTGGGCATATCCTCCCAAGAAGCGAGTCCAGGATATTCGGGCTATGATACCGATGTTTCAGCCTCTGTCCTGAATTTCGGTGAGAATGACTCTGAGGCTGCTGGGCTCATGGCCTCCTGCATCCTGCTAGTTCAAAAGGCCAGATGGCATATGTGGCTCTGCAGTGGGACCTGAATTTCCAGTGGGCGCAGCATCAAGGGAATCTCTCCAACAAGGCCCAGATCTCGGAAGGAACTGCGAGAGACCTGAGGTGGTCGTTAACAAATCAGGATTGGGTCAAAGGCAGATCTCTCTCTTTCCCCAACCAGATCTTACAGTTGTGACAGATGAGTCACTCCTGGGACGGGGCGGCCACATGGGAGAGGCGGAGATCAGAGGCCTCTGGTGTCCGGCGGAAACTGGACTCTATATCAGTCATCTGGAGCTCCAACTAGCATTAAAAGCATTCCTCCCCTCACTCAAGGGGAAAGCAGTGCAAGTGTTCACAGACAACATCACCCCCATGTGGTACTGCAACAAACAAGGCAGAGTGGGGTCGTGGACCCTTTGTCAAGAGGCTCATCACCTCTGGACTTGGCTGGGACATCAGGGCATTTCCCTGGTGGTTCAACACCTGGCGGGCTCCTTGAATGCCAGAGCAGACAAACTCAGCCGACGATGCGTGGTCGATCACGAATGGCGTCTCCATCCGGAGGTGGCACAAGGTCTTTTCCTTCAGTGGGGAGATCCTTGGTTATAGTTGTGCGCCTCCGTAGAGAATGCGCAATGTTAGCTGTATTGCACGTTGGAGTTTCCAAGACAGCACTCGCTCGGCGGCGCTTTTCGTCACAAGTGGAATTCAGGCCTCCTGTAAGCCTTTCCGCCCATACCACTTCTGCCCAGAGTTCTGAATAAGATCAGTAAAGACTGGGCCCAAGTTACGCTGGTGGCCCCAGACTGGGCACGGATAGTCTAGTATCCTGAGTTGTTGAGCCATGTGTAGGAAAGTACCATCTTGCCTGGCATGTTACCCCCATTTTTCACTGTATATATGTTGTTTTAGTTGTATGTATCACTGGGACCCTGGTAACCCAGGGCCCCAGTGCTCATAAGTGTGCCTATATGTGTTACCTGTGTAGTGACTAACTGTCTCACTGAGGCTCTGCTAATCAGAACCTCAGTGGTTATGCTCTCTCATTTCTTTCCAAATTGTCACTGACAGGCTAGTGACCATTTTTACCAATTTACATTGGCTTACTGGAACACCCTTATAATCCCCTAGTATATGGTACTGAGGTACCCAGGGTATTGGGGTTCCAGGAGATCCCTATGGGCTGCAGCATTTCTTTTGCCACCCATAGGGAGCTCTGACAATTCTTACACAGGCCTGCCACTGCAGCCTGAGTGAAATAACGTCCACGTTATTTCACAGCCATTTTACACTGCACTTAAGTAACTTATAAGTCACCTATATGTCTAACCTTTACCTGGTAAAGGTTAGGTGCAAAGTTACTTAGTGTGAGGGCACCCTGGCACTAGCCAAGGTGCCCCCACATTGTTCAGAGCCAATTCACTGAACTTTGTGAGTGCGGGGACACCATTACACGCGTGCACTACATATAGGTCACTACCTATATGTAGCTTCACCATGGTAACTCCGAATATGGCCATGTAACATGTCTATGATCATGGAATTGCCCCCTCTATGCCATCCTGGCATTGTTGGTACAATTCCATGATCCCAGTGGTCTGTAGCACAGACCCTGGTACTGCCAGACTGCCCTTCCTGGGGTTTCTCTGCAGCTGCTGCTGCTGCCAACCCCTCAGACAGGCATCTGCCCTCCTGGGGTCCAGCCAGGCCTGGCCCAGGATGGCAGAACAAAGAACTTCCTCTGAGAGAGGGTGTGACACCCTCTCCCTTTGGAAAATGGTGTGAAGGCAGGGGAGGAGTAGCCTCCCCCAGCCTCTGGAAATGCTTTGTTGGGCACAGATGTGCCCAATTCTGCATAAGCCAGTCTACACCGGTTCAGGGACCCCTTAGCCCCTGCTCTGGCGCGAAACTGGACAAAGGAAAGGGGAGTGACCACTCCCCTGACCTGCACCTCCCCTGGGAGGTGTCCAGAGCTCCTCCAGTGTGCTCCAGACCTCTGCCATCTTGGAAACAGAGGTGCTGCTGGCACACTGGACTGCTCTGAGTGGCCAGTGCCACCAGGTGACGTCAGAGACTCCTTGTGATAGGCTCCTTCAGGTGTTAGTAGCCTTTCCTCTCTCCTAGGTAGCCAAACCCTCTTTTCTGGCTATTTAGGGTCTCTGTCTCTGGGGAAACTTTAGATAACGAATGCATGAGCTCAGCCGAGTTCCTCTGCATCTCCCTCTTCACCTTCTGATAAGGAATCGACCGCTGACCGCGCTGGAAGCCTGCAAACCTGCAACATAGTAGCAAAGACGACTACTGCAACTCTGTAACGCTGATCCTGCCGCCTTCTCGACTGTTTTCCTGCTTGTGCATGCTGTGGGGGTAGCCTGCCTCCTCTCTGCACCAGAAGCTCCGAAGAAATCTCCCGTGGGTCGACGGAATCTTCCCCCTGCAACCGCAGGCACCAAAAAGCTGCATCTCCGGTCCCTTGGGTCTCCTCTCAGCACGACGAGCGAGGTCCCTCGAATCCAGCGACACCGTCCAAGTGACCCCCACAGTCCAGTGACTCTTCAGCCCGAGTTTGGTGGAGGTAAGTCCTTGCCTCACCTCGCTGGGCTGCATTGCTGGGAACCGCGACTTTGCAAGCTTCTCCGGCCCCTGTGCACTTCCGGCGGAAATCCTGTGTGCACAGCCAAGCCTGGGTCCACGGCACTCTAACCTGCATTGCACGACTTTCTAAGTTGGTCTCCGGCGACGTGGGACTCCTTTGTGCAACTTCGGCGAGCACCGTTTCACGCATCCTCGTAGTGCCTGCTTCTGGCACTTCTCCGGGTGCTACCTGCTTCAGTGAGGGCTCTTTGTCTTGCTCGACGTCCCCTCTCTCTGCAGGTCCAATTTGCGACCTTCTGGTCCCTCCTGGGCCCCAGCAGCGTCCAAAAACGCCAAACGCACGATTTGCGTGTAGCAAGGCTTGTTGGCGTCCATCCGGCGGGAAAACACTTCTGCACGACTCTCCAAGGCGTGGGGGATCCATCCTCCAAAGGGGAAGTCTCTAGCCCTTGTCGTTCCTGCAGTATTCACAGTTCTTCAGCCTAGTAAGAGCTTCTTTGCACCAACCGCTGGCATTTCTTGGGCATCTGCCCATCTCCGAGCTGCTTGTGACTTTTGGACTTGGTCCCCTTGTTCCACAGGTACCTTCAGACAGGAATCCATCGTTGTTGCATTGCTGATTTGTGTTTTCCTTGCATTCTCCCTCTAACACGACTATTTTGTCCTTAGGGGAACTTTGGTGCACTTTGCACTCACTTTTCAGGGTCTTGGGGAGGGTTATTTTGCTAACTCTCACTATTTTCTAATAGTCCCAGCGACCCTCTACAAGGTCACATAGGTTTGGGGTCCATTCGTGGTTCGCATTCCACTTCTGGAGTATATGGTTTGTGTTGCCCCTATCCCTATGTTTCCCCATTGCATCCTATTGTAACTATACATTGTTTGCACTGTTTTCTAAGACTATACTGCATATTTTTGCTATTGTGTATATATATCTTGTGTATATTTCCTATCCTCTCACTGAGGGTACACTCTAAGATACTTTGGCATATTGTCATAAAAATAAAGTACCTTTATTTTTAGTATAACTGTGTATTGTGTTTTCTTATGATATTGTGCATATGACACTAAGTGGTACTGTAGTAGCTTCACACGTCTCCTAGTTCAGCCTAAGCTGCTCTGCTAAGCTACCATTATCTATCAGCCTAAGCTGCTAGACACCCTATACACTAATAAGGGATAACTGGGCCTGGTGCAAGGTGCAAGTACCCCTTGGTACTCACTACAAGCCAGTCCAGCCTCCTACACCATGGCCATAGCTCCTCCGATCAGACTGCCTCTTCGGGGGGGATCTAATGTCTCATCAGCAGGGGATGGTCCTCTATCCAAATCTGTCAACCCACCGCCTCCTTGCATGGAGGATGAGCAGCGAGATTTGACGTCTTTTGACCTGCTACCTGAATTCTGTAAGAGGATCTTGGCAGCCAGGCATCCCTCAACCAAAGCCGTATACGCCTGTCGTTGGAAGAAATTTGTAGCATGGTGCATCGACAAATCTGTTGATCCTCTATCTGCTCCTCATTCTCAAGTCCTCCTCTTTATTCTTTCCCTTGCCCAGCAGGGCTCCACCCTGAGCACTCTTAAGGGATATCTTTCTGCTATTTCTGCTTTCTTGAGGTTATCAGATCAGCCTTCCTTATTTAAATCTCCTATTGTTGGGAGGTTTCTTAAAGGCCTCACACATCTCTTTCCTCCTATCCCATTCATCATGCCCCAATAGGATCTAAACCTGGGTTTAACATACTTTATGTGTGCCCCGTTTGAGCCGCTTCACAACTGCCCTTTACGGCTCTTAACCATCAAGACTGTCTTTTTAGTTGCCATTACCTCTGACAAAGTGGTACTTCGCACAAGGGCGTCTTTCCTGTCTAAAGTAGTGACACCCTTCCTTGTCAGGCAGTCCATCACTTGCCTACCTTTTATGCTCCACCGTCTAGACTCAAAAAGAGCATTGGAGTTCTACCTTGATCATACCAAAGACGTCAGGGTAGACAATCAACTCTTTGTGGTTTATGTGGGTGCAAAGAAGGGGAAGGCGGTGCATAAAAGGGCCATTTCATGATGGGTGCTCTTATGCATCAAAATGTGCTACGCTCTGGCTAAGAAGCAACCCCCTGAAAGTTTGGGTGCCCACCCCACCAGAGCTACTGCTGCTACCACAACGCTATCACGGGGCGCTCCAGTCCTGGACATCTGTCAGGCGTCAACGTGGGCATCTCTGCACACTTTTACGAAACACTACTGCCTGGACAGTCGGGTCCAAAGGGATGGATACTTTGTTTGTTCGGTCCTGCAGGACTTCTTGGTGTGATCTTGGTTCGCAGCCCACCACCGGGGATGATATTGCTCGGGTATCTGTTCAAAGGTACAAAATCTGCAACAAGAAGTCTCTATCAGATGTACAAGTTACTTACCATCAGTTCTATTTGCAGAATCTTTACCGACCCGCCCCTCCTCCCCGCACTGGGAACTGATTTCTAGGAACAGGTACTTCCCCTTAAGGGCCCTAGTTTTGTTGCACCACTCTCAGTGTTCTTCATGGCTCTGCGCTACTGGCGTGGAAAGTCGTGAAAAGAAACGGACGTTAATGCGCCGGGTGGCATTTATAAACAACCGCAACGGCATCACAGCGAACACGATGGCAACGTCAATCGCGGAGTCGACCGACGACACCTGACGGTGAACAGAGGTACTGCTCGAAGAAAAATCTCCGTATCCACGCTGATGCCTGAGGAAATTCAAAGGTAAGGAATCAGCAACTAGAATATGTGTCAAGCAGATATATTGTTACCGAAGGTAAGTAACTTGTACATTGTGTAGTTACAAAAAACCTATTACAAAGAGCAAATGTTTGATTACCAACAATAATCAAATTATGCAGATAGCCATGATTAAAACCTGCAGTGGGCAAAATCCAATCAATAGCTAAAACAAACCAATGACAGTCTGTAGGGACTAATAGGTTATATATATGCATTGAAATAATAAAAGTTGTGACCATTACCAGTAAAATATATATATATATATACTGTCGCCAGTAGGTAGTTATAGCTAGGACCATGTTGCCATAGAAAAAGTGTTTTTTGACTTGCTTATATCTTTGGTACCATTTGACGACTCTTCATGACATTCTTCTAAAAAGGTGGGTTGGTGATTCTTGGTGGCCATGGAAAGTTTTGGGGTGATCTGTCAAGAGGGGGCAGAGAAAAAGGGGGCTCAAAAGGCTTTGCTTTCCCATTTTAATTCCTATTGGATCTGTCAACACATCTACAGCCCGAACCACTGGACGGAATCACACCAAATTTGGCAGAAAGCTAGCTATCGGTACACAGATTGTACTCTTTGTTAATTGGTGTAAATCCATTCAGTAGTTTTTGAGAAATTTAGGGAAATTCTAATTTGTGTATCTCTGGCCATGAAGTATTTGTGAACAAAGACGCGCTTGTGGAGAGAGCTCTTATTGGATGCCAACACTTCAAACCAGAAAGTGTTGGCTGCCAATTTAGGACTCAGCTTGAGCCGAGTCTCAGAAAAAAGTAAAAAGAAAAACGTAAAATGGGCCAGGGTAGAGACACCCTGACCCCTTAGCTCTAGCCCCCAAGAGCAACAAAGCATTTTGTAAATTATGTTTGCGCTGCAAAATCGTGATATTAGGCCCCCAGGTGGGCCAGGTCCGGGGTGCATTACAAACTTTGACAACCCGAGGGACTACCACTTCCCCTGAACTTCCATTTGACTATACAGTATACAGGGGGCCCATGGCCCCCTACTTTCCTGGGGACAGTCAGGGCTTTTGTTCTTAAAAATGTGGGAGGGACCGTGGCCCCCTCACTGCCCTGGGGACCACCACCTTCCCAGGGCTTTCGTCTGTAAAAATACTGGGGTCGGGTATTGACCCACCTCTGCCCTGGGGATCACCACCACTCCAGGGCTTTCTTCTATAAAAATTCGGGGGTGCCCTGCCCCCCACCCCCACTGCCTTGGGGACCACCCCTGCCCAGGTCTTTCATTATTATTTAGGCAGGAGCCTGCAGCGCCCCCCAGTGCCCTCTATGACCACTCCCCAGGGCAAATAATTCTTTTTAAAAGGGTTGCTTTTTGGGACCCCCACAAACCCTGGGGACCACCCCGTGCTATCTCCTTATTGGATAGGGGCCACGTGGCCCCCTTCTTGGAGCCACTGATGGCTCTGGGGACCACCACCATCCAGGTCGGCTTCTACTATGTTCCTGTGGTGCCCACCCCGGGACATTGCTGTTTGCTGTGGCTTGGCTGCAGCTTTGAAGCTGCAGCTAAGCCGCAGCAAACACTTTGGGTTTTGACAGTGGGCCCTGCACAGCAAGGCCTACTGTCAAAAAACGATGTCATCTCTGTCCCCTGCATGCATGCAGGAGACAGAGATGAAATGCTTCAGTAAGCATAGAGCTGCTGTCAAAGCAGCTCCCTACTTGCTGAAGCATTAACACCACAAGGCAATCCTTATGGCTTCGCCCGCAGTTCCAGGTGGCCCGTAAAGGGCTTTTTTTCCTTTAAAATTAAAAAAATAATAATAAATAAGGAGGGACCACAGTGAAGCCCTTGAGGGTTCCCTCAAGTTCCCACATTGCCCAAAAAGGACTGAAAAAACACCCCAAAAAATCCCATAGCTCGGTGTGAAGGTCGCAGATCTTCACACTGAGCTTTGGTTCTTCGAGTCCAGTGGGACTCATTTCAACTTTTAATTTATTTTAATTTACTTATTTTTTAAATATTACATTTTTTATTTTTATTTTTTTTATTTTAAGTTGGAGACAAATAACTAATTCTCAGTTGTTCAGACATCAAAGCCTAAAAAGCTCTATCTCTCTCCTTCTCACTTTCTTTCACTCCCTCTGTCTCTCTTTCAATCAATTCTCCCACTCACACACCCACTCAGACATTCACGCACCCAATCACAGACCCACTCAGACACTCACGCACCCACTCACAGAGCCATCAGACCCTCATGCACTCACTCATAGATCTAGTCAGACCCTCATTCATCCACTCAGACCCACTCAGACAGTTACGTACCCACTCACACACCCACTCACAGACACACTGACACCCTGATGCACCCACTCGCAGACCTGCACACATACTGATGCACTCACTAAAACACTGATGTATGCGCTCTCACACACAGACAGCAACTCTGACAGCCACTCTTACCCCCAGATGCAGCCTTTCACACCTATTGTCACATCCGGAAGGGCCGTGGCCAACCTCTGCTGTACAGTTTTTTCATCAAAAATATTACTGCAAATGTTACATTTATATTATCAATGATGTTATCAAAGATGTCATTTTTGCCATCATTTGTTGAGTAATTAGCAGTGCATGGCGAGGGTATGAGTAATAGTTACCTTAGGGCATAGTCTAAGTTATGGTTTTGTGCATTTAAAATGGGAGCCTAACTTTAACGTCTCTCTAACCTTTGTTTTTTGAGTGAATTTCTATGTTTTTCTCAATTCTATTTCCTAACTGTAACGTCCCTGTAACCTTTGTTTTTTCAGTGATTTTCTATGTTTTTTTTTAACATATAGTAATTTTCATTACTATACATTAATACAACCTTTGGTCGTGCGTTGCAGGCATTGGTGGCAGGGCCTGGCCTGCTTCCAGTCCCTGTGGCCAAACCCTATAACCACCCAACCTGGCGTTGTGCACGGCCTTTGGCCATGCGCATTGTGGGGTTGTCCTCAGGGCCTGCCATGTAGCCAGTCCCTGTGACCAACTTCTATACCAACCCAACCCCGCATGGTCCCCCTTTCTCAGGCCAATATTGGCTCCGGAGACCTCATCCCCTGGGCCTAGAGTAAATATTTAACTTTTTATTTTTGGGTGGGGGGCACTGTGGCCTCCCCAGGCCGACCTTGGACTAGAGATCCTATTCCCCAGGGCCTGGCCTAAACATTTACACTTTTTGTTGGGGAAGGGGTCTGGGTGCCACCGGCCTCAGGCCAATCTTGGCCCCGGGGACCCCATCCCCCTTGGTCCAGCCTAACATTCTTTTTATTGTGGGGAGGGGGTTGTGTGTTCCCCCTCCTCAGGGCTCGTCCTGGGCCCCAGGGAACCCATCACCAGGGCTGCTGCCCCTCAGGGCACCCAATCAAAATGTTGGGGACCATGGGGGGAGCCTGAAGGACCTCATGGTTGCTGCTGGCTCCTTGCTTCCTGCGGGATACAGCATTTCTGCTATAGAAGTTCCCTCTCTGTGAGAGCAGTTTCCTCTGTGTGCCTGCCTGCGTCTCTGCAGGCAGGCAAACAGAGGATGCCTCTGCTCTGATGAAGGGAGAGCTGTTTGACATTGGAGCAGAGTGTTTGCTGTGGCTTTGTGGCATCTGTCAAAGCTGCCACTAAGCCACAGCAAAACAGCTGTGTCCCAGGACATAGCAGGAGATGGCCCTGAGGGGTGGCGGTCCCCAGGACCATCATAGGCTCCTCAAGGTTCCTTGTTTGAAGTGTTGGCAGTCAATCAGAGCGGTGTATTTGCTGTGCACAAGCTTTTAATCTTCGCGAAGTTGTCGCTACCTCAGATATACAAATTTGTTTTCCCTTTAATATCTAAAAAACTACTGAAGGGATTTACACCAAAAAAGCGAAAGCAAAATCTGCGTACCAAAAGCTAGCTTTCTGCCAAATTTAGTGTTATTCTGTCCAGTGGCTCAAGCTGTAGCCTTGTTTGAAGGTCCCATGGGAATTACCATGGGACACACAACTTTTTGGACCCCCCCCCCATTTCTCATCCTCTGTATGAGGGATCACCCCAAAACTTTCCATGCTCAACAAATATCACAGGCACTTTTGGGGGAAAATTTCGTGAAGATTCTCCAAACCGTGCCAAAGATATAGGCAAGTCAAAAAATGCATGTTCTATGGAAACATGGTACTAATTAACCACTACTAGTTAATATAAGTATATACTGTGCCAATTTAAAAAAGATACCCTTATGTTATCCAGCCTTATATTCCTACTGAGTTACATATGGCAAGAATGAAATTTGGGTAAGCGTTTATAGTTGTTTGTAAACATTCTGACATCTGGTAGAGCAGAGAGGGAAATTGATTGACAGAAAGTAACAGTGAGTATTTTCCCAAGCTCATTGGTGCTTGGAAGGGTACAAGCCCATTCAGGTCCTAAGAGGACATCCTGCCTGGACCCAGATTCTCCATATGTTTATTTTTTTGTCTTAATTTTCCCCTTTCCTGCAAGGGCTGTTGTGACTTGGAGAGTGCCATGATCCTCTAATGGTAGGAGGGCTTGAGAGCACGGGAACTGGTTTCTGATACTCCTCACCTTCCTTCAAGATTCTACGCAAGCAAATATTGTCGGTAGCTGATCAAAGTGACAGAAGGTACAAGGTCAGCCTGGCAAGGCTGCAGGAGTGTCTGAGGAGGGAGCATCGTCGTTGGATGGCAGAGGAACAAAGCCACTGTGAAGATTTGTACCATTGGATTTAGTTGTTGAGATGGAAGTTGAAAATCTTGAGCGGGACTAAGCAGTAGACTGTAGTCGAAGACACTTCCATGAGGTCGGATTCCCCTTTGGCAAAGGACCACTGAAACAGATTTGCTACTGCAGAGAAATACATAGGGAGAGAAGTTAAAAAGTCAGTCTGACTGGGGATGTACCTCGAGCAAATAGGTGAACAGGTGAACACTTTTGTCCCAGCCTCCACCTAGTTCTCAGAGCATTACTTTAGCCAAATTTTGTCTCTGTCCTCAGTTTTGGAAAATGGCTATCATGTCACCTTTAGCACCACAATCAAGTGTCTAGCAGCGTATGGAGACCTCTTGGGAGTTCAGGACCCACTCGGGCTGAGTCTAGGTGCAGTTTTAAGGTGGTAGCAGCATGTTATGTCCCTTTGGCTCTGAACAAAGGAAACCAGCAGACTAGTCCCTGGTCTCACTTCTAGTAATACCGGGTACAAATGTAATTGCAGGAGTCAAAAGCAGGGCCTTGCCTCTGAGGGTTCAAGGTAGGTTCCAGATAGTAAAGCAATCCTTCCCGGTACAGCAGCAGTCTGGCAGAGTGAACAGTAGGTCACAGCAGCAGGCAGTACTCTCGGAGTCCTTCCAGAAGTGTAGCAGTGACGTGAACAATGGGCCTGAATACCCCATTTTTATACACTGGTGCCATTTTGCTGGAAGGTGGGAGACGTTTGTGGAAGGGTTCTTTAAAGTGCATGGGTTTCCCTCCCTCCCGTGCTTTGTCTCCAAACTGTAGGAAAGTAGCCTCTTTCTAGCTTGGTTACCCCGACATTTGGCCTGTTTGTCAGTGTGTTTGACTGTGTCTACTCCTGCTAATCAGGACCCCAGTAGTTATGATCTCTCCCTTAAATTATGGTTTTAGAATAATGATAACCCAGCATTTCACCCACAATTGGCATACTGGTGCCCCATTATAAGTCCCTAGAATATGATGCTTAGGTACCCAGGGCATTGGGGTTCCAGTGGATCCCTGTGGGCTGCAGCATACCTTTTGCCACCCATAGGGAGCCCATGCAAAGGCTTCCACAGGACTGCCATTGCAGCCTGTGTGAAAAGGTGCATGCACCCTTTAACTTCCATTTAAACTGCACCAAGTCACTTATAAGTCACCTATATGTCAGGCCTTCTAGCCCTGAAGGCTGGGGGCAGAGTACCTGTGGGTGAGGGAACCCCTGCACTATCATAGGTGCACCCAAGTCATCCAGGACTGTTTCCCGGACATTGTGAGTGCAAGGACGCCATTTTATGTGTGCACTATACATAGGTCACTACCTATGTACAGCTTCACAATGGTAACTATAAGTATGGCCATGTTTGGTGTCAAACATGTTGGAATCATACCACAACACCTTTTCAAGCATTGGCTGTATAATTCCATGCATTCTGGGGGCTCCTTAGAGGACCCCCAATATTGCCATTCCAGCCTTCTGAGGTTTTCCAGGCAGCCCCAGCTGCTGCCACCTCTCAGACAGGTTACTGCACTCCTGTTGCTTGAGCAGGTCAAGCCCAGGAAGACAGAACAAGAGATTTCTTTTGGGAGAGGGGTGTTACACCCTCTCCCTTTGGAAATAGGTGTTACAGGCTTGGGAGGGGTAGCCTCCCTAGGCCACTGGAAATGCTTTGAAGGGCACATTTGGTGCCCTCCTTGCATAATCCAGTCTACACCGGTTCAGGGACCCCAGTCCCTGCTCTGGTGCGAAACTGGACAAAGTAAAGGGGAGTGACCACTCCCCTGCCCATCACCACCCAAGCGGTGGTGCTCAGAGATCCTCCAGAGGGTCCCTGGGTTTTGCCATCTTGGATTCCAAGTTGGCAGGGCACTCTGGGACATCTGAGTGGCCAGTGCCAGCAGGTGACGCCAGAGCCCTCCCCTGATAGGTGCTTACCTGTTTAGCTTACCAATGCCCCTTTCAGGGCTATTTAGGCTCTCTCTCTTGCGTGGCTCTTCAGATTCGGATTGCAAGACTCCAGCAGGAATCCTCTCCATCCTTTACTTCACATTCTTACCGAAGAAACTGTGTCTGGACCCTCCAGAAACTCTACAACTGCAAAAAAAAAGCAAAGACGACTTCTGCAACATTGTATATTCAGCTCCTGCCTGTAGGAGGCTGGCCTGGCTTGTAGTGAGCACCAGAGGTACTTACACCTTGTGCCAGGTCCAGTTATCCCTTATTAGTGTAGAAGAGGTGTTTCTAGCAGTTTAGGCTGATAGAAAGTAGCTATGGCAAAGCAGCTTAGGCTGAACTAGGAGACATGTAAAGATCCTACTATACCACTGGTGTCATATGCACACTATCATAAGAAAACACAATACACAGAAGTACTAAAAATAAAGGTACTTTATTTTTATGACAATATGCCAGACGTTTCTCAGTGAGTACCCTCAGTATGAGCATCAGATATATACACAAGATATATGTACACAAACCAAAATTATGCAGGTAATAGCAAGGAAATTAATGCAAGCAGTGTAAAGTTACAATAGATTGCAATAGGAGCACATAGGTATAGGGGCAACACAAACCATATACTCCAAAAGTGGAATGCGAACCATGAATGGACCCCAAACCTATGTGAGCTTGTAGAGGGTCGCTGGGACTGTAAGAAAACAGAGAGGGTTAGAAAAATAGCCCACCCCAAGACCCTGAAATGTAGGTGTAAAGTGCACCTACTACACCCAGAGAGCACAGAAGTCGTGATAGGGGGATTCTGCAGGAAGAACAAACACCAGCAATGCAACAACAGTGGATTTCCGGACCTGAGTACCTGTAAGACAAGGGGACCAAGTCCAATAGTCGCGACAGTGGCGAGAGTGGGCAGGAGCCCAGGAAATGCCAGCTGAGGGTGCAAGGAAGCTGACACCGGATGAAAGAAGCTTGGAGTTCTGTAAGAAAGAAGAGGACTAGGAACTTCCCCTTTAAAGGATTGATGTCCCACGCCGCGATGAAGCTTGCAGAGGTGTTCCCATGCAGAAAGACCACAAACAAGCCTTGCTAGCTGCAAGGGTCGCGGTTAGGATTTTTGGATGCTGCTGTAGCCCAGGAGGGACCAGGATGTGGCCACTTGGATGAGGAGACAGAGGGGGTGTCCAGCAAGTCAGGGAGCCCTCACAGAAGCAGGCAGCACCCGCAGAAGTACATGAAAAGGCACTTAGAAGAAAAGTGAACCGGAGTCCACTTGAAGTCACAGAAGGGAGTCCCACGACGCCGGAGGACAACTCGGAAGGTTGTGCACTGCAGGTTGGAGTGTCGGGGACCCAGGCTTGGTTGTGCATGAAGGAAATCCTGGAAGAGTGCACAGGAGCCGGAGCAGCTGCAAATCACGCGGTACACAGCAATGCAGTCTAGCGTGGGGAGGCAAGGACGTACCTCCACCAAACTTGGACTGAAGAGTCACTGGACTTTCGGAATCACTTAGACAGAGTTGCTGAGTTCCAGGGACCACGCTCGTCATGCTGAGAGGGGACCCAGAGGACCGGTGATGCAGTCTTTTGTTGCCTGCGGTTGCAGGGGGAAGATTCCGTCAACCCACGGGAGATTTCTTCAGAGCTCCTGGTGCAGAAAGGAGGCAGGCTACCCCCAGAACATGCACCACCTGGAAACAGTCGAGAAAGCCGGCAGGATGAAGCGATACAAGGTTGCTAGTAGTCGTCTTGCTACTTTGTTGTGGTTTTGCAGGCGTCCAGAGCAGTCAGTGGTCGATCCTTTGGTAGAAGGTAAAGAGGGAGATGCAGAGGAACTCTGATGAGCTCTTGCATTCGTTATCTGAAGAATTCCCCAAAGCAGAGACCCTAAATAGCCATAAAAGGAGGTTTGGCTACCAAGGAAGGAGGATTGGCTACCAAGAGAGGTAAGAGCTTATCAGAAGGAGCCTCTGACGTCACCTGCTGGCACTGGCCACTCGGAGCAGTCCAGTGTGCCACAGACACCTCTGTTTCCAAGATGGCAGAGGTCTAGGACACACTGGAGGAGCTCTGGGCACCTCCCCTGGGAGGTGCAGGTCAGGGGAGTGGTCACTCCCCTTTCCTTTGTCCAGTTTCACACCAGAGCATGGCTGGGGGATCCCTAAACCGGTGTAGACTGGCTTTTGCTGAGATGGGCACCATCTGTGCCCATCAAAGCATTTCCAGAGGCTGGGGGAGGCTACCCCACCCCAGCCTTCACACCTATTTCCAAAGGGAGAGGGTGTTACACCCTCTCTCAGAGGAAATCCTTTGTTCTGCCTTCCTGGGCCAGGGCTGCCTGAAACCCAGGAGGGCAGAAACCTGCCTGAGGGGTTGGCAGCAGCAGCAGCTGCAGTGGAGACCCCGGAAAGGCCGTTTGCAGCACCCGGGTTCTGTGCTAGAGACCCGGGGGATCATGGAATTGTCCTCCCAATGCCAGAATGGCATTGGGGTGACAATTCCATGATCTTAGACATGTTACATGGCCATGTTCGGAGTTACCATTGTGACGCTATACATAGGTAGTGACCGATGTACAGTGCACTCGTGTAATGGTGTCCCTGCACTCACAAAGTCCGGGGAATTTGCCCTGAACAATGTGGGGGTACCTTGACTAGTGTCAGGGTGCCAACACACTAAGTAACTTTGCACCCAACCTTCACCAGGTGAAGTTTAGACATATAGGTGACTTATAAGTTACTTAAGTGCAGTGGTAAATGGCTGTGAAATAATGTGGACGTTATTTCACTCAGGCTGCAGTGGCAGGCCTGTGTAAGAATTGTCAGAGCTCCCTATGGGTGGCGAAAGAAATGCTGCAGCCCATAGGGATCTCCTGGAACCCCAATACCCTGGGTACCTCAGTACCATATACTAGGGAATTATATGGGTGTAGCAGTATGCCAATGTGAATTGGTAAATTTAGTCACTAGCCTGTTAGTGACAAATTTGGAAAGCAGAGAGAGCATAATCACTGGCGTTCCGGTTAGCAGAGCCTCAGTGAGACAGTTAGGCATCACACAGGGAACACATATAGGGCACATACTTATGAGCACTGGGGCCCTGCCTGGCAGGGTCCCAATGACACATAGACTAAAACAACATATATACAGTGAAATATGGGTTTAACATGCCAGGCAAGATGGTACTTTCCTACACAACCCCCCCCAAACAAAGGACAATAAGACTAGCCATGACCTGATGAGTCTTCATTGTCTAAGTGGAAATATCTGGAGAGTCCATCTGCATTGGAGTGGGTACTCCAAGGTCTATGTTCCACTGTATAGTCCATTCCCTGTAGAGATATGGACCACCTCAACAATTTAGGATTTTCACCTTTCATTTGTTTTAGCCAAAGTAGAGGTTTGTGGTCTGTCTGAACAATAAAGTGAGTGCCAAACAGATATGGCCTCAACTTTTTCAGTGCCCAGACCACACGAAAGGCCTCCTTCTCAATGGCAGACCAACACTTTTCTCTAGGGGTCAACCTTCTGCTGATAAAAGCAACTGGTTGTTCTCTTCCAGGGGATCCTCATCAATAGTCATAAACATTGAATATTCCCGCCCTTGTGCGGGGACCCCGGAGCATATAAAAAAAATATATACACATTATACATGTGTAACAAACAGTCATGCAGGCTAGCATGTTAAAAACAGGCTAAAATGCTTTATTTCTATGAAGTTTTTTTTTTTTTTTTTTTATTAAATACTACAATAGAGCCTAAATAAGTACCCAAGCTCCTAAAACTAGGCTTGGGGAAGTAAGCAGTAGCAAACTCTAGTGAAAAAATAGAGAAAACTGCATTGAAAAACAATGAAGCATTCTTAGCCAATAGGCTGCATGTAGGTTAACACAGGAGAACCATAAAAACTTTGGCACTGTGCCTTTAAGACCCTGAGCACCTCCAGTATCCCACCATGCCTCAGGGGTGAAGGAAAGGTGACAGTTGGTTCACAGTTAGGTCAGTTCTTTTTTCAGGCTTCTTCTGAGAGGATCCTGGAGCATTGAGTTTTCCTCAGAAAAATTCTTTAAAAAAGCGTTTTTTCACTTTTCACTCGACAAGTAACATCTTTGTCTGAGCTAGGAAGGTTTTTTCTGACAGAAAAATGCCTTCTCTTTTTGTCAAATGCCCTGCTTGTGGGAAGAAGAAGGCCCAGTCAGATCCCCACTCTCTGTGCATAGTGTGCCTGCCTCAGAGTCACTGCCCTGACACTTGTAAGTACTGTAAGAACATGTCTAGGAGGACTCTGAAAGACAGAGAGAAGATCCGACTTCATGGGCTTCAGGAGAGGAAAAGAACATCGTCCTCCTCACTCCCCAGGCATCCAGAAGGCCATTCTCAGGAGAGAATGGCCCGGTCGACATCGACAGGTAGGAAAATACCTGCTTGTTCACCGTCGACGTCGTCGCTACCACCGTCCCACCGGCATAGATCGCCGTCGACGGCGACGCACCCGACATCGAAGGGAACGGCGTCGAGGGAACATCAGAGCAGGGGCAGGTCTCCATCGACGGCAGCCCACCGATCGACGTCGAGCCATCGCCGGCATGCCCGGTCGCCGCCAAAGGCTGTGCGCCCCCCGACGTCAGGACACACGGCGTCGAGATCTCCACGACGGCACGAGAAACATCCGCCGTCAACCTCCCATCGCTCCACGTCGAGGCACACGACGGCGAGCAGGTCGAGGTCCAAGGAACGCCGTTCGACGTCAAGGCAATCAACGTCGAGGCAATCAACGTCGAGGCAGGACCGACTGACTGGGTGTCCTTCGACGTCGAAACAGCCATCGACGTCGACGCAGGTTTTACCTGTCCAACAGGGAGCAGAACATCGCCCCTCGCCAGACAAGGCTCCGTCTCCAGTGGTCTCCATACCGAGCGACTCTTCTCGGTCAAGAGCATCTCCTGGGCATGTCTCGCCCATCAACCTATCTCCGAGATGGCTGGAGAGCCTCAACAGACCAGCGGCCTCCCCAGATTCGCAATATTCGCGAATGTATTCACCCACTGCCTCCCCGCCAAGAACGCCATCGCCGACAGCCGGGGCAGAACGGGCTCGTTCAGCTCCTCGACAGCCGACCGCGAGGTCTACGCGCTCGGCTACAGTGTCCCGCAGCAGATCTCGCTCTCAACGGAGATCCAGGTCGCGCTCAAGAAGATCACCCTCTTGGTCTTCATCAGGTTCTTCTGTCGGGCGTTACTCACCTACTCTTACAGATTCACCACCTGCTAGAGTCTCACCAGTGGATGACATAACCACTTTCAACGAGGTGTTGCTAAGAGGAGCGCAGAAACTCAATATAGAGGTTCCAGAACCGTCTACCTCCTCATCAATCATCTTTGAGACGCTACAACAGAGATCAGCGTCGAAAAAGTTGCTGCCTCTAGTGCCTGGTTTGTTGCAGCCGACCATGGACACTTTTCTGGCCCCAGCCTCGCTTAAGTCTGCCCCGGCTCGGATTCTTAAAAAGTACAAGGCTCCAGAGCAAGACCCTTTATTCCTTAGGAAGGATCCGCCACCAGACTCAGTGATCATAGCTGCCGACCGAAAGACCCACTCGGTGGCATCTTCATCCACGGTACCCCCGGATAAAGAGAGCAGACATTTAGACTCTCTGGGAAGAAAGATGTGCGGGACAGCGGCTTCAGCAATGAAGGTCTCTAGTGCGTCTGCGCTCCTGGGCAGTTACGATCGTTCTCTGTGGGATTCCCCTCAGTAGATTTACAGAAAAACTGCCCAGAGAAGACAGGCAAGATTTCCAAGAGATTCTACAGGAAGGATGCCTGGTATCTAACCAAGTTATCAGCGCGGCAGCGGATGGGGCGGATGGGGCGGATTTGGCGGCTCATGGGTACGCACATGGTATCTGTGCGAGGAGATCTTCCTGGCTGAGGCTCACTGGCTTGAAACAGGAGGCACAACAACGTATCCTGAATCTCCCATTTGCCGGGAATTCTCTATTTGGTGCCCATGCAGACGAAGAGATGGCCCGCATGAAGACCGAGGTGGATACCATGAAGGCGGTAGGCCTCGAAAGAAGGAAAGATTTCAGGCGGAGGTACAGACCGTACGATAGACGCCCTTTCCAACAGAGGGTTCAAACCCCTCATTGGTCGCAAAGGTCTCAGCAATGACAGGGACGCCCTCTGTTTCAGCGAAGAAACACAAGGGAGCGAGGGTCAAGCAGACCTCAACAGTCCACTCCAAAAGCACCCACTAAGCAATGAAGTCTCGCTTCCCTCGACACTACACCACTCCGGTGGGGGGAAGTATTATTGCTCATCTTCACGAGTGGCACTCTATCACAAGAGACAAATGGGTGCTCAATATTGTCGAACATGGCTATTCTCTCCTTTTCAAGCAGCCTCCACCACACTTGCCACCAACCAAACACAATCCGGCTCATCTCACCTTGCTACGCAAGGAGGCTCTCGCCCTCCTAAGAAAGAATGCCATAGAAAGGGTTCCACCTGCCCACAGAGGAAAGGGGGTCTACTCCCGTTACTTTTTAGTAGCAAAGAAGGGTCAAGAGGGCGTTTTCAGGCCAATCCTGGATCTAAGACTGCTGAACAAACACATAAGAAAGCAGAAGTTCAGAATGCTAGCGCTTCACCAAATTTTCCCTCAACTGCATCAGGGAGACTGGATGTGCTCCATCGACCTGCAGGATGCGTATTTCCACATCCCAATAGCTCCAAAGCATCGAAAATTCCTGCGCTTTCGAGTAGCGTTACAGCATTACCAGTTCAGGGTTCTACCCTTTGGCCTGAAATCTGCTCCAAGAGTTTTCTCGAAATGTATGGCAGTGGTGGCGGCGCATCTATGAAGACAAAGGATATACATATATCCATACCTAGACGACTGGCTACTAAAGGCTTCTTCTCCGGAGCAGGCGAGAAGCCATCGGGACATTGTACTAGGAGTTTGCGAAGCTCTAGGTCTTCAGGTCAATTACCAGAAGTCAACCTTGACTCCAACGCAGAGTCTTCACTACCTAGGAGCTATCATAAACACAGAACTACAAAAAGTGTATCCTTCGGAGGAACGACTGTCCTCAATAAACAAGAAGTGCCAGGACCTGTTGAGAGCCAGCGCACCTACGGCACGTCAGGTGACATCACTACTGGGCTCCATGGCATCGTGCATCTTTATTGTCCCAAATGCCAGACTCCACATGAGACCCCTCCAAGAGGCATTGGAGGCCAATTGGAGCCAAAGAACAGGTCGCTGGGAAGACACAATGCGGCTACCGGAGGTAGCACTTCAGTCATTGAGATGGTGGATGCACAGACCTCACCTGTCAGTGGGCGCTCCGTTTCACCAGGTACTTCCATCCGACACTCTGGTAACGGATGCGTCTCTTCAGGGATGGGGGGCTCATCTGGGTCCTTTTCAAGCGCAGGGTCTGTGGTCAGACAAGGAGAAGCAGTACCACATCAATCTGCTAGAACTCAGAGCGGTCCATCTGGCTCTCAAGTCTTTCACACCGCTAATTCAGGGGAAAACTCTATTGATACAGACGGCCAATACAACCACGATGTATTACTTGAACAAACAAGGGGGAACGAGATCCCTACCCCTTTCACGAGAGTCCCAAGCGATATGGCATTGGCTCCTGGCCAGAGGAATGTCAATCACAGCAGTTCACCTGCCAGGTCAGCAGAACGTAGAAGCAGACTTTCTAAGCAGACACCTGGAGGACGTTCACGATTGGGTCCTGCACGACGAAGTCGCAGAATACATCTTCGCGCAATGGGGTCGGCCTCAACTGGACCTCTTCGCAGACGATGTAAACAGGAAATGCCCAGACTTCGCACCCAGGTTCTACCGTCCGGGATCTCGAGGGAATGCCCTGTTGATCGACTGGTCAGGGACATTTCTTTACGCTTTTCCGCCGATTCCCCTCATTCCGGCAGTGATCAGCAAACTTTACGGATCCAGGACCTGAATGATTCTTATAGCGCCACAATGGCCTCGACAATTCTGGTACACGGATCTCCTCAACCTGTCGGAAAAACCTCACAGGAGGCTGCCGTGCAGACCGGATCTTCTGAGCAGAATGGAGGGCAGGATTCTGCATCCCAACCTACCCTCTCTGAGCTTAACAGCATGGCTCCTGAATTCCTGCAGTATGGGCACCTAGGACTCTCGCAGGAGTGCATGAACATCTTGAAAGAGTCCAAATGGCCTTCCACGCGGCGTTCCTACGCTTTTAAGTGGAAGAGATTCTACATATGGTGCTGTCAGCAAGGCCATAATCCCATACGGGCGCAGGAGGACGTCATACTGTCCTATTTGCTTCACCTAGCTGTAGGAAAGTACCATCTTGCCTGGCATGTTACCCCCATTTTTCACTGTATATATGTTGTTTTAGTTGTATGTGTCACTGGGACCCTGGTAACCCAGGGCCCCAGTGCTCATAAGTGTGCCTGAATGTGTTACCTGTGTAGTGACTAACTGTCTCACTGAGGCTCTGCTAATCAGAACCTCAGTGGTTATGCTCTCTCATTTCTTTCCAAATTGTCACTAACAGGCTAGTGACCATTTTTACCAATTTACATTGGCTTACTGGAACACCCTTATAATTCCCTAGTATATGGTACTGAGGTACCCAGGGTATTGGGGTTCCAGGAGATCCCTATGGGCTGCAGCATTTCTTTTGCCACCCATAGGGAGCTCTGACAATTCTTACACAGGCCTGCCACTGCAGCCTGAGTGAAATAACATCCACGTTATTTCACAGCCATTTTACACTGCACTTAAGTAACTTATAAGTCACCTATATGTCTAACCTTTACCTGGTAAAGGTTGGGTGCAAAGTTACTTAGTGTGAGGGCACCCTGGCACTAGCCAAGGTGCCCCCACATTGTTCAGAGCCAATTCCCTGAACTTTGTGAGTGCGGGGACACCATTACACGCGTGCACTACATATAGGTCACTACCTATATGTAGCTTCACCATGGTAACTCCGAATATGGCCATGTAACATGTCTATGATCATGGAATTGCCCCCTCTATGCCATCCTGGCATAGTTGGCACAATCCCATGATCCCAGTGGTCTGTAGCACAGACCCTGGTGCTGCCAGACTGCCCTTCCTGGGGTTTCCCTGCAGCTGCTGCTGCTGCCAACCCCTCAGACAGGCAGCTGCCCTCCTGGGGTCCAGCCAGGCCTGGCCCAGGATGGCAGAACAAAGAACTTCCTCTGAGAGAGGGTGTGACACCCTCTCCCTTTGGAAAATGGTGTGAAGGCAGGGGAGGAGTAGCCTCCCCCAGCCTCTGGAAATGCTTTGTTGGGCACAGAGGTGCCCAATTCTGCATAAGCCAGTCTACACCGGTTCAGGGACCCCTTAGCCCCTGCTCTGGCGCGGAACTGGACAAAGGAAAGGGGAGTGACCACTCCCCTGACCTGCACCTCCCCTGGGAGGTGTCCAGAGCTCCTCCAGTGTGCTCCAGACCTCTGCCATCTTGGAAAGAGAGGTGCTGCTGGCACACTGGACGGCTCTGAGTGGCCAGTGCCACCAGGTGACGTCAGAGACTCCTGCTGATAGGCTCCTTCAGGTGTTAGTAGCCTATCCTCTCTCCTAGGTAACCAAACCCTCTTTTCTGGCTATTTAGGGTCTCTGTCTCTGGGGAAACTTTAGATAACGAATGCATGAGCTCAGCCGAGTTCCTCTGCATCTCTCTCTTCACCTTCTGATAAGGAAACGACCGCTGACCGCGCTGGAAGCCTGCAAACCTGCAACATAGTAGCAAAGACGACTACTGCAACTCTGTAACGCTGATCCTGCCGCCTTCTCGACTGTTTCCCTGCTTGTGCATGCTGTGGGGGTAGTCTGCCTCCTCTCTGCACCAGAAGCTCCGAAGAAATCTCCCGTGGGTCGACGGAATCTTCCCCCTGCAACCGCAGGCACCAAAAAGCTGCATTACCAGTCCCTTGGGTCTCCTCTCAGCACGACGAGCGAGGTCCCTCGAATCCAGCGACTCTGTCCAAGTGACCCCCACAGTCCAGTGACTCTTCAGTCCAAGTTTGGTGGAGGTAAGTCCTTGCCTCACCTCGCTGGGCTGCATTGCTGGGAACCGTGACTTTGCAAGCTACTCCGGCCCCTGTGCACTTCCGGCAGAAATCCTTTGTGCACAGCCAAGCCTGGGTCCACGGCACTCTAACCTGCATTGCACGACTTTCTAAGTTGGTCTCCGGCGACGTGGGACTCCTTTGTGCAACTCCGGCGAGCACTGTTTCACGCATCCTCGTAGTGCCTGTTTCTGGCACTTCTCCGGGTGCTACCTGCTTCAGTGAGGGCTATTTGTCTTGCTCGACGTCCCCTCTCTCTTCAGGTCCAATTTGCGACCTCCTGGTCCCTCCTGGGCCCCAGCAGCGTCCAAAAACGCCAAACGCACGATTTGCGCCTAGCAAGGCTTGTTGGCGTCCTTTTGGCGGGAAAACACTTCTGCACAACTCTCCACGGCGAGAGGGATCCGTCTACCAAAGGGGAAGTCTCTAGCCCTTTTCGTTCCTGCAGAAACCTCAGCTTCTTCTGTCCAGTCGAAGCTTCTTTGCACCCGCAGCTGGCATTTCCTGGGCATCTGCCCATCTCCGACTTGCTTGTGACTTTTGGACTTGGTCCCCTTGTTCCACAGGTACCCTAGATTGGAAATCCACAGTGTTGCATTGCTGGTTTGTGTCTTTCCTGCATTATTCCTCTAACACGACTCTTTTGTCCTTAGGGGAACTTTAGTGCACTTTGCACTCACTTTTCAGGGTCTTGGGGAGGGTTATTTTGCTAACTCTCACTATTTTCTAATAGTCCCAGCGACCCTCTACAAGGTCACATAGGTTTGGGGTCCATTCGTGGTTCGCATTCCACTTTTGGAGTATATGGTTTGTGTTGCCCCTATCCCTATGTTTCCCCATTGCATCCTATTGTAACTATACATTGTTTGCACTGTTTTCTAAGACTATACTGCATATTTTTGCTATTGTGTATATATATCTTGTGTATATTTCCTATCCTCTCACTGAGGGTACACTCTAAGATACTTTGGCATATTGTCATAAAAATAAAGTACCTTTATTTTTAGTATAACTGTGTATTGTGTTTTCTTATGATATTGTGCATATGACACTAGGTGGTACTGTAGTAGCTTCACACGTCTCCTAGTTCAGCCTAAGCTGCTCTGCTAAGCTACCATTATCTATCAGCCTAAGCTGCTAGACACCCTATACACTAATAAGGGATAACTGGGCCTGGTGCAAGGTGCAAGTACCCCTTGGTACTCACTACAAGCCAGTCCAGCCTCCTACACTAGCGAAATCCGGTCTGCAGGTATCATCTATTAAGGTACATTTGTCTGCTATTACTGCCTATCGCAAGTCACCTTCTCAGGAATCCTTCTTTACGAAACCTATAGTCAAGGATTTCTTAGAAGGTTTGAAGAAAGTTTTTTCCGCCAATTCGGAGGTCTTCTCCTCCGTGGGAACTGAACATAGTCCTAGCAAAACTTATGGGCCCTCCTTTCGAGCCTATCCATAAGGCCTCCTTACAACACCTTACGTGGAAAACGGCTTTTCTGGTGGCCATTACTTCAGCGAGGAGGGTCAGTGAGATCCAGGCCTTGTCTGCAAAAGAACCGTACACGGTTTTTCATGACAATAGAGTAGTTCTACGAACTCACCCATCTTTCCTTCCGAAGGTGGTGTCAGAATTCCATATTAATCAGACCATAACTTTACCGACGTTCTTTCCCAATCCGGAAACTCCGGCTGAGAAAGCATTGCACTCATTAGACTTGAAAAGAGTGCTGAAATTTTATCTGGACAAGACAAAATCGATTAGACACGCTAACCACTTGTTTGTGAACTATGGTCATTTAAGGACAGGAGAAGCAGCATCTAAGCGAACAATATCAAGATGGATAGTTTCTTGTATTGTTAATACTTACCAGCTAGCTAATAGACAATTGCTAGCGCGGCCTAGAGCGCATTCCACAAGGGGAAAAGCAGCTACTGCTGCTCTCCTTAACAATGTTCCTATATCTGAGATTTGTAAGGCTGCTACATGGAAGTCTGTCCATACTTTTACAAGACATTATTGTTTAGACTCAGATGCAAGAGCGGATGCCCAAGTGGGGCAGGCCTCTCTAAGGAATTTATTTGCGTAAGACATGTCTATTCCTGCACTTCTATCGGACAGTCCGCTGGGTTTAGGGATGGGCTTGCTAATCTATTCAATGTTTATGACTATTGATGAGGATCCCCTGGAAGAGAAGGATAAGTTACTTACCTGTAAATCCTAGTTCTCTTCCAGGGGTATCCTCATCAAAGTCATAAACAACCCACCCTCCTCCCCGGACACACGTCTACTGGAAGTGCAGGACAGACAGTATTTTGATTCAATTATACAAATTGTCACCGTAAAAAGAACTGACCTAACTGTGAACCAACTGTCACCTTTCCTTCACCCCTGAGGCATGCTGGGATACTGGAGGTGCTCAGGGTCTGAAAGGCACAGTGCCAAAGTTTTTATGGTTCTCCTGTGTTAACCTACATGCAGCCTATTGGCTAAGAATGCTTCATTGTTTTTCAATGCAGTTTTCTCTATTTTTTCACTAGAGTTTGCTACTGCTTACTTCCCCAAGCCTAGTTTTAGGAGCTTGGGTACTTATTTAGGCTCTATTGTAGTATTTAATAAAAAAAAAAAAAAAAAAAAACTTCATAGAAATAAAGCATTTTAGCCTGTTTTAACATGATAGCCTGCATGACTGTTTGTTACACATGTATAATGTGTATATATTTTATATATGCTCCGGGGTCCCCGCACAAGGGCGGGAATATTCAATGTTTATGACTTTGATGAGGATACCCCTGGAAGAGAACTAGGATTTACAGGTAAGTAACTTATCCATCCTGGTCCTCAGAATTCAGTTGTGATAAGACTGCCCTTACCCCTAATTCAGATGCATCAGTTTGAACAATTAATTTCTTGGAGTAACATGGGCTTTTTAGGACAGGTGCAGAGCACATGGCCTGTTTGAGCTCCTCAAAAGCTTTCTGACAGCTACCTGTCCATAATACCTTTTTAGGCATCTTTTTACTTGTGAGATCATTAAGCGGGCTGCTATGGAGCCATAGTTTTTAATGAATCTCCTGTAATACCCAGTGAGGCCTAAGAAGGCTCTCACCTGGGTCTGTGTTGCAGGGGGAACCCAATCCATGATTGTCTGGATTTTACTCTGAAGTGGTCAGGCTGCCTATAGATTTTACTTTTGACAGGCAAGCTGTCTCCAGTATCAATTGTGTTTCACACCAAGATGTGGTGCCAAGCACAGTTGAAAAGAGTTCAGAAAACTGTCCAAGGAGATTTATGCAGTTGTCTTTCTGTTCTGCAGTCAGACAATCTGCTAACACTACTCCCTCCACTAGAGCATCCTCTTCAGTGGAGGAGAAGAGATCAGGGGGAGGATCACTCTCTTCTTCCTGTCCTTCATCTGTTGCCATGAGCAGGGTGAGATCAGCCCTGTCATAGTAGGGTTTTAGGTGGTTGACATGAATCACCCAAGGGGACTCCTGGCAGTGCCCAGGTCTACCAGATAGGTAACCTCAACCTTTTTCTCAACAATTAGATGGGGTCCACTCCATTTGTCCTGGAGTGCTCTTGAGGCCCCACGCTCCAATACCCACACCTTCTGTCCTGGTTGGTACTGAATCAGAACAGCCTTCTGGTCATGCCATTGCTTCTGGAGCTCTTGGCTGGCCTGAAGGTTTTTACTGGCCTTTTTCATGTACTCAACCATTCTGGATCTTAGGCCAAGTCCATAGACCACTATGTCCTGTTTGGGAGCTTTTAAAGGTTGTTCCCAACCCTCCTTCACAAGTGTTAGTGGACCTCTTACAGGGTGTCCAAAGAGGAGTTCAAAGGGGCAGAAGCCCACTCCTTTCTGGGGTACTTCCCTGTAAGCAAAAAGGAGGCAAAGTACCAGGACATGCCATCTCCTCCTGAGTTTTTCAGGGAGTCCCATTATCATACCTATGAGAGTTTTATTAAACCTCTCTACCAGTCCATTAGTCTGTGGATGATAAGGAGTGCTGAATTTGAGGGTTACACCACATTCCTTCCACATAGCTTCCAAGTATGCAGACATAAAGTTGCTACCCCTGTCTGATACAATCTCTTTTGGGAAACCCACCCTGGAAAAGATTCCCAGTAGGGCCTTTGCCACTGCAGGAGCTGTAGTGGTCCTTAGAAGAATTGCTTCAGGATATCTTGTGGCATGGTCCACAACCACCAAGATAAACCTATTGCTTGAAGCAGTAGGAGGGTCAAGGGGGCCAACTATGTCAACCCCTACCCTTTCAAAAGGGACCCCAACCACTGGTAGTGGAATAAGGGGAACCTTTGGTGTGCCACCAGTCTTGCCACTGGCTTGGCAGGTCACACAAGACTTACAAAAATCTTTTGTGTCCTCTGACATCCTAGGCCAGTGAAACAGGGGGACAAGCCGTTCAAATGTTTTGATCTGGCCCAAATGCCCAGCCAAAGGAATGTCATGTGCCAGAGTTAGGAGGAACTCTCTGTACTACAGGGGAATGACCAATCTCCTGGCTGCTCCAGGTTTTGGGTCCCTTGCGTCTGTGTACAAGAGATTGTCCTCCCAGTAAACTCTATGTGAGTCACTGACATCCCCATTTTGCTGCTTGACAGCTTGCTGTCTGAGACCCTCTAATGTGGGACAGGTTTGCTGTGCCACACTCAGCTCTTCCCTGGCAGGCCCCCCTCCACCCAAAAGCTCAGCAGTGTCTGCTGCCAGCTCCTCTGGTGTAGGTTCTGCACAGGGAGGAAATTATATTTTCTCTGAAGGAGAATCATGTGTAGAGGGAGGGATAGTGGGTAGGGATTTACCCTTGCTACCCTTAGCTTTAGGGAGCACTTGGTCCATTGTTCCAGGATCCAAGTTACCCTGTACTTTTTGCTTTTTGGCCTGAGCCCTTGTCAAAGCAAAAATATGCCCAGGAATGCCCAGCATTGCTGCATGAGCCTCCAACTCCACTTCTGCCCAAGCTGATGTCTCTAAATCGTTCCCTAGTAGGCAGTCTACAGGTAAATCTGAGGCAACCACAACTTTCTTTGGACCAGTAACCCCCCTCAGTTGAGATTCACAACAGCCATGGGGTGACTAAGAGTGTTGTTATGAGCGTCTGTCACTTGGTACTGGTGACCAAGTAGGTGTTGTTCAGGGTGTACCAGTTTCTCTATTACCATGGTAACACTGGCACCTGTGTCCCTGTAGGCCTGAACCTCAACACCATTTATTAGGGGAAGTTGCTTGTACTTATCCATATTAAGGGGACAAACAACCAAGGTGGCCAAATCAATGGCACCTTCAGAGACTAACACAGCCTCTGTGGTCTCCCTAACAAGACCAACCCCAACTAAATAACCAAAAGTGAGCCCAGCTACTCCCTTGGATAGGCTATTAGTAGGTTTGCTCCCACCCCCACTGCTATTACTAGGGGCACTAGAATTTGCAGTAGGGGTTGTGGTAGTGGGAGGTTTGGTGTTTTTCTTTGGACAACTGGCATCAGTTGTCCAATGGCCTTTGACTTTACACAAATAACACCAAGGCTTTTTAACTTGATTTGAAGAGGATTTGGACCCACCACCCCCACCGGAGGATTTTTGTGGGCCTGATGAAGACTCAGTTTTAGTTTTGTCCCCACCCTTGTCAGAAGCCTTACCATCCTTCTTCTTGCCATCCTTGTCACCCCCTGGATGAACTTTTCTGTTCACTTTTGTTCTGACCCATTTGTCTGCCTTCTTTCCCAATTCTTGGGGAGAGGTCAGATCTGAGTCCCCTAGATATTGGTGTAACAAGTCAGGCACACAGTTATTCAGAATATGCTCTCTCAGAATAAGATTATACAGGCTTTCATAGTCAGAAGCTTTACTGCCATGTAACCACCCCTCCAAGGCCTTCACTGAATAGTCAACAAAGTCTATCCAGTCTTGTAAGGACTCTTTTCTGGTGTCTCTGAACTTAATCCTGTATTGTTCAGTGGTTAAGCCAAATCCATCTAAGAGTGCATCCTTCAAAACTGCAAAATTGTTAGCATCACTTTCTCTAACAGTAAGGAGCCTATCCCTACCTTTTCCATTGAAAGATAGCCACAATATAGCAGCCCACTGCCTTTGAGGGACCCCCTGTACCATACATGCTCTCTCAAGTGCAGCAAACCACTTTTTGATGTCATCCCCCTCCTTGTAAGGGGGGACTATCTTGTGCAGATTCTTGGAATCATGCTCTCTAACAGGATTACTATCAGGAATAATGCTGTTGCTGCCACCATGGGGTCCTAACCCCAATCTCTGTCTCTCCTTCTTCAGGTCTAGGGATTCCCTATCTAAGGCCAGCTGTTGCTGTTTAAGCTTCAGTCTGGTCTCTTCCACTCTCAACTTTTTGAGTTCTCTTTCTAACATGTTGTCTTCAGGGTGGGTGGGTTGGTAATGCTTGGACACAGAAGATAAATTGGAAACAACAGAGGGAGACATATGCCTAACTGACTGGACTCTAATAACCTGGCCTCCAGTAATAAAGACACCCCTACTATGATGGGAACCTCCATTACTACCAGCATTACTAGGTGGCCTGCTAAGGGGCAGATTTGTAACAGAACCCTCCCCACCTCCCTCAAGGAGATCCCCTGAGTCAGAATGGGAGCCATTTATTAACTTCTCATTTGAAGTGCCTCCTAGAGACTCATCATTCACAATAAGCATGTTATATAGAAACTCTTTTGTGGGGTTCTTTCCAATCACTAAACCTCTATCTAAGCAGAGACTCCTTAGGCTCTTGTAATTCAAATTGTCATAAGTAGTATTGACCATTTTAAGAGCAGACTCTACATCATACATGATAGCAAAAGGTTTAGAGACAGTGAGAAGGAAGAAAAAGTTTCAGAACTTTTTAAAGAACAGAGAAAAAACTTTTTCTAACTTTTAGAAACTTTTTTAGAAGTTTTAGACTACTTTTCAGCACTTAGTAGAAAGTGTAAGAGGAGAAAAGCAAAACTTTTTGGTTAGGTGTACATACACTGAACTTGTTTTGTATATTATTCTCTTATGAAAAGTACAAAATGACAAAGTTATAAGTAGTTACAAGTACTTATCCCACTGCTGCACAACCAATGTAGGAGGCTGGCCTGGCTTGTAGTGGGTAACAGAGGTACTTACACCTTGAGCCAGGTCCAGTTATCCCTTATTAGTGTAGAAGAGGTGTTTCTAGCAGTTTAGGCTGATAGAAGGTAGCTATGGCAAAGCAGATGAGGCTGAACTAGTGTTCTGCTTTCCCACTTATCTCATATCCGAGCTTAAAGAACCTCTCTGGAATGCACTTCTGAGTTTAAAGAAGACATTTAGGTGGTCATTACAACCTCGGCGGTCTGCCTTGCAGACCGCCGAGGTTGCGGGAGCCAGAATACCGCCAGTGCTGGCGGAATGGCTGGCTCCGTATTTTGACTTTTCCGCTGGGCCAGCGGACGGTAACAGAGTTATATAACAGAGTTATATAACAGAGTTACCGTCCGCTGGCCCGGCGGAAAAGTCACATCAACATTGCCGCCGGCTCGTAATTGAGCCGGCGGCAATGCTGATGTGCAACGGGTGCAGTAGCACTCGTCGCGCATTTCACTGCCCGAAATTCGGGCAGTGAAATGTGCGACGGGGCTCTGCCTGGGGGCCCCTGCACTGCCCATGCCAAGTGCATGGGCAGTGCAGGGGCCCCCAGGGGCCCCCTGAGTCCCCTTACCGCCAGCCTCTTCCTGGCGGTGCAAACCGCCAGAAACAGGCTGGCGGTAGGGGAGTCATAATCCCCAGGGCAGCGCTAACCCTGGCGGTCACCGACCGCCAGGGTCGTAATGACCCCCTTAATGTTGTTAATTCCCCATCCACAAGTTCCTGAGAGGCGAAATTAGTAGATTGGAAGCACACATTCAAAAGTAGTCGCAGCAATGAAAGCAAAATATATCAAAGTACTTCTCAGTTGCAATGTACACAGCAAATATAGGTGATTACATTTATATCATAACTTCAAAGCAAAGCATAAAAGTCAAAATTCATCACTGTATGGGCAAGTAGGGCCTATATTCAGCTTCATCTTTCTGGGGTCTGCAAGTTGATGACTCCGGTCAACTGCAAGCAAGAGATTCTCTACCCAAACGGGAGACTGGCAACTGACGTCTAGTTCCAGTCTGAAGTCAAGCAGATTCAAATCTGACTCACTGTAGCCCAGAGTCATCCTTAAAAGCAAACTCAGTGTGAGAGCCGAATAACCTTGGAGAGGGGCCAGTTCTCCTGAGCAAATTCGCTCTCAGACTGGATTGCGAGGTAAACACAAAATCTACGTGCTCTTATCAGCTAAGGTCTGGTGTGAAGAAAACAGCTTGGTCCATCTTGTGGAAAAACACAGCTTGGAAAAACACAGACATCTGTAATGTCTCAACTGCAATGTCTAACTCCACGTTAAAGCCAGTAGACAGCTAACCTAAATATCAAATGTAATGTCTAATGTCATGTCAAAGCCAATAGGCAGCTAAACTGAATACAGAATGTAATGTCTAATGCCATGTCAAAGCCAATAGGCAGCTGAACTGAATACAAAATGTAATGGCTAATGCCATGTCAAAGCCAATAGGCGGCTAAACTGAATAAAACATACAATGTGCTACTGGTGAACATTGAGCAACTAATATGCGCAGTGGTGAAACACAAAGTCATTGGTCAAACTCAATTAATAGCATCACAACTAGGTGACATGTCAAGCTCCTACTATACCACTGGTGTCATATGCATAATATCATAAGAAAACACAATACACAGAAGTACTGGAAGAAGGGGACCGAGTCAAAAAAAGCACAGAAGAGTCCGGGGAGAACAGGAGCCCCTGCTAACCCAGATGAAGGTGCAAAAGAAGAACCACTGGTGAAGAACAACAGAGGCTGGCCTGGCTTGTAGTGGGTACCAGAGGTACTTACACCTTGTGCCAGGTCCAGTTACCCCTTATTAATGTAGAAGAGGTGTTTCTAGCAGCTTAGGCTGATAGAAGGTAGCTATGGCAAAGCAGCTTAGGCTGAAATAGGAGACATGTAAAGCTCCTACCATACCACTGGTGTCATATGCACAATATCATAAGAAAACACAATACACAGAAGCACTAAAAATAAAGGTACTTTATTTTTATGACAATATGCCAAAAGTATCTGAGTGAGTACCCTCAGTATGAGGATAAGATATATACACAAGATATATGTACACAAACCAAAATTATGCAGGTAATAGCAAGAAAAGTAATGCAAGCAGTGTAAAGTTACAATAGATTGCAATAGGAGCACATAGGTATAGGGGCAACACAAACCATATACTCCAAAAGTGGAATGCGAACCACGAATGGACCCCAAACCTGTGTGAGCTTGTAGAGGGTCGCTGGGACTGTAATAAAACAGTGAAAAATAGCCCACCCGAGACCCTGAAATGTAGGTGTAAAGTGCACCTACTACACCCAGAAAGCACAGAAGTCGTGATAGGGGGATTCTGCAGGAAGAACAAATACCAGCAATGCAACAACAGTGGATTTCCGGACCTGAGTACCTGTAAGACAAGGGGACCGAGTCCAACAGTGTCAAGAGTGGGCAGTAGCCCAGGAAATGCCAGCTGAGGGTGCAAGGAAGCTGCCACCTGTTGGAAGAAGCTTGGAGTTTTGCAAGAAAGAAGAGGACTAGGAACTTCCCCTTTGGAGGATGGATGTCCCACGTCGCGTTGAAGCTTGCAGAGGTGTTCCCACGCAGAAAGACCGCAAACAATCCTTGCTAGCTTCAAGGGTCGTAGTTTGGGTTTTTGGATGCTACTGTGGCCCAGGAGGGACCAGGATATCGCCACTTGGATGAGGAGGCAAAGGGGGCGCCCAGCAAGTCAGGGAGCCCTCACAGAAGCATCCAGAACCCACAGAAGTACCTGAACAGGCACAGAAAAGTGAACCGGAGTCCATCCGAGGTCACAGAAGGGAGTCCCACGACGCCGGAGGACAACTCAGAAGGTTGTGCACTGCAGGTTAGAGTGTCGGGGACCCTGGCTTGGGTGTGCACAAAGGAAATCCTGGAAGAGTGCACAGGAGCCGGAGGAGCTGCAAATCACGCGGTACCCAGCAATGCAGTCTAGCGTGGGGAGGCAAGGGCTTACCTCCACCAAACTTGGACTCTGCAGTCCAAGTTTGGTGGAGGTAAGTCCTTGCCTTCCCACACCAGACAGCTCCGGCTTCTGTGCACTTTTCCAGGACTTTCTTTGTGCACAACATAGCCTGGGTCCCCAGCACTCCGTCCTGCATTGCCCAACTCTCTGAGTTGGACTCCGACATCGTGGAACCCTCCTTTGTGACTCTGAGTTGTCTGCTGTCCTCAGATCTTCTAAGTGCCTGTTCCAGTACTTCTGTGGGTGTTGCCTACTTCTGTGGGGGCTCTCTGAGTTGCCGAGCTCCCCCTCTGTCTCCTCCTCCAAGGGGCGACATCCTGGTCCTTCCTGGGCCCCAGCAGCACCCAAAATCCTCAACTGCAACTCTTGCAGCTATCAAGGCTTGTTTGTGGTATTTCTGCCTGAGAACACTTCTGCGACCTCCAGCACGCCATGCAACATTTTCCATCTGAAGGAGAAGTTCCAAGCCCTTTTCGTTGTTGCTGAATCTTATTCCACCCAGAGGCAGCCCTTTCGCACCTTCATCCGGGGTTTAGTGGGCTCCTGCTCCCCCTGGACACTGTTGTGACTCTTGGACTTGGTCCCCTTCCTTTACAGGTCCTCAGGACCAGGAATCTGTCTTCAGTGTTTTGCTGGTACTTGTGGTTCTTGCAGAATCCCCTATCACGACTATTCTGTCTTTCTGGGGTAGTAGGGTAACTTTACTCCTACTTTTCAGGGTCTTGGGGTGGGGTATTTTGGACACCCTCACTGTTTTCTCACAGTCCCAGCGACCCTCTACAATCTCCCATAGGTCTGGGGTCCATTCGTGATTCGCATTCCACTTTTGGAGTATATGGTTTGTGTTGCCCCTAGGCCTATGTCTACCTATTGCATCCTACTGTGATTCTACATTGTTCTCACTACTTTTCTTACTGTTACTTACCTGTTTTGGGTTTGTGTACATATAATTTGTGTATATTACTTACCTCCTAAGTGAGGGTATCCTCTGAGATACTTTTGGCATATTGTCACTAAAACAGAGTACCTTTATTTTTAGTAACTCTAAGTATTGTGTTTTCCTATGATATTGTGCTATATGATATAAGTGGTATAGTAGGAGCTTTGCATGTGTCCTAGTTCAGCCTAAGCTGCTTTGCCATAGCTACCTCTATCAACCTAAGCTGCTAGAAACACCTCTATTCTACTAATAAGGGATAACTGGATCTGGCACAAGGTGTAAGTACCACAAGGTACCCACTGTAAGCCAGGCCAGCCTCCTACATAACCTATATGTAGTGCACACGTGTAATGGTGTCCCCGCACTCACAAAGTCTTGGGAATTTGCCCTAACGAATGTGGGGACACCTTGGCTAGTGCCGGGGTGCCCACACACTAAGTACCTCAGTGATACAGTTAGGCACCACACAGGGAACACATACAGGGCATACTTTTATGAGCACTGGGGTCCTGGCTAGCAGGATCCCAAAGACACATGCAAAAACAAACATACATACAGTAAAAATGGGGGTAACATGCCAGGCAAGATGGTACTTTCCTACATGGGAGGAATTCACAAAGTCTGTCATCTACACTCATTCATATGACCTAAGAGAGGCTGCAGGCACAAAGGGCTCAGGGCAGGAAAATTCAAATTTTCTAAAAGTGCAAAAACAAGATGATAGATGGAATACTTTAATTAATCTCATTCACTGCAGTCGCTAGGCCACATCCCAGTCCATCTTTTTTTGCCCACCATGCCACCCAGTTTGGACCCAGCCATATGCAGATCAGTCCTGACCCTGCTCCACAGGTGATCAGTCCAGCCCAAACTGCCAAGACATATTCTCCCTGGACCATAAACAGGCATCCATCATTCATGCTAGCTTGAAACTAATGGCACAGTTAGTCCATGAACCACATCTGGGCATACCCAGTTCACTTAGGGCAGCAAATGCAAAAAAAAAAAACAATGAGATAGATGGAATGTTTAAATTAATCTCAGCCTCTTGCAATCACTGTGGCCGCATCCCAGTCCATCAGACCTGGCCTTGGAATTCGGGCTGGACTGTTGCCATTGAGAGCAGGATCAAGACTGATTTGCATATGGCTGGGTCCAAACTGGAATTGCGTGGCAAGCAAAAAAATTATGGCTTTAGACCCATATCTGTGACTGGGGGTGAATCTTTAACATTGTTCAGCATTCCATTCATCATTTGCTCTTTTTTTAATCTTTTTTGCAACTTTCTAAAAGTGGCATTCTGAAAACTGTATTGAAAAATCCTACTTGGCCATTAAAGAGGGGTTATCATTATAATTTCCTAGGCGCCTAACATGATATATCTTCCTCCTCTCATTTAGGAATGGTTGAATATTACATTTAATAAGGAATCCCCAGTGTTAGTCTATGGGAGGGGTAAGCTTCTCACTAGTCAGTATTGAATTTGAGAGTTTTTCACTACTAGGGCATGTAAAACTTAAAAGCGCATGTGCTAACTTTTAATTACACATCACCTTGCAGTATAGGCTTCCTAGGGCCTACAACAGGGGTGACCTATATGTAAAAAAGGGGTACTTTAATGCTTGGGAAGGGGGATTTAGATGCCATGTCGACATGGCAGTGTTGCACTGCATTTAGGCTGCAATGGCAACTTTTGGGGAAGTTTTAGAGGGCTACTTTGTGGGTGGCACAAGAAGTTGTGCAGGCCTACTGGTAGCATTTAATTCACCGGCCCTAGGTATATGGGTTACCACTCTACAAGGTACTTACAAATAAATTATATTTACCAATTAGGCATATTCCAATCAAACCATGTTTAGAAAGTGAGCACACTCACTTTAGCACTGGTTAGCAGTCCTGAGGCCATAAATCCAGTAAAAATGTGAGGCAAGTAAGTAAACATTTGGGGGAAGACCGCCCTAAGGTTGACAGGTCTAACACTTATAAAAGATGACCAAGAGGCATAGGGCAGCAACAGCATAATTCTTCCTCGTTTGTGATGATATCATCTCACTGTAACCAAAGGCTGCCTGACTTACTTACCACTGTGGAAGGATAGATGAATGGGGATACACTGAAACCGGTCCCAGGATGCTTGTTTCTGGTCTAGGGAGGACTTGGCCTTGCAGTTCGGGCTGGACTATTCCCGTGGGGCACAGGGTCAAGACTGATTTGCATATTGTTGGGTCCAAACTGGAATGGCATGGCAAGCAAAAAAACTGATGGATTAAACCGAGATCTGTGATTGGGGGTGAACGATTGATTTGTTCAGCATCCTGTCCATCATCTGTTGTTTTTGCATTTGTTGCCCCAAGGTGGAAGGGGATGTCCAGATGTGGGCCCCCTGCTTGCTATGCCACCTGATTCAAGCTAGCCTGGCTGATGAAGGGTGATACCCTGAAACCGGTCCCAGGATGGTTGTTTCTGGTCCAAGGAGGTCCTGGCCTGGCAGTTCGGGCTGAACTGTTCCCATGGGGTTCAGGGTCAAGACTGATTTGCATATGGTTGGGTGCAAAGTAGAATGGCATGGCAAGCAAATAAACTGATGGGTTAAACCCAAATCCTTGACTGTGGGTGAATGTTTTATTTGTTCAGCATTCCGTCCATTATCTGTTGTTTTTGCATCTTAACGCTACAGTGACAGCCAGCAATAACCGTGACATCCAACAACGCCTGGCAACTCGAGATCTACACTTAGAGCAACAGCATTGACAGCCTGCAGTGACCGCCAACCCAAAGCTCCAGGAATAACCACCTGTGACACTCTACAGGACCTTCAAACTACAGCAATGAATGTCCACAATGCTCGCCTGCTTTTCATGCTACATTGGAGTCCATCAGCAACGCTTTCCCCCTCTTTGCAGTCCTCTACCACAAACTGGACTCTTAATGCCGTACTCTGAGAAGAGCAGAACTAACCTGGTCCCTGTATCCAGCCCATACTCTGTCACAATAGGCCTGAACGGGTGACTTCCCCCAATGTAGCAGGACCAGATGACTGTGAGAAAGTAGCCTCTTTCTAGCCTTGTTACCCCCACTTTTGGCCTGTTTGTGAGTGTATGCCAGGGTGTTTTCACTGTCTCACTGGGATCCTGCTAGCCAGGGCCCAGTGCTCATAGTGAAAACCCTATGTTTTCAGTATGTTTGTTATGTGTCACTGGGACCCTGCTAGTCAGGACCCCAGTGCTCATAAGTTTGTGGCCTATATGTATGTGTTCCCTGTGTGGTGCCTAACTGTCTCACTGAGGCTCTGCTAACCAGAACCTCAGTGGTTATGCTCTCTCTTTACAAATTGTCACTAACAGGCTAGTGACCAATTTTACCAATTTACATTGGCTTACTGGAACACCCTTATAATTCCCTAGTATATGGTACTGAGGTACCCAGGGTATTGGGGTTCCAGGAGATCCCTATGGGCTGCAGCATTTCTTTTGCCACCCATAGGGAGCTCTGACAATTCTTACACAGGCCTGCCACTGCAGCCTGAGTGAAATAACGTCCACGTTATTTCACAGCCATTTTACACTGCACTTAAGTAACTTATAAGTCACCTATATGTCTAACCTTTACCTGGTAAAGGTTAGGTGCAAAGTTACTTAGTGTGAGGGCACCCTGGCACTAGCCAAGGTGCCCCCACATTGTTCAGAGCCAATTCACTGAACTTTGTGAGTGCGGGGACACCATTACACGCGTGCACTACATATAGGTCACTACCTATATGTAGCTTCACCATGGTAACTCCGAAAATGGCCATGTAACATGTCTATGATCATGGAATTGCCCCCTGTATGCCATCCTGGCATAGTTGGCACAATCCCATGATCCCAGTGGTCTGTAGCACAGACCCTGGTACTGCCAAACTGCCCTTCCTGGGGTTTCACTGCAGCTGCTGCTGCTGCCAACCCCTCAGACAGGCATCTGCCCTCCTGGGGTCCAGCCAGGCCTGGCCCAGGATGGCAGAACAAAGAACTTCCTCTGAGAGAGGGTGTTACACCCTCTCCCTTTGGAAAATGGTGTGAAGGCAGGGGAGGAGTAGCCTCCCCCAGCCTCTTGAAATGCTTTGTTGGGCACAGATGTGCCCAATTCTGCATAAGCCAGTCTACACCGGTTCAGGGACCCCTTAGCCCTGCTCTGGCGTGAAACTGGACAAAGGAAAGGGGAGTGACCACTCCCCTGACCTGCACCTCCCCTGGGAGGTGTCCAGAGCTCCTCCAGTGTGCTCCAGACCTCTGCCATCTTGGAAACAGAGGTGCTGCTGGCACACTGGACTGCTCTGAGTGGCCAGTGCCACCAGGTGACGTCAGAGACTCCTTCTGATAGGCTCCTTCAGGTGTTAGTAGCCTATCCTCTCTCCTAGGTAGCCAAACCCTCTTTTCTGGCTATTTAGGGTCTCTGTCTCCGGGGAAACTTTAGATAACGAATGCAAGAGCTCATCCGAGTTCCTCTGCATCTCTCTCTTCACCTTCTGATAAGGAATCGACTGCTGACCGCGCTGGAAGCCTGCAAACCTGCAACATAGTAGCAAAGACGACTACTGCAACTCTGTAACGCTGATCCTGCCGCCTTCTCGACTGTTTTCCTGCTTGTGCATGCTGTGGGGGTAGCCTGCCTCCTCTCTGCACCAGAAGCTCCGAAGAAATCTCCCGTGGGTCGACGGAATCTTCCCCCTGCAACCGCAGGCACCAAAAAGCTGCATTACCGGTCCCTTGGGTCTCCTCTCAGCATGACGAGCGAGGTCCCTCGAATCCAGCAACTCTGTCCAAGTGACCCCCACAGTCCAGTGACTCTTCAGTCCAAGTTTGGTGGAGGTAAGTCCTTGCCTCACCTCGCTGGGCTGCATTGCTGGGAACCGCAACTTTGCAGCTACTCCGGCCCCTGTGCACTTCCGGCAGAAATCCTTTGTGCACAGCCAAGCCTGGGTCCACGGCACTCTAACCTGCATTGCACGACTTTCTAAGTTGGTCTCCGGCGACGTGGGACTCCTTTGTGCAACTTCGGCGAGCACCGTTTCACGCATCCTTGTAGTGCCTGTTTCTGGCACTTCTCCAGGTGCTACCTGCTTCAGAGAGGGCTCCTTGTCTTGCTCGACGTCCCCTCTCTCTGCTGGTCCAATTTGCGACCTCCTGGTCCCTCCTGGGCCTCAGCAGCGTCCAAAAACGCTAACCGCAAGATTTGCAGCTAGCAAGGCTTGTTGGCGTTCTTTCGGCGGGAACACACTTCTGCACGACTCTCCACGGCGAGAGGGATCCGTCCACCAAAGGGGAAGTCTCTAGCCCTTTTCGTTCCTGCAGAAACCTCAGCTTCTTCCGTCCAGTAGAAGCTTCTTTGCACCCGCAGCTGGCATTTCCTGGGCATCTGCCCATTTCCGACTTGCTTGTGACTTTTGGACTTGGTCCCCTTGTTCCACAGGTACCCTAGATTGGAAATCCACAGTTGTTGCATTGCTGGTTTGTGTCTTTCCTGCATTATTCCTCTAACACAACTTCTTTGTCCTTAGGGGAACTTTAGTGCACTTTGCACTCACTTTTCAGGGTCTTGGGGAGGGTTATTTTTCTAACTCTCACTATTTTCTAATAGTCCCAGCGACCCTCTACAAGGTCACATAGGTTTGGGGTCCATTCGTGGTTCGCATTCCACTTTTGGAGTATATGGTTTGTGTTGCCCCTATCCCTATGTTTCCCATTGCATCCTATTGTAACTATAAATTGTTTGCACTGTTTTCTAAGACTATACTGCATATTTTTGCTATTGTGTATATATATCTTGTGTATATTTCCTATCCTCTCACTGAGGGTACACTCTGAGATACTTTAGCATATTGTCATAAAAATAAAGTACCTTTATTTTTAGTATAACTGTGTATTGTGTTTTCTTATGATATTGTGCATATGACACTAAGTGGTACTGTAGTAGCTTCACACGTCTCCTAGTTCAGCCTAAGCTGCTCTGCTAAGCTACCATTATCTATCAGCCTAATCTGCTAGACACCCTATACACTAATAAGGGATAACTGGGCCTGGTGCAAGGTGCAAGTACCCCTTGGTACTCACTACAAGCCAGTCCAGCCTCCTACAATGACCACGAGTGATGCTTTGTGCTTTTAGGTATTATACTTACCTAAAACTTTTAAACTGCATATCTCAAGTTCTACTAATTGGATGTTTGCTGTTTTAGAGTCAAATCATTGATTACATTTTACTTTATTTTTCTAAATAGGTGTGGGAATTTTTGTTCACTTTATTACTGTTTCAGTGTTGCATAAATACTTTACACATTCCCTCTAAGTTAAGCCCGGCTGCTTTCTTGCCAAACTACCCATGCTTAAGCACAAGTTAATTTTGTGACTTTTTGTGGTTCACCCTGACAAGGATTGTGACTGTTGCTTGAGTAGGGTTTCATCCTCCTCAACTAATCACCCATTTTCTCACAAGCACCCACTCTGACAAACCCTGTGGGTTTTCACTGTGATGATTCTTATTTGGCTCTATTGAGAGCGGTTGAATTGTTTTGCAAGCTGCATTTTTCTACGTAGTTGTAATTTTATAACTGTATGTAAAATAATTGCCAGTTTAAGTGCACTTCAATTGGTCATGTGTTGGGTAAAGTGCAAAGCCAATGGTAAAGGTTTTATCAGTAATTGTAAAAAGTAATGCCAGATTTCATAGGTTTGATCTGTCTATTCTTAGACATTATAACAACGCCAGAAGCTTGACCTACTTATTTGGAAAAGCTTCAGTTATACAATAGACTTTTAGTGATTGATTGTTATTACACTGGGTCAAAACCTGCACTTTCACTGGGGCCCTCATAAGCTCTGTCCATTATAGATATGTTGTGGGTATGTCTTATGTACACATCTTTGGTGGCTAGTATTCAGGACAAGTAGATATATCTTTCACACACCTATCCTTCAAATACGAGTTATAAGAAGTGGTTCCTCTACCCCTTTAGTTTTATTCATTCTCCCTGAAGAAGGTGTTTCTGTATTTTGGTTGTTTACTGAAACGCACGTCAGTGCTTCTTGAATGGGTACTTGAAGGCCACAGTATTATTGGAGGGTATCTGAACACTATCCTGAGCAGAATACATATCCAGCTGGAGCTCTATATCGTGGCTTGAGATAAAAGAGAGAACATCTATGAAATAATGCCAAAGTGAAAAATACATTGCTGCAATCTAGTATTTGTGCACAAACAATATTCAATGGAAGTTCTCATCTGCATGTATTTTGTGGTTGGTCTTCAACCCTTACATCAGATGTTTTAAATAGAATGGTTGGTCTGATGTTTGCCTCGTATGGTTAAGCATGTTCGTGATATGATTAGGTGTGGCAGTCAGTTTAGTGCCTGTGTGGTTTGGTTGGAAGTACTTGCAGATTATTTTGTTATACTATTCTTTGTCTTTATTGGTATATATAAGATAAAACGTTTTGCAAATGTATATGTGAAATCTAATGTGTATATTCTACAACATAAGGTATAAAATATTTCATGAACTGATAAGTATTCTCTTTTTAGAAAGTTCACACAATGGCATGAAATATTAAATGTGATATCTCCAATGTGGTTTGTGAAGTGTATATTGTTTCATTATTGAGTTGGAAAATCTTGTTTGTTGTTCAGTGCACTATAGTAATCCCTCTTAGGCCCTCCTTGCCAACAGTAATTATTTATAGATATGTAGTTTTATGAATTTGCGAGATGGTTGCCTTGAGTAAACGTTTTCTCTCAGTACAGTAGACTTGAGCTGGCTATAGTGAAAGGTCAATGATAATGGCTATAATCCTGATTATCATGAAAGGTACAATGAAAGCAGTGGGAATGGCACATTGTTTGTGAATGTTAAAGTCATTAGGCATTTAAAAGTAGATTTGTTATTACTCTGAAATAAATCATTCAGGGGTGTGGAAACTAATAAAATATCTACTTGTCCATAGGACAGATATCTTCATACATCTTCTCGCGATGTAAGAAAATCCACTTTTCCCTTTGGTGCAACATTAGGGCAGCAATTTTATTATATAAGAGCTCTGACTATAGCCTCTATGATTATGCCAGGACTCATACTATAGTAGGGTTTGAATACTAGCAACTCGCTTATATTGCCACCTTTCCGCAGATCTATATACTGGGTCTGGAGGTAGCAGAAACTAATAGTACCAGGGTGAGAATGTTTTTTGTCTGTGCAAACCTACTGACTTGTATGTTTTCACCAGCTACTCTCTAGTCGTTTCCCATACTGAGAAAGGATGGAGATTTCCACCTTACAAGGACAGAAGCAAAATTTCTTCCAGGATTCGGAAAAAAATGGTTGGCGGGAAAGTGAACTTGTGAACGCTCAACAGATTCTTGCATGACTTGTTCTACAAACCCCTGTCAGTAGTGCAGTCAAAGGCTTACAATATTTACCTAGAACACTCACTCTAATATTAAAAGCTTTTAATTAATGAGCCATAAATAGAACTTTGAACAGTATTAGCATATGAACACAATATTACCTTAACAGCAGACAGTGCCCTTTCCTAATCCATAATGTACTGTAAACTGTCCAAAGTGTTTGTACTACATGCTCTAAAGCCTACCTGACCCAAGGACAAAACAAACATGATAACTTGTTCTGGACCAAAAACAATATCTCCTGTGTGTCAGGTATTCATAAAACTTCACAGATTAGATAAATAGGCAACGGATCTTGTGTTGGTTACCCCCTTTGCAATCCGTAGGTAGAGACAATTTGCACTGTCATAATTCTTATTAGGCCCTCTTATGAGAGACTGTATTTTTCTTTGCCAGCTGTAATATTTTGTATACTGTGTCATTGTATGACTGAGTGCTGACGGATGCCTTGTGGAAAAGCTTAAGATCAGTGGAGAAGGCCTCAGATGGTTATAGTTACAAACCAATCATAACAGTTAGAGGCCTTATTGGTTTACTCGTAAAAATATTTCTGATGCTGTAGGTCTTATCTGTTTAATATGACAAGTTATGATAAACACACTAAGCTTGGTATATTCATTGTGAAAAGCATATGTTAAAGGCAATATGCATTTGAGAGTGTATTGGTATACCTCTGTATTAAATCCTAGGTATTTTGTTACATGAAACGACACAGATTAGCTTTGTAGGGAAGGATTTTAATGTTGGTTACTCCCTCTGAAAAACCCTAAGGGGAGATTTGTACTATAATAATTCCTGCTAGAATTTCCTATTAGCTGTCTACCAGGTTCTTTTAAAAGTCATTTACTAATAAATGTATCCCTATATGTGAATTTATAACCAGGTATACACATCAAGGATCTCTAACTCAACCTTTTTCTGCCGGTGGTCTGCCTTAGGGTCACATAATTCTGCTTCCATCCATGGTTCAGTCTTCATTAGTCATTTGCTCTTTTGCCCTGTGAATGACAGCTTTTTGTGATCACATCTACATCCACCTGAAAATGAGTATCACTCAGGGCTTATTGTCCAAACCTTTAGTTATAATTTTTATTCTTTTTATCTCCTCCACTCATTTCTTTGCTTCTTTGCTTCTTCTCTTTTCATTTAAATGTTCTTTAAGGGATACTGCATCTCTGCAGGTAATGCTGGCCAATCCGTCTAAACCAAGAGACAAATTATGGACTGCTATTACCCATAGTGTGTCATTGGCTTACCATAGGACAATGGGCAATATGATGGTTCTAGATGTGTTAGCCGTGTTTAATCTTTAAAACAACATTAGGCTGTTTATAGTACCTCTGCAATACGAACACCTGCTGCTATGTTTAGTTTTGTTACTGCAAGCATTTGCCAGGTTTTTGTTAAACAGCAGCATGTTTTTTCTATACTTGCATTCTTTCAATTTATCATGCATTTGTTGATGAGTTTGTGGGAGTTTTATTATGGTTGTGTCCAGAGCTGAAAGCAAGAATGAGTTAGTGGATGGAAGAATAGATGCATGAGTGCAAAGATAATTGACAGAGTGCATGTATCATGTAAGTGTCCTAACCCATCAATGACACTAAAGGCACTGTAATTTATGAGCTAGACATAGTGGCATTGCCAGTGCTAGTTCCCTCTGAAAGAAGAAAAGGCATCTATTTGAGATATATTGTAGTTCACCAGAAATGCCTCAAACAAAAGTACAATTCCATCTTAGACCTCAGAATTGACAACAAATCAATTAAGAAATAAAATATTTCTATGCTGGCATCAGATCTTTCACGAATCCAAAAACAGAGCTGAATGTGAGCAGTGGACCTGCAAGATACATACTTCCACATTTTAGTGGCTCTGAAATTGACACCTCAGACTTTTTTCGAGCTGTTTGGCAGTCGTGCAGCATTTTTTTTCAAATAGAAACTCTATGTTTACCTATGTCTTGACAATTAACAAAGTCTAATTTTAGGAGGCTGGCCTGGTTTGTAGTGGTACCAAGGGGTACTTACACTCTGCACCAGGTCCAGTTATCCCTTATTAGTGTAGAAGAGGTGTCCAGCAGCTTAGGCTGATAGAAAAGGTAGCTTAGCAGAGCAGCTTAGGCTGAACTAGGAGACGTGTAAAGCTCCTACTATACCACTGGTGTCATATATACAATATCATAAGAAAACACAATACATAGATATACTAAAAATAAAGATACTTTATTTTTATGACAATATGCCAAAAGTATCTCAGTGAATATCCTCAGAATGAGGATAGCAAATATACACAAGATATATGTACACAATACCAAAAATATGCAGTAATAGCAATAGAAAGCAATGCAAGCAATGTACAGCCACAATAGATTGCAATGAGAGCACATAGGTATAGGGGCAACACAAACCATATACTCCAAAAGTGGAATGCGAACCACAAATGGACCCCAAACCTATGTGAGCTTGTAGAGGGTCGCTGGGACTGTAAGAAAACAGTGAGGGTTAGAAAAATATCCCACCCCAAGACCCTGAAAAGTAGGTGTAAAGTGCACCTAAGTTCCCCAGAGAGCACAGAAGTTGTGATAGGGGAATTCTGCATGGAAGACCAACACCAGCAATGCAACAACAATGGATTTCCGGACGAGAGTATCTGTGGAACAAGGGGACCAAGTCCAAGAGTCACGATCAAGTTGGGAGTGGGCAGATGCACAGGAAATGCCAGCTGTGGATGCAAAGAAGCTGCCACCGGATGGTAGAAGCTGTGGATTCTGCAAGAACAAAAAGGACTAGGAACTTCCCCTTTAGAGGAAGGATGTCCCACGTCGTGAAGAAGCTTGCAGAGGTGTTCCCACTCAGAAAGACTGCAAACAAGCCTTGCTAGCTGCAAGGGTCGCGGTTAGGGTTTTTGGATGCTGCTGTGGCCCAGGAGGGACCAGGATGTCGCCAATTGCATGAGGAGACAGAGGGGGCGCCCAGCAAGACAAGGAGCCCTCACAGAAGCAGGCAGCACCCGCAGAAGTGCTGGAACAGGCACTACGAAGAAGAGTGAACCGGAGCTCACCCAAAGTCACAAAAGAAGGTTCCACGACGCCGGAGGACAACTCAGGAGGTCGTGCACTGCAGGTTAGAGTGTCGGGGACCCAGGCTCGACTGTGCACAAAGGAAATCCTGGAAGAGTGCACAGGAGCCGGAGCAGCTGCAAATCACGCGGTACCCAGCAATGCAGTCTAGCGTGGGGAGGCAAGGACTTACCTCCACCAAACTTGGACTGAAGAGTCACTGGACTGTGGGAGTCACTTGGACAGAGTTGCTGAGTTCCAGGGAATACGCTCGTTGTGCTGAGAGGGGACCCAGAGGACCGGTGAGCTTCTAGTGCAGAGAGGAGGCAGACTACCCCCACAGCATGCACCACCAGGAAAACAGTCGAGAAGGCCGCAGGATCAGCGATACAAGGTTGCAGTAGTCATCTTTGCTACTTTGTTGCGGTTTTGCAGGCGTCCAGAGCAGTCAGTGGTCAATTCCTTGGCAGAAGGTGAGGAGAGAGATGCAGAGTAACTCAGATGAGCTCTTGCATTCGTTATCTAAAGAATTCCCCAAAGCAGAGACCCTAAATAGCCAGAAAAGGAGGTTTGGCTACCTAGGAAGGAGGATAGGCTAGCAACACAGGTAAGAGCCTATCAGAAGGAGTCTCTGACGTCACCTGCTGGCACTGGCCACTCAGAGCAGTCCAGTGTGCCAGCAGCACCTCTGTTTCCAAGATGGCAGAGGTCTGGAGCACACTGGAGGAGCTCTGGGCACCTCCCAGGGGAGGTGCAGGTCAGGGGAGACAGTTAGTCATCACACAGGGAACACATACAGGGAATACTTATGAGCACTGGGGCCCTGGCTGGCAGGGTCCCAGTGACACATACAACTAAAACAACATATATACAGTGAAATATGGAGGTAACATGCCAGGCAAGATGGTACTTTCCTACACAACCCCCCCCCCAAACGAAGGACAATAAGACTAGCCATGACCTGATGAGTCTTCATTGTCTAAGTGGAAATATCTGGAGAGTCTATCTGCATTGGAGTGGGTACTCCCAGATCTATGTTCCACTGTATAGTCCATTCCCTGTAGAGATATGGACCACCTCAACAATTTAGGGTTTTCACCTTTCATTTGTTTTCGCCAAAGTAGAAGTTTGTGGTCTGTCTGAACAATGAAGTGAGTGCCAAACAGGTATGGCCTCAACTTCTTCAGTGCCCAGACCACAGCAAAGGCCTCCCTCTCTATTGCAGACCAACGCTTTTCTCTAGGGGTCAACCTCCTGCTGATGAAAGCAACAGGTTGATCCTGGCCCTCAGAATTGAGTTGTGATAAGACTGCCCCTACCCCTAATTCAGATGCATCAGTTTGAACAATGAATTTCTTGGAGTAACATGGGCTTTTTAGGACAGGTGCAGAGCACATGGCCTGTTTCAGCTCCTCAAAAGCTTTCTGACAGTTAGCTGTCCACAATACCTTTTTAGGCATTTTCTTTGAAGTGAGGTAATTTAGAGGGGCTGCTATGGAGCCATAGTTCTTTATGAACCTCCTGTAATACCCAGTGAGGCCTAAGAAGGCTCTCACCTGGGTCTGAGTTGTAGGGGGAATCCAATCTATGATAGTTTGGATTTTCCCCTGAAGTGGTGCAATCTGTTCTCCACCTACCAGGTGTCCCAGATAAACCACTTTCCCCTGCCCTATCTGGCACTTTGAAGCCTTGATAGTGAGGCCTGCCTTTTGCAGGGCCTCTAAAACTTTCCATAGGTGGACCAGGTCATCATCCCAGGTGGAGCTAAAGACAGCTATATCATCTAGATATGCTGCACTAAAAGCCTCCAACCCTTGCAGGACTGTATTCACCAACCTCTGAAAAGTGGCAGGTACATTTTTCAAACCAAAGGGCATTACTGTGAATTGGTAGTGCCCTCCAATAGTCGAAAATGCAGTTTTTGCTTTAGCATCCTCTGATAACTTGATCTGCCAATACCCTGCAGTCAAATCAAAGGTGCTTAGATACTTGGCAGATGCCAGTGTATCTATTAGCTCATCTGCACTGGGCATACGGTCAGCATCAGTTTTAGTTACCTGGTTGAGACCTCTGTAATCCACAGAAAATCTAATTTCCCTTTTCTTATCTTTGGAATGAGGTTTTGGTACAAGTACCACAGGAGAGGCCCATGGACTTTCAGCGTGCTCAACCACTCCCAGTTCAAGCATTTTCTGAACTTCTTGTTTTATGCAGTCCCTGACATGGTCAGGCTGCCTATAGATCTTACTTTTGACAGGCAAGCTGTCTCCAGTATCTATAGTGTGCTCACACCAGGAAGTGGTGCCTGGCACAGTAGAGAAGAGTTCAGAAAACTGACCCAGGAGATTTATGCAGTGATCTTTCTGCTCAGCAGTAAGACAATCTGCTAAAACTACACCTTCCACTAGAGCATCTTGTTCTGTGGAAGAGAAGAGATCAGGGAGAGGATCACTCTCTTCTTCCTGTCCTTCATCTGTTGCCATGAGCAGGGTGAGATCAGCCCTGTCATAGTAGGTTTTCAGGCGATTGACATGGAGCACCCTAAGGGGACTCCTGGCAGAGCCTAAGTCAACCAAGTAGGTGACTTCTCCCTTCTTTTCAACAATAATGTGGGGTCCACTCCATTTGTCTTGGAGTGCTCTTGGGGCCACACGCTCCAAGACCCACACTTTCTGCCCTGGTTGGTAATGAATCAGAACAGCCTTCTGGTCATGCCATTGCTTTTGGAGCTCTTGGCTGGCCTGAAGGTTTTTACTGGCCTTTTTCATATACTCAGCCATTCTGGATCTTAGGCCAAGTACATAGTCCACTATGTCTTGCTTAGGAGCTTTTAAAGGTTGTTCCCAACCCTCCTTTACAAGTGTTAGAGGACCTCTTACAGGGTGCCCAAATAGGAGTTCAAAGGGGCTGAAGCCCACTCCTTTCTGGGGTACCTCCCTGTAAGCATAAAGAAGGCAAGGTAACAGGACATCCCATCTCCTCTGGAGTTTTTCAGGGAGTCCCATTATCATTCCTTTGAGAGTTTTGTTAAATCTCTCAACCAGTCCATTTGCTTGTGGATGATAGGTTGTGGTGAATTTGTATGTTACACCACATTCCTTCCACATGGCCTTTAAGTAAGCAGACATAAAGTTGCTACCCCTGTCTGATACCAACTCTTTTGGGAAGCCCACCCTGGAAAAGATTCCCAGGAGGGCCTTTGCCACTGCAGGAGCTGTAGTGGTCCTTAGAGGAATTGCTTCAGGATATCTGGTGGCATGGCCCACTACCACCAAAATAAACCTATTGCCTGAAGCAGTAGGGGGGTCAAGGGGGCCAACTATGTCAACCCCTACCCTTTCAAAGGGAACCCCAACCACAGGCAGTGGAATAAGGGGTGCCTTTGGGGTGCCACCTGTTTTGCCACTAGCTTGACAGGTGACACAGGACTTACAAAATTCCTTTGTGTCCTCTGACATTCTAGGCCAATGAAACAGGGGGGCAAGCCTATCCCATGTTTTCATCTGCCCTAAATGTCCAGCCAAGGGAATGTCGTGGGCTAGAGTTAAGAGGAACTCTCTGTATTGCAGGGGAATAACCAATCTCCTGGCAGCTCCAAGTTTTGGGTCCCTTGCCTCTGTATACAAGAGGTTGTCCTCCCAATAAACTCTGTGAGAGTCAATGACATCCCCATTTTGCTGTTTGACAGCTTGCTGTCTTAGACCCTCTAGTGTGGGACAGGTCTGCTGTGCCACACTCAGCTCCTCCCTGGCAGGCCCCCTCCACCCAAAAGCTCAGCAGTGTCTGCTTCTAGCTCCTCTGGTGAAGGTTCTGCACAGGGGGGAAATTCTTCTTCCTCAGAAGTAGAATCATCTGTAGAGGGAGGGATAGTAGGTAGTGATTTACCTTTACTAACCCTAGCTTTAGGGAGCACTTGGTCCATTGTTCCAGGATCCAAGTCACCCTGTCCTTTTTGCTTTTTGGCCTGAGCCCTGGTCAAAGCAAAAATATGCCCAGGAATGCCCAGCATTGCTGCATGAGCCTCCAACTCCACTTCTGCCCAAGCTGATGTCTCTAAATCGTTCCCTAGTAGACAGTCTACAGGTAAATCTGAGGCAACCACAACTTTCTTTGGACCAGTACCCCCCCCCCCCAGTTGAGATTCACAACAGCCATGGGGTGGCTAAGAGTGTTGTTATGAGCATCAGTCACTTGGTACTGGTGACCAAGTAGGTGTTGTTCAGGGTGTACCAGTTTCTCTATTACCATGGTAACACTGGCACCTGTGTCCCTGTAGGCCTGAACCTCAACACCATTTATTAGGGGAAGTTGCTTGTACTTATCCATATTAAGGGGACAAGCAACCAAGGTGGCCAAATCAATGGCACCTTCAGAGACTAACACAGCCTCTGTGGTCTCCCTAACAAGACCAACCCCAACTAAATTACCAAAAGTGAGCCCAGCTACTCCCTTGGATTGGCTATTAATAGGTTTGCTCCCACCACCACTGCTATTACTAGGGGCACTAGGTGTAGCAGTAGGGGTTGTGGTAGTGGGAGGCTCGGTGCTTTTCTTTGGACAACTGGCATCAGTTGTCCAATGGCCTTTTACTTTACATAAATAGCACCATGGTTTCTTTACTTGATTAGAAGAGGTTTTGGACCCACCACCCCCACCAGAGTGTTTTTGTGGGCCTGGTGAAGACTCATTTTTAGATTTGTCCCTACCCTTGTCTGAAGACTTACCATCCTTCTTCTTGCCATCCTTGTCACCCCCTGTATGAACTTTTCTGTTCACTCTTGTTCTGACCCATTTGTCTGCCTTCTTTCCCAATTCTTGAGGAGAGGTCAGATCTGAGTCTACTAGATATTGGTGTAACAAGTCAGTCACACAGTTATTAAGAATATGCTCTCTCAGGATTACGTTATACAGGCTTTCATAGTCAGAAACTTTACTGCCATGTAACCACCCCTCCAAGGCCTTCACTGAATGGTCAACAAAGTCTACCCAGTCTTGTGAAGACTCCTTTTTGGTTTCTCTGAACTTGATCCTGTACTGTTCAGTGGTTAAGCCATAACCATCTAGGAGTGCATTCTTTAAAACTGTAAAATTATTGGCATCACTTTCCTTCACAGTAAGGATCCTATCCCTTCCCTTTCCACTGAAAGATAGCCATAGGATAGCAGCCCACTGCCTTTGAGGGACCCCCTGTACAACACAGGCCCTCTCAAGTGCAGCAAACCACTTGTTAATGTCATCTCCCTCCTTTTAAGGGGGAACTATCGTGCAGATTCCTAGAATCATGCTCTTTTACAGGATTACTATCTGTAATACTGCTGCTGCCACCATGGGGTCCAAACCCCAACCTCTGCCTTTCTTTTTCTAAGTCTAAAGTTTCCCTGTCTAGAGCCAGCTGTTGCTGTTTAAGCTTCAGCCTGGACTCTTCCACTCTGAATCTATTGAGTTCCCTTTCTAACATTCTGTCATCAGGCTGGGTGGGTTGGGCATGCTTAGACACAGAAGAATGGTGTGAATGAACAGAGGGAGACCTGTCCCTAACAGTTGGCACCCTAACAACCTGGCCTAAAGGAATGACATCCCTACTGTGATGAGAGCTCACATTAGTACCAGCCATGCTAGGTGGCCTGCTAAGGGGCAGGTTGGAAAGAATACCATCTAACATTCTTGCTGGGGCTGCCCCAGAGTCAGAATGGTAACCATCTGCTAACTTCTCAACAGATGTGCCAGCTAAGGCCTTATCATTTTCAATGAGCATGTTAACTAACAATTCTCTAGAGGGATTCTTCCCTACCCCTAAACCTCTATCAATGCAGAGACTCCTTACACCTTTCCAGTTAAGGTGGTCATAAGCTGTGCTGGCCAGATCAAGAGTAAGACCTGTACCAGACATGATAGAAAAGAGTTTAAGGGACAGAAAAAGAAAGAAAAAGTTTCAGAACTTTTTTAAGGAAACAGAAAAAAAAAACCTTTTCAACTTTTTAAGAAACTTTTTGAATGTTTAGAGGTACTTTTCAGCACTTAGCAATAGAGTAAGAGAAAAAAAGCAAAACTTTTTGGTTAGGTGTACATACACTGAACTTGTTTTGTATATTTTTCTCTTATGAAAAGTACAAAATGACAAAGTGGTAAGTAGTTGCAAGTACTTATCCCACCGCTGCACAACCAATGTAGGAGGCTGGCCTGGTTTGTAGTGGTACCAAGGGGTACTTACACTCTGCACCAGGTCCAGTTATCCCTTATTAGTGTAGAAGAGGTGTCTAGCAGCTTAGGCTGATAGAAAAGGTAGCTTAGCAGAGCAGCTTAGGCTGAACTAGGAGACGTGTAAAGCTCCTACTATACCACTGGTGTCATATATACAATATCATAAGAAAACACAATACACAGATATACTAAAAATAAAGATACTATGGGGCATATTTATACTCCGTTTGCGCCGAATGTGCGTCGTTTTTTTCGACGCAAATTCGGCGCAAAACTAACGCCATATTTATACTTTGGCGTTAGACGCGTCTAGCGCCAAAGTATGGGCAAATAGCGTCATTTTTTTGCGTGAACGCCTTCCTTGCGTTAATGAGATGGAAGGAAGGCGTTCCAGTCTAAAAAAATGACGGCGACGCAAATGCGTCGTATTTATACTCCCGGGCAAAAATCACGCCCGGGAGTGGTCGGGTCAAAAAACCCCGCATTTGCCCCACTTTTTAACGCTTGGGTCAGGGTAGGCGTTAAGGGGCCTGTGGGCTCAAAATGAGCCCACAGGTGCCCTCCCCTGCCCCCAGGGACCCCCCCTGTCACCCTTGCCCACCCCAGGAGGACACCCAAGGATGGAGGGACCCATCCCAGGGACATTCAGGTAAGTTCAGGTAAGTATACATTTTTTTTTTGTTTTTTTTTTGGGTGGCATAGGGGGGCCTTATTTGTGCCCCCCTACATGCCACTATGCCCAATGACCATGCCCAGGGGACATAAGTCCCCTGGGCATGGCCATTGGGCAAGGGGGCATGACTCCTGTCTTTACTAAGACAGGAGTCATGTAAATGGCGTCTGGGCGTCGTTTAAAATGGCGCAAATCGGGTTAAGACGATTTTTTAGCGTCAACCTGACTTGCGCCATTTTTAAGACGCCCTAACGCCATTTTTCCCTACGCCGGCGCTGCCTGGTGTACGTGGTTTTTTTCCACGCACACCAGGCAGCAGCGGTCTGCTTGCGCCGGTTAACGCCATTCAATAAATACGGCGCCCGCATGGCGCTTCAGAATGGCGTTAGCCGGCGCAAAATTTTTTGGCGCTAAACTGCGTTAGCGCAGTTTAGCTTCAAAAAGTATAAATACGGGCCTTTATTTTTATGACAATATGCCAAAAGTATCTCAGTGAGTACCCTCAGTATGAGGATAGCAAATATACACAAGATATATGTACACAATACCAAAAATATGCAGTAATAGCAATAGAAAGCAATGCAAGCAATGTACAGTCACAATAGATTGCAATGAGAGCACATAGGTATAGGGGCAACACAAACCATATACTCCAAAAGTGGAATGCGAACCACGAATGGACCCCAAACCTATGTAAGCTTATAGAGGGTCGCTGGGACTGTAAGAAAACAGTGAGGGTTAGAAAAATAGCCCACCCTAAGACCCTGAAAAGTAGGTGTAAAGTGCACCTAAATTCCCCAGAGAGCACAGAAGTCGTGATAGGGGAATTCTGCAAGGAAGACCAACACCAGCAATGCAACAACTATGGATTTCCGGACGAGAATACCTGTGGAACAAGGGGACCAAGTCCAAGAGTCACGATCAAGTCGGGAGTGGGCAGATGCCCAGGAAATGCCAGCTGTGGATGCAAAGAAGCTGCCACCGGATGGTAGAAGCTGTGGATTCTGCAAGAACGAAGAGGACTAGGAACTTCCCCTTTGGAGGATGGATGTCCCACTACGTAAAGAAGCTTGCAGAGGTGTTCCCACGCAGAAAGACCGCAAACAAGCCTTGCTAGCTGCAAGGGTCGCGGTTAGGGTTTTTGGATGCTGCTGAGGCCCAGGAGGGACCAGGATGTCGCCAATTGCATGAGGAGACAGAGGGGGCGCCCAGCAAGACAAGGAGCCCTCACAGAAGCAGGCAGCTAGTGCAGAGAGGAGGCAGACTAACCCCACAGCATGCACCACCAGGAAAACAGTCGAGAAGGCGGCAGGATCAGCGATACAAGGTTGCAGTAGTCGTCTTTGCTACTTTGTTGCGGTTTTGCAGGGGTCCAGAGCAGTCAGCGGTTGATTCCTTGGCAGAAGGTGAAGAGAGAGATGCAGAGGAACTCTGATGAGCTCTTGCATTCGTTATCTAAAGAATTCCCCTATCAGAGACCCTAAATAGCCAGAAAAGGAGGTTTGGCTACCTAGGAAGGAGGATAGGCTAGCAACACAGGTAAGAGCCTATCAGAAGGAGTCTCTGACGTCACCTGCTGGCACTGGCCACTCAGAGCAGTCCAGTGTGCCAGCAGCACCTCTGTTTCCAAGATGGCAGAGGTCTGGAGCACACTGGAGGAGCTCTGGGCACCTCCCAGGGGAGGTGCAGGTCAGGGGAGTGGTCACTCCCCTTTCCTTTGTCCAGTTTCGCACTAGAGCAGGGCTGGGGGATCCCTGAACCGGTGTAGACTGGCTTATGCAGAGATGGGCACCATCTGTGCCCATCAAAGCATTTCCAGAGGCTGGGGGAGGCTACTCCTCCCCAGCCATGACACCTTTTTCCAAAGGGAGAGGGTGTAACACCCTCTCTCTGAGGAAGTCCTTTGTTCTGCCTTCCTGGGCCAAGCCTGGCTGGACCCCAGGAGGGCAGAAACCACCTGTCTGAGGGGTTGGCAGCAGCAGCAGCTGCAGTGAAACCCCGGGAAACGTAGTTTGGCAGTACCCGGGTCTGTGCTGGAGACTCGGGGGATCATGGAATTGTCTCCCCAAGGCCAGAATGGCATTGGGGTGACAATTCCATGATCTTAGACATGTTACATGGCCATGTTCGGAGTTACCATTGTGACGCTATACATAGGTAGTGACCTATGTATAATGCACGCGTGTAATGGTGTCCCCGCACTCACAAAGTCTGGGGAATTTGCCCTGAACAATGTGGGGTCACCTTGGCTGGTGCCAGGGTGCCCACACACTAAGTAACTTAGCACCCAACCTTTACTAGGTAAAGGTTAGACATATAGGTGACTTATAAGTTACTTAAGTGCAGTGGTAAATGGCTGTGAAATAATGTGGACGTTATTTCGCTCAGGCTGCAGTGGCAGGCCTGTGTAAGAAATGTCAGAGCTCCCTATGGGTGGCAAAAGAAATGCTGCAGCCCATAGGGATCTCCTGGAACCCCAATACCCTGGGTACCTCAGGACCATATACTAGGGAATTATAAGGGTGTTCCAGTATGCCAATGTGAATTGGTGAAATTGGTCACTAGCCTGTTAGTGACAATTTGGAAAGCAAAGAGAGAGCATAACCACTGAGGTTCTGGTTAGCAGAGCCTCAGTGAGACAGTTAGTCATCACACAGGGAACACATACAGGGCATACTTATGAGCACTGGGGCCCTGGCTGGCTGGGTCCCAGAGGCACATACAACTAAAACAACATATATACAGTGAAATATGGGGGTAACATGCCAGGCAAGATGGTACTTTCCTACACTAAAGAGGACTGTAACTTAACAATTGCACACCTTTGTTGTCTGGGTCTTAAGATCCACTTACAAATGTCCTCCACATCTTTTTTCCATTTTTTAACTTATCTAGGAGCATCTTTGAACACAAAATGATGGTGTGTATGCTCCTGCTTCAACTGCTTTGCTTACCTGTTGTTCTTTCTCCTAGGGATGATGGTCTCCTCCATCTTCATTGTCCAAAATACAAGGCGTTAAATGAAATCTCTGATGGAGTTCTTTTGAGATCATTGATCTCAGTGGGGGCTGAAAACCTGTTATTTTTTTGCACACTTAGCATTCTTTTTAGTTTTTCCAAACTCCCAAAACAAGAGTAAGATTTAGAAAGTAATGGCCTAGACATCTCTAGGTACTGAAGCCATCGTCTGTGTTTGCTTCCTGGGCTTCAGGGCAGTATTCCAATAATTCAAAATTGCCGGTTGAAAATAAGACTGTTACAAGAGCAACTGGATTGTCAGTGGGAATGGGACAGGAAAGTGAAAGATTGGCAGGGTATAGGCAGGGTATAGGTGTAGGAGGCTGGACTGGCTTGTAGTGAGTACCAAGGGGTACTTGCACCTTGCACCAGGCCCAGTTATCCCTTATTAGTGTATAGGGTGTCTAGCAGCTTAGGCTGATAGATAATGGTAGCTTAGCAGAGCAGCTTAGGCTGAACTAGGAGACGAGTGAAGCTCCTACAGTACCACTTAGTGTCATATGCACAATATCATAAGAAAACACAATACACAGTTATACTAAAAATAAAGGTACTTTATTTTTATGACAATATGCCAAAGTATCTTAGTGTGTACCCTCAGTGAGAGGATAGGAAATATACACAAGTTATATATACACAATAGCAAAAATATGCAGTATAGTCTTAGAAAACAGTGCAAACAATGTATAGTTACAATAGGATGCAATGGGGAAACATAGGGATAGGGGCAACACAAACCATATACTCCAAAAGTGGAATGCGAACCACGAATGGACCCCAAACCTATGTGACCTTGTAGAGGGTCGCTGGGACTATTAGAAAATAGTGAGAGTTAGAAAAATAACCCTCCCCAAGACCCTGAAAAGTGAGTGCAAAGTGCACTAAAGTTCCCCTAAGGATAAAGAAGTTGTGTTAGAGGAATAATGCAGGAAAGACACAAACCAACAATGCAACAACGCTGGATTTCCAATCTGGGGTACCTGTGGAACAAGGGGACCAAGTCCAAAAGTCACAAGCAAGTCGGCGATGGGCAGATGCCCAGGAAATGCCAGCTGCGGGTGCAAAGAAGCTTTTACTGGACAGAAGAAGCTGCAGTTTCTGCAGGAACGCAAAAGGCTAGAGACTTCCCCTTTGGAGGACAAATCCCTCTCGCCTTGTAGAGTCGTGCAGAAGTGTTTTCCCGCCGAAAGAACGCCAACAAGCCTTGCTAGCTGCAAATCGTGCGGTTAACGTTTTTGGATGCTGCTGTGGCCCAGGAGGGACCAGGAGGTCGCAAATTGGACCAGGAGGTAGAGGGGACGTCGAGCAAGACAAGGAGCCCTCTTAGCAGCAGGTAGCACCCGGAGAAGTGCCAGAAACAGGCACTACAAGGATGTGTGAAACTTTGCTCACCCGAAGTCGCACAAAGAAGTCCCACGTCGCCGGAGAACAACTTAGGAGGTCGTGCAATGCAGGTTAGAGTGCCGTGGACCCAGGCTGGACTGTGCACAAAGGATTTCCGCCGGAAGTGCACGGAGGCCGGAGTAGCTGCAAAAGTCGCGGTTCCCAGCAATGCAGTCTAGCGAGGTGAGGCAAGGACTTACCTCCACCAAACTTGGACTGAAGAGTCACTGGACTGTGGGAGTCACTTGGACAGAGTTGCTGGATTCGAGGGACCTCGCTCGTCGTGCTGAGAGGAGACCCAAGGGACAGGTAATGCAGCTTTTTGGTGCCTGCGGTTGCAGGGGGAAGATTCCGTCGACCCACAGGAGATTTCTTCGGAGCTTCTAGTGAAGAGAGGAGGCAGACTACCCCCACAGCATGCACCACCAGGAAAACAGTCGAGAAGGCGGCAGGATCAGCGTTACAGAGTTGCAGTAGTCGTCTTTGCTACTATGTTGCAGGTTTGCAGGCTTCCAGCGCGGTCAGCAGTCGATTCCTTGGCAGAAGGTGAAGAGAGAGATGCAGAGGAACTCGGATGAGCTCTTGCATTCGTTATCTAAAGTTTCCCCAGAGACAGAGACCCTAAATAGCCAGAAAAGAGGGTTTGGCTACCTAGGAGAGAGGATAGGCTAGCAACACCTGAAGGAGCCTATCACAAGGAGTCTCTGACGTCACCTGGTGGCACTGGCCACTCAGAGCAGTCCAGTGTGCCAGAAGCACCTCTGTTTCCAAGATGGCAGAGGTCTGGAGCACACTGGAGGAGCTCTGGACACCTCCCAGGGGAGGTGCAGGTCAGGGGAGTGGTCACTCCCCTTTCCTTTGTCCAGTTTCGCGCCAGAGCAGGGCTAAGGGGTCCCCTGAACCGGTGTAGACTGGCTTATGCAGAATTGGGCACATCTGTGCCCAAGAAAGCATTTCCAGAGGCTGGGGGAGGCTACTCCTCCCCTGCCTTCACACCATTTTCCAAAGGGAGAGGGTGTCACACCCTCTCTCAGAGGAAGTTCTTTGTTCTGCCATCCTGGGCCAGGCCTGGCTGGACCCCAGGAGGGCAGATGCCTGTCTGAGGGGTTGGCAGCAGCAGCAGCTGCAGTGAAACCCCAGGAAGGGCAGTTTGGCAGTACTAGGGTCTGTGCTACAGACCACTGGGATCATGGGATTGTGCCAACTGTGCCAGGATGGCATAGAGGGGGCAATTCCATGATCATAGACATGTTACATGGCCATATTCGGACTTACCATTGTGAAGCTACATATAGGTAGTGACCTATATGTAGTGCACGCGTGTAATGGTGTCCCCGCACTCACAAAGTCAGGGAAATTGGCCCTGAACAATGTGGGGGCACCTTGGCTAGTGCCAGGGTGCCCTCACACTAAGTAACTTTGCACCTAACCTTTACCAGGTAAAGGTTAGACATATAGGTGACTTATAAGTTACTTAAGTGCAGTGTAAAATGGCTGTGAAATAACGTGATGTTATTTCACTCAGACTGCAGTGGCAGGCCTGTGTAAGAATTGTCAGAGCTCCCTATGGGTGGCAAAAGAAATGCTGCAGCCCATAGGGATCTCCTGGAACCCCAATACCCTGGGTACCTCAGTACCATATACTAGGGAATTATAAGGGTGTTCCAGTAAGCCAATGTAAATTGGTAAAAATGGTCACTAGCCTGTTAGTGACAATTTGGAAAGAAATGAAAGAGCATAACCACTGAGGTTCTGATTAGCAGAGCCTCAGTGAGACAGTTAGTCACTACACAGGTAACACATTCAGGCACACATATGAACACTGGGGCCCTGGGTTACCAGGGTCCCAGTGACACATACAACTAAAACAACATATATACAGTGAAAAATGGGGGTAACATGCCAGGCAAGATGGTACTTTCCTACAATAGGCACCATCATTTTATGGCAATTTTCTTATTTAAACTTGAGACCTAAAATGTTAGGATCGCTGCAATAAAATTGTTTCTCCAGCATTGAAACTTCCATTGATTCACATGCCTGAATCATCCCTGTTGTCATGGTGTTAAACCCACAGTATTAATCACAAGTAGTGCATAGAGAAGTATTGAAAGCAAAACCAAAGTCATGTGACATTGTTAACCAATTCCCATTATTTTGCTACAACCAAAACTCAGCCAATTAGAGCGCAGCTCCCTGAGCACTCATCCCCTGCAAGGCCGCCATTATTCTGATCTCTAACCACACATTGTGTCTGATGGAGTCTCTGTGAGCTCTGCCCAGTTCTACAGTGCATCCTGTAAAGATTTGACTTCAAATTTGTTCTTCAAGTAGCAGTTAGGTAACTACTAAGGCCCATATATACTTTTTTAGCACCGTATTTGCGCCGCTTTTTGATGCAAAAGCGGCAAAAACGTACAAAATACAATTGTTGCTTAGAAAAAATGACGCAAATGCAGCACTAAAAAAGTATAAATATGGGCATTAGTATATTGCAAAATTAACATGATGTCAGGGATGTAAGAAAATACTTTTAGGCCATGAGAACCTTGTGGCAAACCAAGAATATTTCCAGAAGACCCACACAAAGAATGTCTGTATTGTTTATATCGTCTGCATAAGCTGAAGTAATTTAAACATTGCATGACTTTTTCTGTGAAAACCTTTAAAGACAGAGAGTCCAGGTCACTTAGATGGCACCAGAAGAAAAAAGCCTATTGAGGAAAGTCAGGAAGTATATTCACCCCCGAGAAAACAAAAATATGAGTAATATTTCTCATATGAAGAGTCTTCTAAAAGGAGCAAACATCATAAAAATTCAGCAGAGGCTGATACCATACTTAAATGGAGATCCAGTCTCTCTTTACTGTCAAAAGAGACCTGATAAGATGGCTTCTGAGCCTGCTACTCCCTTCAAGGAATCCTGTACTTCTCGAAAAGCAATATTGACGATGGACCCACCGTCAAAGTATAGGCCGTTGACGACTGTCACGTGGATGAAAGAATTGTCGATGACAGAGTCTACAGCAACTGTGTCTATGACCGTGATGACGACGGCTTTGAGCACAAACATGACAAAGGCGTCAAGGACAGAAGCCTAATCCTCAAAGACAGTGACTTTGTCAACAAAGTTGTCAATAGTGCTCTCGTCGACGACCACTTTGCTGTCAGTGCCGAAAAATACCTGCAGCCCAGCATTGCATCCAAGCATACAAGACCTCCTTCATCAATGGTACCATCAACAACCTTATCCTTGGTGCAGGAAACCTCAATTTTAGTAACTAAAGAGGGCATTCCTGTGACCATCCAACCGTATATGACCTCCCCAAGTAAGGTGTCACCGCTTCTTCCTGTACACGTCCTAGAAGTAGAGGATTCAGAAGATGGTGAGGGTCCCTTTGGTCCTGTTTAAAGCCCCATGCAGCTACATGTGAATTGCCAGGAGGATGACGACGATGATGAAAAGGATCAAAATAGAGACACATCCTCTCACTATGAAGGGTATTTCTCTTTCCAAAGTACACAGGGATATAAGCCTCATCATTATGAGTTTTTTTGAGAGCATTACCCTAATGAGGAAACATTTGAAGAACAACTTCAGTATTTAGGGGATTCCATGAGTGTGCCAATCTCAGTGGTGTCAGATTTTTGTCACATGCTTAATGATTATAAAAGATTTCCTGCGACAAATGCTCCTGTGATGTCAAATCCTGTACTGATACTCCTGGTGCTTACAGGTTGCAGCAGTTGCAGGACAAAACCCCAAACACTGATCACCCTCACTCAGATACTCTAGTTTTGCCACCAGCCATGATTTTTATGTAGGAAGTGAAGGTGAAGACCAACCTGAAGTGAGTGAGGTCCCTCAGGATCAGTCTGTTTCGGGGCAATCATGGGTTGATTATATAGCTCCCTTTAGGCATCATCCATGCCACCACCTACCAGTTCCCCTCCAGAGGATATACAAGGATTTTGTGAGCTTTTATAGAGAGAGCTTCGATAAACAAATGGAGTGTAATTTGTAAGATATTAAGGACTCAGATATAATTCCAGTAAAATCAGTTCCCATAGACAATCATATTTGGGAAGAAGGTTTGAAGTTGATGAAAACCCCAGCTTCAGAGGAGGCTGTCATACCTTGACTTGACAGAAAGTACAAAGATCCACACTGGCTCATCAAGAGCTTCTCTTTATAGTCTGCAAAAGGTCGACAGTGGCTTTATGAGAATGTTAAAAAAAAACTAGGGCTATGTTAAAACAAGGAAAAGTCTTCTAAGATACCAAGCAAAGCATACTCCATGAAGGAAAGGATACACAGTATAATACTTTAAATTTAAACACTTTCAGGAAAAGAGTTCACCTCTGTCTAGATGTTCAATGCTGGGAAGGTTGTCTTGATATATTCCACTAATTCCAAACTGCCGGCTGCAAATGAGACTTTTACAAGAGCAACTGGATTCTCAGTGGGTTCAAGCGCAAGAGTCTTTTGAGAACATAATTTAAATTACATCATTCATAAGGATAGCAATGGCATGTTAGTAGAAAGAAGCCAACATTTCCCCAGCCTATTTTTCATTCATTCTCGCCCTCATTTTACATTGATGACTGATACTTTGTTAGAAGGTTGGGGAGCACATTTGCAAGACTTAGACATTCATGGTAAATGGTTCCCCCGGAAGCCCACATAGAAATCAACCTGTTGGAGTTGAAAGCAGTGTTCCTAGGGCTTCAGTCTTTTATTCCTAGAATAAGAATTTGGAAGAATTGGTACGCACTCACAATACCATAACCATGTTTTACCTCCAAGGTGGAACAAAGTAAAAAATGCTAGGAACACAAGCACAGCAAATTTGGAAGTGGTCCTTCTCCACAGGATTAGCTTGCAGGTGGAATATGTTCCAAGGGTAGGAAACAAATGGGTAGATTCTCTAAGCAGAACATCGAAAAGCCACAAATGGGAGTTCAGGCAGTTACAACTATGGAAATCTTCCACGATTGGGGTACCCTGAACTTGGATCTGTATGCCACAGCGCAGAACAAAAAATGTTTGTTTGCCAGCAGGTTCCCACAGAAACACTTGGGAACGCATTCCAAATCACTTGGACGGTAATTTTTGCCTACACTTTCCCTTCATTTCCCCTGGTTCCCAGAATCTTGCCCAAAATGAAACAGGAAATGCACTGTTTGATTCTGATTGCTCTGGTGTAGCCAAGACAATATTGGTTTGCAGAGCTTCTTCTCCTATCCGAATGAGCACACATTCCATTTAGACTGATATTTTCTCTCTTAACAATGAACAATGGAAAAGTGTTCACCCAATGATAAGGTCACTCACTTTATCAGCATGGCTCGTCTCTACAATGAGTTTGCCTCTCTAAGTATTGCTAAAGAGATCCTAGAACAAGCTACAGCAACATCTACAAACAACTGCTGTAAAGTAAAATGGAGTAGAATTTGTCTTCTGTGTTCATGTAACAGCCTAAACCCTTTTCAATCTACTGCAGAACAAATTCTACCTTATTTACTACATCTAGCACAATTAGGTTTGGCACATACTTCCATTAATGTCCATTTGGAATCCATATCAAAGTTCTACAGACAGTTGGTCTCACAGACTGAAAAAGGAGTTCATGAAGGAAGTTTTCCCTTCAATGCAAAAACTAGTGATCACATGGCGGTTGAGCATAGTTTTATCTCAATTGACAAAAAGTCTCTTTGAACCAATTCATACAGAATCATTACAATATTTGTCCTGGCTTTTACTGGCCCTTACTTTAGCCAAACAAATAAGTGAGATTTAAGTCTTTACAATCAAGGATCCTTATTTATAATTCAAAGACAACAGGGTAATATTGAGGACCAATCATTGCTTTATTCAGAAGTTTCCAACCTTTTCATTTAAATGAACCAATAGTCTTAATAACTATTTTCAGAGACCCATCTGCCATGGTTGAGAAAGCTTTACATATTTTGGATTTCAAAAGATGTCTAAAATTTTAATAGACATCATATAGAAAGTCAGACCAGCTGTTCATAGCCTTTAGCCCTCCAAGGAAAGGTTATGCTATTTCAAGGGTCAGTATTGCTCGCTGGTTTCAGCGGTCACTTGTTACTGTCACAGCAAGGCAAGCCGACCATTGACTGACAATGTCAAAGCACGCTCTACAAGGAGTGTGGCTGTATTTACAGCATTGTTCTCAGGCGTATCTTTGCCAGACATTTGGACATTTGAGAAGCAGCAACTTAGTCTAGTGTGCATACATTTACCAAGCATGACTGTTTGGATTAGATTTCACAAGCTGACACAGCATAGGGTAAAGTGGTTCTATGCAATCTCTTTCAATGTTTATATTTATGTATATGGTTCATTTTTGACTTTGATGCTCCTCCTTTTCTTTTCTTGGTAATTACTGCTAGCTACTAGGATTCAAGCATGTGAAAAAAACAGATTCCTTACTTACTGTGATTCTCCAGTATTGATATCTTCCATAGGTTTACATGCAACCCTCCCTCCCCCGGAGCCTTCACAACCTCTAGATCTCTATATCTCTTAATTTTTACTACACTCATGCTCGAAATCTGAAGTATGGTAGCTTGCATGGGATGAGAGCTCAGGGATCTGAACTCTGATTGGCTGAATTTTCATTCTAGCAAAACAATGTGAATTGGTTAACAATATAACTTGATTTTGATATTGCTTTTAATACTTATAAATGCACTATTTGTGATTATTACCGTGGGACTTCCACCATGACAATAGGGAAAATTCAAGCATGTGTATCTATGAAAGATATCAGCACAGTATACAGGTTACTAACATGTTTTTTTACCTTCTGTGTTCTATGACATGGAATGCATATCTGTGTTACTTGCAGTGTTTTGAACATCATGTTATTCTTCTAAGCTATCATGTGATGATTCCAGCCTGTGGACTGAGATAACCTACAGGACTCTCCTTGAAGTGCATTAATGACCTAAGCCATTTTATCAATTTTATACCATAATACCTATTGGTTACGCATACACCTCTGCAGCATATGTTTTACATTCAGAATCTCTCTCACAATGATTTCTGTTTATAACCAATAATGTAAGCATAATGTAAGCCGCAGCAGGTTTACTAACTTTTTTCCTTATTGTCAATTTCTTCAAGAGAAGGGTTTGTAAAAATAATGAATATGCGCTGGCAGAACATAGGCTAACTTTCATTGCCTTGGCTCTTACTCTTGATACTTCCTGTCATTATGTCCTTTCTTTATGACTCTGACTCCATCCCTTTTCTGCCCTCACCCAAATGAGTGGGTTCTTTGAAAAGTTTGTTTCCATTTTTTGCAATGGCTCTGGATGTTCAGGAGAAAACTGTAATTACGGAGAGGCGTGGCTAGAGTGGCAAGATGATGAACGCATCTTGAGAGTGCTCCTGTCCAGCACAGTTAATCTGTTGATTATACTGCTCTCATCGGGTGCCTAAAACACTTGTGGCATGTGTGGAGTAGCTTGTTGCTTTGTGGGCCACTGTAGCCGTGATTCAGAAGGTCGGAGACACGCCATCACAGACTAAGCCAATGAGTCCTGGTGGACGTGAGGTCTTCTCCAGGCAGTGCAACGTGGCCCGAAGGTGTTAGGAGCTGTGCCCAATGCTGCATGAGGCTAGTCTACTGTAATGAAGTAGAACTCCCACAAGGACTGCAATGTGCTGGGGCCAACCTGTGCCAACTGCCTGTCCCGCTGCCAGCAACATCGGCCGGTATCATTAGGCAGGGAACACCTGGGTGGGCCTAGCATGTATTTCTGTCAGTGGGGTTTCACCCAAGGCTTTATTGCACCCTGAGTGCCTCCTCCCCCCACCTCTATCTCCTGCAGAAATGGACCGCAGAGGAATCACGAGGGCCTACAAGGCTGAGAAACTGCCAGGGCTCCTGTGGACACAGCATAGCTTGACCCTGGAGACCTCCGGCAGTTTGCAGGGTGTGGTGCTGCAACAACATCTTACGTGGGGTTGGCTCCCCTGGTTCTCTGCCCTAATTGATGGAGGTATCCTTGGTGTGGCCAGAAGGGCTAGAGTGGAACCCAACACACCCTGAAATTGACAATCACAGACACGGCCACAACCCTTCCTGTAACCACTGCTAAGGGGGGGGCAAAATAGGATTACAGCTTGTTTGCTCACTCAAATGATTCCATCAGGTGGTTGCCCAGCGGTCGTCTCTGGGGACTCCCCAATGGGTCATCTCTTTATGTTTTTATTTATTTCTACCATTTGTAAAGCACAACTATCACCTGGATGGAATCCTGGTACTGAATGCTTTTATTGTCTGAAAAAAAGTGTATAAGGTAGGGTTGATATGCAGAGGAGGTGTGATCATTTAGGAAAAAAACAGGTCTTCAACACTTTTCTAAATTTCAACAAGTCCATAGATGATCTGAAAGAGGGTAGCAACCTGTTCCACAGCTGGGCAGTCTTAACTGAAAAGGCACGCCCACTTTGTTGTACCTTACAAAATCTCTTCACCTGGATGAGATTAGCAGTTGCTGAAAGTAGTTATCTTCCGGGAACGTATCTTTTCAGCCTGTGTTGCAGTGGTGCACGGCACTTGCTCTTGAATTTAAAACACTTAAAGTTAGAATGGATCCTCTGCTCCACCGGAAGCAAATGGAGTTCCTTGAGGGCATTGGATGCAGAGGATCTTCAAAGTCTGTTTAGTGTCAGTTTGGCTGCAGCTGTCTGGACTCTCTGTAATCTATCAATAAAATAGTCAGGGGATCCAAGAAGAAAATCATTACAGTAGTCAAGTCTTCTGAGTATGACACTGTGCGCTAGTAACGACCTTGAGTATGACACTAAGCGCAGTTAAGGACCTTGTGTGTACTGGCAACACAAGAAACAGCTTTCTGAGACCACGAGGTAGAGCATAACAGACCCCAGTCACTTTATTAACATGGTTCTCCAAGGACAGTTTTTTTTTGTCAAAGGTGACTCCAAGATTCCGTACTACATCAGAGCAACAGAGATCTGTGTTTATTCTTTCCAGACTACACCACATTAGTCCAGGCCCAGTGGAAATACTTCGACCAGGTGATACAGAAACACCAGGTTATGACTAAAATATATGCTTCTTTTCACTTAAGATGCTGTTAGAAATGGGGTTTCTGGCTGGCTAGGGAAGGCACCTAAGCCAGGCAGAACCCACCCACTGTAGTCAGGGCGAGGGACTTACACACCAAAGATAACCACTGCTCACCCCCTTGGTAGCTTGGCACAAGCAGTCAGGCCTAAACCAAAGACAATGAGTAAAGCGTTTACGCAACATACACAACGCACATGATGCTCTATCCCCACCAGAAAGGAAACACAACACCAAGTTATATATTAAAATAAACTGTATTGTACACAACGTTATTAGACCAAACACAACATGTAGTTAATACCCCACTACCCAAGTTGTCAAAACATTACACAGCATTAGTACTCTGCAAAAACCAGCGGTAGTCACATAAAACACATAGGATACTGATTATTCTGCAACATAAGGAGTAGTCAGAAAAACATAACTAAAATAATGCACATGTCATAAAATCATTATACATGTCCATAAAAGGAACAACAGAAAATACATGACAAGTCATTCAGGTACAGTGTAGAAAACATGGCCCTCATTACAACCCTGGCGGTCGGTGTTAAAGTGGCAGTAACACTGCCAACAGGCCGGCCGTAAAAAAAATGGGATTACGACCACGGCGGAAACCACCAACATAGACAGCCACTTTAACACTCCGACCGCCAGGGCGGTAGCAACAAACACTGCGGCGGTCACCACCAACCGACAGGCGGAGGACAATGTACTGCCCACCCTATTATGAGAGGCCAGTCCGCCAGCTTTTGCAGGTCGGTACCAACAACATCAAAACCATGGCGGAAACAGTACATCGAAGGGGAACCACTCACCTCCCAACACACACACACGCGACATGCAACACCCCCACCTAACACCCCCACCCACAACACTATACACACTAACACATTGTAGGAGGCTGGCCTGGCTAGTAGTGGGTACTAGAGGCACTTACACCTTGTGTCAGGTTCAGTTATCCCTTATTAGTGTAGAAGAGGTGTTTCTAGCAGTTTAGGCTGATAGAAGGTAGCTATGGCAAAGCAGCTTAGGCTGAACTAGGAGACATGTAAAGCTCCTACTATACCACTGGTGTCATATGCACAATATCCTAAGAAAACACAATACACAGAAGTACTAAAAATAAAGGTACTTTATTTTTATGACAATATGCCAAAAGTATCTCAGTGAGTACCCTCAGTATGAGGATAAGTTATATATACACAAGATATATGTACACAAACCAAAATTAGGTAAGTAATAGCAAGAAAAATAATCCAAACAGTGTAGAATTACAGTAGATTGCAATAGGAGCGCACAGGTATAGGGGCAACAAAAACCATATACTCCAAAAGTGGAATGCGAACCACGAATGGACCCCAAACCTATGTGAGCTTGTAGAGGGTCGCTGGGACTGTAGGAAAACAGTGAGGGTTAGAAAAATAGCCCACCCCAAGACCCTGAAAGGTAGGCGTAAAGTGCACCTACTACCCCCAGAGAGCACAGAAGTCGTGATAGGGGGAATCTGCAGGAAGAACAAACACCAGCAATGCAACAACAGTGGATTTCCGGACCTAAGTACCTGTAGGACAAGGTAAATAGTCGAGACAGTGTGGAGAGTGGGCAGGAGCCCAGGAAATGCCAGCTGAGGGTGCAAGGAAGCTGCCACCTGTTGGAAGAAGCTTGGAGTTCTGCAAGAAAGAAGAGCACTAGGAACTTCTCCTTTGGAAGACAGATGTCCCATGTCGCGATGAAGCTTGGAGAGGTGTTCCCACGCAGAAAGTCCGCAAACAAGCCTTGCTAGCTGTAACGGTCGCGGTACAGGTTTTTGGGTGCTGCTGTGGCCCAGGAGGGACCAGGATGTCGCCACTTGGAGGAGGAGACAGAGGGGGCACCCAGCAAGTCAGGGAGCCCTCACAGAAGCAGGCAGCACCCACAGAAGTACCTGAACAGGCACTTGGAAGAAGAGTGAACCGGAGTGCACGCGAAGTCACAAAAGGGAGTCCCACAACGCCGGAGGACAACTCAGAAGGTTGTGCACTGCAGGATAGAGTGTTGGGGACCCAGGCTTGGCTGTGCACAAAGGAAATACTGGAAGATTGCACAGGAGCTGGAGCAGCTTCAAATCACGCGGTGCCCAGCAATGCAGTCTAGCGTGGGGAGGCAAGGACTTACCTCCACCAAACTTGGACTGTGGGAGTCACTTGGACAGAGTTGCTGAGTTCCAGGGACCACGCTCGTCGTGCTGAGAGGGGACCCAGAGGACCAGTGATGCAGTCTTTTGGTGCCTGCGGTTGCAGGGGGACGATTCCGTCGACCCACAGGAGATTTCTTCAGAGCTCCTGGTGCAGAGAGGAGGCAGGCTACCCCCAGAGCATGCACCACCTGGAAACAGTCGAGAAAGCCGGCAGGATGAAGCGATACAAGGTTGCTAGTAGTCGTCTTGCTACTTTGTTGCGGTTTTGCAGGCGTCCTGAGCAGTCAGCGGTCGATCCTTTGGTAGAAGGTGAAGAGGGAGATGCAGAGGAACTCTGGTGAGCTCTTGCATTCGTTATCTAAAGAATTCCCCAAAGCAGAGACCCTAACTAGCCAGAAAAGGAGGTTTGGCTACCAAGGAAGGAGGATTGGCTACCAAGAGAGGTAAGAGCCTATCAGAAGGAGCCTCTGATGTCACCTGCTGGCACTGGCCACTCAGAGCAGTCTAGTGTGCCACAGACACCTCTGTTTCCAAGATGTTGGCCGGAGTTACCATTGTGACGCTATACATAGGTGGCGACCTATGTATAGTGCACGCATGTAATGGTGTCCCCGCACTCAGAAAGTCCGGGGAATTTGCCCTGAACGATGTGGGGGCACATTGGCTAGTGCCAGGGTGCCCACACACTTAGTAACTTTGCACCCAACCTTCACCAGGTGAAGGTTAGACATATAGGTGACTTATAAGTTGCTCAAGTGCGGTGGTAAATGGCTGAGAAATAACGTGGACGTTATTTCACGCAGGCTGCAATGGCAGGCCTGTGTAAGAATTGTCAGAACTCCCTATGGGTGGCAAAAGAAATGCTGCAGCCCATAGGGATCTCCTGGAACCCCAATACCCTGGGTACCTCAGTACCATATAGTAGGGAATTATATGGGTGTACCAGTATGCCAATGTGAATTGGTGAAATTGGTCACTAGCATGTTAGTGACAATTTGGAAAGCAGAGAGAGCATAACCACTGAGGTTCTGGTTAGCAGAGCCTCAGTGAGACAGTTAGTCATCACACAGGGAACACATACAGGGCACACACTTATGAGCACTGGGGCCCTGCCTGGCAGGGTCCCAGTGACACATAGACTAAAACAACATATATACAGTGAAATATGGGGGTAACATGCCAGGCAAGATGGTACTTTCCTACAGGATGTGACCGACATTTTCTATCTCTTCACTCACTTGATACCTGACCATCAACAGGAGAGGACCTACACTGCAAGTGCAGCTGTGACCTGAGTCTGGAAGCGACAATGACTACAGTGGCTGGGGAAAGAGCCCCTGCCTTCACTGCAGAGGAGTTGGACAAACTGGTGGATGGGGTCCTCCCCAGTACACGCTACTCTACAGTCCTCCAGACAAACAGGTGAGTACACTGTGAGCATGATGCGTGGACAATGCCTGTTTGGAGTGGTGTGGATGTAAGCCACATGTTGGGGGGTGTATGTTCATCAGGGCATGGGTGGGAACTGATGGGCAATGAGTATGACGGTCCAGACAGGTGAGTAATTAAATTTGTTCGCTCTGTTTACCCTCTAGGTCAGCACCCTCGAGAAGAAGGGTATTTGGCTGCCCATCTCTGCATAAGCCAGTCTACACCGGTTCAGGGATCCCCCAGCCCTGCTCTGGTGCAAAACTGGACAAAGGAAAGGGGAGTGACCACTCCCCTGACCTGCACCTCCCAGGGGAGGTGCCCAGAGCTCCTCCAGTGTGCCCCAGACCTCTGCCATCTTGGAAACAGAGGTGTTGCTGGCACACTGGACTGCTCTGAGTGGCCAGTGCCAGCAGGTGACGTCAGATACTCATTTTGATAGGCTCTTACCTCTCTTAGTAGCCAATCCTCCTTCCTAGGTAGCCAAACCTCCTTTTCTGATGGATACAACTACTTGTGGATTCCTCACCTTATGAATTCGTCCTTGCGCCAGCATCTGACGGAAAGTCTTCTTCCTAGCTGTCTACGTCGACGAGGACGTCATAATGGGACGGCTCCACGTGACTCTGTCTGACGTCAACGTGCCAATAAGAGGTCCTCGTCGGTGTACTGACGTCAGTTTTCTTTTTTCCGTGCCTTCGACGCCAACGGTTTTCTTCCTGGCTCGTTGATAACTGTAACGTTTTTTGGTGGTTACAGTGTCGCCTCCAAAAAAGTCTTATTTCAAGCTGTGTAGAGAATGTGGGGGTCGGATGTCAGTGACCGACCCTCATTCGGACTGTATTTGGTGCCTTAGTTCGGAGCATGATGTTGAAGGATGCTCTTCGTGTCAGAGCATGAATCCTAAAGCTCTGAAAGAGCATGAGGCAAAGCTTTTCCTGGCAAAAGCGAAGAAGAAGGGCCATAAAAGGGATTCCTCCCATGCTTCACCCAAGAAGCATAAGAAGCGGCATCATCATGAATCCCAGCGCCGTCATGACTCTTGGCTCCGGTCGGAGCGGAGCCGATCGAGGTCGAGGTCAAGGTCTCGGTCTTCTCGACGCCAGAAGACATGGGAGATGAGCCCTACTGTGACGCCTCAGCCTAGGAGTCCGGAGTTGTCGCCGGCGCCATCTGTCTTTGAGGTTGCTCATCATAGCCCTCAATTTTCGCCGGCGTCGAGGGAGCCTGATGTACAGCAGACCTCTGCTCAGCAATACCCGGCTTTCCCGACTCCAGGGGCGGATCCGGCTGCATTTTTTAATGCTATGTATGCCGTGTTTCAATCCATGGCCCCTGCTGGTGCACCAGCAGGTCCCACGGGGCCATTGGCGTTTGATTTGGGCTCTCCGGCGCCGTACAAGACGGCTCCATTCATGCCCTTTTGTCCTACGGGGACTGTCGGATCGGTGCCGAGGGTATCCCCTACTGGGAGTTCACCACTTGTGACGGTGGATCCACCATCGCGTCAGCCGACTCCATCACCGCGCCATCCGACGTCGATGATGTCTCCTTCCAGACCGGCTCCATCGCCTTCCTGCCAACCGACTCCGCGGAGGTCATCGTTCGACTCCGCGTCGGCGCCGGGGTGAGACTAGGAGTCATCCATCTCTTCCTGGGCCTTTCCGAGGTTCGAAGTCGTCAGCGTCGATGAACTCTTTATCAGCGCCGGCCCTAGAAACACATCTTCGGTCTCGTAGGAAGGCATTAAGACTTTTGGAAGAGGAGGAATATAGACAGCTGCAGGAAGGTGAGATTGAGCCTTCGGATGAGTTCTAGGGTTTGGCCACTGCAAGTGGTCTGGATACTTTCCTGGAGTGGGACATTGCGTCTCCGGGGGAGTTTACAGAAGAGGCCGCTTCCTTCCATACAGTGGTAAGGAAGGCGGCAGAGTTTCTGGACTTGCCCTTGTCTGTGGCGGAGGTGAAGACTAACCTGCTCACAGAGGTACTGCATCCATCTGCGTCCAATGCTGACCCTTTGCTGCCTTTCAATGAGGCTTTAACTGAGCCTATATTGGACTTGTGGAAGAAGCCAGTAACGACTCCTGCAGTGAACAGGGCAGTGGTGAGGAGACATAGGGGCGCACCAGGAGATCCGGTTTTCCTGTCACGACATCCAACTCTGGAAAGCTTAGTAGTCCAGGCGTCTTGCTCTGCGAAGTCTGCTCCTGGAACATTCCCTGGAGTCCCAACTGATAGGGAGCCCAAGAGGATGGAGCAGTCTTCGAAGAAGATCTTTTCATCATGTAGCATGGTGCTTAAGGCTACTAATTCTACCTGTGTGCTGGGCAGGTACGTCCACGCCCTTATGGACTCCGCTAAGGAAATGGCAAAGGATCTGCCGCAGGAGATGCAAAGGTCATTTGGATCCCTTTTTATGGATGCGCAAGCAGCTGCACAGCAAATTATTCAATCTGGCCTGGACACTTCTGATTCGATAGCCAGGGCCATGGGAACATCTGTGGCTACCAGGAGGCATGCCTGGTTAAGATCCTCTGGTTTTTCTTCGGATGTTCAATCCACCTTAATGGTTCTTCCATTTGATGGGGAAAAGCTATTCAGAGACAAGGCGGACTCTGCCCTTGAACGGTTTAAGGACTGTCGGGCGACAGCTAAGTCTTTAGGCTTACAGACCTCTGCTGCAACATATTATAGACCCTTTCGCAGGTTTCGAGGGTTCACTCGTAGCTCTGCCTTTTGGAGGTCGCAGTCCTTGGCCCAGCAGCCTGCCAATCCGCCCTATCGTGCCTTCAGAGGGCGGGGTAGGGGTAGAGCCAGAGGTCCAGCCCAGCAGCTGTCATCTTCATCCTCCTCCTCCGGTGGACAACAGCAGAAGCAGCCCTAGTTTTCCCCACTTTATCATACAAATTTCTCTTGTATGGGGAATATTGAGTCTTATTCTACAGAAGTGGGAGTCGATTACAACGGACTCGTGGGTGATGAGAATTGTGGAAAAAGGTTATGCTCTCCCCTTTCAGGAGTTCCCTCCTCCCTTTCCCCCCCATCCCTCATTTTGTTCAGAAGACCATCTTCTGTTGTTGCAACAGGAGGTTATGACCATGTTGTCAAAGGGCGCAATAGAGTTGGTGCCGTTGCAGGAAAAGGGGTTAGGGGTGTTATTCAAGATATTTCCTGATTCCCAAAGTGGACGGCCGTCTAAGACCGATCATAGACTTGAGGATTTTGAATTTGTTCCTCAAGCAGGAAAAATTCAAAATGTTGACCCTAGCGCAGGTTCTATTGGCGCTGAACAAAGGAGACTGGATGGTGTCTGTCGACTTACAGGATGCGTACTTTCACATTCCGATAATCAAGTCGCACAGGAAGTATCTCCGGTTTGTGGTCGGGATGCAACACTACCAGTTTGCGGTCCTTCCGTTTGGACTTACTTCAGCACCTCTGGTTTTTGCAAAGGTGATGGCGATTGTTGCAGCACATCTCAGAAGGAGGGAAGTAGCGGTTTTTCCCTACCTGGACGATTTGTTGATCAAAGCCAAGTCTCCAAAGATTGTGTTGTCTCATCTACAAATGACAACCCAGTTGTTGTTCGATCTGGGTTTTTCTGTAAATGTGCCCAAATCTCACCTGGAGCCCTCTCAACGCCTCCTGTTCATAGGGGCAGTATTGGATACAACATTGTTTCGGGCCTACCCCCGCCTCAGCGGGTTCGGGACATTCAGGCGCTGATTCCAATGTTTCAGAATGGAGCGGTAGTTCCAGTCCTCAAGGTCTTACGCCTGCTAGGTCTGTTTGCTTCTTGCATTCTGTTGGTCACTCTCGCTCGCTGGCATATGAGGGCTCTTCAGTGGTGCCTCCACAGGCAGTGGTTCCAGCACAAAGGAGATCTCAGGGATTCAATAAAGATCTCCAAGGACGCTGTGGCGGATCTTCATTGGTGGACAGTGGACAGCAACCTTTCCCAAGGAAAACCGTTTTCACTACCACCTCCGGTGGCCACAGTGAGATCGGATGCTTCCACTCTAGCGGAACAGATGTTGCATATCAATCTGTTGGAGTTGCGGGCGGTACGTTTGGCACTCAAGGCCTTCCTCCCTTCCCTTCGCGGTCGGTCAATTCAGGTCTTAACAGACAACACTACCCCGATGTGGTATATAAACAAGCAGGGAAGAGTAGGGTCGTACCTTCTCTGCAGAGAAGCTCTGCGGCTCTGGTCCTGGGCTCAGGAGCATCAGATTTGCTTAATAGTGAATCATTTGGCCGGAGTTCTGAATGTAGGTGCGGACGGTCTCAGTCGTCACTTCTCAATAGATCACGAGTGGCGTCTCCATCCAGACCTGGTCCTCCACATCTTCGGGTTGTGGGGTACGCCTCAGGTCGATTTATTCGCCACTCAAGAGAACGCGCATTGCCCGTTGTTCTGCAGCCTCCAGTATCCGTTGCAAGGAGCGTTGGGGGATGCGTTTCAGATGTCCTGGAGCGGCCAGTTGCTTTACGCGTTTCCCCCCATAACCCTTGATTCCTCGGGTTCTGAGGAAGGTTCGTCAAGACCGGGCCCAAGTCATCTTGGTGGCTCCGGACTGGCCGAGAAGGGTGTGGTATACAGACCTGCTTCAACACTCTCAGTGCCCTCCGCTCCGTCTCCCGCTCAGGGCAGACCTCCTCTCGCAGTCGCAGGAGCAGGTTCTACACCCCCACCTCCAGAGCCTGCACCTTCATGTCTGGAGATTGAACGGGGCAACCTGAGTTCCTTTTCTCTCCCACCGGATGTAGTGGATGTTATTCTATCGTCCAGGCGACACTCCACTAAATCCATTTATGCCGGTAGGTGGGCAAAATTTGTGGTTTGGTGTGGAGAGAATCAAAAAGATCCCTTGAAGGCCCACCTTTCAGATATTCTTTTGTTTGCTCTTAGTTTAGCAAAGAAAGGCTGTACGCTAGCTACGGTTAAAGGTTATTTGGCGGCTCTGTCGGCTTTTCTTTGTCTCCCGGACCAACCTTCTTTGTTTAAATCTCTGATTATAAATAGATTTATTAAAGGTTTGGTTAATAAGTTTCCTCCTACGCCCTTTCACATGCCTCAGTGGGACTTGAATCTGGTATTAACGTTTTTGATGGGTTCGCCTTTCGAGCCCATGCATTCATGTCTGATGAGATACTTGGCCTTAAAGACTGTTTTCTTGATTGCGATTACATCTGCTAGGAGGGTTGGGGAGCTTCAAGCCCTTTCTGTTAAACCTCCTTTTACCATGTTTTTCCCTGATAAAGTGGTGTTGAAAACCAGGGCGGCTTTTCTGCCAAAAGTTGTCACTCCTTTTCATATAGGGCAGGCTATTACCCTCCCCTCGTTCTACCCTTCTCCCCACCCCTCTAAGGATGAAGAGAGGCTCCATAGGCTGGACCCTAAGAGGGCGCTGAGTTTCTACCTGGAGAGGACAAAAGACTTTCGCTAGGATGATCAGTTGTTCATGGGGTATGTTGGACAGCGAAAGGGCAGAGCGGTCCAGAAACGAACAATCTCCAGGTGGGTCATCCTGTGTATAAAAATGTGTTACTCTCTGGCGAAGAAAGTTCCTCCTGAAGGTATCAGGGCCCATTCTACTAGGGCTATGTCTGCCTCTTCGCCCCTAGCGAGAGGAGTTCCATTAGTTGACGTATGCAAAGCGGCAACTTGGGCGTCCCTCCATACCTTTGTAAAACATTATTGTTTGGATACTGAAGTGAGGAGGGACGGTCATTTTGCTCGTTCGCTGATTTCTCGGTGTAATCAGGCGGGCACCCACCACCGAGTGCGATATAGCTTTGGGACTCTATTCATAAGGTGAGGAATCCACAGATAGTTGTATCCATCAGAAGAACAAGATACTTACCTTCGGTAACGCTTTTTCTGGTGGATACACTAGCTACCTGTGGATTCCTCACAGTCCCTCCCGCCTCCCCGTTGCCAGCCTGATTTCACAGTTATCTTGTAATGGTTGATTTTTGCTTATCTGGAGATATGTTAATATGTGTATATATATATATTTTTTATGTATCTATGTAAATATATACGTTTAATGGGAAATGTTATTGTGTGTATATATATTTTTTTCTTTACGGTTTTTGATGGGTCGGTTCTCACCTGTTAGCCTCAAAGGCACGTACAAATGAGGTGAAACTGACGTCAGTACGCCGACAAGGACCTCTTATTGGCACGTTGACGTCAGACGGAGTCACGTGGAGCCGTGCCATTAGACGTCCTCGTCGATGTAGACATCTAGGAAGAAGACTTTCCGTCAGATGCTGGCGCAAGGACGAATTCATAAGGTGAGGAATTCACAGGTAGCTAGTGTATCCACCAGAAAAAGCGTTACCGAAAGTAAGTAGCTTGTTCTTCTGCCTATTTAGGGTCTTTGCTTTGGGGAATTCTTCAGATATCGAATGTAAGAGCTCACCAGAGTTCCTCTGCATCTCCCTCTTCACCTTCTACCAAAGGATCGACCGCTAACTGCTCAGGACGCCTGCAAAACCGCAACAACGTAGCAAAGACGACTACTGCAACCTTGTATCGCTTCATCCTTCTGGCTTTCTCGCCTGTTTCCTGGTGGTGCATGCTCTGGGGGTAGCCTGCCTCCTTTCTGCACCAGGAGCTCTGAAGAAATCTCCTGTGGGTCGACAGAATCTTCCCCCTGCAACCGCAGGCAACAAAAGACTGTATCACCTGTCCTCTGGGTCCCATCTCAGCACAACGAGCGTGGTCCCTGGAACTCAGCAACTCTGTCCAAGTGACTCCCACAGTCCAGTGACTCTTCAGTCCAAGTTTGGTGGAGGTAAGTCCTTGCCTCCCCACGCCAGACTGCATTGCTGGGTACTGCGTGATTTGCAGCTGCTCTGGCTTCTGTGCACTCTTCCAGGATTTCCTTCGCGCACAGCCAAGTCTGGGTCCCGACACTCTAACCTGCAGTGCACAACCTTCTGAGTTGTCCTCCGGCATCGTGGGACTCCCTTTTGTGACTTCACATGGACTCTGGTTCACTCCTTTTCTAAGTGCCTGTTTTGGTACTTCTGCGGGTGCTGCCTGCTTCTGTGAGGGCTCCCTGACTTGCTGGGCACCCCTCTGTCTCCTCATCCAAGTGGCGACATCCTGGTCCATCCTGGGCCACAGCAGCATCCAAAAACCCTAAACGCGACCCTTGCAGCTAGCAAGGCTTGTTAGCGGCCTTTCTGCGTGGGAACACCTCTGCAAGCTTCTTCACGACGTGGGACATCCATCCTCCAAAGGGGAAGTTCCTAGTCCTCTTCGTTCTTGTAAAACACCAAGCTTCTTCCATCCAATGGCAGCTTCCTTGCACCCTCAGCTGGCATTTCCTGGGCTCCTGCCCACTCTCGACACTGTCGCGACTCTTGGACTTGGTTCCCTTGTCCTACAGGTACTCAGGTCCGGAAATCCACTGTTGTTGCATTATTGGTGTTGGTTTTCCTTATAGAATCCCCCTATCACGACGTCTGTGCTCTCTGGGGGTTGTAGGTGCACTTTACACCTACCTTACAGGGTCTTGGGGTGGGCTATTTTTCTAACGCTCACTGTTTTTTTACAGTCCCAGCGACCCTCTACAAGCTTACATAGGTTTGGGGTCCATTTGTCGGTCGCATTCCACTTTTGGAGTATATGGTTTGTGTTGCCCCTATACCTATGTGCTCCTATTGCAATCTATTGTAACTTTACACTGCTTGCATTACTTCCTTTTACTATTACTGCATAATTTTGGTATTTTGTATATATATCCTGTGTATATTTGGCATCCTCATACTGAGGGTACTCACTGAGATACTTTTGGCATATTGTAATAAAAATAAAGTACCTTTATTTTTAGTACTTCTGTGTATTGTGTTTTCTTATGATATTGTGCATATGACACCAGTGGTATAGTAGGAGCTTTACATGTCTCCTAGTTCAGCCTAAGCTGCTTTGCCATAGCTACCTTCTGTCAGCCTAAGCTGCTAGAAACACCTCTTCTACACTAATAAGGGATAACTGAACCTGGCACAAGGCGTAAGTACCTCTGGCACCCACTACAAGCCAGGCCAGCCTCCTACATTGGTTGTGCAGCGGTGGGATAAGTACTTGTAACTACTTACCACTTTGTCATTTTGTACTTTTCATAAGAGAATAATATACAAAACAAGTTCAGTGTATTTACACCTCACCAAAAAGTTTTGCTTTTCTTCTCTTACACTTTCTGCTAAGTGCTGCAAAGTACTCCTAAACTTTCTAAAAGTTTCAACAAGTTTGAAAAAGTTTTTTTCCTGTTCTTTAAAAAGTCCTGAAACTTGTTCTCTCTTCTCACTGTCTCCAAACCTTCTTCTATCATGTCTGATGTAGGAACTTCTCTTAAAATGGTCAATAGTACTTATGACAATCTAAACTTTAAGAGCCCAAGGAGTCTCTGCATTGATAGAGATTTAGTGATAGGAAAGAATCCTTCAAGAGAATTTCTATTTAACTTGCTCATTGAGAATGATAAGTCCCTAGCTGGCACTTCAATTGAGAAGATGGTAGATAGCTCACACTCTGACTCAGGTGAACCCCTTGAGGGAGGTGTGGAGGGTTCTATTACAAATCTGCCCCTTAGCAGACCACATAGCAATGCTGGTAGTAATAGAAGCTCTCATCATAGTAGGGATGCATTTGTTCCTGGAGGCCAGGTTGTTAGAGTGCAAGTTGTTAGGGACAGGTCTCCCTCTGTTGCTTCCAATATATCCTCAGTGTCAAAACATTCCCAACCCACCCACCCTGAAGACAACATGTTAGAAAGGGAACTAAAAAAGTTGAGAGTGGAAGAGACCAGGCTGAAGCTTAAACAGCAACAGCTGGCTCTAGACAGGGAATCCCTAGACCTGGAGAAGGAGAGACAGAAATTGGGGTTTGGACCCCATGGTGGCAGCAGCAGTATTCCTGATAGCAATCCTGTGAGAGAGCATGATTCCAGGAATCTGCACAAGATAGTTCCCCCTTACAAGGAGGGGGGTGACATTAACAAGTGGTTTGCTGCACTTGAGAGGGCCTGTATGGTACAGGGGGTCCCTCAAAGGCAGTGGGCTGCTATTCTATGGCTATCTTTCAATGGAAAGGGTAGGGATAGGCTCCTTACTGTTAGAGAAAGTGATGCTAATAATTTTGCAGCTTTGAAGGATGCACTCTTGGATGGATTTGGCTTAACCACTGAACAATACAGGATTAAGTTCAGAGACATCAGAAAAGAGTCCTCACAAGACTGGATAGACTTTGTTGACTGTTCAGTGAAGGCCTTGGAGGGGTGGTTACATGGCAGTAAAGTTTCTGACTATGAAAGCCTGTATAATCTTATTCTGAGAGAGCATATCCTGAATAACTGTGTGTCTGACTTGTTCCACCAATATCTAGTGGACTCAGATCTGACCTCTCCCCAAGAATTGGGAAAGAAGGCAGACAAATGGGTCAGAACAAGAGTAAACAGAAAAGTTCATACAGAGGGTGACAAGGATGGCAAGAAGAAGGATGGTAAGTCTTCTGACAAGGGTGGGGACAAATCTAAAAATGAGTCTTCATCAGACCCACAAAAACACTCTGGTGGGGGTGGTGGGACCAAATCCTCTTCAAATCAAGTAAAAAAGCCTTGGTGTTATTTATGTAAAGTAAAAGGCAATTGGACAACTGATGCCAGTTGTCCAAAAAAAAATAAAAAACCTCCCACCACCACAGCCCATACTGCAACCTCTAGTGCCCCTAGTAATAGCAGTGGTGGTGGGAGCAAACCTACTAATAGCCAATCCAAGGGAGTAGCAGGGCTCACTTTTGGTAATTTGGTTGGGGTTGGTCTTGTTAGGGAGACCACAGAGGCTGTGCTAGTCTCTGAAGGTGCCATTGATTTGGCCACCTTGGTTGCTTGTCCCCTTAATATGGATAAGTACAAGCAACTTCCCCTAATCAATGGTGTTGAGGTCCAGGCCTACAGGGACACAGGTGCCAGTGTTACCATGGTGATAGAGAAACTGGTACACCCTGAACAACACCTACTTGGTCACCAGTACCAAGTGACAGACGCTCATAACAACACTCTTAGCCACCCCATGGCTGTTGTGAATCTCAACTGGGGGGGGGGGGGTTACTGGTCCAAAGAAAGTTGTGGTTGCTTCAGATTTACCTGTAGACTGTCTACTAGGAAATGATTTAGAGACATCAGCTTGGGCAGAAGTGGAGTTGGAGGCTCATGCAGCAATGCTGGGCATTCTTGGGCATATTTTTGCTTTAACCAGGGCTCAGGCCAAAAAGCCAAAAGGACAGGGTGACTTGGATCCTGGAACAATGGACCAAGTGCTCCCTAAAGCTAGGGGTAGCAAGGGTAAATCCCTACCCACTATCCCTCCCTATACAGATGATTCTCCATCTGAGGAAGAATAATTGCCTCCCTGTGCAGAACCTTTACCAGATGAGCTGGCAGCAAACACTGCTGAGCTTTTGGGTGGAGGGGGCATGCCATGGAAGAGGTGAGTGTGGCACAGCAATCCTGTCCCACATTAGAGGGTCTCAGACAGCAAGCTGTCACGCAGCAAAATGGGGATGTCAGTGACTCACATAGAGTTTACTGGGAGGACAACCTCTTGTACACAGAGGCAAGGGACCCAAAACCTGGAGCAGCCAGGAGATTGGTCATTCCCCTGCAGTACAGAGAGTTCCTCCTAACTCTTGCACATTACATTCCTTTGGCTTCGCATTTGGTCCAGATCAAAACATGGGAAAGGCTTGTCCCCCTGTTTCACTGGCCCAGGATGTCAGAGGACACAAAAGATTTTTGTAAGTCTTGCGTGACCTGCCAAGCCAGTGGCAAGACTGGTGGCACTCCAAAGGCTCCCCTTTTTCCACTACCTGTGGTTGGGGTTCCCTTTGAAAGGGTAAGGGTTGACATAGTTGGCCCCCTTGACCCTCCTACTGCTTCAGGCAATAGGTATGTCTTGGTGGTAGTGGACCATGCCACAAGATATCCTGAAGCAATTCCTCTAAGGACCACTACAGCACCTGCAGTGGCAAGAGCCCTCCTGGGAATCTTTTCCATGGTGGGTTTTCCAAAAGAGGTTGTATCAGACAGGGGTAGCAACTTTATGTCTGCATGTGGTGTAACCTACAAATTCACCACACCTTATCATCCACAAACAAATGGACTGGTGGAGAGGTTTAATAAAACTCTCAAAGGAATGATAATGGGACTCCCTGAAAAACTCAGGAGGAGATGGGATGTCCTGTTATCTTGCCTCCTTTTTGCTTACAGGGAGGTACCCCGGAAAGGAGTGGGCTTCAGCCCCTTTGAACTCCTATTTGGGCACCCTGCAAGAGGCCCACTAACACTTGTGAAGGAGGGTTGGGAACAACCTTTAAAAGCTCCTAAGCAGGATATAGTGGACTATGTACTTGGCCTAAGATCCAGAATGGCGGAGTACATGAAAAAGGCCATTAAAAACCTTCAGGCCAGCCAAGAGCTCCAGAAGCAATGGCATGACCAGAAGGCTGTTCTGATTCAGTACCAACCAGGACAGAAGGTGTGGATATTGGGACCTGTACCCCAAGAGCACTCCAGGACAAATGGAGTGGACCCCATCTCATTGTTGAAAAGAAGGACGAGGTCACCTACTTGGTTGACCTGGGCACTGCCAGGAGTCCCCTTAGGGTGATTCATGTCAACCGCCTAAAACCCTACTATGACAGGGCTGATCTCACCCTGCTCATGGCAACAGATGAAGGACAGGAAGAAGAGAGTGACCCTCTCCCTGATCTCTTCTCTTCCACTGAAGATGATGCTTTAGTGGAAAGTGTAGTTTTGGCAGACTGTCTTACTGCTGAGCAGAAAGACAACTGCATAAATATCCTTGGACAGTTTTCTGAACTCTTTTCAACTGTGCCAGGCACCACATCTTGGTGTGAACACACAATTGATACTGGAGACAGCTTGCCTGTCAAAAGTAAAATCTATAGGCAGCCTGACCATGTCAGGGACTACATAAAGCAAGAAGTTCAGAAAATGCTTGATCTAGGAGTGGTTGAACATTCTGAAAGCCCATGGGCCTCTCTTGTGGTGCTTGTACCAAAGTCTCACTCAAAAGATGGAAAAAGGGAGATGAGGTTTTGTGTAGATTACAGAGGTCTCAACCAGGCAACACAAACTGATGCTCACCCTATACCCAGGGCAGATGAGCTCATAGATACACTGGCATCTGCCAAGTATCTAAGCACCTTTGATTTGACTGCAGGGTATTGGCAGATCAAATTGGCAGAGGATGCTAAAGCAAAAACTGCATTTTCTACTATAGGAGGGCACTACCAATACACAGTAATGCCCTTTGGTTTGAAAAATGCACCTGCCACTTTTCAGAGGTTGGTGAATACAGTCCTGCAAGGGTTGGAGGCTTTTAGTGCAGCATATCTGGACGATATAGCTGTCTTTAGCTCCACATGGGGTGATCACCTGGTCCACCTGTGGAAAGTTTTGGAGGCCCTGCAAAAGGCAGGCCTCACTATCAAGGCTTCAAAGTGCCAGATAGGGTAGGGAAAAGTGGTTTATCTGGGACACCTAGTTGGTGGAGAACAGAATGCACCACTTCAGGGGAAAATCCAGACAATCATGGATTGGGTTCCCCCTAAAACTCAGACCCAGGTGAGAGCCTTCCTAGGCCTCACTGGGTATTACAGGAGATTCATTAAAAACTATGGCTCCATTGCAGCCCCACTTAATGATCTCACTAGCAAGAAGATGCCTAAAAAGGTATTGTGGACAGCTAGCTGTCAGAAAGCCTTTGAGGAGCTCAAACAGTCCATGTGCACTGCACCTGTCCTAAAAAGCCCATGTTACTCCAAGAAATTCATTGTTCAAACTGATGCATCTGAATTAGGGGTAGGGACAGTCTTATCACAACTTAATTCTGAGGGCCAGGATCAACATGTTGCTTTTATCAGCAGGAGGTTGACCCCTAGAGAAAAGCGTTGGTCTGCCATAGAGAGGGAGGCCTTTGCTGTGGTCTGGGCACTGAAGAAGTTGAGGCCATACCTGTTTGGCACTCACTTCATTGTTCAGACAGACCACAAACCTCTACTTTGGCTAAAACAAATGAAAGGTGAAAACCCTAAATTGTTGAGGTGGTCCATATCTCTACAGGGAATGGACTATACAGTGGAACATAGACCTGGGAGTACCCACTCCAATGCAGATGGACTCTCCAGATATTTCCACTTAGACAATGAAGACGCATCAGGTCATGGCTAGTCTTATTGTCCTTCGTTTGGGGGGGGGGGGGGTTGTGTAGGAAAGTACCATCTTGCCTGGCATGTTACCCCCATATTTCACTGTATATATGTTGTTTTAGTGTATGTGTCACTGGGACCCTGCCAGGCAGAGCCCCAGTGCTCATAAGTGTGTGCCCTGTTTGTGTTCCCTGTGTGATGACTAACTGTCTCACTGAGGCTCTGCTAACCAGAACCTCAGTGGTTATGCTCTCTCTGCTTTCCAAATTGTCACTAACAGGCTAGTGACCAATTTCACCAATTCACATTGGCATACTGGAACACTCTTATAATTCCCTAGTATATGGTACTGAGGTACCCAGGGTATTGGGGTTCCAGGAGATCCCTATGGGCTGCAGCATTCATTTTGCCACCCATAGTGAGATCTGACAAATCTTACAGAGGCCTGCCAGTGCAGCCTGAGTGAAATAACGTCCACGTTATTTCACAGCCATTTACCACTGCACTTAAGTAACTTATAAGTCACCTATATGTCTAACCTTCACCTGGTGAAGGTTGGGTGCAAAGTTACTTAGTGTGAGGGCACCCTGGCACTAGCCAAGGTGCCCCCACATTGTTCAGGGCAAATTCCCCGGACTTTGTGAGTACGGGGACACAATTACACGTGTGCACTGTACATAGGTCACTACCTATGTATAGCGTCACAACCGTAACTCCGAACATGGCCATGTAACATGTCTAAGATCATGGAATTGTCACCCCAATGCCATTCTGGCATTGGGAAGACAATTCCATGATACCCCGGGTTCTGCCAAACTGCCTTTCCGGGGTCTCCACTGCAGCTGCTGCTGCCAATCCCTCAGACAGGTTTCTACCCTCCTGGTGTCCAGGCAGCCCTGGCCCAGGAAGGCAGAACAAAGGATTTCCTCTGAGAGAGGGTGTCACACCCTCTCCCTTTGGAAAAAGGTGTGAAGGCTGGGGAGCAGTAGCCTCCCCCAGCCTCTGGAAATGCTTTGATGGGCACAGATGCTGCCCATCTCTGCATAAGCCAGTCTACACTGGTTCAGGGATCCCACAGCCCTGCTCTGGCGCGAAACTGGACAAAGGAAAGGGGAGTGACCACTCCCCTGACCTGCACCTCCCAGGGGAGGTGCCCAGAGCTCCTCCAGTGTGCCCCAGACCTCTTCCATCTTGGAAACAGAGGTGTTGCTGGCACACTGGACTGCTCTGAGTGGCCAGTGCCAGCAGGTGACGTCAGAGACTCCTTCTGATAGGCTCTTACCTCTCTTAGTAGCCAATCCTCCTTCCTAGGTAGCCAAACCTCCTTTTCTGGCTATTTAGGGTCTCTGCTTTGGGGAATTCTTCAGATACCGAATGCAAGAGCTCACCAGAGTTCCTCTACATCTCCCTCTTCACCTTCTGCCTAAGGATCGACCGCTGACTGCTCAGGACGCCTGTAAAACCGCAACAAAGTAGCAAAGACGACTACTGCAACCTTGTATCGCTTCATCCTTCCGGCTTTCTCGACTGTTTCCTGGTGGTGCATGCTCTGGGGGTAGCCTGCCTCCTTTCTGCACCAGGAGCTCTGAAGAAATCTCCCGTGGGTTGAGGGAATCTTCCCCCTGCAACCACAGGCAACAAAAGACTGCATCACCGGTCCTCTGGGTCCCCTCTCAGCACAACGAGCGTGGTCCCTGGAACTCAGCAACTCTGTCCAAGTGACTCCCACAGTCCAGTGACTCTTCAGTCCAAGTTTGGTGGAGGTAAGTCCTTGCCTCCCCACGCTAGACTGCATTGCTGGGTGCAGCGTGATTTGCAGCTGCTCCAGCTCATGTGCACTCTTCCAGGATTTCCTTCATGCATAGCCAAGTCTGGGTCCCCGACACTCTAACCTACAGTGCACAACCTTCTGAGTTGTCCTCCGGCGTTGTGGGACTCCCTTTTGTGACTTCGCATGGACTCCAGTTTACTCCTCTTCTAAGTGCCTGTTCTGGTACTTCTGCGGGTGCTGCCTGCTTCTGTGAGGGCTCCCTGACTTGCTGGGCGGCCCCTCTGTCTCCTCATTCAAGTGGCGACATCCTGGTCCCTCCTGGGCCAAAGCATCATCCAAAAATCCTAACTGCGACCCTTGCAGCTAGCAATGCTTGTTTGCCATCTTTCTGCGTGGGAACACCTCTGCAAGCTTCTTCACGACGTGGGACATCCATCGTCCAAATGGGAAGTTCCTAGTCCTCTTTGTTCTTGCAAAACACCAAGCTTCTTTCATCCAGTGGCAGCTTCCTTGCACCCTCAGCTGGCATTTCCTGGGCTCCTGTCCACTCTCGACTCTTGGACTTGGTCCCCTTGTCTTACAGGTACTCAGGTCCAGAAATCTACTGTTGTTGCATTGCTGGTGTTGGTTTTCGTTGCAGAATCCCCCATCACGACTTCTGTGCTCTCTGGGGGTTGTAGGTGCAGCTTACATCTACCTTACAGGGTCTTGGGGTGGGCTATTTTTCTAACCCTCACTGTTTTCTTACAGTCCCAGCGACCCTCTACAAGCTCACATAGGTTTGGGGTCCATTTGTGGTTCGCATTCCACTTTTGGAGTATATGGTTTGTGTTGCCCCTATACCTATGTGCTCCTATTGCAATCTATTGTAACTTTACACTGCTTTTGGCATATTGTAATAAAAATAAAGTACCTTTATTTTTAGTATATCTGTGCATTGTGTTTTCTTATGATATTGTGCATATGACACCAGTGGTATAGTAGGAGCTTTACATGTCTCCTAGTTCAGCCTAAGCTGCTTTGCCATAGCAACCTTCTATCAGCCTAAGCTGCTAGAAACACCTCTACTACACTAATAAGGGATAACTGGACCTGGCACAAGGTGTAAGTACCTCTGGTACCCACTACAAGCCAGGCCAGCCTACTACACGTCCGCTGCGGTGTGTACCGTCACCACTGGCGTACATCGCCATTGGCTCCTAGGACCCATAGGGCCCAATGATAACCAATGCAGAGTTGCACGGCGGTCTTCGACCGCCTAAAGCGACGCTGCACAACGCCAGCGCAGTTACCTCATTTCCCCTTGTCTCTCCTCACAAGTCAGGCAGCCGCCATTTCAGGGGAGCACATGGCATGGCACCTAACTGCGTCACAGCACATATTGGCACATATACTGACTCACGATTTAACACACGGATTCTGTAACATTAGTTCAGACACAGTTGTGCTATCTATGTGGTAAATGACCTTCTGCTCACCGTTCTCCTCCATAGGCTACAACCGCTCAGGCAGCATTTGAGATGGCGGCATCTTTCGGTGTACAGACCCCTGGTGGACCTGTCGACAATGGAAGACAGACACATCATAATCACATACAGACTTGGTCGTGCCACAATCCAAGAACTGTGTGCCCAATTGGAGCCAGACCTGATGTCAGCCATCCGCCAGCCCACAGGTATCTCCCCTCTTGTGCAGGTCCTGTCAGTGCTTCATTTCCTGGCAAGTGGCTCCTTCCAAACTACAGTAGCCATGGCATCAGGGATGTCTCTGCCAATGTTCTCAAACGTGTTGAGCAGGGTGTTGTCTGCCCTGCTGAAACACATGCGCAGCTACATCGTGTTCCCCCAGGTGGAGGATTTGGCCACAGTGAAAGCTGACTTCTGTGCCCTGGGACACATCCCCAACATCATTGGTGCCACTGATGGGACACATGTTGCATTTGCCCCCCCCCCCCCGGAGAAATGAACAAGTGTACAGAAATAGAAAAAGCTACCATTCGATGAATGTGCGAATGGTGTTTTTGGCGGACCAGTACATCTCCCATGTGAATGCCAAGTATCCTGGCTCTGTGCATGACACCTATATCTTGCGAAATAGCAGCATCCCTTATGTGATGGGCCAACTCCAGAGGCACTGGGAGTGGCTAATAGGTGAGCCCAAGGTCCCCACACAGTATGAGTAGGTGTCTGGGTATGGGGTAGTCCCTAAGGGTTAGTGTGTTTCTAATAGGTATCCCTCGATATTTGCAGGTGACACTGGTTACCCCAACCTCTCATGTCTACGGACCCCAGTGAGGAATGCCAGGCAAGGGCAGAGGAACACTACAATGAGGCACATGAGCGAACTAGGCGTATTATTGAGAGGACATTTGGCCTCCTGTAGGCCAGATTCCGGTGCCTCCATCTGACAGGTGGCTTCCTGTAGTACTCACCCAAGAAGGTGTGCCAGATCATCGTGGCATGCTGTATGTTGCACAACCTGGCATTGAGACACCAGATGCCTTTTCTGCTGGAGGATGAGCCTGGTGATGGTCTTGTGGCGGCGGTGGAGCCTATGGACAGTGAGGAAGAGGAGGCAGAGGAAGATGTTGACAACAGGACAAACATCATCCTACAGTACTTCCAGTGATACACAGGTAGGAGACTGTAACTCCTCTTCACATATCAGTTTACTTTAGGACATTGTACATGGCAGCCTCTTAAACTCTGTCTATGGACACCGATTGTTCCCTTTGGATTTCCTTTTTTTTAGATCTGTGTACCTCATTCTGCCTTCTGCTATGTGTACTGCTGCCCAACAACTGTCATACATTGGTATGAGTAAATGGACACATACCTTACAATGCTTTGCTAATATTGTAATAATACATTTGTGAATCATCAGACTGACTCCAGATTGGTATTTCATTAAAGGGTGTTTATTTAGGTGCTAATGGGTATAGGGGTCTGTGCAACGGGCTGGGGTGATGGTGGAGGATGGTCCATGGTAGAGTCCAGTCTCTTGGTATCACAGGTGCATTGTCCAAGGGGGCATAGGAAGGGGAGCAATGGCAGTTCAAGGTGGACAGGGTAACAGAGTGGGTCAGAAGGGTGACAATCAGGAGGGTCCTATTTCCTGGTGGGGGTCTTGGCAATGTTCTCTGTCTTCTGCCTGGATCGCTGGGATCGTTTGCGGGGTGGTTCTCCTTCTGCAGGGGGTGGGGTGCTGGTGGCCTGTTGGTCCTGTAGCGGTGCCTCCTCTCCACTATTGCCGGCGGAGGTGGAAGGCTGTTCCTCAGTTTGGCTAGTGTCAGGAGCACTTTGTTGAGCCACTGCCTCCCTCATGGTCTTGCCCATATCAGCTAGCACCCCCGCTATGGTGACCAGGATGGTGTAGATTTTGGTGAGGTCATCCCTGATCCTCATGTACTGTCCCTCGTGCAGCCGCTGGGTCTCCTGAAACTTGGCCAGTACCGTGCCCATAGTCTCCTGGGAATGGTGGTATGCTCCCATGATGTTGTAGAGTGCCTCCTGGAGAGTGGGTTCCCTGGGCCTGTCCTCCCCCTGTCGCACAGCAGTCCTCCCAGCTTCTCTGCTGTCCTGTGCCTCTGTCCCCTGAACCGTGTGCCCACTGCCACTGACCCCAGGTCCCTGATCGTCCTGGGTTAGTGGGGTTGCCTGGGGTCCCTGTAGTGGTGGACACACTTCTGATTGACGTGTCCTGGGGACAGTGGCATGGGCCCACTGGGTGGGTGCTGTGCTGGGGTTTCCTGAAGGGGGAGGCTCTGTGGTGGGTTGGGACTGTAGCAGGGGAACCGACTGTCCAGAGGTCCCAGATGGGCCAGACTGGTCACCCTGATCCAGGCGTGCAGAGCTGCTGTCATCACTTTAGGCCTCTTCTGTGGGGGGACTGGATGTAGCTGGCACCTCCTGTCTGGTGACGTTGGGTAGGGGTCCTGTTGGAATGCATAAGCATTGTTATTGTATCTGTGTGTGCCATCTTGTACAATGGGTGTGTTTCCCTTATAGAATTGTGCTTTCCCTATTGCCTTGGCCTTGTGTGATTGGTGATTGTGTGGGGTGGCTGAGTCTCTCTAGTTTGCATGCTGTGATAATGGGTGTCCATGCAGGTCTGTGATTGGTGCATTGGTGTTGCATGCAGGGCGTGGTATTGGGATGTGTGGGTTGTGATAGTGGGGTATATGTGAGGTGGTGGAGTGATGGGGGTGAGGGTAGGGGTAGGAGTTAGTGACGGCATGCCTGTAGGGTGGGTGGGGATACTGTAGTAACCATTTGTTTTACTAGAATCCAGTCTTCCTGCTACTCCTGTGAGGCCCTCAGGATGCATGATCGCCAAGACTTGCTCCTTCCATGTTGTTAGTTGTGGGGGAGGAGGTGGGGGTCCACCGCCAGTCCTCTGTACTGCTATCTGGTGTCTTGATGAGACAGAACGCACCTTCCCCCGTAGGTCGTTCCACCTCTTCCTGATGTCATCCCTGGTTCTTGGATGCTTTCCCACGGCGTTGACCCTGTCGATGGTTCTCTGCCATAACTCCATCTTCCTTGCATTGGAGGACAGCTGCACCTGTGGTCCGAATAGCTGTGGCTCTAACCGGATGATTTCCTCCACCATGACCCTTAGCTCCTCCTCAGAAAACCTAGGGTGTCTTTGAGGTGCCATGATGTGGTGTGAGTGATATTTGTGAGGTGATGTGTGGGGTGATGTGTTGTGATGTATTATGTGATATTGGTGAATGGGGTAAGAGTGGTGGTGTTCTGTGCCTTTGGGTGAAGGTGTGCTCTTTGCTTTTCTCTCTCTGCTTGTTCTAATTTTTTTCATTGAAAGGGTTGTGGGTAATGTGGGTGGGTGTTTTGTAGTGGTATGAGTGTGAGGGTATGGTGTGTGTATGTGTGTCAGGTGTGTGTATTTTGAATTGTCCAATGTGGTGTAGTTTTGTAAGTCTGTGTGTATTTTGAGCGGAGCAGTGTGTACCGCCAATGGTTTACCGCGGCTAAAAGACCGCCACATTGATTCATGGGTCGTGATACTGTGGGCGTGTTCCTGTTGGCATGACAGTGTGGGTTTTGCTATCGCCAGTTTATCACTGACCTTTGGTGTGGTGGACTTGTGTGGGTGTCTGTATTCTGGCGGTATTCTCTGTGTGGGTCATAATACCCGTGGCAGTTTACCGCCACTGTCACAGTATGTTGGCGGCCGTCAGCACAGCGGTAGGGGGCATTTACCTCCAAGATTGTAATGAGGGCCCGTTTGTCAATAACAAGGTCATGTAATATACAGCACCACTCCTTTTGCTCAAGTGTCACCCAAAACACCGAGAGTGCTTTTGACCAGGAACCCTCCCTGGCCAATTTAAAGGGAAGGGCGGACCCCCAGTGATCCTCTTATGCTAAAATGGGGGGCGCCTGATGATGGGTGAATGAGTGGGGCGACACACACGCCTGCCGTGCTTTTATGGAGGCCCCTCCTAGAGCCAATGACCAATCCAAGGTGCCAATTGTCCACGGGCACACCCGGGGGCATGACCGGCCCTAACGGGGACATGGAACCCAAAAGAAAATAAGAGGCAAAGATTTGGAGCTTCACACTCTTTTTGCTGCGACCTGGGGAAGAGGGGACTTACCCCCGCCTCTCCGCGTCCTGCTCTCCGGGCGGCCCTGGGATCCAGAGGGACTTCCTATGAGGTCTCCCTCCCTTCTGTGGCCGCTAACTTCCACTCGCCTGCACCCAGTCTGGTGCGCAAGTGTTTTCTCCACCCCGAGCCACAGCGGTGATCGGGCCAGAGATGGGGCCTGCTGGTGCCCGGGAGGTGCTCCTTGGAGCGTGCTTCCCTCTGGGGGCACCATTAAGAGCGTGCTCGCTCCGTCCTGCACTTTACTATGCCCCGGGGGCATGGAACAAGGCGCGCGCCCGATGTGGTTGCCGATCCCGAGTGCCCGGGTTGCGGCGATGATTCTCATACCCAGCCACAGCAAAGTGCACAGAACACACTTCGGGTCCACTCTGGCATAAAGCGTTCTGAGCGCACACTTTCAGGCGTGTTCACATAGATACAGCGCACTCCTCCAGCGCTGCAATGATTAAAGATGAGACGTTCTCAAAGCGCTAGGGACACCGCTCCAGCAAACAAAAGGAATCGCTCTTCATGCTGGACAGCCCACAGGTTGCAGAGGACAGGGGCCATATCACCCAACCTCTGAGGACAGAAGGAGAGCACAGGGTGGCAGGGCTCAGCAACAGGCCAGCACACGGAGTGTGCAGTCAGTGGCAGTACCTTCTAGTGACCCACAGGTCACCACAGCAGCAGCAGTCCAAGGTGGTTCCTGGTGAGTCCCTCCAGCAGCATTCTGTGTCCAGTTCCATAAAATGTCTCTTGTGCATTTTACATGGGGAACATCCCCTGTACTTATACTCATTTTTGCAAAGCATTTTCAAAAGGGGGAGAAGAAGTTCCAACCAGTTCCAACTAGTTGCAGGGGTGTCTCCTCTCTCCTCCAGCACAGGCTCCAGACATCAGTTGGGGAGAAACAAGCCCTTTGTGTGAGGAAAGGGCACAGTTTTTACAAATGCAGGTGTGCCCCACCTCCCCTTCTCTCAGCCCAGGAAGCGCATTCAATATGGAGATGCACCTCTGTGACACCTCCACCCTCCCTGTGTACAGCCTGTCTCAAATGTATGCACAAAGCCCAGCTGTCAGTCTGCCCCAGATGTGGATTGGAGTCAAGCTGCAAAACACCAGAGTCATAAGCAGCGAGAAATGCTCACTTTCTAGAAGGGACATTTCTATAATGATAATAAAAAATTCACCTACACCAGTAAGCAGCATTTCTCACTACCATTATAACCATACCAAACATGCCTACGCTACCCCTCATAGATCAGACAATACCAGCTAGACATAAGGCAGGACATTTCCAATGCAATCCTATGAGCAAGGCAGCACTCAAAGCAGTGAGAAACTAAATAGGCTGTTTGTCACTACCAGAACAGGCCCCACAACCAGGCACATCTACTGCCTACTACATACATAGCATGAATGCATAAACAATTGGTCAAAAGGCTGGGATAAATTACTCAATTTTCTAACAAGAGAAGTGACGAATACTCTCTTGGGGAAATTATTTCTTTGTCATATTTATTCATATGTAATCACATAGGACGAAGAGAATCATCGTCAAGACAAACTGTCCCAATTAAACCGGAAAATAACACCAGGACTAACATTTACACAACAATACCAATTATACAACATTTGAGAAAAAATGAACAAATCACGGAAAAATGACAAAAATAACAAAAATGAAAAAACTGAAACAACTGAATATTGTCCCAACTAAATCTCCTCCTTTGGAGGTGGTGGTACGTGAAGTGCTTAAAGACGTAATCCACTCAAAAGTTGTGGTTGTGGTTAGTTCTATCAACAAATGCTGAAATCAGATCAATTACTTCCTGGGGTTTCTTGCACTGTAGGATGTACTTCTGGGGGGTCAATTGTGCTTTGTACCCAACCCTGCCGCAATCTACATGGTGTTGATGCGTTTCGGTCCCTTCAATTCTGGGCCTCATTAGGACTACAATGGGACAACTTTACCTAAATCATAAATCAAGACAAACCACAATAAATATACTAAAAACATTCAGAACAATTTAAATGAAAAACCAAATGGTGAGTCACCCGGTGCAAACTCTGTGGTAAAAAAGTCAGAATCTTCCCCAGTGTTAGTATGTCCAACCATACAAAAAGCATTGTGCTGGTAAAAAATTAATTACTAATGGCTGCACTGGTCATGTTGCACACGTGTTCAAAGCCCTGTCATAATATAAACCATACTGGAGCTAAAAATGCAGCCCTATACCTATAATTTACTGCAGTCAACACGATCTTCGTCCAGGAACTTCCTATACATAAGGGAAAACAAGCTGTAAATCACATATCAAACCACTTGAAGATCTCTGAGAATTGCCTGGAAGCACCATGCTCACAGTCCTGGTCGGGCTGTAGTACTGACTGTCAAAGTCGATTGTTTAGAAGCCTCAAGTTATCACGCGTGTGTGATTCGCGTGAAATCCTGCCCATTGTTTGAATGAGCAATTCTGTTAACCAGGCATCGGGGAGAGAATCATCTTCCAATCATCCGCCGGTTGTAAACTCGTCCGAGCTCAAAGCCTCAGTGTTTTTAGAATCAGCGCGCCGACTCAATGTATCGTAAAGTAGGGGAGGGGGCGGGGCTATCCTGACAAACGTGTCGGCCATCTTAAAGTGGCTATGGAGCAAGAAAAAAGTCTCGGTATTAAATAAATGCAACAGTCATATTGAATGTCGGTGACAACGAGGGCTACTAGAACGTAAACCTACAGATGGTGAACAGCTCAAGCCTCGAATACATCTTGCGGCCATCATTGTCTCTGAATGTAAATATTTTGGAAATGAAAAACCGCATGCATGAATACGAAAAAAGGGGGACCGAATCCTGAACAGATGGACACACTAACCTGCTCCAGATATATCAATGGTCTGAAAAAACATCGACCCTCTTGTCACACAAAATGTGAATGCAACAATAAAAAGGAACTAATGTCATGTACGCCCTGACTTCTGACTCAGCAAATGGAACTGGCTGCAGGTATATGAGTTTAAAGTAAATTTAGCACGACCCTCTTTGGCTGACTGTCAAACAGAGGGCCAGCTATGTATGAATATAGAGATTATTTACACAGCTATTAATGTCTACAACAGCACCCAGGCATCTGAACGCACATGGAAATACATGCAAATACCCAAAAACAATTTACAAAGGAATGCAAACGGACAGAAACAAGCTGTTAAATGAGTGTCCAAATTTCATCAATGTAATTTAATCCTTGCCGGGCTGTTTGATATTTTTCGATCAGCCGTACTTCCAGCCTCAGCAGTTTTTCGGTTATGGGTTGTCCAACTGTCTTGGTTTGTACTACAGCCAACACAGTCCAACGAATGTCCTCTGCTGTATGTTTCATTTCTGTGTAATGTTCTACCAATGGTGCTCCTCTAGTAAAACATTTTATCCTCGGTCTGTGTTGTAAGATGCTTGTCTTGACCAGCTGCGAAGTTTGACCAATATACACTTTTACACAAGGGCACATAATACAATAAATAACATTCTTAGTGTTGCAATTTGAAAAGTCCCTTTGGGGATGCACTTTTCCATTTATTACCACTTCTTTTGAATCACATGTAAACTGGCATGCCAGACATTTACAGCATCTATAATGTCCTTGTAGAGACGGTAATGGAAGCATCGTCCTAAGCCCTCTTTTTTGTGTCTGTGTGTTATCTGCTCTTACCCATTGATCTCATAAACTGCAGGCTTTTTTAAACGCAGAGATTTCGTTATCCCTATGTGTTTAACTATCTTCCAATTCCTCTCTATGATGGATCGGATCTTGTTGGCCTTCGGGCTAAATGTAATTACACAGGTGAGAGGAGTTTCTTTGGGTTTTTCTTTAGGGACTAGTAATGTCTCTCTAGGGGTATACCAGACTCTTTTGGCAGCTGCTTTCACTAATTTTTGGGGTAACCCTATTAAGCAATTTTTATGTTAGCTCCATAGCATTATTAAAGTAATCCTCTTTGTCGCTACAGTTGCGCCTGATGCGAAGGAACTGACCATATGGCAAATGTTCTCTTAGTGTCCTGGGGTGTCCACTTGAGAAGTGTAGAAGTGTATTGCGGTCTGTGGGTTTCTTATACAAACTCACTTCTAACTGCCCATTTCTAGCTAGAATCCACAGATCTGAAAAATTTATTCTTTTGCTGTCTTTACTTATGGTGAATTTGAAATCTGCTGAACGTTGGTTCAACCAACCATGAAATGAACTAAGCACTTCTTCATTACCTTCCCAAATCAATAGCACATCATCAATATAGCTATACCATTTGATGATGTTTTTATCAAAAGGGTTAGAGTGTGAGTAAATCCATTTCTGTTCAAAGCAGTCCATCACTAAGTTCGCTGTTTCAGGTGCGAAACTGCATCCCATAGCTACACCTTTAATTTGTCTATACCATTTCTCTTTGTATTTGAAAAAAGTTTTTTTAAGGCATAGTGTGGCTAGAGAAACTAAAAATTCTGTGGGGGGTGTTCTTAGACTCATTTCTGTTATCAAGCACCTGCCTAATTACTTCAATAGCTTCATCCTGAGGGATGTTCGTATAAAGAGATTCAATGTCAAATGTGACCAACAATTGTGTGTTCTCATTGAAGGAACAAGCTTCTATCTTGTTGATAATGTCCATCGAATCAACGATATATGATTGGGTCTGGGTAACATATGGTTTCAAAAACACGTCCACATACTGTGCTAGGGGACCAAGAATGGACCCACAAGCGGAGACAATGGGTCTCCCTTGTGGTTTGTCTAGATGTTTGTGAATTTTGGTTAAAATATAAAAACATGGAATTCTCCCGTCATTTTAGTTGAGGATCTTGAATTCTTTCTTGCATATCCATTTATTGTCTCATGCTTCGCATGTGATCTGTTTAATTTGCAAGCTAACTTGTTTTAGGGCATCTGCTTGTATCTCACGGTAATGTAGTGTGTTGTTAAGCTGTCTCATGACTTCTTGATCATATTGGTTGAGGTCCCAAATTACTATTCCACCACCTTTATCTGCTGTTTTTATAAAGATGTCATTTCTGTTGCCCAAATTCATAATAGCCATTTTCTCGATTTTAGTACAATTCTCTTTGAAAATAATTGTCTTAGAGTTGAGTAAATCTAGTTCTTTGAGTACAACGTCCTCAAAGACCTTGATTTCAAGGGGCATATCATTCCTGTCTGGAAGGAAAGTGGATTTTGGTCTTAGTCTGCTATTGTTTGGCTCTTCTTGTCTGGGTAGCTCGTTAAAGTAAGCTCTAAGTCTTACTTTGCGAAGAAACCTCAGGACTTCAATTTTACTATCTAAAGGGTCTTGGTTTCTCAAGGGAACAAATGAAAGGCCTTTACTCAAAATGTGTCTCTCCGCCGGGTTCACAGTGTATGTCGATAGATTGTAAATAGGGATAAGGTCTTTTGTTCTTTCTACCTCCTGTATGCTCTCCTCTGAGTACGGAAGAAGCCTTGATCTTGAAACTGTCCTCTCGGTGACCCACCCCGCCTCGCTCCTCTCCGGCTGCCTCTGCCTAAAAAAGGTTGAGTCCGAGGGGATGTACCCTGTACTTCCGGGTCTGAAGCTGAGGATGTATCGGAATAGGTGATAAATTTCCTGCGGGATCTTGTTTGATATTGCAGATTAACTGTGTTAGGGTTGTTGTTCTTATAAAAGTCTTCTCTTAAATACGGGTATGTTGTTAAAATATTGAAATGTTTTATGTCTCTTGCCAATTTGGATGTTTTTTGGTTAATAGTATTGATTTTAAAGTCAGCTATTGTTTTGTTAACATTGTCCAAAAGCTGTTTCCTTTAGTTCGGTTTCTCTAATCCTGGGGGCTGTTTCTACGGACAATGCTAGTCAATCTCTCGAACACTTGGTGCCTACTCCACTAAATTGAGTGAGGTATGTCGGGTCACCGATAAAGATGACTGGTATATTTTTTACCTGTAGACCTTGTGGAATAGTATTATTTTTTAAATGTTCCAGTAGGACCTGTGCATGTAGTTGAGTATGTATATTTTTCTTTTTGAGTTGTTTTAGCCTTTCTATTTTATCTAGTCTTGGTGTCTCACTAGGAGGAAGCTCCCCGCTGAGCACAGACGGAAGATCCAAAAGTTTCTAAATCTGATCTTCCGTGTAACACACTGTGTGGGGTTCTGACATCCTGCTAGCGTGCCACCACGCTCAACACCTTAAACATTTAAAGTAAATAGATATCTAAAAAACCGTTGTGGAAAGAATGCAAGTTAATATGCATACAAAATTACATGCCACAATGTTTATGAATTCCCTTCGCCCTGACAAAACTGATTTAATTACATCTTTCAAATAGTATATTGGAAAGGAGACATACAGAATGTCTCGAAGTAGATAACACCTCACACCTCAAAAGGTGTACTCAAGCAAATAATGAAAAGAGGTTTACCCAAAAACCCTACCTGACCTGGGTAAGGAAACATGAATGCATAAACAATTGGTCAAAAGGCTGGGATAAATTACTCAATTTTCTCACAAGAGAAGTGACGAATACTCTCTTGGGGAAATTATTTCTTTGTCATATTTATTCATATGTAATCACATAGGACGAAGAGAATCATCGCTGAGACAAACTGTCCCAATCAAACCGGAAAATAACACCAGCACTAACATTTACACAACAATACCAATTATACAACATATGAGAAAATTTGAACAAATCACGGAAAAATTACAAAATTAACAAAAATGAAAAAACTGAAACAACTGAAAATTGTCCCAACTAAGGGGGTCATTCTGACCCCGGCGGTCCATGGCGGGAGCACCGCCAACAGGCTGGCGGTGCCCCGCAGGGCATTCTGACCGCGGCGGTTTGGCCGCGGTCAGAAGAGGAAAACCGGCGGTCTCCCGCCGGTTTTCCGCTGCCCAAAAGAATCCTCCATGGCGGCGCAGCTCGCTGCGCCGCCATGGGGATTCTGACACCCCATACCACCATCCGCAGGAACAGGATGGCGGTATGGGGTGTTGTGGGGCCCCTGGGGGCCCCTGCAGTGCCCATGCCAATGGCATGGGCACTGCAGGGGCCCCCGTAAGAGGGCCCCACTTTGAATTTCACTGTCTGCATTGCAGACAGTGAAATTCGCGACGGGTGCACCTGCACCCGTCGCACCTTTCCACTCCGCCGGCTCCATTCGGAGCCAAGGTAAGAATCACCCCCTAAATCTCCTCCTTTGGAGGTGGTGGTACGTGAAGTGCTTAAAGACGTAATCCACTCAAAAGCGATGGTTGTGGTTAGTTCTATCAACAAATGCTGAACCCAGATCAATTACTTCCTGAGGTTTCTTGCACTGTATGATGTATTTCTGGGGGGTCAATTGTGCTTTCTACCCATCTCTGCTGCAATCCACATGGTGTGGACGCGTTGTAGTAGGCACATGTCCTGTCTATTACATACATAGCATCCTGCCCCTAGGGCTAACTACGGCCTACCTTAAGGGTGACTTACATGTAGTTATAGGGGCGTTCTGGGCCTGGCAAGTAAATTTAGATGCCAGGTGGCAGTAAATTGCATACGCAAGCCCTGCGCTAGCAGGCCTGAGACAGGTATGGAAGGCTATTTCTGTGGGTGGCACAAGCAGTGCTGCAGGCCCACTAGTAGCTTTTAATTTACAGGCCCTGAGTATAGAGACACCACTGTAGAAGGGACTTACAGGTAAATTAAAGGTGCCAATTAGGTGTAAGCCAATCATATCAACTTTAGAAGGGAGAGCACCTACAATTTAGCCCTGATCAGCAGTGATAAAGTGCTCGGAGTCCTGGAGCCAACAGCAAGAGGTAAGAAAAAAATAGGATAAATGAGGTAAAAAGTTTGGGGATGACCCTGCAAAAAGGGGCAGATCCAAAAGGTTAATTAGAAAGATATGTTTCACAAACTGCAGGATTTGTGAAATATTTAAGTCTATTCAAAAAAGGCATAGGGTGATTTTGCCCACAATTTAAATGTTGAAGAAGTTTTGTTAGTGGTGCTATGGGTAAAGTTGTTCATTTTATGAACTTTCCTAATAGGAATGAGGTGGAATACCTTGTTTCTAAAATTGATTGACAATGGAAAGCAAATTTGACAATTCACTCTGCATTTTTTGCTTGTGAAACATTTATATGTTCGATGGGAACAGTTTCCAGTTTCTCAAGCATATGCTCTTACTATTCATAAATCACAAGGTTTAAGTTTAGATGCAGCTTTTATAAATAATGGTAGTACAGTGTTTAAAGAAGGTACGTCATATGTAGCTCTGTCTTGAGTTAGGACATTTTCTGGTTTGTATTTAATTGCATTTGACGAGGACAAATTAAATGTAGGCTAAAGTTTGTTAAAGAATACAACCAATTAAGAAGTCTGAATGCTCCTCATTTCGGACAGTATTCAGTTGATGAAAAACATCCCATCTGTCAAAAGAGGAAAGTTTCAAAGCAGTGTAGTGATGCTGTAGCAAGGAAGGTAATGCAAGAGAAGAAGGAAGTTGTTAAGAAACAAACAAATGAAAATGAGGGAGATATTGTTGGTTGCCAATTGTCAAACCCCTCTGGTGTGAACTGCTATGCTAATGTTGTAGTAAACGTGTTGTTTGTCACTTATAAGTCACCCATATACCAGGCCTTCCAACCCTGAAGGCTGGGTGCAGAGTAACTGTGTGTGAGGGTACCCCTGCACTAGCAGAGGTGTCCCACATCATCCAGGACCATTTTCCCAGACTTTGTCAGTGCATAGACCACATTTTACGCATGCACTATACATAGTTCACTACCTATGTGCAGCTTCACAAAGATAATTCAGAACATGGCCATGTTTGGTATCATACATGTTGGAATCATACCACAAGGATTTTGCAAGCATTGGTTGTATGATTCCTTGTACTATGGAGGCTCCTTAGAGGGCCCCCAGTAGTGCAATTACAGCCTTCAAAGGTTTTCCAGGCCGTCCCAACTGCTGCCACCTCACAGACACGTGTCTGCCCTCCAGTTGCTTGAGCAGCTCAACTCCAGGAAAGCAGAACAAAGGATTCCCTTTGGGAGAGGGATGTTACACTCCCTCCCCTTGGAAATAGGTATTACAGACATGGGAGGGATAGCCTCCCAGAGCCTCTGGAAATACTTTGAAAGGCACAGATGGTGTCCTCCTTGCCTAATCCAGTCTCCACCGGTTCAGGGACCCCCAGTCCCTGCTCTGGCGGAAAACTGGACAAAGGAAAGGGGAATGACAACTCCCTTGGCCATCACCACCCCATGGGTGGTGCTCAGAGCTCCTCCAGAGTGTCCCTGGGTTTCACCACCTCAGATTCCAAGGTGCGAGGGAACTCTGGGAGCATATGAGGGGCCACTGCCAGCAGGTGACGTCAGAGTCTTTCTCTGATAGGTGCTTACCTGTGTAGCTTACTAATCCCCCTTTCAGGGCTATTTAGGGTCTCTCCTCTGGGTATTTGCTCTGATTCGGATTGCAAGACTCCAGCAGGAATCCTCTGCATCCTTTACTTCACCTTCTTACTGAAGAAACTGCATCTGGATCCTCCAGGAACTCTACAACAGCAACAAAGAAGCAAAGACAACTTCTGCAACGTTGTATCTTCAGCTCCTGCCAGCAACTGCAACTGTTTCCTGGTTGTGAAACCTCAGAGGACAACCAGTCGTCAGCCTGCACCAGAAGAATGAAGGAATCTCCCTCGAAGTGAAGGAGTCACTTCCCTGCTTCAACAGGCACCCCTCTGCAGCGACGACCGGTGGCTTGGGTCCCCTCTCCTGAAGAAGTGTGTGGATCCAGCAATACAAGTGGTAGACTGAAGTGGCCACAACGGTCCAGATGTCTAACTGTCCAACTTTGGTGGAGGTAAGAGCTTGCCTCCCCACACAAGACAGTACCATCGTGCACTGCGTGTTTTGCAGTTGCCAAGGCTTGTTGGCATCCTTCCACAAAGTTCTTCATGCACCGTGAAGCCCTGGCCCCTAGCACTCCTTCCTGCAATGCACGGCCTCCTGCGTGGTTCTTCAACAGCGTGGGATCCCTTTGTGAAGTGCTGCGTGGGCCTCCTTTTGCACCTTCTTTGTCCCTGTGCACCAACCAGGAACCCACATCCGTCTTCTTAGGTGCAGTACTGACTGTTCTTCTTCACCAGTGGTTCTTCTTTTGCACCTTCATCCGGGTTAGCAAGGGCTCCTGTTCTCACTGGACTCTTCAGTGTTTCTTGGATTTGGTCCCCTTCTTCCACAGGTTATCAGGTCCAAGAATCCATTGTTGGTGTCTTGCAGTCTCTTCTGGCTCTTGTATTATCTTCTTTCTCGTGTTCTTGTGTGTTCTATGAAAGTTACTGTGAATTACTCCTGCTTTTCTGGGCTCTGGGGTGGGTTCTATTACTTATATTTGATTTTTCTAATACTCCTAGCAGCCCTCTACACACTACACTTGCATAGGTGGGAACCGACTTTCGCATTACACTATTTTAATATTCTATTATATTCTATTTAGTATGATATTTTTGGCCATGGTGCTCCTGTTAGTTGTCATCCTCAACAAACGTGCCCACTTTGTACTGATCCTCCTTGTTCAGGTCATCCTGTTCCTAGCCACCTGGCTTGATCATCATGGCGCCTGTCATCCTGGCTTTCCTTGGCATGGTCCTCATTTTCTTCCTCATCATGCTCCTGCTTTCCTGGCATGGCAGGTCCTGATACCCTTGGACCTTTGTGACATGAGCTTCCTTTTCCTCTTGGCTTTGGTCTCACTGGATCTTCCGTGCCCTGGTCCTCTTAGCTCTTTTCCTGCTGGCTTTGGTTGCCTGGCCATCTCCTCTTGATTCATCAGGCCCTTTTCTCCTAGGCTTCCTCACTCTGTCTGGTTTGCCTAGCAGTGATCTTCCTATTCGTGCTCCTCACAGTCCATGGTCTATTCCTGGTTTTGTGCCCACTAAAATTGATCTATTTGTTTCTGGTCCTCCTTGTTTGGGTCTCTGTGTGCCAAATCCTCTTAGTTCTGGTCCTTCTGGCCATCCTGGACCTTTCAAGCCTTCTTCTAGCTCTTCTTCCTACTTTCCTGATTTTCTCTCGTCCATTTGACCTGATTATCCTGATCGATTCCTTCTCACCCTGCATATCTGATTCCTAGTGCATCAGTTCCAGGTATTGCTGGTCCCCTCAGTCTACCTGTCCTCTTATGTCCATTGGGTCTTGTCCTCTTAGCTTTTGTCTTCCTGGTTTTGATCATCCTTGTCTTCCTGGCCCTGGGCCCTGTCTTCATGGACCTCACTGCACCCAAAGGTCTGGACCCTCTTAGTCCTGGTTTTCTTTGGATCCTTCAGAGCTTTGTCATTTTGGCCCTGCCCTTCTGGACACCCATGTCCGGTCCCCTTACTCTTCCTGGCTGTTCCAGTGTTCCTGATCTTCGGCACCCTTTTCCTGCTTCCCCCAGGTCCTAGTCTTTTTGCTCCATGTGGTACTCTGGACCCTGGTCATGGTCCCCCTGCGAATCCAAGGCTTGTTTGACATTCTATTGCTGCTGATCCTTCTCATCCTCCTTTTTCTGGCCCTCCTGGTCTTCTTGGTACTGCCCCCTCATCTCATTGTCTCTGCTTATTCTGACCCCCCAGTCCTATTGGTCTCCATCGGGTCCTGGTGCTTCTGGCTCTTGTCTTCCTGTACCTTATCCTTGTGCTTCTATACAAACTCATCATAGTACCTTCTGGTCTGTCTGGTCATCGGTCCCATGTACTTCTGCACCTAGCCCTCTGTATCCTGGGTCTTCTGTTTCACAGGTTTCTAGCCTGCACCTTTTCACCCCCTCACCTTTATACTTGACCCATCATTCCTCCTGGTCCTGATCACCTGGTTTATCTGTTAGCCTTGTTTGCCTCCTAATCCTTCTGTTCCTGTATCTTCTGGTTCATGTTCTGGTCCTCCTTGTCTGGTCTTTCTACTTGGGTCTCCTATTCCTGGCCATGGTTGTACTCATTCTTCTGGTCCTGGTGCGTGCTCTCGGGCCCTCGTATCCCTCCTTGTCGTTAAAGTTGTTGGACTTTTTGTTCCTTCTATCCATGGTGCTTCTGTTCCTTCAGGCCTTTGTCCATTGGGTCAAGACCTGCATGCTCCACATCTTTTTCATCCTGCTTACCCTGGTGTCCAGGTACACCTAGTCCTGTTCTCCTTGTTCTCTTCATTATTGTATATTTGTTACTAGTCCCCTCTGACAGTGGTAACCCTAGTCCCTTTAAATTAGGTCTTACCTTAGGTTCGCTCTTTTTCTTGTCCTCAAGGCTCTAGTCGTCCAAGCCTTCCTGGTGGTCCAACTTCTCGCCCTTATTCTCCTAATTGTCATCATCCTGTTTCTGCTGCTCTTACTCCTTCCTTCCCTAGACCCCATGCACAATGCCTTTATTCAAGTACATTCTCCAAACCTGTAATCCAGATTTGTATATGTTTTTAGTGTAAAGATAACTCTTGCTGAGACCGCACTGTCAAGGACTCAGAGGGCTCAGTGAGGGTTTAGTAGAGACAAGACTGTGTCCACTTAAAACACTGCTTAACATGTTTAAAATCAAACTACCACTGTGCAGGTGACTAAAATTTCAGTGTGGCTGAAGGGGCCACTGATGACGCAGGAGCAATAAGCATCTATGCCTGAAACCTGCTCTGTTGAGTGAATACTGAGAGTAAGTGTGTTTATTCACAGGCAGCAAAGTGAAATCCTCATTACTTATCCAGATGCATTACTTTCCTGTCTCCTGCTTTCACTTTTCCACAGAAACGCCATTATTTGTCTCACTAAATTTACCTTTTACAAGTGTCCCAAATCACTGTGCCCCCAAGCACCAATTGACTACTGTACGTGTCCATCCCTCTGGGGCTAAGATATCTCGCTCTGTCTGCATTTCCTGTTTGCTGCTGCTTGTCAGCTGCTGCTGTGTTCACAGGTTTGACATACTTATCAAAAGAAGGATCATGAATATTAAAAAACAAAGTATTCTCATGAGTGAATAAAACATGTATGTAACATGCTTTGAAATAATACTCATCACTCTTTGCAGACAGTCAACACTCTTAGCCTGCAGTGCAGAATATCTATGTGCCATATCCTGAAGCTCCTGAAATAGACATTTGATTCCTGAATTGCTTATCTGAATATTAAAATAACATAAATTATTTGTTTTCAAAATTGATCTTACTGTTTTTTCCATCTGCAATTATTTCATGCACTTACCTTTGTACAACTATTGTATATTTGTACATGCATTTACATTCAAATGCCTCACATATGTTGCATCTTCATCACAAAATGACCACCACCCTGCCATTGCTTGTTGTACCTTTTTTATTAATGGTCAGCTAAAGTAAGACCTTCTTCGTACTATTTATCCAGCAGCCAGTCAACTTGTACATCATCTCTACTATTTAGCATGTGGCTGGCTGAACAGCAAGTATTATGTATTATTTTGCCAGCTGCCAGGTAAATAACAGAGGTTATGTACATTTTGGCTGGCAGCCAGGTAAATAGCGACTTCCTTAAAAAATTGCTGGCCCGCCAGCATCCAGTATGGGTGCTGGCTGGGAAGCTGCCAGAGGGTGCGAGGTCCTCAGGGCTAACCCAGAAGCCCCCTAACATTTGCCATGGGTGGGCACCGGAGCACCCGCATAAAAAAAATGAAATACAAATAAAAATAAAAAAAAAGTGTCATGCACTGCTAATTACCTCTCATATTAACTCACTCATGACATTTTCTATGACATTATTGATAACATCACTGCAACATTTGAAATTACATCACTGATCATAACTGTGTATATGGCAGGGGCACAAGTTATAGTTACTTTGAGGCATGTGTTATAGTTCCTTTAGATAACTATAACTCAGTGAACATATACATGTGTGTGTGTATATATATATATATATATATATATATATATATATATATATATATATACATACATATATATATAAAATATATCTATCCATCTATATATAGATGTATCTATATATATATATATATATATATATATATATATATATATGATTGTCCAGTGGAAGGTGTTTTGCCGAAACACATTGACGTTCTGTTGTTATGGGTGAAGCACTTGGGTGAATAAATTAGGAAAACCTTTCCCGTGCTGTTTCTCTTGAAAAAGTGGTGATGTAAGCTTTTGCTGTGGTGCAGCTGCCTCTGGTGGGAAGAGGTTTCCCTATATAGAAATTGTGATATTGAAAGCATTATTTTCAAAGTAACTAAATATTTGTTTTTTTCTGAATTACAAAGCATTATTCTGCGAATATTGTAGCTTATTTTTTTAATATTTCATATATTATAGAAGGTATTATGCACAATGTTCATTTTGGGGAAATACAAATTTTACTTGGCCATGGGCAACATTGAATAAAATGGAATCTTAATGCAGAGGGGAAATACAAACTTGGATGGGGTAGGTAAATGAGAAAAACACATCAGAAAACGTCAAGGAAAGAAGTCTATATTTAAAGGGGACCAATTAAAAAAAAGTCCAGAGAAATTCAAAATAAATCAGTCCGCTGTCCTAAACTATAATAAAGTAAGTTTTCCAAGTCAGAATGGGTTGTAGTCATGTTTCTGGGCTGAGGGGCAAAAGCTCCTGCCTGTCCTCATTTTCGCTGATTACCCCAACAATAGTAAAGTCCTCCTCCTAAGCAGATGTTAAATGTTTTTCTGTGGCAGGACTATACACCCCACCACAAGGAAGAAACATTAGGGCAGCAGAAGCAGCGATGCTAGACGAAGTGGGAGCACGAGGTGGGCAGGTTGTGAAGGCAGAAGCTGACAAACCCAAAGATGGGGCAAAAAGAGGTAGGCAGGTAGTTGAGGAAACACATTGGTGGGCCCAATATTGAGGTCATAAGGCCACATATAGTTTGGAGCTATTTAGTGACCATCTCTCAGAATATCTGAACCACTCAATCGAAGTCCCGGCACAACATAGGAAATTGCTCAATGATCGTCTCATAGTGGCCTTAGTGCATCCTTGAGTGCAGCTAAGGACACATATAATAATAATAATAATAATAATAATAATAATAATAATAATAATAATAATCATAATCTTAATCATATTCAGACGATGTGTCCCAGCGCTGAAAGTCTAACTCACGGAGGTCAAAAACATAGAAAAACTAAGAAGTATCGGAATCAGCCTGATCTAAATAACCAAGGGCCTCATTTACAAGGCCCGTGGCGCAGGAAGGTGCAGCAAGTGCCTTGCTGCACAACCCTGTGCCACTGGGAATGGTACGAACTGGGCTCTATCTACAAGATATGAATGCAGCACACACAGAAAGAGGAAAAAACGGGGGGAAATAAATATATTTCTTCCTGTTGTGTCATTCTTATGCCACCCCTAAGGTGGCATAGGAATCTGACACATTCCCAGAGTTGTAAATCTAGGAATGCTCCAGATTCCTTTGGGTTCCATTTATCTAGTATTGGATCTTTCATAAATTCACATGCTTGAATCATCCCCGTCGTCGAAGTGGGAGTCCCACGGTACATAATATAGCAATAATTAACAAATACATTTTTTTGCCATAGGCTATAATGGAAATGCCAGTCACTCATATAGCCTAGCCAGGTCCTTTTGTGAAAAGGACCCAAACTTGCCTGCTGGCCAGTCAGGAGCCACAACACTCTCCAGAGAAGCTCCTTCCCTCAGATTTTCTACCGCACGTCGTGTGAAGGGATTCTCCCTGAGCTCTGCTCAGTTTTCTACTTCTTCAGAAGCTTTTTTCTCTCAGAGAACTCAAAAAGTGTCAGATTCTTCTAGAAAAGGCCTTTTCCACCCTTGCAAGACCTGTGGAAAGAAAAGGCTCCATGTGGATGATCCACATAAAGACTGCTTGTATTGCCTCTACCCACAACACCAGGTGAAGGACTGCAAGACATGTCGTACTTTCTCCACAAAAACCCTCAGAGACAGTGAGGGTAGAGTCCTGACATGGTTACAGGCAAAATCCTGTACTTCAGGTGAGGAGAGTGGGTCAGAAAGGACTTACAAAAGGTCCAAATCCGAGGACCTGGGCCAGGCAGAAAAATCTAGAAAGAGGCAGAAATTACATCATGGAAAGGGCTTACAGACTTAAATTTCCTCTGAGCCATCCTTTCCTCTTCAAAAGAAGGAGCCCTACCGTCTTTCTCCTTCCTTGGAGCATTCTATCTCTAGAAAGGTAACCATTAAAATTAAGTCGACGACAACACCACCGTCGACGACCGTGACGACGGTGTTTACAGCTACCATCTCCACCACCTTGTCGACGAGACCATCGTCGGCGACGACTACATTGACGTCAACGGTAAGGGCTCCTATTCCCTCTATCAAACCTCCGTCGACGAGGATTCCAGAACGGAGTGCGTCGTTAACAACATCGACTCCTTCGTCGACGACAACATCATCGTTGGTAACACCGTCAATGAAAGCCCCGTCGACTATAACATCACCAATGACAGCGTCGTCGGCTGTCTCACCGTCGACGAGGACACTGTCGAAGAAGCCGTCGTCGACACCATCGTCGACGAGACCGTCGTCGATGGAAAAATCATCCCTGATTACAGTACCGTCGACAGTATCATCATCATTGACACCATCTACTATGCCACTGGTGCCTGTCAGACAGAGAGAGGCTATTCCTACCTCTTCCAGGTCTCCGGATCTTCGGGCCATGGTCATGATCACATCTATGCCCAGATCAGAGATTCATTCCACAGACACGTCTCCAAGCAAGGGGTCAACTTTAGTACCCAGTCATCTACTGGACTGGGATGAATCCGATGAGGGTCCATTCGGAGATTTGCACAGCCCATCACAGCTACACGTTAAATACCAGGAAAAGGATGACGATGATGAGTATGACCAATACCAACCATATTACTCACATCAAGAACGCTATTATCAACCAAGAGAGCCTCAGCCAAGAGACTCTATACAGATGCCTTCCTCCTTAATCCAGGACTTACAATCAATGTTACAGGATTATAGGAGGAGGTTCCCAGTTACCGCAGAAGATCAGCCACCACCGCCAGCTTCTCCTGCTACACCAAGAAACGTCCCTCCACCTCCAGCTACTCCCAGGATGACACCTCACTCCGTTTTAGGTGCACCCCCTGGAGATGAAGGTTCCACTTCAGGGGAAGAAGAGGAAGAAGGAGAGATTTCTACCCCGCAACATCCCACTGAGAAATGGGATGACTACTTAGCCCCCACTCCTTCTCCACCACCTCCTCCCCCTTCAGATTCTCCACCCGAGGACATAGGTGGTTTCCACAATCTAATGGACAGGGCTGCTGCACGCTTCCACCTTCTAACATCTGTCTCTCAGTCGGAATGTTTCCTTCATGATTTTAAGGAGCAGTCAAGGAAGTCTGTATGGTCCATTCCCATTATTGACTTTATATGGAGCGAGGGTACAAAGATCATGCGCAACCCAGCAACAGTCCCACCAGTGCCGCAAAAATTGGACAAGAAATACAAAGCAACCCAAGACTTTCAGGTATGTCTCACTGGCCACCCAAAGCCTGACTCTGTTATTTCGCAAGCGGCTCAAAGGCGTTCTAAGAACCCGTCGACGCCTATCTCTATTACTCCAGACAGAGAAGGAAGGAGATTAGATAGTGTGGGCAAAAGATTCTCCTCAATGTCAGCAATCACTGTTAGAGCAGCAAATTCATTGGCAATCCTGGGTCGTTATGACCGGCAAATGTGGTCGGATATGCAACCTTTCATTGATCTCATCCCTGAAAGCAAGCAAGCAGAGGCACGGAAGATCCTCCAAGAAGGTGAGCGTACGTCGGAGGAGATAATCGACTGTGCTCTAGATATAGCCTCCTCCGGCTTTCGTCAGCTGGCTGGTGCCGCGGTGTTACGCCGCCAAGGTTGGCTCAAGGCCACATCTTTCAGGCCAGATGTGCAGTCTAGAATCCTCGACATGCCCTACGATAGGGAATCTCTCTTTGGAAAGCACGTAGATGACGCGCTCCAGGCCATCAAGACTGACACAGACACTGCCAAGTCCCTAGGTACCCTACAGTACCGGAAACAGCCCTTTCGGGGTGCAAGAGGAAGAGGATTTACCTCATTTCAAAGTTCCTTTCACAGGCAGTACCAGCAACCCCAATATAGGACGTCCTATCAACAACAGTTTAGGCAACCATCCACGGCCTCTTACGCCAGACAGGGAGGAAAGAGAAGACAGGGTTAAAAAAACAGAGATCAACCCAGAAAGCAATGATCTTCTCCAGGCACCGGCTATGCTTCCCCAATGTTTACACCATCAACAAATAGGAGCAAACATCTCCAATTGCATCCAGGAGTGGAAGAACATAACATCAGACAAATGGGTGCTGGATATAGTGACAAGAGGTCATACCCTGGAATTCATACAAAAACCACTGCATCATCTACCAAGAACATGCAGACCGCTCCATCTTCATCTGCTTCAGCAGGAAGTATTCCTTATGCTTGCCAAGAGAGCTATAGAAAGAGTTCCAGTTCAGCAAAGAGGTCTTGGATTCTACTCCTGTTTCTTCTTGAGAAGGATAAAGTCATGGGAATGGCGACCGATACTAGATCTCAGGAAACTCAACCAGTTCCTTCGGAAACAATCTTTTCGGATGATCACGCTGTTGGATATCCTGCACCTTCTCAATCCTGGAGATTTTATGACAACAATGGATCTCTAGGATGCTTATTTCCACATACCAATAAATCAGAAACATCGCAAATATCTCCGCTTTACTGTAGCCGGTGCCCATTATCAGTTCAAAGTTCTCCCATTCGGGCTGAGGTCTGCTCCACGAATCTTCACAAAATGCCTTGCCCCAGTCGCAGGTTTCCTCCACAGCAGGGGTTTCCAGGTGTTTCCATACCTGGAAGACTGGCTCATAAAAGCTCTGTCTCCGCTACTAGCCTCCAAGGCTACAAACGCTTGCTTGAAGTTATTCCGCAGTTTGGGGCTAACAGTGAATCTACAGAAGTCGGTCACACTTCCATCATGCAGAAGAGTCTTCCTGGGTGCAGAATTAGACACTATCAAGAACAAAGCATATCTCACTCCGGCACGGCAGCAGAAGCTAACCAACTTAGCTGTCAGAATTTCCACAAAAGAGTTTGTTTCAGTGCGACTGTTCAAGTCGCTTCTGGGCATGATTTCCTCAGCCATCGTCCTAGTTCGACTGGCAAGGCTGAGAATGAGACCGTTACAAGAAGAATTACAACTCCAATGGACCCAGTCACAAGGATCCTTCGACGACTTAATTACTGTCACGCCAAAAATTAGTCAGGCGTTGAAGTGGTGGTCCCAGACCAACCATCTCTCCCAAGGTCTTACGTTTCTAACACCAATGACAGACTTTATCATCACCTCAGACGCTTCCTTGGAAGGCTGGGGAGGCCATTTACAAGACATGCACATTCAGAGAAGATGTTCTAATCTTCAGAAAGGAATGCACATAAACCTGCTGGAACTGAAGGCGATCCATCTCACGCTCAAGGCTTTTCTTCCACGCATCGCAGTGTCCTCAGTGTTGGTCAGGACGGACAACACAACAAGTATGTTTTACATCAACAAGCAGGGAGGAACAAGATCCCTCTCTCTCTCAAGGGAAGCTCAGTCTCTTTGGGACTGACTCACACTGGACAATATTCGCCTCAGGGTTCAACAACGCCTTAGCGGACTCTCTCAGCAGGACGGACAACAACTGCCACGAGTGGGAACTCAACCAGAACATACTCGACGGCATCTTCCAACGATGGGTCAGCCGATCCTAGACTTGTTTGCCACCAACCTGAACGCCAAATGCCAGTTCTACGCCAGTCGATACCCTCTCCCGGGGTCGTGGGGAAATGCTCTTTTGATGAGATGGTCCGGGATCTTTGCCTATGCTTTTTCCCCCATCCCGTTGATCCCCAGGCTCCTCAGGAAAATGAAGTCTGAATGCTGCAAGATCATTCTCATAGCCCCCAGATGGCCCAGACAGTACTGGTACACAGAGCTCCTACTCCGGTCCATGGCCAATCCAGTCCGCCTTCCTTGCAACCACGACCTTCTCACGAAGAATCAGGGTCTAATTCTTTATCCCGATCCAACTTCTCTTAAATTGCATGCTTGGCTCCTGAGTTCAGAGAGTTTGAGGATATGAACATCGATCAGGAATGCAGACTGATTTTATCTAGGGCACGAGCAGAGAGCACAAATAAGACGTACAAACTTAAGTGGAAGAGATTTTGTGTTTGGTGCTCTCAGAACAATTTCCACCTGTTACAAATTAAGCCTGAACAAATTCTTTCGTACCTTCTCACACTCTCTAAGGCTGGTCTTTGCCATGCATCAGTCAAGATTCACCTAGCAGCTATAGCCTCCTATAGGCGATCCGCTGAGATGCCCTCAATCGGCTCATCCAGAATCATTAAGCAGTTCATGAAAGGCCTCTTCCGCACTTTCCTTCCGGTGAAGCTATCTCCACCAGAGTGGCATCTCAATATAGTCCTGTCTCAGCTCATGAAAGCTCCTTTCGAACCTATTTTCAGGGAAGACCTCAAGTACATCACATGGAAAGTGGCAACCCTGCTTGCTCTCACTTCCACCAGGGGAGTCAGTGATATACAGGCTTTTACTACTAAAGAACCTTTTCTGTTTTTTTCTGATGACTTCGTTATGCTCAGGACCAACCCCAGATATATTCCCAAGGTGCCATCTTCATTCCATCACAATGAGCCCGTGATACTACGAACCTTTTTTCCAAATCCAACTACAATCGCAGAAAAAACTCTACATTCTTTGGACATCAAACGATGTCTCAAATTTTACCTTCAAAGTACCAAACAAATCAGGAAATCAGATCAGCTCTTGGTATCTTATTCTCTTGGACGACAAGGAACAGGGGTCACCAACGCCACTATAGCCCAGTGGATTTCCTCTACAATTCAGTTCTGTCACACCAAAGCAGGAAAACCGTTGACTAGGCGCCCGAGAGCCCACTCCACGAGAGGAGTCTCCACATCGGCTGCTTTGTTTCAGGGTATTGCCCTGGATAAGATATGTCATGCTGCGACATGGAAGACTACGCACTCCTTTACGCAGCACTATTGTTTGGAGTCCTCGCAGAGAACTGACTCTCTAGTTGGACAAGCTGTTCTATGTCATCTCTTTCATTAAGGTGAGACCTTTCCTTGGTTGTGTAGAAACTGTTTGATATGCAAATAGTCCATAACTGCTATGCAATATACTTTGACATGCTTCTATATATGTATGTATGTAGTTATATATATATATATATATATATATATATATATATATATATATATATGGATGTTCAGTATATATGTGTATATGTATATAGAATTATCTATATTTGTTTGAAGTTCATAATACAAGATTTAACTATTTCATACAGGTTGTAAAGGATTTCCATGCTCGCACCCTCCATCCACTGCGAGTATAATGTTTATCAACAGTACTGCTGGGTATTCAGATTCAAGCATGTGAATTTATGAAAGATCCAATACTGGATAAGAAAACAAGTTACTTACCTGTAACTACAGTTATCCAGTATTGGTATATTTCATAAATTCACATGCGACCCACCCTCCTCCCCTTAGACGCTCGCATTTCCTCTCAGGTTATAATCTTTTCACTCTTGTGCTGGAAAATCTGAGGGAAGGAGCTTCTCTGGAGAGTGTTCTAGAGGGTGCTGGTGCCTGATTGGCCATCAGGCAAGTGTGGGTCCTTTTCACAAAAGGACCTGGATAGGCTATATGAGTGACTGGCATTTCCATTATAGCCTATGGCAAAAAAAAAAAATTGTTAATTATTGCTATTTTATGTATCGTGGGACTCCCACTTCGACGACAGGGATGATTCAAGCATGTGAATTTATGAAAGATACCAATACTGGATAACTGTAGTTACAGGTAAGTAACTTGTTTTCTTGTGTTGCGTAGGAACACCCCAAGCAACATCAGTGGAATGCCCCTTTCAGGCAGAGTTATGTGTGAAAGGGATACATATTTACAAGGCATGAAAAGCCAAGCAAGGTAACTTTGCATGGCCTTGTAAATATGGGCTGGCACACTGCGCCACTGGAGCATAAAACAAAGATACTTCGGTGGCGCAATGTGCCGCTAGGGCCTTGTAAATAAGGCCCTAAGATTTAGGTTTTCACGAATCAGCGATTCTGTCTAAGCCTGTCATTGTTGAGGGGGAAGAGAGTTCCACAGCTTAGATGCTAAAAAAGGCAAACTCTCTTTACAGTGTGAATACAAGCCAGCAAGGCCCCAGAAGATCTGAGGCTTCTTGCAGGAGGGGTGCAAGTAGCAAGGACACTTGTTAATGAAGGCCCTGTAACAATAGCACAGGGACTTTTAAATGAAGTTGCTCCTTCAATATTAGCCAATCCAACTCTGAAAGTGCAGACACATAGGTGCACGACTAGGGAAGTTCAGTAGCAGACGGACTGCAGAATTCTGCACACACTGAAGTCTCATCGGTCAGGATTGTAATAGTCCTAGGTACAAGACATTGGAGTAGAGAAACCTTAACTTAACCAGGATCTGGACTACTGTTTTTCTAGAGCTTTCAGGCACCAGACAAATGATTCTTTTGAGAGTTTTTAAAATCCAGAAGATTTTATCTGCCAAAGCTAAGATCTGGCTATCAAATGTGAGCTTCTAATCGAACCAAATTCCTAGATACTTACCCTTAGGCTTTTGGGAAGGTATAGGGCCGAGTGAGTCTAGTCCCCAGGCAGAGGACCAGATAGAAGGTTATTTTTCCTAAAATGAGGACCTCGGTTTTCCTACTATTCAATGTAAGACAGTTGAGATCCATCTACTAAGCGACCTCTAACAGACATGTTCTCAGTGAGACAGCCATGCTGACCACATTCTGTGATAGTGTGATGATCAGATGAGTATCATCGTCGTATGTTATGATGTTGAAAATGTATTGCTCAATGATATCAGCCATGGGGCACATATAACGGGTGAATAGGGTACGTGTAGGCAAGTACCTTCTTTTTAGTATGTTACCCCCAATTTCTGCCTGATTTCAGTATGTTTGACTGTGTCACTGGGATCCTGCTAATCAGGACCACAGTGCTTATGCTCTCTCTCCTCTAAACTTTGTCACTGCTGTAGGAGGCTGGGCTGGCTTATAGTGGGTACCTTGTGGTACTTACATCCTGTGCCAGGTCCAGTTATCCCTTATTAGTAGAATAGAGGTGTTTCTAGCAGCTTAGGCTGTTAGAGGTAGCTATGGCAAAGCAGCTTAGGCTGAACTAGGCGACATGCAAATCTCCTACTATACCACTAATATAGCACAATATCACAAGAAAACACAATACTCAGAGTTACTAAAAATAAAGGTACTTTATTTTAGTGACAATATGCCAAAAGTATCTTAGAGGATACCCTCACTTAGGAGGTAAGTAATATATACAAATTATATGTACACAAACCCAAATCAGGTAAGTAACAGTGAGAAAAGTAGTGCAAACAATGTAGAATCACAATAGGATGCAATAGGTAGAAATAGGCCCAGGGGCAACACAAACCATATACTCTAAAAATGGAATGCGAATCATGAATGGGCCCCAGGCCTATGGTAGGTTGTAGAGGGTTGCTGGGACTGTGAGAAAACAATAAGGGTGTCCAAAATACCCCACTCCAAGACCCTGAAAAGTAGGAGTAAAGTTACCCTACTACCCCAGAAAGACAGTATAGTCGAGATAGGGGATTCTGCAAGAACCACAACTGCTACCAAAGCACTGAAGATGGATTCCTGGACCTGAGGACCTGTAAAGGAAGGGGACCAAGTCCAAGAGTCACGCAAGTGTCCGGGGGGGGCAGGAGCCCACTAAACCCCGGATGAAGATACAAAAGAGCTGCCTCCGGGTGGAAGAAGCCAAAGATTCTGCAACAATGAAAGGTGCCAGGAACTTCTCCTTCGGTCAGAAGATGTCCCACGGCGTACTGGAGGATGCAGAAGTGTTTCCACACAGGAAGACCGCAAACAAGCCTTGCTACCTGCAAGAGTTGCGGTTGAGGATTGTGGGTGCTGCTGGGGACCAGGAAGGACCAGGATGTCGCCCCTTGGAGGAAGAGACGGGGGGCACTCAGCAACTCAGAGAGCCCCCACAGAAGCAGGCAGCACCTGCAGAAGTACAAGAACAGGCACTTAGAAGATCTGAGGACTGTGGTCGACTCAGAGTCACAAAGGAGGGTCCCACGATGTCAGAGTCCAACTCAGCGAGTTGGGCAATGCAGGACGGAGTGCTGAGGACCCAGGCTAGGATGTGCACAAAGGAATCGTTAGAAAAGTGCACCGGAGCAGCTGCAGATCACGCAGTACACAGGATTACTGTCTGGCGTGGGGAGGCAAGGACTTACCTCCACCAAATTTGGACGAGACATTTGGACCTGGCTCCTCTATTCCAGGGACCACGGTCGTCAGGATGAGAGGGGACCCAGAGGACCGGTGATGCAGAAGTTTGGTGCCTGCGTTAGCAGGGGGAAGATTCCGTCGACCCACAGGAGATTTCTTCTTGGCTTCCAGTGCAGGGTGAAGGCAGACGGCCCTCAGAGCATGCACCACCAGGAAACAGTTGAGAAAGCCGGCAGGATGAGGCGCTACAATGTTGCTGGTAGTCGTCTTGCTACTTTGCTGCGGTTTTGCAGGCGTCCTGGAGCAGTCAACAATCTTTCCTTGGTAGAAGTCGAAGAGGGAAGAGCAGAGGAACTCTGTTGGGTGGTTTTCATTCGTTATCTGAGGAACAGCCCAGAGGAGAGACCCTAAATAGCCCCAAAAGGAGGATTGGCTACTGAGAAAGGTAAGCATCTATTAGAGGGGGTCTCTAATGTCACCTGCTGGCACTGGCCACTCCGAGCTGTCCATTGTCCCCCAACACCTCTGTATCCAAAATGGCAGAGGTCTTGGACACAATGTAGGAGCTCTGGGCACCTCCCCTGGGAGGTACTGGTCAGGGGAGTGGTCACTCCCATTTCCTTTGTCCAGTTTCGCACCAGAGCAGGGCTGGGGGATCCCTGAACTGGTGTAGACTGGCTTATGCAGATATGGGCACCATCTGTGCCCATCAAAGCATTTCCAGAGGCTGGGGGAGGCTACTAATCCCCAGCCCTTCACACCTATTTCCAAAGGGAGAGGGAGTAACACCGTCTCTCAGAGGAAATCCTTTGTTCTGCCTTCCTGGGACCAGGCTGCCCAGGCCCCAAGGGGGCAGAAACCTGTCTGAGGGGTTGGCAGCAGCAGCAGCTGCAGTGGAGACCCCGGAAAGCAAGTTTGGCAGTACCCAGGTTCTGCGCTAGAGACCCGGGGATGCATGGAATTGTCCCCCCAGTACCACAGTGGTATTGGGGTGACAATTCTATGATCCTAGACATGTTACATGGCCATGTTCAGAGTTACAATGGTGGCGCTACATATAGGTATTGACCTACATGTAGTGCACATGTGTAATGGTGTGCCTGCACTCACAAGGTCCAGGGAATTTGCCCTGAACAATGTGGGGTCAACTTGGCTAGTACCAGGGTGCCCACACACCAAGTAACTTGGCACCTAACCTTCACTAAGTGAGGGTTAGACATATAGGTGACTTATAAGTTACTTATGTGCAGTGAAAAATGGCTGAGAAATAAAGTGGATGTTATTTCACTCAGGCTGCACTGGCAGTCCTGTGTAAGAATTGTCTGAGCTCCCTATGGGTGGCAAAATAAATGCTGCAGCCCATAGGGATCTCCTGGAACCCCAATACCCTGGGTACCTAGGTACCATATACAAGGGAATTATAAGGGTGTTCCAGTGTGCCAATGAGAATTGGTAAAATTAGTCACTAGCCTGCAGTGACAATTTTAAAAGCAGAGAGAGAGCATAAACACTGAGGTTCTGGTTAGCAGAGCCTCAGTGATACAGTTAGTCACCACACAGGGAACACATACAGGGCATACATTATGAGCACTGGGGTCCTGTCTGGCAGGATCCCAGTGTCACATAGGCAAAAACAAACATACATACAGTAAAAATGGGGGTAACATGCCAGGCAAGATGGTACTTTCCTACACAACTCCCCCCCAAACAAAGGACAATAAGGCTAACATTGCCCAGATGAGTCTTCATTCTCGAAGTGTAAATATCTGGAGAGTCCATCTGCATTGGAGTGGGTACTCCCAGGTCTATGTTCCACTGTATAGTCCATTCCCTGTAGGGATATGGACCACTTCAACAATTTAGGGTTTTCACCTTTCATTTGTGTTAGCCAAAGTGGAGGTTTGTGGTCTGTCTGAACAATAAAGTGAGTACCAAACAGGTATGTGTAGGAGGCTTGCCTGGCTTGTAGTGGGTACCAGAGGTACTTACACCTTGTGCCAGGTCCAGTTATCCCTTAATAGTGTAGAAGAGGTGTTTCTAGCAGATAAGGCTGATAGAAGTAGCTATGCCAAAGCAGCTTAGGCTGAACTAGGAGACATGTAAACCTCCTACTATGACACTGGTGTCATATGCACAATATCATAAGAAAACACAATACACAGATATACTAAAAATAAAGGTACTTTATTTTTATGACAATATGCCAAAGGTATCTCAGTAAGTACCCCCAGTAGGAAGGTAATATATATACGCAAGTTATATGTACACAAACCAAAATTAGGTAAGTAAAAGCAAGAAAAGTAATGCAAACAGTGTGGAATCACAATAGGTTGCAATAGGAACACATAGGTATAGGGGCAACACAAACCATATACTCCAAAAGTGGAATGCAAACCACGAATGGACCCCAGACCTATGTGAGCTTGTAGATGGTCTCTGGGACTGTAAGAAAACAGTAAGGGTTAGAAAAATACCCCACCCCAAGACCATGAAAAGTAGGAATAAAGTGCACCTACTATCCCCAGAGAGCACAGAAGTCGTGATAGGGGGATTCTGCAGGAAGAACAAACACCAGCAATGCAACAACAGTGGATTTCTGGACCTGAGTACCTGTAAGACAAGGGGACCAAGTCCAATAGTCGCGACAGTGTCGAGAGTGGGCAGGAGCCCAGGAAATGCCAGCTGAAGGTGCAAGGAAGCTGCCACTGGGTGGAAGAAGCTTGGAGTTCTGCAAGAAAGAAGAGGTCTAGGGACTTCTCCTTTGGAAGACAGATGTCACTCGTCGCAATGAAGCTTGCAGAGGTGATCGTACGCAGAAAGACCACAAACAAGCCTTGCTAGCTGCAAGGGTTGCGGCAGAGATTTTTGGGTGCTGCTGTGGCCCAGGAGGGACCAGGATGTCACCTTTTGGAGGAGACGACAGAGGGGGCGCCCAGCAACACAAGGAGCACTCACAGAAGCAGGCAGCACCCGCAGAAGTACTGGATCAGGCACTTAGAACAGGAGTGAACCGGAGTCCACCCGAAGTCACAAAAGGGAGTCCCACGACGCCGGAGGACAACTCAGAAGGTTGTGCACTGCAGGACTGAATGCTGGGGACCCAGGCTTGGCTGTGCATGAAGGAAATCCTGAAAGAGTGCACAGGAGCCGGAGCAGCTGCAAATCATGCGGTACACAGCTTTGCAGTCTAGTGTGGGGAGGCAAGGACTTACCTCCACCAAACTTGGACTGAAGAGTCACTGGACTGTGGAAGTCATTTGGACAGAGTTGCTGTGTTCCAGGGACCACGCTCGTCAGGATGAGAGGGGACCCAGAGGACCAGTGTTGCAGTCTTTTGGTGCCTGAGTTAGCAGGGGGAAGATTCCGTCGACCCACTGGAGATTTTTTTGGAGCTTCTGGTGCAGGGTGAAGGCAGGCTACCCCCAGAGCATGTACCACCTGGAAACATTAGAGAAAGCTGGCAGGATTCGGCTCTACAATGTTGCTGGTAGTCGTCTTGCTACTTTCTTGCGGTATTGCAGGCGTCCTGGAGCAATCAGCGGTCGTTCCTTTGGTACAAGGTGAAGAGGGAGATGCAGAGGAACTCTGGTGAGCTCTTGCATACGTTATCGAAGGAATTCCCCAAAGCAGAGGCCCTAAATAGCCAGAAAAGGAGGTTTGGCTACCAAGGAAGGAGGATTGGCTACCAAGAGAGGTAATAGCCTATCAGAAGGAGCCTCAGACGTCACCTGCTGGCACTGGCCACTCAGAGCAGTCCAGTGTGCCCTGAACACCTCTGTTTCCAAGATGGCAGAGGTCTGGGACACACTGTAGGAGCTTAGGGCACCTCCCCTGGGAGGTACTGGTCAGGGGAGTGGTCACTCCCCTTTCCTTTGTCCAATTTCGCGCCAGAGCAGGGCTGGGGGATCCCTGAACTGGTATAGACTGGCTTATGCAGAGATGGGCACCATCTGTGCCCATCAAAGCCCTTCACACCTATTTCCAAAGGGAGAGGGTGTAACACCCTCTCTCAGAGGAAATCCTTTGTTCTGCCTTCCTGGGCCAGGGCTGCCTGGACCCTAGGAGGTCAGAAACCTGTCTGAGGGGTTGGCAGCAGCAGCAGCTGCAGTGGAGACCCCGGAAAGGCAGTTTGGCAGTACCTGGGTTCTGTGCTAGTGTAGGAGGCTGGACTGGCTTGTAGTGAGTACCAAGGGGTACTTGCACCTTGCACCAGGCCCAGTTATCCCTTATTAGTGTATAGGGTGTCTAGCAGCTTAGGCTGATAGATAATGGTAGCTTAGCAAAGCAGCTCAGGCTGAACTAGGAGACGTGTGAAGCTACTACAGTACCACTTAGTGTCATATGCACAATATCATAAGAAAACACAATACACAGTTATACTAAAAATAAAGGTACTTTATTTTTATGACAATATGCCAAAGTATCTTAGAGTGTACCCTCAGTGAGAGGATAGGAAATATACACAAGATATATATACACAATAGCAAAAATATGCAGTATAGTCTTAGAAAACAGTGCAAACAATGTATAGTTACAATAGGATGCAATGGGGAAACATAGGGATAGGGGCAACACAAACCATATACTCCAGAAGTGGAATGCGAACCACGAATGGACCCCAAACCTATGTGACCTTGTAGAGGGTCGCTGGGACTATTAGAAAATAGTGAGAGTTAGAAAAATAACCCTCCCCAAGACCCTGAAAAGTGAGTGCAAAGTGCACTAAAGTTCCCCTAAGGACAAAATAGTCGTGTTAGAGGGAGAATGCAATGAAAACACAAATCAGCAATGCAACAACGATGGATTCCTGTCTGAAGGTACCTGTGGAACAAGGGGACCAAGTCCAAAAGTCACAAGCAGCTCGGAGATGGGCAGATGCCCAAGAAATGCCAGCGGTTGGTGCAAAGAAGCTCTTACTAGGCTGAAGAACTGTGAATACTGCAGGAACGACAAGGGCTAGAGACTTCCCCTTTGGAGGATGGATCCCCCACGCCTTGGAGAGTCGTGCAGAAGTGTTTTCCCGCCGGATGGACGCCAACAAGCCTTGCTACACGCAAATTGTGCGTTTGGCGTTTTTGGACGCTGCTGGGGCCCAGGAGGGACCAGGAGGTCGCAAATTGGACCTGCAGAGAGAGGGGACGTCGTGCAAGACAAGGAGCCCTCACTGAAGCAGGTAGCACCCGGAGAAGTGCCAGAAACAGGCACTACGAGGATGCGTGAAATGGTGCTCGCCGAAGTTGCACAAAGGAGTCCCACGTCGCCGGAGACCAACTTAGAAAGTCGTGCAATGCAGGTTAGAGTGCCGTGGACCCAGGCTTGGCTGTGCACACAGGATTTCCGCCGGAAGTGCACAGGGGCCGGAGAAGCTTGCAAAGTCGCGGTTCCCAGCAATGTAGCCCAGCGAGGTGAGGCAAGGACTTACCTCCACCAAACTTGGGCTGAAGAGTCACTGGACTGTGGGGGTCACTTGGACGGTGTCGCTGGATTCGAGGGACCTCGCTCGTCGTGCTGAGAGGAGACCCAAGGGACCGGAGATGCAGCTTTTTGGTGCCTGCGGTTGCAGGGGGAAGATTCCGTCGACCCACGGGAGATTTCTTCGGAGCTTCTGGTGCAGAGAGGAGGCAGACTACCCCCACAGCATGCACAAGCAGGAAAACAGTCGAGAAGGCGGCAGGATCAGCGTTACAGAGTTGCAGTAGTCGTCTTTGCTACTATGTTGCAGGTTTGCAGGCTTCCAGCGCGGTCAGCGGTCGATTCCTTATCAGAAGGTGAAGAGGGAGATGCAGAGGAACTCGGCTGAGCTCATGCATTCGTTATCTAAAGTTTCCCCAGAGACAGAGACCCTAAATAGCCAGAAAAGAGGGTTTGGCTACCTAGGAGAGAGGAAAGGCTACTAACACCTGAAGGAGCCTATCACAAGGAGTCTCTGACGTCACCTGGTGGCACTGGCCACTCAGAGCAGTCCAGTGTGCCAGCAGCACCTCTGTTTCCAAGATGGCAGAGGTCTGGAGCACACTGGAGGAGCTCTGGACACCTCCCAGGGGAGGTGCAGGTCAGGGGAGTGGTCACTCCCCTTTCCTTTGTCCAGTTTCGCGCCAGAGCAGGGGCTAAGGGGTCCCTGAACCGGTGTAGACTGGCTTATGCAGAATTGGGCACCTCTGTGCCCAACAAAGCATTTCCAGAGGCTGGGGGAGGCTACTCCTCCCCTGCCTTCACACCATTTTCCAAAGGGAGAGGGTGTCACACCCTCTCTCAGAGGAAGTTCTTTGTTCTGCCATCCTGGGCCAGGCCTGGCTGGACCCCAGGAGGGCAGCTGCCTGTCTGAGGGGTTGGCAGCAGCAGCAGCTGCAGAGAAACCCCAGGAAGGGCAGTCTGGCAGTACCAGGGTCTGTGCTACAGACCACTGGGATCATGGAATTGTACCAACAATGCCAGGATGGCATAGAGGGGGCAATTCCATGATCATAGACATGTTACATGGCCATATTCGGAGTTACCATGGTGAAGCTACATATAGGTAGTGACCTATATGTAGTGCACGCGTGTAATGGTGTCCCCGCACTCACAAAGTTCAGTGAATTGGCTCTGAACAATGTGGGGGCACCTTGGCTAGTGCCAGGGTGCCCTCACACTAAGTAACTTTGCACCTAACCTTTACCAGGTAAAGGTTAGACATATAGGTGACTTATAAGTTACTTAAGTGCAGTGTAAAATGGCTGTGAAATAACGTGGACGTTATTTCACTCAGGCTGCAGTGGCAGGCCTGTGTAAGAATTGTCAGAGCTCCCTATGGGTGGCAAAAGAAATGCTGCAGCCCATAGGGATCTCCTGGAACCCCAATACCCTGGGTACCTCAGTACCGTATACTAGGGGATTATAAGGGTGTTCCAGTAAGCCAATGTAAATTGGTAAAAATGGTCACTAGCCTGTCAGTGACAATTTGGAAAGAAATGAGAGAGCATAACCACTGAGGTTCTGATTAGCAGAGCCTCAGTGAGACAGTTAGTCACTACACAGGTAACACATTCAGGCACACTTATGAGCACTGGGGCCCTGGGTTACCAGGGTCCCAGTGACACATACAACTAAAACAACATATATACAGTGAAAAATGGGGGTAACATGCCAGGCAAGATGGTACTTTCCTACACAACCCCCCCCCCAAACGAAGGACAATAAGACTAGCCATTACCTGATGAGTCTTCATTGTCTAAGTGGAAATATCTGGAGAGTCCATCTGCATTGGAGTGGCTACTCCCAGGTCTATGTTCCACTGTATAGTCCATTCCCTGTAGGGATATGGACCACCTCAACAATTTAGGATTTTCACCTTTCATTTGTTTTAGCCAAAGTAGAGGTTTGTGGTCTGTCTGAACAATGAAGTGAGTGCCAAACAGGTATGGCCTCAACTTCTTCAGAGCCCAGACCACAGCAAAGGCCTCCCTCTCAATGGCAGACCAACGCTTTTCTCTAGGGGTCAACCTTCTACTAATAAAAGCAACAGGTTGATCCTGGCCCTCAGAATTAAGTTGTGATAGGACTGCCCCTACTCCTAATTCAGATGCATCAGTTTGGACATAGAATTTTTTAGAGTAACAAGGGCTTTTCAGGACAGGTGCAGAGCACATGGCCTGCTTCAGCTCCTCAAAAGCTTTCTGACAGTTTGCTGTCCATAATACCTTTTTAGGCATTTTCTTTGATGTGAGGTCATTAAGAGGGGCTGCAATGGAGCCATAGTTCTTAATGAACCTCCTGTAATACCCAGTGAGGCCTAGGAAGGCTCTCACCTGAGTCTGAGTGGTAGGGGGAATCCAATCAATGATAGTTTGGATTTTCCCCTGAAGTGGTGCAATCTGTTCCCCACCAACAAGGTGTCCCAGATAAACCACCTTACCCTGCCCTATCTGGCACTTTGAAGCCTTGATAGTGAGGCCTGCCTTTTGCAGGGCCTCCAAAACTTTCCAAAGGTGGACCAGGTGATCATCCCAGCTGGAGCTAAAGACAGCTATATCGTCCAAATATGCTGCACTGAAAGCTTCCAGCCCTTGCAGGACTGTGTTCACCAACCTCTGAAAAGTGGCAGGTGCATTTTTCAAACCAAAAGGCATTACAGTAAACTGGTAATGTCCTCCAATGGTAGAAAATGCAGTCTTAGGTTTAGCATCTTCTGACATTTTGATCTGCCAATACCCTGCAGTCAAATCAAAAGTGCTTAGATACTTGGCAGATGCCAGTGTATCTATTAGCTCATCTGCCCTGGGTATAGGGTGAGCATCAGTTTTGGTTACCAAGTTGAGACCTCTATAGTCTACACAAAACCTCATTTCCTTCTTTCCATCTTTAGAATTGGGTTTTGGTACCAGTACCACAGGAGAAGCCCATGGACTGTCAGAGTGCTCAACCACTCCTAGTTCCAACATCTTCTGAACTTCTTGCTTTATGCAGTCCCTGACATGGTCAGGCTGCCTATAGATCTTACTTTTGACAGGTAAACTGTCTCCAGTATCTATAGTGTGCTCACACCAAGAAGTGGTGCCTGGCACAATGGAGAAGAGTTCTGAAAATTGTCCTAGGAGATTTATGCAATTATCTTTCTGCTCAGCAGTAAGACAATCAGCCAAAACTACACCTTCCACAAGAGCATCTTGTTCTGTGGAAGAGAAGAGATCAGGTAGAGGATCACTGTCTTCTTCCTGTCCCTCATCTGTTGCCATGAGCAGGGTGAGATCAGCCCTGTCATAGTAGGGTTTCAGGCGGTTGACATGGAGCACCCTAAGGGGACTCCTGGCAGTGCCTAAGTCAACCAAGTAGGTGACTTCACCCTTCTTTTCAACAATTGTGTGGGGTCCACTCCATTTATCTTGGAGTGCTCTTGGGGCCACAGGCTCCAAGACCCACACTTTCTGCCCTGGTTGGTACTGAACCAAAACAGCCTTCTGATCATGCCATTGCTTCTGGAGCTCTTGGCTGGCCTGAAGGTTTTTACTGGCCTTTTTCATGTACTCAGCCATCCTTGATCTGAGGCCAAGTACATAATCCACAATATCCTGCTTAGGAGCTTTTAAAGGTTGTTCCCAACCCTCCTTTACAAGTGTGAGTGGACCCCTAACAGGGTGTCCAAAAAGAAGTTCAAAGGGGCTGAAGCCCACTCCTTTCTGGGGTACCTCCCTGTAGGCAAAAAGGAGGCATGGTAGAAGGATATCCCATCTCCTGCGGAGTTTTTCAGGGAGTCCCATAATCATGCCTTTGAGAGTTTTATTAAATCTCTCCACCAGTCCATTTGTTTGTGGATGATAGGGTGTTGTGAACTTGTAAGTTACACCACACTCCTTCCACATGGCCTTTAAGTATGCAGACATGAAATTGCTTCCTCTGTCTGATACTACTTCCTTTGGGAAGCCCACCCTGGAAAATATTCCCAGGAGGGCCTTTGCCACTGCAGGAGCTGTAGTGGTCCTTAAAGGAATAGCTTCAGGATATCTTGTGGCATGGTCCACTACCACCAAGATAAATCTATTGCCTGAAGCAGTAGGAGGGTCAAGGGGGCCAACTATGTCAACCCCTACCCTTTCAAAGGGAACCCCAACCACAGGCAGTGGGATAAGGGGTGCCTTTGGAGTGCCACCTGTCTTGCCACTGGCTTGACAGGTTTCACAGGACTTACAAAATTCTTTTGTGTCCTCAGACATCCTAGGCCAATGAAACAGTGGTACCAATCTGTCCCAAGTTTTCATTTGACCCAGGTGCCCAGCTAAGGGAATGTCATGTGCCAGTGTTAGGAGGAACTTTCTGTACTCCTGAGGAATCACTAATCTCCTGGCAGCTCCAGGTTTAGGATCCCTATTCTCAGTGTACAAGAGGTTGTCCTCCCAGTAAACTCTGTGTGAGTCACTGACATCCCCATTAGCCTGTTTGACAGCTTGCTGTCTGAGACCCTCTAATGTGGGACAGGTTTGCTGTGCCACACTCAGCTCCTCTCTGGCAGGCCCCCCTTCACCCAAAAGCTCAGCAGTGTCTGCTTCCAGCTCCTCTGGTGTAGGTTCTGCACAGGGAGGGAATTCTTCTTCCTCAGAAGTTGAATCCACTGTAGAGGGAGGGATAGTAGGAAGTGGTTTGCTTCTACTAGCCCTAGCTTTAGGGAGCACTTGGTCCATTGTTCCAGGATCCAAGCTTCCCTGTCCTTTTTGCTTTTTGGCCTGAGCCCTTGTCAAAGCAAAAATATGCCCTGGGATGCCCAGCATTGCTGCATGGGCCTCCAACTCCACATCTGACCAAGCTGATGTCTCCAAATCGTTCCCTAATAGACAGTCTACAGGTAAATCTGAAGCTACCACAACTTTCTTTGGACCAGATACCCCCCCCAGTTGAGATTTACAACAGCCATGGGGTGGCTTTGTGTTATGTTGTGAGCATCGGTTACTTGGTACTGGTGTCCAAGTATGTGTTGTTCAGGGTGCACCAGTTTCTCAATCACCATTGTGACACTGGCACCTGTGTCCCTGTAGGCCTGGACCTCAACACCATTTATTAGGGTTAGTTGCTTGTACTTCTCCAAGTTATGGGGGCAAGCAACCAAAGTGGCTAAGTCAATAGCCCCTTCAGAGACTAAAGTAGCCTCTGTGGTCTCCCTAATTAGACCAACCCCAACTAAATTACCAAAAGTGAGCCCAGCTACTCCCTTGGATTGGCTATTAGTAGGTTTGCTCCCACCACCACTGCTATTAGTAGGGACACTAGGTGTAGCAGTAGGGGTTGTAGTGGTAGGAGCTGTGGTGCCTTTCTTTGGACAACTGGGATCTGTTGTCCAATGGCCTTTTATCTTACATAAATAGCACCATGGTTTCTTTTCCTTGTTCTGATTAAAGGAGGATTTGGGCCCACCACCCCCACCAGAGTGTTTTTGTGGGCCTGATGAAGACTCATTTTTAGATTTGTCCCCACCCTTGTCAGAAGACTTACCATCCTTCTTTTTGTTGCCATCTTTGTCACCCCCTGTATGAACTTTTCTGTTCACTCTTGTTCTGACCCATTTGTCTGCCTTCTTTCCCAATTCTTGGGGAGAGGTCAGATCAGAGTCCACCAAGTACTGGTGCAACAAATCAGACACACAATTATTAAGAATATGCTCTCTCAGGATCAAGTTATACAGGCTGTCATAATCAGTAACTTTACTGCCATGTAACCACCCCTCCAAGGCCTTCACTGCCTGGTCAATGAAATCAACCCAGTCTTGTGAAGACTCCTTTTTGGTATCTCTGAACTTTATCCTGTACTGTTCAGTGGTTAAGCCATAACCATCCAGGAGTGCATTCTTAAGAACTTGGAAATTGTTAGCATCATTTTCTTTTACAGTAAGGAGCCTATCCCTACCTTTTCCAGTAAATGATAGCCATAGGATAGCAGCCCACTGCTTTTGAGGGACATCCTGTACAGCACAGGCCCTCTCAAGTGCAGCAAACCACTTGTTAATGTCATCCCCCTCCTTGTAAGGGGGAACTATCTTATGCAGATTCCTGGAATCATGCTCTTTTGCAGGATGACTATGGGGAATACTGCTGCTGCCACCATGGGTATCTAAACCCATTTTCTGTCTTTCCCTCTCTATTTCTAAAGACTGTCTATCCAAATCCAGCTGTTGCTTCTTGAGCTTCAGTCTGGTTTGCTCCACTCTCAATCTATTGAGCTCCCTTTCCAACAATCTGTCATCAGGGTGGGTGGGAGGGACATTTCTAGATACAGAGGTATGATGGGAATGAACAGAAGGAGACCTGTCCCTTACAGAGGGCACCCTAACAGCTTGGCTACCAGTATAATGTGAGAGCACATCATCAGTATGATGTGATTCAACCTCTGTACCAACTATGCTAGACTGTCTAGTAATGGGCAGGCTGAGAAGTTTCTTTCCTGAACCTTTTCCTGGGGGAGTCCCTGGATCAGATTGAGAACCATTAGCTACTTTTTCTACAGATTGGGCACTTATGGCCTTATCCTGTACTCTAAGCATATTAATTAACAGTTCTAAGGAAGGATTCTTCCCTACACTCAAACCTCTCTCTATGCAGAGACTCCTTGCTCCTTTCCAGCTAAGGTGATCATCTGCAAGTTTGGACAGTTCAACTTTTTGGCCTGTGCCAGACATTTTTAGAGAGAGTTAAAGTGATAGACAAAGAGAAAAAAGTTTTCAGAACTTTTTGGAAAGACAGAAAAAAACTTTTTAAACTTTTAAGAACTTTTTGAAAGTTTAGAAGTACTTTTCAGCACTTAGAAAAGAGTGAAAAGAGGAAATGCAAAACTTTTTGGCTATGTGTATATACACTGACCTTGTTTTGTATATTTTTCTCTTATGAAAAGTACAATGACAAGAGTGGTAAGTAGTCTCAAAGCACTTATCCCACCGCTGCCACCAATGTAGGAGGCTGGACTGGCTTGTAGTGAGTACCAAGGGGTACTTGCACCTTGCACCAGGCCCAGTTATCCCTTATTAGTGTATAGGGTGTCTAGCAGCTTAGGCTGATAGATAATGGTAGCTTAGCAAAGCAGCTCAGGCTGAACTAGGAGACGTGTGAAGCTACTACAGTACCACTTAGTGTCATATGCACAATATCATAAGAAAACACAATACACAGTTATACTAAAAATAAAGGTACTTTATTTTTATGACAATATGCCAAAGTATCTTAGAGTGTACCCTCAGTGAGAGGATAGGAAATATACACAAGATATATATACACAATAGCAAAAATATGCAGTATAGTCTTAGAAAACAGTGCAAACAATGTATAGTTACAATAGGATGCAATGGGGAAACATAGGGATAGGGGCAACACAAACCATATACTCCAGAAGTGGAATGCGAACCACGAATGGACCCCAAACCTATGTGACCTTGTAGAGGGTCGCTGGGACTATTAGAAAATAGTGAGAGTTAGAAAAATAACCCTCCCCAAGACCCTGAAAAGTGAGTGCAAAGTGCACTAAAGTTCCCCTAAGGACAAAATAGTCGTGTTAGAGGGAGAATGCAATGAAAACACAAATCAGCAATGCAACAACGATGGATTCCTGTCTGAAGGTACCTGTGGAACAAGGGGACCAAGTCCAAAAGTCACAAGCAGCTCGGAGATGGGCAGATGCCCAAGAAATGCCAGCGGTTGGTGCAAAGAAGCTCTTACTAGGCTGAAGAACTGTGAATACTGCAGGAACGACAAGGGCTAGAGACTTCCCCTTTGGAGGATGGATCCCCCACGCCTTGGAGAGTCATGCAGAAGTGTTTTCCCGCCGGATGGACGCCAACAAGCCTTGCTACACGCAAATTGTGCGTTTGGCGTTTTTGGACGCTGCTGGGGCCCAGGAGGGACCAGGAGGTCGCAAATTGGACCTGCAGAGAGAGGGGACGTCGAGCAAGACAAGGAGCCCTCACTGAAGCAGGTAGCACCCGGAGAAGTGCCAGAAACAGGCACTACGAGGATGCGTGAAACGGTGCTCGCCGAAGTTGCACAAAGGAGTCCCACGTCGCCGGAGACCAACTTAGAAAGTCGTGCAATGCAGGTTAGAGTGCCGTGGACCCAGGCTTGGCTGTGCACACAGGATTTCCGCCGGAAGTGCACAGGCGGCAGGATCAGCGTTACAGAGTTGCAGTAGTCGTCTTTGCTACTATGTTGCAGGTTTGCAGGCTTCCAGCGCGGTCAGCGGTCGATTCCTTATCAGAAGGTGAAGAGGGAGATGCAGAGGAACTCGGCTGAGCTCATGCATTCGTTATCTAAAGTTTCCCCAGAGACAGAGACCCTAAATAGCCAGAAAAGAGGGTTTGGCTACCTAGGAGAGAGGAAAGGCTACTAACACCTGATCGAGCCTATCACAAGGAGTCTCTGACGTCACCTGGTGGCACTGGCCACTCAGAGCAGTCCAGTGTGCCAGCACCACCTCTGTTTCCAAGATGGCAGAGGTCTGGAGCACACTGGAGGAGCTCTGGACACCTCCCAGGGGAGGTGCAGGTCAGGGGAGTGGTCACTCCCCTTTCCTTTGTCCAGTTTCGCGCCAGAGCAGGGGCTAAGGGGTCCCTGAACCGGTGTAGACTGGCTTATGCAGAATTGGGCACCTCTGTGCCCAACAAAGCATTTCCAGAGGCTGGGGGAGGCTACTCCTCCCCTGCCTTCACACCATTTTCCAAAGGGAGAGGGTGTCACACCCTCTCTCAGAGGAAGTTCTTTGTTCTGCCATCCTGGGCCAGGCCTGGCTGGACCCCAGGAGGGCAGCTGCCTGTCTGAGGGGTTGGCAGCAGCAGCAGCTGCAGAGAAACCCCAGGAAGGGCAGTCTGGCAGTACCAGGGTCTGTGCTACAGACCACTGGGATCATGGAATTGTACCAACAATGCCAGGATGGCATAGAGGGGGCAATTCCATGATCATAGACATGTTACATGGCCATATTCGGAGTTACCATGGTGAAGCTACATATAGGTAGTGACCTATATGTAGTGCACGCGTGTAATGGTGTCCCCGCACTCACAAAGTTCAGTGAATTGGCTCTGAACAATGTGGGGGCACCTTGGCTAGTGCCAGGGTGCCCTCACACTAAGTAACTTTGCACCTAACCTTTACCAGGTAAAGGTTAGACATATAGGTGACTTATAAGTTACTTAAGTGCAGTGTAAAATGGCTGTGAAATAACGTGGACGTTATTTCACTCAGGCTGCAGTGGCAGGCCTGTGTAAGAATTGTCAGAGCTCCCTATGGGTGGCAAAAGAAATGCTGCAGCCCATAGGGATCTCCTGGAACCCCAATACCCTGGGTACCTCAGTACCGTATACTAGGGGATTATAAGGGTGTTCCAGTAAGCCAATGTAAATTGGTAAAAATGGTCACTAGCCTGTCAGTGACAATTTGGAAAGAAATGAGAGAGCATAACCACTGAGGTTCTGATTAGCAGAGCCTCAGTGAGACAGTTAGTCACTACACAGGTAACACATTCAGGCACACTTATGAGCACTGGGGCCCTGGGTTACCAGGGTCCCAGTGACACATACAACTAAAACAACATATATACAGTGAAAAATGGGGGTAACATGCCAGGCAAGATGGTACTTTCCTACAGCTAGGGACCCAGGGGATCATGGAATTGTCCCCCCAATACAAGAATGGTATTGGGGTGACAATTCCATGATCTTAGACATGTTACATAGCCATGTTCGGAGTTACCATTGTGACGCTATACATAGGTAGTGACCTATGTATAGTGCACGCGTGTAATGGTGTCCCCGCAATCACAAAGTCCGGGGAATTTGCCCTGAACAATGTGGGGGCACCTTGGCTAGTGCCAGGGTGCCCACACACTAAGTAACTTTGCACCCAACCTTCACCAGGTGAAGGTTAGACATATAGGAGACTTATAAGTTACTTAAGTGCGGTGGTAAATGGCTGTGAAATAACGTGGACATTATTTCACGCAGGCTGCACTGGCAGGCCTGTGTAAGAATTGTCAGAGCTCCCTATGGGTGGCAAAAGAAATGCTGCAGCCCATAGGGATCTCCTGGAACCCCAATACCCTGGGGACCTCAGTACCATATACAAGGGAATTATATGGGTGTACCAGTGTGCCAATGTGAATTGGTGAAATTGGTCACTAGCCTGTTAGTGACAATTTGGAAAGCAGAGAGAGCATAACCACTGAGGTTCTGGATAGCAGACCCTCAGTGAGACAGTTAGTCATCACACAGGGAACACATACAGGGCACATACTTATGAGCACTGGGGCCCTGCCTGGCAGGGTCCCAGTGACACATAGACTAAAACAACACATATACAGTGAAATATGGGGGTAACATGCTAGGCAAGATGGTACTTTCCTACAGCTTGTACGTATCCATATTAAGGGGAGAAGCAACCAAGGTGGCCAAATCAATGGCACATTCAGAGACTAAAACAGCCTCTGTGGTCTCCCTAACAAGACCAACCCCAACTACATTGCCAATAGTGAGCCCAGCTACACCCTTGGATTGGCTATTAGTAGGTTTCCCACCAACACTGCTATTACTAGGGGCACTAGAATTTGCAGCAGGGGTTGTGGTGGTGGGAAGTTTGGTGTTTTTCTTTGGACAACTGGAATCAGTTGCCCAATGGCCTTTGACTTTTAAGGCTTTTTAGGTTGATTATTGGTAGAGGATTTGGACCCACCACCCCAGAGGATTTTTGTGGGCCTGATGAAGACTCAGTATGTTTACTTTTGTCCCCACCCTTGTCAGAAGACTTACCATCCTTCTTCTTGCCATCCTTGTCACCCCTTTATGAACTTTTCTGTTCACCCTTGTTCTGACCCACTTGTCTGCCTTCTTTCCCAATTCTTGTGGAGAGGTCAGATCCGAGTCCAATAGGTATTGGTGCAACAAGTCAGACAAACAGTTGTTCAGAATATGCTCTCTCAGAATAAGATTATACAGGCTTTCATAGTCAGATACCTTACTGCCATGTAACCACCCTTCCAAGGCCTTCACTGAACAGTCCACAAAATCTGTACAGTCTTGAAAGGACTCTTTTCTGGTGTTTCTGAACTTAATCCTGTATTGTTCAGTGGTTAAGCCAAATCCACCCAAGAGTGCACCCTTCAATACTGTGTAGTTGTTAGCTTCACTTTTTCTAACAGTAAGGAGCCTATCCATACCCTTTCCAGTGAAAGATAGCCACAAAATAGCAGCCCATTGCATTTGAGGGACCAACTGTACCATACTGGCCATCTCAAGTGCAGCAAACCACTTGTTGATGTCATCCCCCTCCTTGTAAGGGGGGACTATCTTGTGCAGATTCCTGGAATCATGCTCTCTAACAGGATTGCTATCAGAAATACTGCTGCTGCCACCATGGGGTCCTAACCCCATCCTCTGTCTTTCCTTCTCAATGTCTAGGGATTCCCTATCTAAGGCTAGTTGTTGCTGTTTAAGCTTCAGTCTGGTCTCTTCAACCCTCCAACTTTTTGAGTTCCCTTTCTAACAAGTTATCCTCAAGGTGGGTGGATTGGAAATGCTTTGACACAGATGACAAATGGGAAACTTCAGAGGGGGACCTGTCCCTATCTGTCTGGACCCTGGTAACGTGGTCTCTAGGAATAAAGGATGCCCTACTGTGATGGGAACCTCCATTACTACCAGCATTACTAGGTACCCTGGTAGGGGGCAGACCCTTATCAGAACCCTCCCCAGCTTTCCCAAGGGGTCCCGCTGAATCAGACTGGGAAGCTTCTACTAAGCTCTCATTGGATGGGCCAGACTGGTTCTGGTCATCCACCATAAGCATGTCAAACAGAAACTGTTGTAGGGTTCTTTCCTATAACTAAACCTCTATCTAAGCAGAGACTCCTTAAGTTCTTGTAGTTCAAAATGTCATAAGTAGCATTGACAGTTTTGAGAGTAGAATCTACCACAGACATGATAGCAAAAGGTTTAGAGATAGGGAGAAGAGAGAAAAAGTTTCAGAACTTTTTAAAGCACAGAGAAAATAAACTTTTTCTAACTTTTAGAAAACTTTCAGAAGTTTTAAGAAACTTTTCAGAACTTTGTAAAAAGTTTTAGGATAGAAAAGCACACTTTTTGGTTATGTGTACATACACTGAACTGTTTGGTATATGATTCTCTTATGAAAAGTACAAAATGACAAAGTGGTAAAGCAGTTACAAGTACTTATCCCACCGCTGTACCACCAATGTAGGAGGCTAGCCTGGCTTGTAGTGTGTACCAATGGTACTTACACCTTGTGCCAGGTCCAGTTATCCCTTATTAGTAGAAGAGAGGTGTTTCTAGCAGCTTAGGCTGATTGAAGGCAGCTATGGCAAAGCAGCTTAGGCTGAACTAGGAGACATGCAAAGCTCCTACTATACCACTGGTGTCATATGTACAATATCATAAGAAAACACAATACACAGATATACTAAAAATAAAGGTACTTTATTTTTATGACAATATGCCAAAGTATCTCAGTGAGTACCCTCACTATGAGGATGCCAAATATACACAAGATATATGTACACAATACCAAAAATATGCAGTAATAGCAAAAGGAAGTAATGCAAGCAATGTAAAGTTACAGTAGATTGCAATAGGAGCACATAGGTATAGGGGCAACACAAACCATTTACTCCAAAAGTGGAATGTGAACCACGAATGGACCCCAAACCTATGTGAGCTTGTAGAGGGTCGCTGGGACTGTAAGAAAACAGTGAGGGTTAGAAAAATAGCCCACCCCAAGACCCTGAAAAGTAGGTGTAAAGTGCACCTATAACACCCAGAGAGCACAGAAGTCGTGATAGGGGGTTTCTGCAAGGAAGACCAACACCAGCAAAGCAACAACAGTGGATTTCCAGACCTGAGTACCTGTGAAACAAGGGGACCAAGCCCAAGAGTAGCGACAATGTCGAGAGTGGGCAGATGCCCAGGAAATGCCAGCTGAGGGTGCAAAGAAGCTGCCACCGGATGGTAGAAGCTGTGGATTCTGTGAGAACGAAGAGGGCTAGAAACTTCCTCTTTGGAGGATGGATGTCCCACGTAGTGAAGAAGCTTGCAGTGGTGTTCCCATGCAGAAAGACTGCAAACAAGCCTTGCTAGCTGCAAGGGTCGCGGTTACGGTTTTTGGACGCTGCTGTGGCCCAGGAGGGACCAGGATGTCACCACTTGGATGAGGAGACAGAGGGGGCGCCCAGCAAGTCAGGGAGCCCTCACAGAAGCAGGCAGCACCCGCAGAAGTACCGGATCAGAAGAGGAGTGAACCAGAGTCCACCCGAAGTCAGAAAAGGGAGTCCCACGACGCCGGAGGACAACTCAGAAGGTTGTGCACTGCAGGTTAGAGTGTAGGGGACCCAGGCTTGGCTGTGCACAAAGCAAATCCTGCAAGAGTACACGAGCCGGAGCAGCTGCAAATCACGCGGTACTCAGCAATGCAGTCTAGCGTGGGGAGGCAAGGACTTACCTCCACCAAACTTGGACTGAAGAGTCACTGGACTGTGGGAGTCACTTGGACAGAGTTGCTGAGTTCCAGGGACCAAGCTCGTCGTGCTGAGAGGAGACCCAGAGGACCGGTGATGCAGTCTCTTGTTGCCTGCGGTTGCAGGGGAAGGATTCCGTCATCCCATGGGAGATTTCTTCAGAGCACCTGGTGCAAGAAGGAGGCAGGCTACCCCCAGAGCATGCACCACCAGGAAACAGTCGAGAAGGTGGCAGGAGAAGCGATACAAGGTTGCAGTAGTCGTATTTGCTACTTTGTTGCGGTTTTGCAGGCGTCCTGAGCAGTCAGCGGTCGATCCTTTGGCAGAAGGTGAAGAGAGAGATGCAGAGGAACTCTGGGGAGCTCTTGCATTCGGTATCTGAAGAATTCCCCAAAGCAGAGACCCTAAATAGCCAGAAAAGGAGGTTTGGCTACCTAGGAAGGAGGATAGGCTAGTAACACAGGTAAGAGCCTATCAGAAGGAGTCTCTGATGTCACCTGCTGGCTCTGGCCACTCAGAGCAGTCCAGTGTGCCAGCACACCTCTGAATCTAAGATGGCAGAGGTCTGGGGCACGCTGGAGGAGCTCTGGGAACCTCCCCTGGGAGGTGCAGGTCAGGGGAGTGGTCACTCCCCTTTCCTTTGTCCAGTTTCGCGCCAGAGCAGGGCTGAGGGATCCCTGAACCGGTGTAGACTGGCTTATGCAGAGATGGGCACCATCTGTGCCCATCAAAGCATTTCCAGAGGCTGGGGGAGGCTACTCCTCCCCAGCCCTGACACCTTTTTCCAAAGGGAGAGGGTGTAACACCCTCTCTCTGAGGAAGTCCTTTGTTCTGCCTTCCTGGGCCAGGCCTGGCTGGACCCTATGAGGGCAGAAACCTGTCTGAGGGGTTGGCAGCAGCAGCAGCTGCAGTGAAACCCCGGGAAAGGCACTTTGGCAGTACCTGGGTCTGTGCTAGAGACTCGGGGATCATGGAATTCTGGCATTGGGGTGACAATTCCATGATCTTAGACATGTTACATGGCCATGTTCGGAGTTACCATTGTGACGCTATACATAGGTAGTGACCTATGTATAGTGCACGCGTGTAATGGTGTCCCCGCACTCCCAAAGTCCGGGGAATTTGCCCTGAACGATGTGGGGGCATCTTGGCTAGTGCCAGGGTGCCCACACACTAAGTAAGTCAGCACCCAACCTTCACCGGGTGAAGGTTAGACATATAGGTGACTTATAAGTTATTTAAGTGCAGTGGTAAATGGCTGTGAAATAACATGGACGTTATTTCACTCAGGCTGCAGTGGCAGACCTGTGTAAGAATTGTCAGAGCTCCCTATGGGTGGCAAAAGAAATGCTGCAGCCCATAGGGATCTCCTGGAACCCCAATACCCTGGGTACCTTAGTACCATATACTAGGGAAATATAAGGGTGTTCCAGTATGCCAATGTGAATTGTTGAAATTGGTCACTAGCCTGTTAGTGACCATTTGGAAAGCAGAGAGGGCATAACCACTGAGGTTCTGGTTAGCAGAGCCTCAGTGAGACAGTTAGTCATCACACAGGGAACACATACAGGGCACACTTATGAGCACTGGGGCCCTGGCTGGCAGGGCCCCAGTAACACATACACTAAAACAACATATATACAGTGAAATATGGGGGTAACATGCCAGGCAAGATGGTACTTTCCTACACAACCCCCCCCCCACAAGAAGGACAATAAGACTAGCCATGACCTGATGAGTCTTCATTGTCTAAGTGGAAATATCTGGAGAGTCCATCTGCATTGGAGTGGGTACTCCCAGGTCTATGTTCCACTGTATAGTCCATTCCCTGTAGAGATATGGACCACCTCAACAATTTAGGGTTTTCACCTTTCATTTGTTTTAGCCAAAGTAGAGGTTTGTGGTCTGTCTGAACAATGAAGTGAGTGCCAAACAGGTATGGCCTCAACTTCTTCAGTGCCCAGACCACAGCAAAGGCCTCCCTCTCTATGGCAGACCAACGCTTTTCTCTAGGGGTCAACCTCCTGCTGATAAAAGCAACAGGTTAATCCTGGCCCTCAGAATTGAGTTGTGATAAGACTTCCCATACCCCTAATTCAGATGCATCAGTTTGAAGAATGAATTTCTTGGAGTAACATGGGCTTTTTAGGACAGGTGCAGTGCACATGGCCTGTTTCAGCTACTCAAAAGCTTTCTGACAGCTAGCTGTCCACAATACCTTTTCAGGCATTTTCTTGGAAGTGAGGTCATTAAGTGGGGAGCAATGGAGCCATAGTTCTTAATGAACCTTCTGTAATACCCAGTGAGGCCTAAGAAGGCTCTCACCTGGGTCTGAGTTGCAAGGGGAACCCAATCTATGATAGTTTGGATTTTCTCCTGAAGTGGTGCAATCTGTTCTCCACCTACTAGGTGTCCCAGATAAACCACTTTCCCCTGCCCTATCTGGCACTTTGAAGCCTTGATAGTGAGGCCTGCCTTCTGCAGGGCCTCCAAAACATTCCACAGGTGGACCAGGTGATCATCCCAGGTGGAGCTAAAGACAGCTATATCGTCTAGACATGCTGCACTAAAAGCCTCCAACCCTTGCAGGACTGTATTCACCAACCTCGGAAAAGTGGCAGGTGCATTTTTCAAACCAAAGGGCATTACTGTGAATTGATAGTGCCCTACAATAGTCGAAAATGCAATTTTTGCTTTAGCATCCTCTGATAACCTGATCTGCCAATACCCTGCAGTCAAATCAAAGGTGCTTAGATACTTGGCAGATGCCAGTGTATCTATGAGCTCATCTGCCCTGGGTATAGGGTGAGCATCCGTTTTAGTTACCTGGCTGAAACCTCTGTAATCTACACAAAACCTCATCTCTCTTTTCCCATCTTTTGAGAGAGGCTTTGGTACAAGCACCACAGGAGAGGCCCATGGGCTTTCAGAATGTTCAACCACTCCTAGTTCAAGCATTTTCTGAACTTCTTGTTTTATGCATTCCCTGACATGGTCAGGCTGCCTATTGATCTTACTTTTGACAGGCATGCTGTCTCCAGTATCTATAGTGTGCTCACACCAAGAAGTGGTGCCTGGCACAGTAGAAAACTGACCTAGGAGATCTATGCAGTTGTCTTTCTGCTCAGCAGTAAGGCAGTCTGCCAAAACGACACCTTCCACTAGAGCATCTTGTTCTGTGGAAGAGAAGAGATCAGGGAGAGGGTCACTCTCTTCTTCCTGTCCTTCATCTGTTGCCATGAGCAGGGTGAGATCAGCCCTGTCATAGTAGGGTTTTAGGCGATTGACATGGAGCACCCTAAGGGGACTCCTGGCAGTGCTCAGGTCAACCAAATAGGTGACCTCTCCCTTCTTTTCAACAATGAGATGGGGTCCACTCCATTTGTCTTGGAGTGCTCTTGGGGCCACAGGCTCCAATACCCACACCTTCTGTCCTGGTTGGTACTGAATCAGAACAGCCTTCTGGTCATGCCATTGCTTTTGGAGCTCTTGGCTGGCCTGAAGGTTTTTACTGGCCTTTTTCATGTACTCAGCCATTCTAGATCTTAGGCCGAGTACATAGTCCACTATGTCTTGCTTGGGAGCTTTTAAAGGTTCTTCCCAACCCTCCTTCACAGGTGTTAGGGGACCTCTTACACGGTGTCCAAATAGGAGTTCAAAGGGGCTGAAGCCCACTCCTTTCAGGGTACCTCCCTGTAAGCAAAAAGGAGGCAAGGTAATAGGACATCCCATCTCCTCCTGAGTTTTTCAGGGAGTCCCATTATCATTCCTTTGAGAGTTTTATTAAACCTCTCTTCCAGTCCATTTGTTTGTGGATGATAAGGTGTGTGGAATTTGTATGTTACACCACATTCCTTCCACATGGCCTTCAAATATGCAGACATAAAGTTGCTACCCCTGTCTGATACAACCTCTTTTGGGAAACCCACCCTGGAAAAGATTCCCAGGAGGGCTTTTGCCACTGCAGGTGCTGTAGTGGTCCTTAGAGGAATAGCTTCAGGATATCTTGTGGCATGGCCCATTACCACCAACATAAACCTATTGCCTGAAGCAGTAGGAGGGTCAAGGGGGCCAACTATGTCAACCCCTACCCTTTCAAAGGGAACCCCAACCACAGGCAGTGGAATAAGGGGAGCCTTTGGGGTGCCACCAGTCTTGCCACTGGCTTGGCCGGTCACACAGGACTTACAAAAGTCTTTTGTGTCCTCTGACATCCTAGGCCAGTGAAACAGGGGGACAAGCCTTTCCCATGTTTTGATCTGACCCAAATGTCCAGCCAAGGGAATGTCATGTGCCAGAGTTAGAAGGAACTCTCTGTACTGCCGGGGAATGACCAATTTCCTGGCTGCTCCAGGTTTTGGATCCCTTGCGTCTGTGTACAAGAGGTTGTCCTCCCAGTAAACTCTATGTGAGTCACTGACATCCCCATTTTGCTGTTTGACAGCTTGCTGTCTGAGACCCTCTAATGTGGGACAGGTTTGCTGTGCCACACTCAGTTCCTCCCTGGCAGGCCCCCCTCCACCCAAAAGCTCAGCAGTGTCTGCTGCCAGCAACTCTGGTGAAGGTTCTGCACAGGGGGGAAATTCTTCTTCCTCAGAAGTAGAATCATCTGTAGAGGGAGGGATAGCGGGTAGGGATTTACCCTTACTAACCCTAGCTTTAGGGAGCACTTGGTCCATTGTTCCAGGATCCAAGTCACCCTGTCCTTTTTGCTTTTTGGCCTGAGCCCTTGTCAAAGCAAAAATATGCCCTGGAATGCCCAGCATTGCTGCATGAGCCTCCAACTCCACTTCTGCCCAAGCTGATGTCTCTAAATCATTTCCTAGTAGACAGTCTACAGGTTAATCTGAAGCAACCACAACTTTCTTTGGACCAGTAACCCCCCACCCCCCAGTTGAGATTCACAACAGCCATGGGGTGGCTAAGAGTGTTGTTATGCGCGTCTATCACTTGGTACTGGTGACCAAGTAGGTGTTGTTCAGGGTGTACCAGTTTCTCTATTACCATGGTAACACTGGCACCTGTGTCCCTGTAGGCCTGAACCTCAACACCATTGATTAGGGGAAGTTGCTTGTACTTATCCATATTAAGGGGACAAGCAACCAAGGTGGCCAAATCAATGGCACCTTCAGAGACTAGCATAGCCTCTGTGGTCTCCCTAACAAGACCAACCCCAACTAAATTACCAAAAGTGAGCCCAGCTACTCCCTTGGATTGGCTTTTAGTAGGTTTGCTCCCACCACCACTGCTATTACTAGGGGCACTAGAGGTTGCAGTAGGGGTTGTGGTAGTGGGAGGCTTGCTGCTTTTCTTTGGACAACTGGCATCAGTTGTCCAATGGCCTTTTACTTTACATAAATAGCACCATGGTTTCTTTACTTGATTAGAAGAGGATTTGGACCCACCACCCCCACCAGAGTGTTTTTGTGGGCCTGATGAAGACTCATTTTTAGATTTGTCCCCACCCTTGTCTGAAGACTTACCATCCTTCTTCTTGCCATCCTTGTCACCCCCTGTATGAACTTTTCTGTTCACTCTTGTTCTGACCCATTTGTCTGCCTTCTTTCCCAAGTCTTGGGGAGAGGTCAGATCTGAGTCCACTAGATATTGGTGTAACAAATCAGACACACAGTTCTTCAGAATATGCTCTCTCAGGATTAGATTGTACAGGCTTTCATAGTCAGAAACTTTACTGCCATGTAACCACCCCTCGAAGGCCTTCACTGAATAGTCAACAAAGTCTACCCAGTCTTGTGAGGACTCTTTTCTGGTTTCTCTGAACTTAATCCTGTATTGTTCAGTGGTTAAGCCAAATCCATCCAAGAGTGCGTTCTTCAAAACTGTAAAATTATTGGCATCACTTTCCTTCACAGTAAGGAGCCTATTCCTACCCTTTCCACTGAAAGATAGCCATAGGATAGCAGCCCACTGCATTTGAGGGAACCCCTGTACCATACAGGCCCTCTCAAGTGCAGCAAACCACTTGTTAATGTCATCCCCCTCCTTGTAAGGGGGAACTATCTTGTGCAGATTCCTAGAATCATGCTCTTTCACAGGATTGCTATCAGGAATACTGTTGCTGCCACCATGGGGTCCAAACCCCAACCTCTGTCTCTCTTTTTCTAAGTCTGGGGATTCCCTGTCTAGAGCCAGCTGTTGCTGTTTAAGCTTCAGCCTGGTCTCTTCCACTCTCAACTTATTGAGTTCCCTTTCTAACATCTTGTCATCAGAGTGGGTGGGTTGGGAATTGTAGGAGGCTGGACTGGCTTGTAGTGAGTACCAAGGGGTACTTGCACCTTGCACCAGGCCCAGTTATCCCTTATTAGTGTATAGGGTGTCTAGCAGCTTAGGCTGATAGATAATGGTAGCTTAGCAGAGCAGCTTAGGCTGAACTAGGAGACGCGTGAAGCTACTACAGTACCACTTAGTGTCATATGCACAATATCATAAGAAAACACAATACACAGTTATACTAAAAATAAAGGTACTTTATTTTTATGACAATATGCCAAAGTATCTTAGAGTGTACCCTCAGTGAGAGGATAGGAAATATACACAAGATATATATACACAATAGCAAAAATATGCAGTATAGTCTTAGAAAACAGTGCAAACAATGTATAGTTACAATAGGATGCAATGGGGAAACATAGGGATAGGGGCAACACAAACCATATACTCCAGAAGTGGAATGCGAACCACGAATGGACCCCAAACCTATGTGACCTTGTAGAGGGTCGCTGGGACTATTAGAAAATAGTGAGAGTTAGAAAGATAACCCTCCCCAAGACCCTGAAAAGTGAGTGCAAAGTGCACTAAAGTTCCCCTAAGGACAAAATAGTCGTGTTAGAGGGAAAATGCAAGGAAAACACAAATCCGCAATGCAACAACGATGGATTCCTGACTGAGGGTACCTGTGGAACAAGGGGACCAAGTCCAAAAGTCACAAGCAACTCGGAGATGGGCTGATGCCCAAGAAATGCCAGCGGTTGGTGCAAAGAAGCTCTTACTAGGCTGAAGAACTGTGAATACTGCAGGGACGACAAGGGCTAGAGACTTCCCCTTTGGAGGATGGATCCCCCACGCCTTGGAGAGTCGTGCAGAAGTGTTTTCCCGCCGGATGGACGCAAACAAGCCTTGCTACACGCAAATCGTGCGTTTGGCGTTTTTGGACGCTGCTGGGGCCCAGGAGGGACCAGGAGGTCGCAAATTGGACCTGCAGAGAGAGGGGACGTCGAGCAAGACAAAGAGCCCTCATTGAAGCAGGTAGCACCCGGAGAAGTGCCAGAAACAGGCACTACGAGGATGCGTGAAACGGTGCTCGCCGAAGTTGCACAAAGGAGTCCCACGTCGCCGGAGACCAACTTAGAAAGTCGTGCAATGCAGGTTAGAGTGCCGTGGACCCAGGCTTGGCTGTGCACGAAGGATTTCCGCCGGAAGTGCACAGGGGCCGGAGTAGCTTGCAAAGTCGCGGTTCCCAGCAATGCAGCCCAGCGAGGTGAGGCAAGGACTTACCTCCACCAAACTTGGGCTGAAGAGTCACTGGACTGTGGGGGTCACTTGGACGGTGTCGCTGGATTCGAGGGACCTCGCTCGTCGTGCTGAGAGGAGACCCAAGGGACCGGTAATGCAGCTTTTTGGTGCCTGCGGTTGCAGGGGGAAGATTCCGTCGACCCACGGGAGATTTCTTCGGAGCTTCTGGTGCAGAGAGGAGGCAGACTACCCCCACAGCATGCACAAGCAGGAAAACAGTCGAGAAGGCGGCAGGATCAGCGTTACAGAGTTGCAGTAGTCGTCTTTGCTACTATGTTGCAGGTTTGCAGGCTTCCAGCGCGGTCAGCGGTCGATTCCTTATCAGAAGGTGAAGAGGGAGATGCAGAGGAACTCGGCTGAGCTCATGCATTCGTTATCTAAAGTTTCCCCAGAGACAGAGACCCTAAATAGCCAGAAAAGAGGGTTTGGCTACCTAGGAGAGAGGAAAGGCTACTAACACCTGAAGGAGCCTATCAGCAGGAGTCTCTGACGTCACCTGGTGGCACTGGCCACTCAGAGCAGTCCAGTGTGCCAGCAGCACCTCTGTTTCCAAGATGGCAGAGGTCTGGAGCACACTGGAGGAGCTCTGGACACCTCCCAGGGGAGGTGCAGGTCAGGGGAGTGGTCACTCCCCTTTCCTTTGTCCAGTTTCGCGCCAGAGCAGGGGCTAAGGGGTCCCTGAACCGGTGTAGACTGGCTTATGCAGAATTGGGCACATCTGTGCCCAACAAAGCATTTCCAGAGGCTGGGGGAGGCTACTCCTCCCCTGCCTCCACACCATTTTCCAAAGGGAGAGGGTGTCACACCCTCTCTCAGAGGAAGTTCTTTGTTCTGCCATCCTGGGCCAGGCCTGGCTGGACCCCAGGAGGGCAGCTGCCTGTCTGAGGGGTTGGCAGCAGCAGCAGCTGCAGTGAAACCCCAGGAAGGGCAGTCTGGCAGTACCAGGGTCTGTGCTACAGACCACTGGGATCATGGAATTGTACCAACAATGCCAGGATGGCATAGAGGGGGCAATTCCATGATCATAGACATGTTACATGGCCATATTCGGAGTTACCATGGTGAAGCTACATATAGGTAGTGACCTATATGTAGTGCACGCGTGTAATGGTGTCCCCGCACTCACAAAGTTCAGTGAATTGGCTCTGAACAATGTGGGGGCACCTTGGCTAGTGCCAGGGTGCCCTCACACTAAGTAACTTTGCACCTAACCTTTACCAGGTAAAGGTTAGACATATAGGTGACTTATAAGTTACTTAAGTGCAGTGTAAAATGGCTGTGAAATAACGTGGACGTTATTTCACTCAGGCTGCAGTGGCAGGCCTGTGTAAGAATTGTCAGAGCTCCCTATGGGTGGCAAAAGAAATGCTGCAGCCCATAGGGATCTCCTGGAACCCCAATACCCTGGGTACCTCAGTACCATATACTAGGGAATTATAAGGGTGTTCCAGTAAGCCAATGTAAATTGGTAAAAATGGTCACTAGCCTGTTAGTGACAATTTGGAAAGAAATGAGAGAGCATAACCACTGAGGTTCTGATTAGCAGAGCCTCAGTGAGACAGTTAGTCACTACACAGGTAACACATACAGGCACACTTATGAGCACTGGGGCCCTGGGTTACCAGGGTCCCAGTGACACATACAACTAAAACAACATATATACAGTGAAAAATGGGGGTAACATGCCAGGCAAGATGGTACTTTCCTACACAACCCCCCCCCAAACGAAGGACAATAAGACTAGCCATTACCTGATGAGTCTTCATTGTCTAAGTGGAAATATCTGGAGAGTCCATCTGCATTGGAGTGGCTACTCCCAGGTCTATGTTCCACTGTATAATCCATTCCCTGTAGGGATATGGACCACCTCAACAATTTTGGATTTTCACCTTTCATTTGTTTTAGCCAAAGTAGAGGTTTGTGGTCTGTCTGAACAATGAAGTGAGTGCCAAACAGGTATGGCCTCAACTTCTTCAGAGCCCAGACCACAGCAAAGGCCTCCCTCTCAATGGCAGACCAACGCTTTTCTCTAGGGGTCAACCTCCTACTAATAAAAGCAACAGGTTGATCCTGGCCCTCAGAATTAAGTTGTGATAGGACTGCCCCTACTCCTAATTCTGATGCATCAGTTTGGACATAGAATTTTTTAGAGTAACAAGGGCTTTTCAGGACAGGTGCAGAGCACATGGCCTGCTTCAGCTCCTCAAAAGCTTTCTGACAGCTTGCTGTCCACAATACCTTTTTAGGCATTTTCTTGGATGTGAGGTCATTAAGAGGGGCTGCAATGGAGCCATAGTTCTTAATGAACCTCCTGTAATACCCAGTGAGGCCTAGGAAGGCTCTCACCTGAGTCTGAGTGGTAGGGGGAACCCAATCAATAATAGTTTGGATTTTCCCCTGAAGTGGTGCAATCTGTTCCCCACCAACAAGGTGTCCCAGATAAACCACCTTACCCTGCCCTATCTGGCACTTTGAAGCCTTGATAGTGAGGCCTGCCTTTTGCAGAGCCTCCAAAACTTTCCATAGGTGGACCAGGTGATCATCCCAGCTGGAGCTAAAGACAGCTATATCGTCCAAATATGCTGCACTGAAAGCTTCCAGCCCTTGCAGGACTGTGTTCACCAACCTCTGAAAAGTGGCAGGTGCATTTTTCAAACCAAAAGGCATTACAGTAAACTGGTAATGTCCTCCAATGGTAGAAAATGCAGTCTTAGGTTTAGCATCTTCTGACAATTTGATCTGCCAATACCCTGCAGTCAAATAAAAAGTGCTTAGATACTTGGCAGATGCCAGTGTATCTATGAGCTCATCTGCCCTGGGTATAGGGTGAGCATCAGTTTTGGTTACCAAGTTGAGACCTCTATAGTCTACACAAAACCTCATTTCCTTCTTTCCATCTTTAGAATTGGGTTTTGGTACCAGTACCACAGGAGAAGCCCATGGACTGTCAGAGTGCTCAACTACTCCTAGTTCCAACATTTTCTGAACTTCTTGCTTTATGCAGTCCCTGACATGGTCAGGCTGCCTATAGATCTTACTTTTGATAGGTAAACTGTCTCCAGTATCTATAGTGTGCTCACACCAAGAAGTGGTGCCTGGCACAGTAGAGAAGAGTTCTGCAAATTGTCCTAGGAGATTTATGCAATTATCTTTCTGCTCAGCAGTAAGACAATCAGCCAAAACTACACCTTCCACAAGAGCATCTTGTTCTGTGGAAGAGAAGAGATCAGGTAGAGGATCACTGTCTTCTTCCTGTCCCTCATCTGTTGCCATGAGCAGGGTGAGATCAGCCCTGTCATAGTAGGGTTTCAGGCGGTTGACATGGAGCACCCTAAGGGGACTCCTGGCAGTGCCTAAGTCAACCAAGTAGGTGACTTCACCCTTCTTTTCAACAATTGTGTGGGGTCCACTCCATTTATCTTGGAGTGCTCTTGGGGCCACAGGCTCCAAGACCCACACTTTCTGCCCTGGTTGGTACTGAACCAAAACAGCCTTCTGATCATGCCATTGCTTCTGGAGCTCTTGGCTGGCCTGAAGGTTTTTACTGGCCTTTTTCATGTACTCAGCCATCCTTGATCTGAGGCCAAGTACATAATCCACAATATCCTGCTTAGGAGCTTTTAAAGGTTGTTCCCAACCCTCCTTTACAAGTGTGAGTGGACCCCTAACAGGGTGTCCAAAAAGAAGTTCAAAGGGGCTGAAGCCCACTCCTTTCTGGGGTACCTCCCTGTAGGCAAAAAGGAGGCATGGTAGAAGGATATCCCATCTCCTGCGGAGTTTTTCAGGGAGTCCCATAATCATGCCTTTGAGAGTTTTATTAAATCTCTCCACCAGTCCATTTGTTTGTGGATGATAGGGTGTTGTGAACTTGTAAGTTACACCACACTCCTTCCACATGGCTTTTAAGTATGCAGACATGAAATTGCTTCCTCTGTCTGATACTACTTCCTTTAGGAAGCCCACCCTGGAAAATATTACCAGGAGGGCCTTTGCCACTGCAGGAGCTGTAGTGGTCCTTAAAGGAATAGCTTCAGGATATCTTGTGGCATGGTCCACTACCACTAAGATAAACCTATTGCCTGAAGCAGTAGGAGGGTCAAGGGGGCCAACTATGTCAACCCCTACCCTTTCAAAGGGAACCCCAACCACAGGCAGTGGGATAAGGGGTGCCTTTGGAGTGCCACCTGTCTTGCCACTGGCTTGACAGGTTTCACAGGACTTACAAAATTCCTTTGTGTCCTCAGACATCCTAGGCCAATGAAACAATGGTACCAATCTGTCCCAAGTTTTCATTTGACCCAGGTGCCCAGCTAAGGGAATGTCATGTGCCAGTGTTAGGAGGAACTTTCTGTACTCCTGAGGAATCACTAATCTCCTGGCAGCTCCAGGTTTAGGATCCCTATGCTCAGTGTACAAGAGGTTGTCCTCCCAGTAAACTCTGTGAGAGTCACTGACATCCCCATTAGCCTGTTTGACAGCTTGCTGTCTGAGACCCTCTAATGTGGGACAGGTTTGCTGTGCCACACTCAGCTCCTCCCTGGCAGGCCCCCCTTCACCCAAAAGCTCAGCAGTGTCTGCTTCCAGCTCCTCTGGTGTAGGTTCTGCACAGGGAGGGAATTCTTCTTCCTCAGAAGTAGAATCCACTGTAGAGGGAGGGATAGTAGGAAGTGGTTTGCTTCTACTAGCCCTAGCTTTAGGGAGCACTTGGTCCATTGTTCCAGGATCCAAGCTTCCCTGTCCTTTTTGCTTTTTGGCCTGAGCCCTTGTCAAAGCAAAAATATGCCCTGGGATGCCCAGCATTGCTGCATGGGCCTCCAACTCCACATCTGACCAAGCTGATGTCTCCAAATCATTCCCTAATAGACAGTCTACAGGTAAATCTGAAGCTACCACAACTTTCTTTGGACCAGTTACCCCACCCCAGTTGAGATTTACAACAGCCATGGGGTGGCTTTGTGTTATGTTGTGAGCATCGGTTACTTGGTACTGGTGTCCAAGTATGTGTTGTTCAGGGTGCACCAGTTTCTCAATCACCATTGTGACACTGGCACCTGTGTCCCTGTAGGCCTGGACCTCAACACCATTTATTAGGGTTAGTTGCTTGTACTTCTCCAAGTTATGGGGGCAAGCAACCAAAGTGGCTAAATCAATAGCCCCTTCAGAGACTAAAGTAGCCTCTGTGGTCTCCCTAATCAGACCAACCCCAACTAAATTACCAAAAGTGAGCCCAGCTACTCCCTTGGATTGGCTATTAGTAGGTTTGCTCCCACCACCACTGCTATTAGTAGGGACACTAGGTGTAGCAGTAGGGGTTGTAGTGGTAGGAGCTGTGGTGCCTTTCTTTGGACAACTGGGATCTGTTGTCCAATGGCCTTTTATTTTACATAAATAGCACCATGGTTTCTTTTCCTTGTTCTGATTAAAGGAGGATTTGGACCCACCACCCCCACCAGAGTGTTTTTGTGGGCCTGATGAAGACTCATTTTTAGATTTGTCCCCACCCTTGTCAGAAGACTTACCATCCTTCTTTTTGTTGCCATCTTTGTCACCCCCTGTATGAACTTTTCTGTTCACTCTTGTTCTGACCCATTTGTCTGCCTTCTTTCCCAATTCTTGGGGAGAGGTCAGATCAGAGTCCACCAAGTACTGGTGCAACAAATCAGACACACAATTATTAAGAATATGCTCTCTCAGGATCAAGTTATACAGGCTGTCATAATCAGTAACTTTACTGCCATGTAACCACCCCTCCAAGGCCTTCACTGCCTGGTCAATGAAATCAACCCAGTCTTGTGAAGACTCCTTTTTGGTCTCTCTGAACTTTATCCTGTACTGTTAAGTGGTTAAGCCATAACCATCCAGGAGTGCATTCTTAAGAACTTGGAAATTATTGGCATCATTTTCTTTCACTGTAAGGAGCCTATCCCTACCTTTTCCACTAAATGATAGCCATAGGATAGCAGCCCACTGCTTTTGAGGGACATCCTGTACAGCACAGGCCCTCTCAAGTGCAGCAAACCACTTGTTAATGTCATCCCCCTCCTTATAAGGGGGAACTATCTTGTGCAGATTCCTGGAATCATGCTCTTTTGCAGGATGACTATGGGGAATACTGCTGCTGCCACCATGGGTATCTAAACCCAACTTCTGTCTTTCCCTCTCTACTTCTAAAGACTGTCTATCCAAATCCAGCTGTTGCTTCTTGAGCTTCAGTCTGGTTTGTTCCACTCTCAATCTATTGAGCTCCCTTTCTAACAATCTGTCATCAGGGTGGGTGGGAGGGACATTTCTAGATACAGAGGTATGATGGGAATGAACAGAAGGAGACCTGTCCCTTCCAGAGGGCACCCTAACAGCTTGGCTACCAGTATAATGTGAGAGCACACCATTAGTATGATGTGATTCAACCTCTGTACCAACTATGCTAGACTGTCTAGTAATGGGCAGGCTGAGAAGTTTCTTTCCTGAACCTTTTCCTGGGGGAGTCCCTGGATCAGATTGAGAACCATTAGCTACTTTTTCTACAGATTGGGCACTTATGGCCTTATCCTGTACTCTAAGCATATTAACTAACAGTTCTAAAGAAGGATTCTTCCCTACACTCAAACCTCTCTCTATGCAGAGACTCCTTGCTCCTTTCCAGCTAAGGTGATCATATGCAAGTTTGGACAGTTCAACATTTGTTCCTGTGCCAGACATTTTTTAGAGAGAGTTAAAGTGATAGAAAAAGAGTAAAAAGTTTTCAGAACTTTTTGGAAAGACAGAAAAAAAACTTTTAAAACTTTTAAGAACTTTTTGAAAGTTTAGAAGTACTTTTCAGCACTTAGAAAAGAGTGAAAAGAGGAAATGCAAAACTTTTTGGCTATGTGTATATACACTGACCTTGTTTTGTATATTTTTCTCTTATGAAAAGTACAATGACAAGAGTGGTAAGTAGTCTCAAGCACTTATCCCACCACTGCACAACCAATGTAGGAGGCTGGACTGGCTTGTAGTGAGTACCAAGGGGTACTTGCACCTTGCACCAGGCCCAGTTATCCCTTTTTAGTGTATAGGGTGTCTAGCAGCTTAGGCTGATAGATAATGGTAGCTTAGCAGAGCAGCTTAGGCTGAACTAGGAGACGTGTGAAGCTACTACAGTACCACTTAGTGTCATATGCACAATATCATAAGAAAACACAATACACAGTTATACTAAAAATAAAGGTACTTTATTTTTATGACAATATGCCAAAGTATCTTAGAGTGTACCCTCAGTGAGAGGATAGGAAATATACACAAGATATATATACACAATAGCAAAAATATGCAGTATAGTCTTAGAAAACAGTGGAAACAATGTATAGTTACAATAGGATGCAATGGGGAAACATAGGGATAGGGGCAACACAAACCATATACTCCAGAAGTGGAATGCGAACCACGAATGGACCCCAAACCTATGTGACCTTGTAGAGAGTCGCTGGGACTATTAGAAAATAGTGAGAGTTAGAAAGATAACCCTCCCCAAGACCCTGAAAAGTGAGTGCAAAGTGCACTAAAGTTCCCCTAAGGACAAAATAGTCGTGTTAGAGGGAAAATGCAAGGAAAACACAAATCCGCAATGCAACAACGATGGATTCCTGACTGAGGGTACCTGTGGAACAAGGGGACCAAGTCCAAAAGTCACAAGCAACTCGGAGATGGGCAGATGCCCAAGAAATGCCAGCGGTTGGTGCAAAGAAGCTCTTACTAGGCTGAAGAACTGTGAATACTGCAGGAACGACAAGGGCTAGAGACTTCCCCTTTGGAGGATGGATCCCCCACGCCTTGGAGAGTCGTGCAGAAGTGTTTTCCCGCCGGATGGACGCCAACAAGCCTTGCTACACGCAAATCGTGCGTTTGGCGTTTTTGGACGCTGCTGGGGCCCAGGAGGGACCAGGAGGTCGCAAATTGAACCTGCAGAGAGAGGGGATGTCGAGCAAGACAAAGAGCCCTCACTGAAGCAGGTAGCACCCGGAGAAGTGCCAGAAACAGGCACTACGAGGATGCGTGAAACGGTGCTCGCCGAAGTTGCACAAAGGAGTCCCACGTCGCCGGAGACCAACTTAGAAAGTCGTGCAATGCAGGTTAGAGTGCCGTGGACCCAGGCTTGGCTGTGCACGAAGGATTTCCGCCGGAAGTGCACAGGGGCCGGAGTAGCTTGCAAAGTCGCGGTTCCCAGCAATGCAGCCCAGCGAGGTGAGGCAAGGACTTACCTCCACCAAACTTGGGCTGAAGAGTCACTGGACTGTGGGGGTCACTTGGACGGTGTCGCTGGATTCGAGGGACCTCGCTCGTCGTGCTGAGAGGAGACCCAAGGGACCGGTAATGCAGCTTTTTGGTGCCTGCGGTTGCAGGGGGAAGATTCCGTCGACCCACGGGAGATTTCTTCGGAGCTTCTGGTGCAGAGAGGAGGCAGACTACCCCCACAGCATGCACAAGCAGGAAAACTGTCGAGAAGGCGGCAGGATCAGCGTTACAGAGTTGCAGTAGTCGTCTTTGCTACTATGTTGCAGGTTTGCAGGCTTCCAGCGCGGTCAGCGGTCGATTCCTTATCAGAAGGTGAAGAGGGAGATGCAGAGGAACTCGGCTGAGCTCATGCATTCGTTATCTAAAGTTTCCCCAGAGACAGAGACCCTAAATAGCCAGAAAAGAGGGTTTGGCTACCTAGGAGAGAGGAAAGGCTACTAACACCTGAAGGAGCCTATCAGCAGGAGTCTCTGACGTCACCTGGTGGCACTGGCCACTCAGAGCAGTCCAGTGTGCCAGCAGCACCTCTGTTTCCAAGATGGCAGAGGTCTGGAGCACACTGGAGGAGCTCTGGACACCTCCCAGGGGAGGTGCAGGTCAGGGGAGTGGTCACTCCCCTTTCCTTTGTCCAGTTTCGCGCCAGAGCAGGGGCTAAGGGGTCCCTGAACCGGTGTAGACTGGCTTATGCAGAATTGGGCACATCTGTGCCCAAAAAAGCATTTCTAGAGGCTGGGGGAGGCTACTCCTCCCCTGCCTTCACACCATTTTCCAAAGGGAGAGGGTGTCACACCCTCTCTCAGAGGAAGTTCTTTGTTCTGCCATCCTGGGCCAGGCCTGGCTGGACCCCAGGAGGGCAGCTGCCTGTCTGAGGGGTTGGCAGCAGCAGCAGCTGCAGTGAAACCCCAGGAAGGGCAGTCTGGCAGTACCAGGGTCTGTGCTACAGACCACTGGGATCATGGAATTGTACCAACAATGCCAGGATGGCATAGAGGGGGCAATTCCATGATCATAGACATGTTACATGGCCATATTCGGAGTTACCATGGTGAAGCTACATATAGGTAGTGACCTATATGTAGTGCACGCGTGTAATGGTGTCCCCGCACTCACAAAGTTCAGTGAATTGGCTCTGAACAATGTGGGGGCACCTTGGCTAGTGCCAGGGTGCCCTCACACTAAGTAACTTTGCACCTAACCTTTACCAGGTAAAGGTTAGACATATAGGTGACTTATAAGTTACTTAAGTGCAGTGTAAAATGGCTGTGAAATAACGTGGACGTTATTTCACTCAGGCTGCAGTGGCAGGCCTGTGTAAGAATTGTCAGAGCTCCCTATGGGTGGCAAAAGAAATGCTGCAGCCCATAGGGATCTCCTGGGACCCCAATACCCTGGGTACCTCAGTACCATATACTAGGGAATTATAAGGGTGTTCCAGTAAGCCAATGTAAATTGGTAAAAATGGTCACTAGCCTGTTAGTGACAATTTGGAAAGAAATGAGAGAGCATAACCACTGAGGTTCTGATTAGCAGAGCCTCAGTGAGACAGTTAGTCACTACACAGGTAACACATTCAGGCACACTTATGAGCACTGGGGCCCTGGGTTACCAGGGTCCCAGTGACACATACAACTAAAACAACATATATACAGTGAAAAATGGGGGTAACATGCCAGGCAAGATGGTACTTTCCTACACAACCCCCCCCCCCAAACGAAGGACAATAAGACTAGCCATTACCTGATGAGTCTTCATTGTCTAAGTGGAAATATCTGGAGAGTCCATCTGCATTGGAGTGGCTACTCCCAGGTCTATGTTCCACTGTATAATCCATTCCCTGTAGGGATATGGACCACCTCAACAATTTTGGATTTTCACCTTTCATTTGTTTTAGCCAAAGTAGAGGTTTGTGGTCTGTCTGAACAATGAAGTGAGTGCCAAACAGGTATGGCCTCAACTTCTTCAGAGCCCAGACCACAGCAAAGGCCTCCCTCTCAATGGCAGACCAACGCTTTTCTCTAGGGGTCAACCTCCTACTAATAAAAGCAACAGGTTGATCCTGGCCCTCAGAATTAAGTTGTGATAGGACTGCCCCTACTCCTAATTCAGATGCATCAGTTTGGACATAGAATTTTTTAGAGTAACAAGGGCTTTTCAGGACAGGTGCAGAGCACATGGCCTGCTTCAGCTCCTCAAAAGCTTTCTGACAGCTTGCTGTCCACAATACCTTTTTAGGCATTTTCTTGGATGTGAGGTCATTAAGAGGGGCTGCAATGGAGCCATAGTTCTTAATGAACCTCCTGTAATACCCAGTGAGGCCTAGGAAGGCTCTCACCTGAGTCTGAGTGGTAGGGGGAACCCAATCAATAATAGTTTGGATTTTCCCCTGAAGTGGTGCAATCTGTTCCCCACCAACAAGGTGTCCCAGATAAACCACCTTACCCTGCCCTATCTGGCACTTTGAAGCCTTGATAGTGAGGCCTGCCTTTTGCAGAGCCTCCAAAACTTTCCATAGGTGGACCAGGTGATCATCCCAGCTGGAGCTAAAGACAGCTATATCGTCCAAATATGCTGCACTGAAAGCTTCCAGCCCTTGCAGGACTGTGTTCACCAACCTCTGAAAAGTGGCAGGTGCATTTTTCAAACCAAAAGGCATTACAGTAAACTGGTAATGTCCTCCAATGGTAGAAAATGCAGTCTTAGGTTTAGCATCTTCTGACAATTTGATCTGCCAATACCCTGCAGTCAAATAAAAAGTGCTTAGATACTTGGCAGATGCCAGTGTATCTATGAGCTCATCTGCCCTGGGTATAGGGTGAGCATCAGTTTTGGTTACCAAGTTGAGACCTCTATAGTCTACACAAAACCTCATTTCCTTCTTTCCATCTTTAGAATTGGGTTTTGGTACCAGTACCACAGGAGAAGCCCATGGACTGTCAGAGTGCTCAACTACTCCTAGTTCCAACATTTTCTGAACTTCTTGCTTTATGCAGTCCCTGACATGGTCAGGCTGCCTATAGATCTTACTTTTGACAGGTAAACTGTCTCCAGTATCTATAGTGTGCTCACACCAAGAAGTGGTGCCTGGCACAGTAGAGAAGAGTTCTGCAAATTGTCCTAGGAGATTTATGCAATTATCTTTCTGCTCAGCAGTAAGACAATCAGCCAAAACTACACCTTCCACAAGAGCATCTTGTTCTGTGGAAGAGAAGAGATCAGGTAGAGGATCACTGTCTTCTTCCTGTCCCTCATCTGTTGCCATGAGCAGGGTGAGATCAGCCCTGTCATAGTAGGGTTTCAGGCGGTTGACATGGAGCACCCTAAGGGGACTCCTGGCAGTGCCTAAGTCAACCAAGTAGGTGACTTCACCCTTCTTTTCAACAATTGTGTGGGGTCCACTCCATTTATCTTGGAGTGCTCTTGGGGCCACAGGCTCCAAGACCCACACTTTCTGCCCTGGTTGGTACTGAACCAAAACAGCCTTCTGATCATGCCATTGCTTCTGGAGCTCTTGGCTGGCCTGAAGGTTTTTACTGACCTTTTTCATGTACTCAGCCATCCTTGATCTGAGGCCAAGTACATAATCCACAATATCCTGCTTAGGAGCTTTTAAAGGTTGTTCCCAACCCTCCTTTACAAGTGTGAGTGGACCCCTAACAGGGTGTCCAAAAAGAAGTTCAAAGGGGCTGAAGCCCACTCCTTTCTGGGGTACCTCCCTGTAGGCAAAAAGGAGGCATGGTAGAAGGATATCCCATCTCCTGCGGAGTTTTTCAGGGAGTCCCATAATCATGCCTTTGAGAGTTTTATTAAATCTCTCCACCAGTCCATTTGTTTGTGGATGATAGGGTGTTGTGAACTTGTAAGTTACACCACACTCCTTCCACATGGCTTTTAAGTATGCAGACATGAAATTGCTTCCTCTGTCTGATACTACTTCCTTTGGGAAGCCCACCCTGGAAAATATTCCCAGGAGGGCCTTTGCCACTGCAGGAGCTGTAGTGGTCCTTAAAGGAATAGCTTCAGGATATCTTGTGGCATGGTCCACTACCACTAAGATAAACCTATTGCCTGAAGCAGTAGGAGGGTCAAGGGGGCCAACTATGTCAACCCCTACCCTTTCAAAGGGAACCCCAACCACAGGCAGTGGGATAAGGGGTGCCTTTGGAGTGCCACCTGTCTTGCCACTGGCTTGACAGGTTTCACAGGACTTACAAAATTCCTTTGTGTCCTCAGACATCCTAGGCCAATGAAACAATGGTACCAATCTGTCCCAAGTTTTCATTTGACCCAGGTGCCCAGCTAAGGGAATGTCATGTGCCAGTGTTAGGAGGAACTTTCTGTACTCCTGAGGAATCACTAATCTCCTGGCAGCTCCAGGTTTAGGATCCCTATGCTCAGTGTACAAGAGGTTGTCCTCCCAGTAAACTCTGTGAGAGTCACTGACATCCCCATTAGCCTGTTTGACAGCTTGCTGTCTGAGACCCTCTAATGTGGGACAGGTTTGCTGTGCCACACTCAGCTCCTCCCTGGCAGGCCCCCCTTCACCCAAAAGCTCAGCAGTGTCTGCTTCCAGCTCCTCTGGTGTAGGTTCTGCACAGGGAGGGAATTCTTCTTCCTCAGAAGTAGAATCCACTGTAGAGGGAGGGATAGTAGGAAGTGGTTTGCTTCTACTAGCCCTAGCTTTAGGGAGCACTTGGTCCATTGTTCCAGGATCCAAGCTTCCCTGTCCTTTTTGCTTTTTGGCCTGAGCCCTTGTCAAAGCAAAAATATGCCCTGGGATGCCCAGCATTGCTGCATGGGCCTCCAACTCCACATCTGACCAAGCTGATGTCTCCAAATCATTCCCTAATAGACAGTCTACAGGTAAATCTGAAGCTACCACAACTTTCTTTGGACCAGTTACCCCACCCCAGTTGAGATTTACAACAGCCTTGGGGTGGCTTTGTGTTATGTTGTGAGCATCGGTTACTTGGTACTGGTGTCCAAGTATGTGTTGTTCAGGGTGCACCAGTTTCTCAATCACCATTGTGACACTGGCACCTGTGTCCCTGTAGGCCTGGACCTCAACACCATTTATTAGGGTTAGTTGCTTGTACTTCTCCAAGTTATGGGGGCAAGCAACCAAAGTGGCTAAATCAATAGCCCCTTCAGAGACTAAAGTAGCCTCTGTGGTCTCCCTAATCAGACCAACCCCAACTAAATTACCAAAAGTGAGCCCAGCTACTCCCTTGGATTGGCTATTAGTAGGTTTGCTCCCACCACCACTGCTATTAGTAGGGACACTAGGTGTAGCAGTAGGGGTTGTAGTGGTAGGAGCTGTGGTGCCTTTCTTTGGACAACTGGGATCTGTTGTCCAATGGCCTTTTATTTTACATAAATAGCACCATGGTTTCTTTTCCTTGTTCTGATTAAAGGAGGATTTGGACCCACCACCCCCACCAGAGTGTTTTTGTGGGCCTGATGAAGACTCATTTTTAGATTTGTCCCCACCCTTGTCAGAAGACTTACCATCCTTCTTTTTGTTGCCATCTTTGTCACCCCCTGTATGAACTTTTCTGTTCACTCTTGTTCTGACCCATTTGTCTGCCTTCTTTCCCAATTCTTGGGGAGAGGTCAGATCAGAGTCCACCAAGTACTGGTGCAACAAATCAGACACACAATTATTAAGAATATGCTCTCTCAGGATCAAGTTATACAGGCTGTCATAATCAGTAACTTTACTGCCATGTAACCACCCCTCCAAGGCCTTCACTGCCTGGTCAATGAAATCAACCCAGTCTTGTGAAGACTCCTTTTTGGTCTCTCTGAACTTTATCCTGTACTGTTCAGTGGTTAAGCCATAACCATCCAGGAGTGCATTCTTAAGAACTTGGAAATTATTGGCATCATTTTCTTTCACTGTAAGGAGCCTATCCCTACCTTTTCCACTAAATGATAGCCATAGGATAGCAGCCCACTGCTTTTGAGGGACATCCTGTACAGCACAGGCCCTCTCAAGTGCAGCAAACCACTTGTTAATGTCATCCCCCTCCTTATAAGGGGGAACTATCTTGTGCAGATTCCTGGAATCATGCTCTTTTGCAGGATGACTATGGGGAATACTGCTGCTGCCACCATGGGTATCTAAACCCAACTTCTGTCTTTCCCTCTCTACTTCTAAAGACTGTCTATCCAAATCCAGCTGTTGCTTCTTGAGCTTCAGTCTGGTTTGTTCCACTCTCAATCTATTGAGCTCCCTTTCTAACAATCTGTCATCAGGGTGGGTGGGAGGGACATTTCTAGATACAGAGGTATGATGGGAATGAACAGAAGGAGACCTGTCCCTTCCAGAGGGCACCCTAACAGCTTGGCTACCAGTATAATGTGAGAGCACACCATTAGTATGATGTGATTCAACCTCTGTACCAACTATGCTAGACTGTCTAGTAATGGGCAGGCTGAGAAGTTTCTTTCCTGAACCTTTTCCTGGGGGAGTCCCTGGATCAGATTGAGAACCATTAGCTACTTTTTCTACAGATTGGGCACTTATGGCCTTATCCTGTACTCTAAGCATATTAACTAACAGTTCTAAAGAAGGATTCTTCCCTACACTCAAACCTCTCTCTATGCAGAGACTCCTTGCTCCTTTCCAGCTAAGGTGATCATATGCAAGTTTGGACAGTTCAACATTTTTTCCTGTGCCAGACATTTTTTAGAGAGAGTTAAAGTGATAGAAAAAGAGTAAAAAGTTTTCAGAACTTTTTGGAAAGACAGAAAAAAAACTTTTAAAACTTTTAAGAACTTTTTGAAAGTTTAGAAGTACTTTTCAGCACTTAGAAAAGAGTGAAAAGAGGAAATGCAAAACTTTTTGGCTATGTGTATATACACTGACCTTGTTTTGTATATTTTTCTCTTATGAAAAGTACAATGACAAGAGTGGTAAGTAGTCTCAAGCACTTATCCCACCACTGCACAACCAATGTAGGAGGCTGGACTGGCTTGTAGTGAGTACCAAGGGGTACTTGCACCTTGCACCAGGCCCAGTTATCCCTTTTTAGTGTATAGGGTGTCTAGCAGCTTAGGCTGATAGATAATGGTAGCTTAGCAGAGCAGCTTAGGCTGAACTAGGAGACGTGTGAAGCTACTACAGTACCACTTAGTGTCATATGCACAATATCATAAGAAAACACAATACACAGTTATACTAAAAATAAAGGTACTTTATTTTTATGACAATATGCCAAAGTATCTTAGAGTGTACCCTCAGAGAGAGGATAGGAAATATACACAAGATATATATACACAATAGCAAAAATATGCAGTATAGTCTTAGAAAACAGTGCAAACAATGTATAGTTACAATAGGATGCAATGGGGAAACATAGGGATAGGGGCAACACAAACCATATACTCCAGAAGTGGAATGCGAACCACGAATGGACCCCAAACCTATGTGACCTTGTAGAGGGTCGCTGGGACTATTAGAAAATAGTGAGAGTTAGAAAGATAACCCTCCCCAAGACCCTGAAAAGTGAGTGCAAAGTGCACTAAAGTTCCCCTAAGGACAAAATAGTCGTGTTAGAGGGAAAATGCAAGGAAAACACAAATCCGCAATGCAACAACGATGGATTCCTGACTGAGGGTACCTGTGGAACAAGGGGACCAAGTCCAAAAGTCACAAGCAACTCGGAGATGGGCAGATGCCCAAGAAATGCCAGCGGTTGGTGCAAAGAAGCTCTTACTAGGCTGAAGAACTGTGAATACTGCAGGGACGACAAGGGCTAGAGACTTCCCCTTTGGAGGATGGATCCCCCACGCCTTGGAGAGTCGTGCAGAAGTGTTTTCCCGCCGGATGGACGCCAACAAGCCTTGCTACACGCAAATCGTGCGTTTGGCGTTTTTGGACGCTGCTGGGGCCCAGGAGGGACCAGGAGGTCGCAAATTGGACCTGCAGAGAGAGGGGACGTCGAGCAAGACAAAGAGCCCTCACTGAAGCAGGTAGCACCCAGAGAAGTGCCAGAAACAGGCACTACAAGGATGCGTGAAACGGTACTCGCCGAAGTTGCACAAAGGAGTCCCACGTCGCCGGAGACCAACTTAGAAAGTCGTGCAATGCAGGTTAGAGTGCCGTGGACCCAGGCTTGGCTGTGCACGAAGGATTTCCGCCGGAAGTGCACAGGGGCCGGAGTAGCTTGCAAAGTCGCAGTTCCCAGCAATGCAGCCCAGCGAGATGAGGCAAGGACTTACCTCCACCAAACTTGGGCTGAAGAGTCACTGGACTGTGGGGGTCACTTGGACGGTGTCGCTGGATTCGAGGGACCTCGCGCGTCGTGCTGAGAGGAGACCCAAGGGACCGGTAATGCAGCTTTTTGGTGCCTGCGGTTGCAGGGGGAAGATTCCGTCGACCCACGGGAGATTTCTTCGGAGCTTCTGGTGCAGAGAGGAGGCAGACTACCCCCACAGCATGCACAAGCAGGAAAACTGTCGAGAAGGCGGCAGGATCAGCGTTACAGAGTTGCAGTAGTCGTCTTTGCTACTATGTTGCAGGTTTGCAGGCTTCCAGCGCGGTCAGCGGTCGATTCCTTATCAGAAGGTGAAGAGGGAGATGCAGAGGAACTCGGCTGAGCTCATGCATTCGTTATCTAAAGTTTCCCCAGAGACAGAGACCCTAAATAGCCAGAAAAGAGGGTTTGGCTACCTAGGAGAGAGGAAAGGCTACTAACACCTGAAGGAGCCTATCAGCAGGAGTCTCTGACGTCACCTGGTGGCACTGGCCACTCAGAGCAGTCCAGTGTGCCAGCAGCACCTCTGTTTCCAAGATGGCAGAGGTCTGGAGCACACTGGAGGAGCTCTGGACACCTCCCAGGGGAGGTGCAGGTCAGGGGAGTGGTCACTCCCCTTTCCTTTGTCCAGTTTCGCGCCAGAGCAGGGGCTAAGGGGTCCCTGAACCGGTGTAGACTGGCTTATGCAGAATTGGGCACATCTGTGCCCAACAAAGCATTTCTAGAGGCTGGGGGAGGCTACTCCTCCCCTGCCTTCACACCATTTTCCAAAGGGAGAGGGTGTCACACCCTCTCTCAGAGGAAGTTCTTTGTTCTGCCATCCTGGGCCAGGCCTGGCTGGACCCCAGGAGGGCAGCTGCCTGTCTGAGGGGTTGGCAGCAGCAGCAGCTGCAGTGAAACCCCAGGAAGGGCAGTCTGGCAGTACCAGGGTCTGTGCTACAGACCACTGGGATCATGGAATTGTACCAACAATGCCAGGATGGCATAGAGGGGGCAATTCCATGATCATAGACATGTTACATGGCCATATTCGGAGTTACCATGGTGAAGCTACATATAGGTAGTGACCTATATGTAGTGCACGCGTGTAATGGTGTCCCCGCACTCACAAAGTTCAGTGAATTGGCTCTGAACAATGTGGGGGCACCTTGGCTAGTGCCAGGGTGCCCTCACACTAAGTAACTTTGCACCTAACCTTTACCAGGTAAAGGTTAGACATATAGGTGACTTATAAGTTACTTAAGTGCAGTGTAAAATGGCTGTGAAATAACGTGGACGTTATTTCACTCAGGCTGCAGTGGCAGGCCTGTGTAAGAATTGTCAGAGCTCCCTATGGGTGGCAAAAGAAATGCTGCAGCCCATAGGGATCTCCTGGAACCCCAATACCCTGGGTACCTCAGTACCATATACTAGGGAATTATAAGGGTGTTCCAGTAAGCCAATGTAAATTGGTAAAAATGGTCACTAGCCTGTTAGTGACAATTTGGAAAGAAATGAGAGAGCATAACCACTGAGGTTCTGATTAGCAGAGCCTCAGTGAGACAGTTAGTCACTACACAGGTAACACATTCAGGCACACTTATGAGCACTGGGGCCCTGGGTTACCAGGGTCCCAGTGACACATACAACTAAAACAACATATATACAGTGAAAAATGGGGGTAACATGCCAGGCAAGATGGTACTTTCCTACAGGAATGTTTTGACACAGAAGAAAGGTTTGAATGAGCAGAGGGAGACCTGTCCCTAACAGTTGGCACTCTAACAACCTGGCCTTCAGGAATAAAACTCTCCCTACTATGATGGGAGCTTCTTATACTACCAGCATTGCTATGAGGTCTGCTAAGGGGCAGATTAGGAAGGGAACCCTATAACACTCTCTCAAGGGTTTCCCCTAATTCAGAGTGTGAGCTATCTATCAACTTTTCAGATGAGGTGCAACCCTTGGCCTTATCATTCTCAATAAGCATATTAGACAGTAACTCTCTAGAAGGGTTCTTACCTACCACTTAACCTCTATCAATGCAGAGACTCCTTAGGCTCTTAAAGTTAAGGTGATCATCAGTTGTACTGACCAAATTAAGAGGGGTTCCTACATCAGACATGATAGAAAAAGGTTTAGAGACAGATAAAGGATAGAAAAAGTTTCAGGACTTTTTAAAGAACAATAAAAAAAACTTTTTCAAACTTTTTCAAACTTTTAGAAAGTTTAGAGGTATTTTTCATTACTTAGCAGATAGTGTAAGAGAAGAAAAACAAAACTTTTTGGTCAGGTGTACATACACTGAACTTGTTTTGTATATTATTCTCTTATGAAAAGTACACAATGACAAAGTGGTAAGTAGTTGCAAGTACTTATCCCACCGCTGCACAACCAATGTAGGAGGCTGGCCTGGCTTGTAGTGGGTACCAAGGGGTACCTACACTCTGTACCAGGTCCAGTTATCCCTTATTAGTGTACAAGAGGTGATTCTAGCAGCTTAGGCTGATAGAAGGTAGCTATAGCAGAGCAGCTTAGGCTGAACTAGGAGACATGCAAAGCTCCTACTATACCACTGGTGTCATATGTACAATATCATAAGAAAACACAATACACAGATATACTAAAAATAAAGGTACTTTATTTTTACGACAATATGCCAAAAGTATCTCAGTCAGAACCCTCAGTATGAGGATGCCAAATATACACAAGATATATGTACACAATACCAAAAATATGCAGTAATAGCAAAAGGAAGTAATGCAAGCAATGTAAAGTTACAGTAGTTCACAATAGGAGCACATAGGTATAGGGGCAACACAAACCAAAAGTGGAATGCGAACCACGAATGGACCCCAAACCTATGTGAGCTTGTAGAGGGTCGCTGGGACTGTAAGAAAACAGTGAGGGTTAGAAAAATAGCCCACCCCAAGACCCTGAAAAGTAGGTGTAAAGTGCACCTATAACCCCCAGAGAGCACAGAAGTCGTGATAGGGGGTTTCTGCAAGGAATACCAACACCAGCAAAGCAACAACAGTGGATTTCCAGACCTGAGTACCTGTGAAACAAGGGGACCAAGTCCAAGAGTCACGACAATGTCGAGAGTGGGCAGATGCCCAGGAAATGCCAGCTGAGGGTGCAAAGAAGCTGCCACCGGATGGTAGAAGCTGTGGATTCTGCAAGATCGAAGAGGGCTAGAAACTTCCCCTTTGGAGGATGGATGTCCCACGTCGTGAAGAATCTTGCAGAAGTGTTCCCATGCAGAAAGACCGCAAACAAGCCTTGCTAGCTGCAAGGGTCGCGGTTAGGGTTTTTGGATGCTGCTGTGGCCCAGGAGGGACCAGGATGTCGCCACTTGGATGAGGAGAGAGAGGGGGCGCCCAGCAAGTCAGGGAGCCCTCACAGAAGCAGGCAGCCCCTGCAGAAGTACTGGATCAGGCACTTAGAACAGGAGTGAACAGGAGTCCACCCGAAGTCAGAAAAGGGAGTCCCACGACGCCGGAGGACAACTCAGAAGGTTGTGCACTGCAGGTTAGAGTGTCGGGGACTCAGGCTTGGCTGTGCACATAGGAAATCCTGGAAGAGTGCACAGGAGCCGGAGCAGCTGCAAATCACGCGGTACTCAGAAATGCAGTCTAGCGTGGGGAGGCAAGGACTTACCTCCACCAAACTTGGACTGAAGAGTCACTGGACTGTGGGAGTCACTTGGACCAAGTTGCTGAGTTCCAGGGACCACGCTCGTCGTGCTGAGAGGGGACCCAGAGGACCGGTGATGCAGTCTTTTGTTGCCTGCGGTTGCAGGGGGAGGATTCCGTCGTCCCACTGGAGATTTCTTCAGAGCTCCTGGTGCAAGAAGGAGGCAGGCTACCCCCAGAGCATGCACCACCAGGAAACAGTCGAGAAGGCGGCAGGAGACGCGATACAAGGTTACAGTAGTCGTCTTTGCTACTTTGTTGCGGTTTTGGAGGCGTCCTGAGCAGTCAGCGGTCGATCCTTTGGCAGAAGGTGAAGAGAGAGATGCAGAGGAACTCTGGTGAGCTCTTGCATTCGGTATCTGAAGAATTCCCCAAAGCAGAGACCCTAAATAGCCAGAAAAGGAGGTTTGGCTACCTAGGAAGGAGGATAGGCTAGTAACACAGGTAAGAGCCTATCAGAAGAAGTCTCTGACGTCAACTGCTGGCCCTGGCCACTCAGAGCAGTCCAGTGTGACAGCAGACCTCTGAATCCAAGATGGCAGAGGTCTGGGGCACGCTGGAGGAGCTCTGGGCACCTCCTCTGGGAGGTGCAGGTCAGGGGAGTGGTCACTCCCCTTTCCTTTGTCCAGTTATGCGCCAGAGCAGGGCTGGGGGATCCCTGAACCGGTGTAGACTGGCTTATGCAGAGATGGGCACCATCTGTGCCATCAAAGCATTTCCAGAGCCTGGGGGAGGCTACTCTTCCCCAGCCCTGACACCTTTTTCCAAAGGGAGAGGGTGTAACTCCCTCTCTCTGAGGAAGTCCTTTGTTCTGCCTTCCTGGGCCAGGCCTGGCTGGACCCCAGGAGGGCAGAAACCTGTCTGAGGGGTTTGCAGCAGCAGCAGCTGCAGTGAAACCCCGGGAAAGGCAGTTTGGCAGTACCCGGGTCTGTGCTAGAGACTCGGGGGATCATGGAATTGTCTCCCCAATGCCAGAATGGCATTGGGGTGACAATTCCATGATCTTAGACATGTTACATGGCCATGTTCGGAGTTACCATGGTGACGCTATACATAGGTAGTGACCTATGTATAGTGCACGCGTGTAATGGTGTCCCCGCACTCACAAAGTCCCTGTACGATGTGGGGGCACCTTGGCTAGTGCCAGGGTGCCCACACACTAAGTAACTTAGCACCCAACCTTCACCAGGTGAAGGTTAGACATATAGGTGACTTATAAGTTACTTAAGTGCAGTGGTAAATAGCTGTGAAATAACGTGGACGTTATTTCACTCAGGCTGCAGTGGCAGGCCTGTATAAGAATTGTCAGAGCTCCCTATGGGTGGCAAAAGAAATGCTGCAGCCCATAGGGATCTCCTGGAACCCCAATACCCTGGGTACCTCAGTACCATATACTAGCGAATTATAAGGGTGTTCCAGTATGCCAATGTGAATTGCTGAAATTGGTCACTAGCCTGTTAGTGAAAATTTGGAAAGCAGACAGAGCATAACCACTGAGGTTCTGGTTAGCAGAGCCTCAGTGAGACAGTTAGTCATCACACAGGAAACACATACAGGGCACACTTATGAGCACTGGGGCCCTGGCTGGCAGGGTCCCAGTGACACATACACTAAAACCACATATATACAGTGAAATAAGGGGGTAACATGCCAGGCAAGGTGGTACTTTCCTACAGTGTTTGTCAGTTTTTCATGGAGTTCCTAATATAAAACACATTTCTACTGCAGTTGTCCCAGACTTCACAGTGTACAGTCTCGTATTATTGCACTTGTTATAGTTCAGAATGAAAAAACACTTCCTATTGCAATGTAAATACACAGCCTATGGAATTTGCCAAAGGATTCACAAGGTGAAACTCCTTCCTACAGTTTTGTCTATGGGATTACACCATGCAACGCCCGTTTCTACTGTATTTGACATGGGGTATGTGTTAGATACTACTTGCCTATAAGCCTTCACACAATGTAATAAAAATCCAACCATAAATGCTCACTGGCCTTAACGTATGATTGTCACAATAGTTAATTCAGGCCTACTGCCTTTGCCTTGACTTTTCATAATAAACAGATCAGACCTATGTTATCAGACATCATTTTTCCCAACTAACCAATGAAGCGTAGAGCATTGATCATTGGCTTTTTACCATAGCCTACTCAGACCTACTGTTTTGAGCATGATCCTTGCAATATAAGCTTTTCTTTTCATTAGAAGCACACAAACATCAACCCAGTCAAATGCAGTATGGAGAATGATCAACATGCACGTGGAGCAAAAACTCCTCTCTCAAAGTGCTCCTCAAACTATTTTCCTGTTAAGCATGTAAGACCAATTCACAGCTTTCTGTCAAACCAGACTTTAAATGAGCTGTTGTAATGGCTACCTCTGAAACGAGAACAAAGTTTGTGGTCCACTTTAAGACCTGAATGGAGGATATCAAATGGACTGTGCTATTTAATGTCAAAGACTTTCAATAAATATTGATGTTCAGATAATAAGTGTGTATAACATTATTAATATGGTGCATTAGATAATATGAATAATGATTTTGTAACGTTAGTGAACAACACGTGTAGCAATTGGGTGGGATCACTGCGAAATATTGATTGGGAATGGAAATAAAAATATCTTCTATATTCTTAACACAAGAAGGAAAATTATTTGGCAAGTTGATGCACAAACTTACAGGTAAATGGGTTTTAATACTAGTTTATCTTTGCAGCCTTATCTTATTTGTGATAGAGGAGTGTACATACGGAAAGAAGTCCAGGTTTAGCTGAAATATACATATACAGATAACTGTACTACAATGTCCCCTTTGGAATTTTATGTGATTATATTGCATGTTTCTGTTCTGTTTTGTTTTTGTTCTATAGTTTTTTTTTTTACTTTGTATAATTGTAGCTGTGCTGTTTTATGGCAATGCGTTTGGCTATAGGACTGACCCTATTCGCTCCTGCTTTCACTTTGTAGATTTCGGACGCGAATGTACGCTTGTCCACAGCATAGAGAAGAACGCAAGGAAATGACGGCAACTGTGAATACTCAAATTGAAGACATAAATGTAGTAAGTAACAAACTTGACATTTCACCACAAACAAGAAACCACGTGTATATATATATATATATACACACACACAACTTAACAGAGCGTAAAGTTGATTTGCCTGATTAGCATTTTGACACAGATCAACGTAATTAAATCAAGCTTAACAAGACGTCATCATTTTACCTGAGGAAGATTGTAGTCTACATGACCGCACGACACTCGAGTTCCAATAAACATCTTTAGCAAGCCTCGCACAACTTCCTTGTTGGCGGTCTAAAGACTGTATCAGCAGTAGGGAGAACGAGAGACAACATTACAGTCGTGTGGGCATTTTCGAGTGAGATCTTAGAAATTTGACTTCATTCTGGCTCTTACCTATTGCCACCTATAAGTATCTTGCTGGTTAGTACCCGGAGTGAATACGACTTACCGAAGCTGTGCACATCATGTTTCTGTACATTTGCCCTTGTGTTTTGTACCCACTAAAAGTTTTTTTGTTTTTTTCTGCTGATCAGCGTGTACAGCAACCTGATTTCCAAGGTCCTGTACTGTACCCCCTCACTGCCTGAGCTTATGTAATAAAGGAAAAACAATGCACCATAAAGATAGTGGCAGGCTTTGGGTTAGGTAGTGATTTATTGGAATTGTCTTTCATATTTTGGGGAAAGGCACAAGACAACCAGCCTTGCTGGAAGTGTCATTTATCATGATGGCTGACAGTTTATATCCTTGCTGTGATTTCCATGCAAAGGAGTTCGGACCATATTTACAAGGCCCGTGGCGCAGGGTCACGCAGCGTCCGCCCTGTGCCACCAGGAAAGGGCAGATATGTGCTGTATGTTTAAGGAGCATTTCGGTCCTTTCCACCTGTGCTGGAGCACAAATTGCTGCCATGCACCAATGCAAGCACCCTTTCGCCATAATGCAAGGGTGCCTGTGTTGTGAGAATGATTGTTTTTGTCTAGTAAGGGGCACCTTCCTGCACAAAATACAATCAATGGAGGCTATTTCCTCCTTCAATGTGTGTGTCAGTTTGCAGCACAAATAGGAAGAGGAAAAACAGAGAGAAATAAAGATATTTCTCCCTGTTGAGTCATTCTTACACCACCCCTTGGGTGGCATAGGGGCGGAAGGCGAAGATATCAGGGAGTTTGTTACGGCCCTGTACCGTACCCTGTGCGGGCCCGGACAGCACGCATGAAATAGCACTGGATCGGGTTCACAGGACGGGTCGGCCAGCGACCGCCCCCCGGACATCCTGGCTTGTGTCCATAACTTTATGACTAAAGAAAATATCTTGCAAAAGACACGCAATCTTCCCCAGATCCAATTCAGAGGGCATGTGCTACAGTTGTTCCAGGACCTTGCGCTGCAGACACTGGCGAGGCGTAGGGAACTCAAGCCTATCACGGAGCATCTCCGTGCTAATTCTACGCCTTATACTTGGGGTCACCCATTCCGTCTCATGTTCCGATGGGGGGACCAGATGAGGCACGTGAGGTCGCTGTCGGAGGCACGTCGGATCCTGGATCTGGAGGAGAAGGAGGCGGGTTCCGGGCCTCCGGTAGGGGGACTTGCAGAGAAACGGGCACAATGGCGTGAGAGAGACAAGTAGCGTTGTTCGAACGTGCGCTGGAGAGACAGTCTGTGTTGAGCAGTCTGGCGGCAGGGACCAGTTGCTAGATGTGAAGGTTCCCTGAAAAGTTGCTGGGGTATGGGCCAGTTTCCAGAGCAAGCGGTGAAGATACCGGGGGGGCCCCGGATGGTGGGGTCTCGCAACATCGCAAGACAGCCTTGTGAGGCGTTGACGACCCCTGTCTAGAATTTACCTTTCGTTGGACTTCCGATGAAAGACTTGTCTGTGTTTGATGTGCACCTGTTGTGCCTTTTGGTTTTGTTTTCTTATGCTCCCCCGGGTGGCCTTTCTTATTGTGGTCTCGGCCATTCCTCCATAGAGAGTGCGCTGATTCTGGGAGCGTCCCCGGCTGCTGCCCCGCGGGGGATGCCGACTAGGGCTTTACTTACATAACCATGCATGTCATTAAAATGCTTAAGTCTTAACGTCAAAGACCTTAATAGCCCAACGAAGAGGTTGGGGATCCTCTCTGCTTTAGAGAGATCTCAGAGCCACATTTGTCTGTTGCAGGGAACGCATTTAGTGGTCTCAGACACATATTGTATGCATTCCAGATGGTTTACCAGGCAATATTGGTCCTCCGCCCCAACGAAGCATGCAGGGGTGGCGATTTTGCTATCAAGAGCTTTCCCTGGGGAGGTGGTCACCAAGATCCACAAGGTTAAGGGGAGGTTTCTAGCCCTTAGACTGCGCGTAGAATCATTCCACTTTACAGTCGCTACATTATATGCTCCTAATGTGCAGCAAGAAGCATTTATGAGGCAGGCTATAACCCCAAAGCTTACCACTCTGGACAGGGCTATCCTCGTGGGCGGGGATTTTAATTTGGTCATGGATAATGAACTAGACAGATCTGAACACTGCTCTAGGCAGACAGGGGCACTGACACCGGCGCGGGGCGACAGTGGTTGACTGACTGTGACCTTGATGACGTCTGGCGGAGGACACATCCGACCCTTCAAGACTATACATTTTATTTGGCGGGGGCCAAGACCTATACGCGCATAGACCTCTTTTTGACTTCCTCAGAGTTTGGTACCCGAGTTAGGGAGACTACGATTGAGCCTAGGGCGATGACCGATCACGCCCCCATAACCTTGGTGGCCTATCTAGAAGTTCAGCTCAAACACAAATTTTACGTGGGAGGTAACCATTGTGGGAATCTTTTGCCTCATAAGCTGAGGGCGCAACGCTCTGCTGACGCTGTCAAAATGGTGCGCTCCACCGAGCTGGGTGAAGCCCGGACTGCTCGGCAAATCACTGCGGTTTTTGTGGATTTTTATAGGGAGCTCTATGCCGCAGATTTGGTAGCTCGCGCAGATCCTTCCTCGTATTTCGAGGACTGTCGGGATGTGCCATTATGCAAACAAGATGCAGAGAGTCTTGATCAACCCATTCGGGTAGAAGAGGTGATATCAGCGATCTCCCGTCTTAAGGTCGGGAAGTCTCCTGGTCCAGATGGCTTTACGGCGCTCTTTTACAAGACCTATTGCCCAGAGTTGGCCACAGTCCTTGCGTGGCTCTTTAACTCCTTCCTCACAACGGGGGCCCTCGCCCCCAGCATGCTCGAGGCCACCATCACGGTCATCCATAAGCCTGGGAAGAATCTGGAGGAGTGCGGCTCATATAGACCCATCTCGCTCCTGAATATAGATGTCAAGTTATTCACTGGTGTTTTGGCGCAGCGTCTTAGTCCTTTTATGCCTGGACTTATCGACCCGGACCAGGCGGGCTTTATACCCCATAGACAGTGTGGGGACAACACAAAACGGCTCTTACACATAATAGACAAAACAAACAGGTCCCGTAGGGAAACGCTCCTTCTCTCCATAGTCATGGAGAAGGCGTTTGACAGGGTGCACTGGCCCTACCTCTTCCGGGTGCTGAAGCACTTTGGGGTGGGACCGGCGCTCATGACATGGATTAAATGTATTTATCAGGAGCCTAGGGCAGCGGTCTGTTGTCGCATTTCCCGATACGACGGGGAACGCGGCAGGGGTGTCCGCTTCCCCGCTTTTGTTTGCGCTGTACATGGAGCCTCTGGCACAGCGCATCCGGGATGACCCCCTTGTCACCGGGGTTAAATTTGAGAGGGTTCAGCATCTCATTAGTCTATATGCGGATGATGTGATCCTCACTTTGGCGGACCCTATGGTTTTGTTACCAGCGTTAATGGACGCCCTGAATGCCTTTGGCAGGGTCTCAGGGTTTAAGGTGAATACACAGAAGTCACAGATTCTAAATTTGTCAGTCCTTTCGGAGCATGAGGAGGCCCTTCGTCCAGATATCCCTTCATATGGGCGGCGTCACATATCCCGTATTTAGGCATAGAGCTGGCCCCCTAAGTGACTAGGATGGTTAGCGTGAATTATGCCTCCCTTGCTGGGGAGATTTTGAAGGATCTAAGGAACCTGGGGTAAGCAAAAGCTGTCCTGGTTTGGCACGGTTTCTGCAGTTAAGATGACGGTGTTGCTGCGCATACTCTATGTGTTCCAGACGCTTCCTCTGATGCCACCGCCACATACTATTGCAAGGCTTCAAAAGGCGATTCAGAAATGTATTTGGGATGGGAGGTCAGCACGGATCCTGGGTCGAACAATGTATCGTCCTAAGGACAAAGGGGGTTTGGCTGTCCTTTGTCTGTTGAAGTACTACCAGGCAGCTCAGTTACGCTTTCTACTGGAGTGAAACCGGTCGCTTACAGAAAAGCACTGTTGCTTTATGGACCAGGCGGTGGCTGGGTCTCAAATATGGAAGGAGCCCTGGCTCCGTCGTAGGCACAGAGCACATGGGTGGAATCCTCCCCGATTACAGGTGCGACCCTTCGAGTTTGGGATGCAGTGGCGGTCAGGCAGGGGTTGACGACCTTCCCCTCTCCCTTGTCGCCGATTTGTGAGAACCCTGATTTTGCTCCGGGCCTGCAACCGGAGGGCTTCCGTTGTTGGTATGAAGGGGGTTGCAGAAGAGTGGGGAGCTTATTTGATGCAGAGCGAATCATCCCTTTCGATCGGATGAGGGAGGATTACGGGCTCATGGAGGCAGACAGGTTGACATATTATCAGGTCCGACACTGGGCCCTACATCCGGCGGTTAGGCCCTTGGTGGACAGAGTGCTAACTTCTTTTGAGAGATGGCTGCAGGTGAAGAAGGATGATAAACAGGTGATATCAGGGTGTATAGACTCTTGCAGGGGGTTGCACCTCTGCCAAAAACCTTGGGACAGAAGCGATGGGAGGAGGAGTTGGGACGAGGGCTGATGGAGGAGGAGTGGGAGAGTATCCACTATAGGGCACACCATACAGCACACAATACGTCAGGGGCAGAGACAGCCTATAAGATGGCAACACATTGGTACTATACGCCGGCCAGGGTGCATGCTTGGGACCCTTCTAGAATGCAGCTTTGCTGGAGGGGATGCGCAAACACGGGCACACTTATACATCTGCTGTGGCGCTGTCCCAAGTTAAATAGATTTTGGAAGGGCATTCTTGATGATATGGACAAAGTTTTTCATACAGAGATACCTAGGTTTCCAGCATATGTTATACTGGATTTACCCAATCCCTGCACTTATCCCCTGCGCTCGTTGAGGGACCAACAGATGGCTCTTGCCCTTAATGCAGCACATCAGGCAATCTTAGCCCTGTGGGGTTCAGACAGGGTCCCGACTTACACCTCCTGGCTCCATAGGCTGTGGTTCATCCTTGCGATGGAGAAATTAACACTAGCTTTGCAGCAGCAGGCAGAGGAGGCCTCTGAACTTTGGCGACCCTTCATTCAGATCCTTTCCACAGAATTTAATGAATTGACCTGTCCTACCTATCTAAGGGTGTTGGGGCTTCTGGAGGTGTCTGTGGGAGGGGGGTAGATGGGAGGCCCGGGACGGTGATGGGGCTGGGGGACCTTCTGGGAGCGCGGGGAGGAGGGCGTTGGGAGGGAGAGGCATTGCTGAAGGTTATATGGGGGAGCACTGTTTTGTTATTGTGTTTTGTTTGTTTTGCTGCATTCCAGCTTAGCACGGACTGGTCTTATGGATACGGGCGGCATGGGTGCCAGTGGCGATAGATGGGGTTGCGGGGAATACAACTTCTGCGTGCCTTGTCCTCGGCTCATGCCTAGTTTGACTTTTACTATCCATGACAGTGGTACCGGTCTGTATTCAACGCTTCTGCCTGCTTTGGTCGCAGCACAGTGTTTTGTGTCTGGTTTCTATGCCTTTTATATGCTAATAAACAGATTTGATCCATAAATTATATTTATTTATAATGTTAACAAGTTTAGATAATTTAATTTAAATTAGCATTATTTCCTATTGGGCTTAATTTAAATGCCTACTGTTTCTGGTCCCTTTCTGGTTCATTTTTGGCTGTAGTAACTTTAGAAGGGCAGTTTGTGAATACCAATGTGCTTACTCTTTTGTTGGTGGGTACAGATACCTCCAGGAACCCCTCTCTAACCTTCTGTTAACCCTTCTTTACTAATTCCTATTCCCCTCCCATTTAGTAGTAAGTAGTTCTCACTTTCCAGCCACTCCCCCACCCTCTTTTACTTTCAAAAAGTCTACTTATGTGGGCGGAGGCTCCACAGTCAGGCAAACGTGCCACACAGCAAGAGATAGGAGAGGAAGAGGCATAATCTCCACATGTAGGTTTGTGAATATCATTTTACGGTTTGTTTGTACCCTTACTTTAGTACTGCAAAACAAACTACAAAGCGCAGTTAGTGAATAGACCTCTTACTTGTTGACTTTAGTTCAGAGTATTTTAAGTGGGTAGATAAGGAGGAAGTGAAACAGGGAACATGCTAATCAGATACTTGAATAGTTGCATGAACGTAATGATTGATTAAAAATGTAGTCCTTGCAATGACTCTCAACATGGACTCCAACATGAAAGCATTATTTATTCCTAATATCCTCACTATGTATGGCAGGGAGCTTGGTCTGTATACAGTACTTACTAACACTGTTTCATATTACCTTATATGTGTGTCTATACTATATATAGTAGTTATGTAGTATCTAAAAACTTGCATTGGGTTGTTGGTTGAGAGGGGTGGACCCTTGCCTCACGCAACCGCCACAAACCCTGTCACCTCGTAGCTTGAAAAAAGCAGTCAGGCTTAATTTAGAGGCAATGTGCAAAGTATTTATGCAGCACACACACAGTAATAAAGTGAAAACACAACACAAGAAAAATCCCACACCAATTTAAACAATAGAGTATGTTCTAATAAATGATTTGACTTCCAAATGACAAAAATCCAATCAATAGGACTGGAGTAATGAATTTTTGTGTGAAGTGAAATCTAGCACCTAAAAGATCAAAGAGCCTGTCATGAAAATCTGCTTGTTCAAGATCGAGGCAAAGTCATGACTGACCTCAATGGACTGCAGACATATACATAAAGTGGCTTGGGCCCGGTCTCCACTTACCTACAGACTTAAAAGGAATTTTTAAGAAAAATTGTCTGAGAAGGTAAAGCTCAGCGGGGTAAGGCATCTGGCGGCATCTGAGGAGGAGGCTTCATCGTTGGGGAGCCGCTGGCCGAGTTTGCGTTACAGAATCCCTCATTCTGACTTAGGGCCTGATTTAGAGCTTGGATATCCCGTACACCATATTACAATTAATTTATATCCTATGGAGATCATAATATGGCAGACTGCATATTCGTCATGTATGCGACAGAGTATTCCATCTGCTGAGATCTAAATCAGGTCTTATGAGGCTGCAGGCTGTAGCTGAGTAGGGCTCCAAAAGACTATATACCCCTTCTGAAGGGAACCACTGAACAGGATGTGCTGTTGCACTGAAAAACTAGCAGGGGATTGCCTCTAAGTCGGTCTGACCAGCGGTGCAATTTGGGCAGATCAACGAGCTGTTAGGTCCCTGTCTCCTATTGGGTTTCAGAGCACTTTGTGGTCCCAAGTTCTGGATTTGGGCTAACTGGGCATCTTTAGCACAAACTCCAAGGTTCCAGGACTAGAGGGAAACCTCTCAGGCTGGGTCCAGGTGTGTGGTCAAGATGGTTGGAGCCTTTTCTGTCCCTGAGGCTCTGATCAGGAGGCCAGCCAACTAGACCTTGGAGTCCTGGGTTCAAGGAGAAGTGCAGGCCACAAGCAGCATGCCAGACCTTTGGGAATTGCAGACAGGCTTCAGGCAGCAGAGAAGTCCTTTTTGGTGCAGCAAAGCAGTCTTTTGAAGTACACAGCAGGCCACAAAAAGGCCCTTCCACAGGTCCAGAAAGTGAAACTGAAAATTGGGTCTAAGGGTCCTACTTTTATACCTGGTGTCTCCTTTGAAGTAGAAGCTTCTAGAGGTTCCTCTTTGAAAAGTGCTTGGATTTTGCTGCTTTGATGCCCTGGTCCCACTCACTCTGCAGTGTGCTGTTCTTTCTGTGAGGGCAGGGCACAGCCTATTGACATGCAAGTGGGGCTGTGTCCAGCTCCGCCCCCTCATCCTGACTAATATGGCCCATTCAGGCACACCTAATCCTTCTATTGTGTGGCTGGCTGGGAGAAATTTACAAAAGCAAATTACACACAGGCATGTGACTCAGGAACACACTGTGGGTACCAAATAGTTAGGATAGGAAACTTTTCAAAACTGACATTTTCAAAAATGTGATTTAAAAATCCACCTTTATTATTATAGAGGTTTTTAAATTGTAATTTCTCCAACATCAAATATGGCTTTCCAACCTGTTTCGAATCGAAAAGGTTATATCTTAATAAATGTAATAAGGTAACCCAGTTTTATCCTACTTGAGAGGTATTATGCTAATCAGATGTAAGCCAGTTTTAGGGAGTAAGCACAAGCACTTTAGCACTGGTTACCTAAGGCCAACAAAAACAATTACAGCAAAAATAGGAGGAGTGAAGGCAAAATGTTTGGGGAAAGGCTACAATAAAGCTGACAGGTCAGGCAGTCCTCATTGAAAACAAATGAGTTATCTTGCCCACATGCTGGGTCTTGTTACACTTCCGTAGTATATAGAAGCCATCTATTTACATTTACATATCTATGCTTTCTTAAATATAGACTAAAGACTGCAGTCTCTCTAAGGAAAAATATTCTAAATTCTCCTTCAGTGGGCCCCATTGATATTCATTAGGGTAGAATAGTCCCACCCACTTAAGGGATCCCAGAGCATTTTTTAAAGAAAATATATATCATAGTTCTTTAGAAAATCAAAATCTTTACTTATTTCTTACTTTGGTAAAGTGCAATACTTTAGAGATGACTATGGCCCTCATTACGACCCTGGCGGTGGGTGATAAAGTGGTGGTAATACTGACAACAGGCTGGCGGTAAGTACCGCCAAATTATGACCATGGCAGTGATACCTCAGATAGACAGCCAATGTACCACACCAACCACCAGGTCGGAAACAACAGCCACCACGGCGGTAGCCGCCAACAGCCAGATAGAAGTCAAAGTTCCGCCCACTGTATTAAGACCCTGCAAACCGCCACTTTTTCCGGGGCGGTACCAATGCCAGCAAAAGCCTGGCAGAAACAGAGCACAGAAGTGAAAGGACTTACCATTGGAGACACAGGGAAGAACCACGTCGCCATGGAACCAGAACTGCAAGTTTTCCGGATGATCTTTTACGTTATGCTACACTTGGAACACCAACACCGACAAAGACGACAACGTTAAGTGCAGCTGTAGGAGGCTGGCCTGGCTTATAGTGGGTACCAAAGGTACTTACACCCTGTGCCAGGTCCACTTATCCCTTATTAGTAGAATAGAGGTGTTTCTAGCAGCTTAGGCTGATAGAAGGTATCTATTGCAAAGCAGCTTAGGCTGAACTAGGAGACAGGCAAAGCTCCTACTATACCACTTACATCATATGCACAATATCACAAGAAAACACAATACTCAGAGTTACTAAAAATAAAGGTACTTTATTTCAATGATAATATGCCAAAAGTACCTCAGAGGATACCCTCACTTAGGAGGTAAGTAATATACACAAATTATATGTACACAAACCCAAAACAGGTTATTAACAGTAAGAAAAGTAGTGCAAACAATGTAGAATCACAATAGGATGCAATAGGTAGACATAGGCCTAGGGGCAACACAAACCATATACTACAAAAGTGGAATGTGAATCACAATGGACCCCAGGCCTATGGGAGATTGTAGAGGGTCGCTGGGACTGTGAGAAAACAGTAAGGGTGTCCAAAATACCCCACCACAAGACCCTAAAAAGTAGGAGTAAAGTTACCCTACTACACCAGAAAGACAGAATAGTCGTGATAGGGAATTCTGCAAGAACCACAAGCACCAGCAAAACACTGAAGGCGGATTCCTGGACCTGAGGACCTCTAAAGGAAGGGTACCAAGTTCAAGAGTCACGAAAGTGTCCGGGGGGGCAGGAGACCACTAAACCCCAGATGAAGGTGCAAAAGGTCTGCCTCTGGGTGGAAGAAGCCAAAGATTCTGCAACAACGAAAAGGGCTTAGTGAAGGTTGGGTGGCAAGTTACTTAGGGGGTCATTCCAACCCTGGCGGTCGGTGTTAAAGCGGCGGCTAACCCGCCAACAGGCTGGCGGTAAAAAAAATGGAATTTCGACCCTGGCGGAAACCGCCGACAGAGACCGCCACTTCAACACTCCGACCGCCACGGCGGGACAAACAAGCAGCGCGGCGGTCACCGCCTACAGACAGGCGGGAGAAAATGTACCGCCCACCCTATCACAACCCACCAATCCGCCACCTTTTCCGGGGCGGTAGCCGCGCCGATAAAAACACGGCAGAAACAGCCATTTCGAATGGAAAACGCTCACCTCCATACACCCCACGAGGAATCTGGACAGCATGGAACTCGAACTCCACATCCTCCCAGCGATTGTCTTCCTGCTCCTCTACCAGGAGCACGAACGCCGGCGCAGAAGACAACAGTGAGTACTGCACCTACGACACAGGGGAGGGGGGAGGAAAAAAATTACGGGGACACACATACGCCACACACCCACCCCCACCCTCACCCACTACAACACACACATCAATGCATAGCAACAACTCAGAGTTACACCCCCCAAACCCCCCGGAAGAATGCAAAGACAAAGGGAAATGATTATAAACAGTCGATTATATTGTATCACTGGCTTATAAATATATCACACATCTAAAACTATTATATACATAAATATTAAAGTCCGAAAATTTTAGCAGGCATTGTCCGTGGACCACTGGGCCCAAATCACATGGGCAAAGCCCACACAGGATACCTGACTCCAACGGAGAGAACACTGCAGGGGCATCAGATAGGAAAACTACAGGCACCTCAGGGGGAAGGGAAGGGGGGGCACCTCAGCCAGATGAGTCCACGACGCCAGATCCACGAGGGGCCTCCATGGCCACGGTTCCATCCTGGGGAGTGCAAAGCCACAGTCTCTCAAGTCTCTACAGTGGCTGGCTTGCCCACTGTGCCATCCTGGGGAGTGCAAAGCCACAGTCTCTCAAGTCTCTACAGTGGCTGGCTTGCCCACTGTGCCATCCTGGGGAGTGCAAAGCCACAGTCTCTCAAGTCAATATCAGTCTCCATTGGTACTGGAGGGGGACTAGTGCCCAGAGTGCTTCGTGCAGCCCTGCCCGACACAGATGCGGACCTGCCCCTTCCACCAATGGGCCAGCGGTGCTTGAGACGGCGGTGCCCAGTTCAGTGGTGCTTGAGACGGTGGTGCCCAGTGGAGCGGTGCTTGAGATGGCGGTGCCCAGTTCAGCGGTGCTTGAGATGAAGGGCCCAGTTCAGCGGTGCTTGAGATGAAGGGCCCAGTTCAGCGGTGCTTGAGATGGCGGTGCCCAGTTCAGCGGTGCTTGAGACGGCGGTGCCCAGCGGAGCGGTGCTTGAGAGGAAGGGCCCAGTTCAGCGGTGCTTGAGACGGCGGTGCCCAGTTCAGCGGTGCTTGAGACGGCGGTGCCCAGCGGAGCGGTGCTTGAGAGGAAGGGCCCAGTTCAGCGGTGCTTGAGATGAATGGCCCAGTACAGCGGTGCTTGAGATGAAGGGCCCAGTTCAGCGGTGCTTGAGATGAAGGGCCCAGTTCAGCAGTGCTTGAGATGAAGGGCTCAGTTCAGCGGTGCTTGAGATGAAGGGCCCAGTTCAGCGGTGCTTGAGACGGCGGTGCCCAGCGGAGCGGTGCTTGAAACGGCGGTGCCCAGCGGAGCGGTGCTTGAGACGGCGGTGCCCAGTTCAGCGGTGCTTGAGATGAAGGGCCCAGTTCAGCTGTGCTTGAGACGGCAGTGCCCAGCGGAGCGGTGCTTGAGAGGAAGGGCCCAGTTCAGCAGTGCTTGAGACGGCAGTGCCCAGTTCAGCGGTGCTTGAGACGGCGGTGCCCAGCGGAGCGGTGCTTGAGACGGCGGTGCCCAGCGGAGTGGTGCTTGAGACGGCGGTGCCCAGTTCAGCGGTGCTTGAGACGGCGGTGCCCAGTTCAGCGGTGCTTGAGACGGCGGTGCCCAGTTCAGCGGTGTTTGAGATGAAGGGCCCAGTTCAGCGGTGCTTGAGACGGCAGTGCCCAGTGGAGCGGTGCTTGAGAGGAAGGGCCCAGTTCAGCGGTGCTTGAGATGGCGGTGCCCAGTTCAGCGGTGCTTGAGATGAAGGGCCCAGTTCAGCGGTGCTTGAGACGGTGGTGCCCAGTTCAGCGGTGCTTGAGATGAAGGGCCCAGTGCAGCGGTGCTTGAGACGGCAGTGCCCAGCGGAGGGGTGCTTGAGAGGAAGGGCCCAGTTCAGCAGTGCTTGAGATGAAGGGCCCAGTTCAGCGGTGCTTGAGATGAAGGGCCCAGTTCAGCAGTGCTTGAGATGAAGGGCCCAGTTCAGTGGTGCTTGAGATGAAGGGCCCAGTTCAGCGGTGCTTGAGATGAAGGGCCCAGTTCAGCGGTGCTTGAGACGGCGGTGCCCAGCGGAGCGGTGCTTGAGAGGAAGGGCCCAGTTCAGCAGTGCTTGAGACGGCGGTGCCCAGTTCAGCGGTGCTTCGGATGAGTGCCCAGTTCAGCGGATCAGCCCATGGCGTGGAGGTCATTCGCCACCTGACCTGTGGCTGGCTGCGCCTTCCTGCACACCTGGGATGGGCCTGGTGGGGCCCTCCTGGGCTGCGGTCCCGGGCCTGTTGGCGTCCTCCTGCCCACCTGGGATGGGGCATGCGGGGCCCTCCTGCACAGCTGGGCTGCTGGCGGTCTTGTCGGGCGTGCTGCCCTTCCCAGCCTTCCCTGGTCGCCTGTGGCCCTTCCCCACCTTTGGCGGTGTGCCAGGTGGCACCACACTCCCTGCCGGAGCCATGGTAGGGATTTTGGTCCCAGGTGTTTTAGGCCTCTCGCGCCGGGCACTGACAATCTTCGCATGTTTTTGCGGCAGTGGGCTGCCCGTGCCTTGGCTCCCTGAGCTGCCTGCCCTTGAGGGTGGGGGACTCCACAGTCCATGGCAGACTGTCTTCACAGGACCCGCTGTTGTGGTGGCTGAGGTGCTGACTGGAGTCTTTTTAGATGGACGGGGTGGGGGAGTTGTTGGGAAGAGGTCAAGTTTGGAAAGGAAAAGAAGTTTAGGAAGAGAGGGACGGGTAGGTGTAGTAGGTATGGGAGTGGAGGAAGAGGTTGTGGTTGTAGGAGTTTTCAGTCTGGTGTCTTTGGGTGCAGGTGCTTGGGCTGGAGGCTGTCGTGAGGTGGATGGCTGTTGGGTGGGTGGCTGCCTGCGTTTGTGTAGCTTGGAAGAGGGGGTGACAGACACACTGGGAGAGGACACAGGGGACGTGTAAATGGTAGTGGGGGTGGTGACTGCACGTGTGCGGGGGGTTCTGGTGGGTGTGCTGGTGATGGACGTAGTGGCTGAAGATGTTGTGCATGCAGGTGTGAGTGGAGACGTCACAGGGAGGGAGGAGGGAGACGAGGAGGAGGGGGACACAGTGGAGGCAGTGGGTGTTGGTATGTCTGCATGTGGATGTTGCTTGTGTGTATGCTTGTGGGATGTGTGGTGCTTATGTCTGGATGAGCTTCCCTTGGGTGTTGAGGTGTGTGCAGGCTGGTCTGATGGTGTGTCTGGGATAGGCAGAGGTACAGGGGATTGGGTATGGGTGGAGGAAGTTGGAGGGGGGAGGCTAGAGACAGGGACAATTGCTGCCATCAGTGCTGAGGCCAGAGTGTTGAACGATCGCTAATGGGCAGACTGACCAGAATAAATGCCCTCCAGGTATGCATTACTCTGGTGCACCTCCCTTTCTACACCCTGGATGGCATTCAAAAGGGTAGTCTGCCCAACAATGATCGTCCTCAGGAGGTCAATGACCTCCTCACTGAGGGCAGCAGGGGTGACTGGGGCAGGGCCTGAGGTGCCTGGGGCGAAGGGGATGCCCACCTTCCTGGGTGAGCGGGCACGGGGCAAACGCTGAGGGGCTGCTGGGAGGGCGGTGCTGGTGCGCTGGGTGGCGGCTGTACCTGTTGTTGCGGGGGGCACGGATGTTGCCGCCACCACAAGGGAGCTCCCTTCAGAGGACGAGTCGCTGTCACTAATGTCCGCACGAGTCCCCGCTGTGGAGCTCCCCTCGCCCTCTGTCCCACTGGTGTATTCGGACACCGTTGGATGGCCCTCCAGGGCCATGTGGGATGCAGCTCCCTCGTGCTCCGATGCCACTTCTCCTCCGCCTGATGATGCTAATGCACACATGAACAGGAAGACCACAAAAAAGGGGGGGGGAGAAATAAAGACATGTTGAGGGCATGCATTGGCGACACCGTTGGCGGAGAGGACAGACACAGAAGCCCCCTGCACTACGCCGCGCACTTGGGGTCCACTACTCAATCCGTGGGACATGGCCTACAAGCCTATGGACGACAACTGCACACATAGATGACACAGGGCCATGGATACCTGTACTTGGCACCCTACAGAGGTGGGGGGCGGGGGCACAGGGCCATGCCTTACGGAGTGGCCTAGCCTACAGAAATCGCCCTGGCCTAGGAATACCCACAGCCCTCCTCCCCCACCCAGAAACCTCCACTGCGCGCAAAGTCACCAGAGTGAGAGTGTACTCACCCCCTTGTGTCTGCTGTGATGTCCTCACGCGCCCATCCAAATCGGGGTAGGCCACCGCCAGGATCCGGGACATCAGGGGGGTCAAAGTACGACTGGCACCCCTCCCACGTTGGGAGGCCATCCCCAGCTGAGCCTCCGCCGTCTTCCTGCTCCAGCGTCGGATGTCCTCCCATCTTTTCCGGCAGTGGGTGCCCCGTCTGTTGTGGACCCCCCAGGGTCCGGACGTCCTTGGCGATGGCACGCCAAATGTCGATTTTCTGGTGGGCGCTGACCTATGTGACATGTACAGGGAGAGAAGTATAATCATCACCTTCTGCATGCTCCATGTGAGTGGCCCCCCATCCCCACCCTTGCCATGTGGCACATGCTCACATCTGTCGTTTCATGCATGCCTCAATCGCTCCCCTCCCCACCATCTTTCATCCACCCCACTCAACACAGGCATAGCCCATAAAGCATGGTCCCAGTGTACTTACCTGTTGGTCTGGAGGACCGTAGAGTAGCGCATACTGGGGGAGGACCCCATCCACAAGTTTCTCCAACTCCTCCGCAGTGAAGGCAGGGGCCCTTTCCCCAGTCGCATGAGCCATTGTCTCTTCCAGACCGAGGTCACAGCAGCACTTGCAGTGTAGGTCCTCTCCTGTGGAAGATCAGGTATCGAGTGATTAAGCTGATAGAAAATGGCGGTCACGCCCGTGGCGGTGCGTACCGCGACCGCCGGCGCACATCGTCATTGGCTCCTGAAACCCATAGGGTTCAATGTTAACCAATGCTGCATTGCACCGCGGTCTTCGACCGCCTACTGCCACGGTGTCCCATGCCTGCGTATTGACCTCACATCCCATTGTCGCACTTCACAGGTCAGGCAGCCGCCATTTCACGGGCCCACATGCCTTATTTTCTACTGCGTCACCCATACCTAGGCCTTGCATCGACACTCATACAAGCCATTCAATACATTGGGAATCGTGCTATGTGCAAGCTGTGGTTACGTACCTGTGGGTTGATTGACTCTGTGCTCGCAGTTGTCCTTCATAGGCACCGTCTGCTGGGACATGCGAGGAGATGGAGAAATCTTCCCGTGTACAGACCGCTGGTGGACCTGTCGACAATGGAGGAAAGACATGTCATACTGACATACAGGCTTGACCGAGCCACTATACAGGAACTATGTACCCAGTTGGAGCCAGACCTGATGTCACCAATCCGCCAACTCACAGGGATCCCCCCTCTAGTGCAGGTGCTGTCAGTACTCCATTTCCTAGCAAGTGGGTCATTTCAAACAACAGTGGCCATATCATCAGGGATGTCCCAGCCCATGTTTTCCAAGGTGTTGTCCAGAGTGTTGTCTGCCCTGCTCAAACACATGCGGAGCTACATCGTCTTCCCTGAGGTGGGGGATTTGGCTACAGTGAAGGCTGATTTCTATGCCCTTGGACATATACCCAACATCATTGGTGCCATTGATGGGACTCATGTTGCTTTGGCCCCCCCCAGCAGGAGTGAACAGGTGTACAGGAACAGGAAGAGTTATCATTCCATGAATGTCCAGATGGTCTGTTTGGCTGACCAGTACATCTCCCATGTTAATGCCAAGTTCCCTGGGTCAGTGCATGACGCGTACATCATGCGGAATAGCAGCATCCCTTACGTGATGGGTCAACTCCAGAGGCACCGTGTGTGGCTATTAGGAGACTCTGGTTACCCCAACCTGTCCTGGCTACTGACCCCAGTGAGGAATCCCAGGACAAGGGCAGAGGAACGCTACAATGAGGCCCATGGGAGAACTAGGAGGGTGATCGAACGCACCTTCGGCCTCCTGAAGGCCAGGTTTAGGTGCCTCCATATGACTGGTGGATCCCTAATGTACTCACCAAAGAAGGTGTGCCAGATCATCGTGGCCTGCTGTATGCTTCACAACCTGGCTTTGCGACACCAGGTGCCTTTTCTGCAGGAGGATGGTCCAGATGGTGGTGTTGTAGCAGCTGTGGAGCCTGTGGAGAGTGAAGAGGAGGAAGGCGAAGAGGACGACATAGAGAACAGGAACACAGTAATACAGCAGTATTTTCAATGACACACAGGTAAGAATCCATACCGGCATATTACATATACTTAACCCCTACTACCTCTCTACTGTCTGTCCTTTTCCCCCAGTGTATGGTAACTGAGTTGTGACTTTCCCCTCCGATTTCAGAGATGTGGGCCCCACTGCGTGACATCTGCTTTACTTCCCCATGGACTACAGCTGATTGTTTTATGCAATAAGTGTGTTTATTACAGTGCTCAAAATTGGTGGGTGGTTGCAAATCGTTGAGGTGTGATGGTGGAGGATTGTCCATGGCAGTGTCCAGACTATCAGTATCACAGGTGCATTGTCCAGATGCCTGCGGAAAGTGGAGCATGGGCAGTTTAAGGTTGGACAGGGTGTCAATGTGGGACAGTGGGATGACAATCGGGGAGGTATCCTTTGCTGGCGGGGGTCTTGGCATCTTACTCTGTCTTCTTCCTGGATCTCAGGGCCCACTTGCGGGGTGGTTCTCCTTCTGCAGGGGGTGGGGTTCTGGTGGCCTGTTGGTCTTGTGTCGGGGCCTCCGGTCCACTAGCGCCGGCGGAGGTGGTAGGCAGTTCTTGATCCATGCTAGTGTCAGGGGCCCTTTGTGGTGCAACAGTGTCCCGCAATGTGGTGACTACCTGATTCAGAGCCACTACGATGGTGCCCATGGCGGTACTGATGTTTCTTAGTTCTTCCCTGAACCCCATATACTGTTGCTCCTTCAGAAGCTGGATCTCCTGAAACCTTGCCAGGACCGTGGCCATCGTCTCCTGGGAGTGGTGGTATGCTTCCATGATGGAGGAGAGGGCCTCGTGGAGGGTGGGTTCCCTTGGCCTGTCCCCCCCCGTCGCACAGCAGCCCTCCCGGTTCCCCTGTTTCCCTGTGCCTCTGTCCCCTGGACTGTGTGCCCACTACCACTGCCCCCAGGTCCCTGTTGTTGTTGGGGTGGTGGCCTGGGTGCCCTGTAGGGGTGGACACACCGCTGATTGACGTGTCCTAGGGACAGAGATATGGGCCCGCTGGGTGGGTGCTGTGCTGGTGTTCCCAGAGGGGGGAAGGTCTGCTGTGGCCTGTGGCTGTCTGAGGGGAACCGACTGTCCAGAGGTCCCCGATGGGCCGGGCTGGTCATCTAGATCCAGGGAGACAGAGGTGCTGTCATCACTGTGGGCCTCTTCTGGGGGTAGAGTGGACATTTGTGGACCCTCCTGCGCGGTGACGTGGCATTCGGGTCCTGCAGGGGTATAAATGTATGATTATTGCTTCTGTGTGTGCCATAGCGTGCAATGGGTGGGTGCCCGTGTACCCCTGTGCTTGCATTCCTGAGTGGGGGCTTTTGTGACGGTGGTTTGGGGGGGGGGATGGGTATGTGCAGTGGGCATGCTTAGGTGATGGGTGTCCATGCTTTGTGGTCGCATGCAGGGCTTGGTGTTGGGATGGGTGGGTTGTGAGGGTGAGACATTTGCAAGGAGTAGGTGTGATGGGGTGGGGGTGAGGGTGGGGTTATGAGTTGGCATGCTGGTGGGGTGGGGGGGATGAAGTAGTGAAGATTTCACTTACCAGAGTCCATTCCTCCAGATACTCCTGAGAGGCCCTCAGGATGCATGATGTTCAAGACCTGCTCCTCCCATGTTGTAAATTCTGGGGGAGGAGGTGGGGGTCCGCCGCCAGTCCGCTGCACCGCGATGTTGTGCCTGGATACCATGGAACGCACCTTCCCCCGTAGGTTGTTCCACCTCTTCCTGATGTCGTCCCGATTTCTTGGGTGCTGTCCCACAGCGGTGACCCTGTCCACTATTCTTTGCCATAGCTCCATCTTCCTGGCAATGGTGGTGTGCTGCACCTGTGTCCCGAACAGCTGTGGCTCTACTCGTACAATTTCCTCCACCATGACCCTGAGTTCATCATCAGAGAACCTGGGGTGTCTTTGCGTGCCATGGGGTGGTGTGGGTGATGTGTAGGGTGGATTGTGTGGTGCTAAGTGTGGTGATGTGTATTGTTGTGTTGTGTGAAGTGCGTGCTAATATTGCTGGGTGACAGTGAATTGGGCGTCTGGGTGCTCGGATGTCTTTTCTCAGTGCGTGTTCACGAATCTCTAGGAGTGGAGGTTTGTGTGTGATGTGGGTGTGTGTTTTATATTGTATTGGGTGTGTGGGAGTGGTGTGTGATTTTGAAATGTCCAATGTGGTGGTGTTTTGTAAGAATGTGTGTATTTCGAGCACGGCGGAGTGTACCGCCAATGGAATACCGCGGTTGAAAGACTGCCGCGTGGATTCGTGTGTCGTGATAGTGTGGGCGTATTTCTGTTGGTGTGACGGTGGAGGTCTGGTCATCGCCAGTTTCTCTCTGCCCTTTGGTGTGGCGGACTTTTCTGGATGTCTGTATTTGGCGGTTTGTCTGTTGTGGGTCAGAATGATCGTGGCGGTTTACCACGGCCGCGTTATGGTGGTCTTCTGCACGGCGGTAAGCGCCTTTTACCGCTGAGGTTGGAATGACCCCCTTAGTGTGTGGGCACCCTGGCACCAGCCAAGGTGCCCTCACATCGTTCAGGGCAAATTACCCGGACTTTGTGAGTGCGGGGACACCATTACACGTGTGCACTATACATAGGTCTCTATCTATGTATAGCGTCACATGGCCATGTAACATGTCTAAGATCATGGAATTGTCACCCCAATACCATTCTGTTATTGGGGGGACAACTCAATGATCCCCCGGGTCTCTAGCACAGTACCCGGGTACTGCCAAACTGCCTTTCCGGGGTTTCCACTGCAGCTGCTGCCAACCCCTCAGACAGGATTCTCCCCTACTGGGGTCCAGGCAGCCCTGGCCCAGGAAGGCAGAACAAAGGATTTCCTCTGAGAGAGGGTGGTACACCCTCTCCCTTTGGAAATAGGTGTGAAGGGCTGGGGAGGAGTAGCCTCCCCCAGCCTCTGGAAATGCTTTGATGGGCACAGATGGTGCCCACCTTTGCATAAGCCAGTCTACACCGGTTCAGGGATCCCCCAGCCCTGCACTGGCGGGAAACTGGGCGAAGAAAGGGGAGTGACCACTCCCCTGACCAGTACCTCCCAGAGGAGGTGCCCAGAGCTCCTCCAGTATGTCCAAGACCTCTGCCATCTTGGAAACAGAGGTGTTGGGGGCACTTTGGACTGCTCTGCATGGCCAGTGCCAGCAGGTGACGTCAGAGACCCCCTTTGATAGGCTCTTACCTCTCATGGTAGCCAATCCTCCTTTCTTGGTAGCCAAACCTCCTTTTTTGGCTATTTAGGGTCTCTCCTGTGGGGAATTTTTCAGATAACGAATGCAAGAGCTCACCAGAGTTCCTCTGTGTAGGAAACTACCATCTTGCCTGGCATGTTACCCCCATATTTCACTGTATATATGTTGTTTTAGTCTATGTGTCACTGGGACGCTGCCAGGCAGGGCCCCAGTGCTCATAAGTATGTGCCCTGTATGTGTTCCCTGTGGAATGCCTAACTGTCTCACTGAGGCTCTGCTAAACAGAACCTCAGTGGTTATGCTCTCTCTGCTTTCCAAATTTGTCACTAACAGGCTGGTGACTAAATTTACCAATTCACATTGGCATACTGGTACACCCATATAATTCCCTAGTATATGGTACTGAGGTACCCAGGGTATTGGGGTTCCAGGAGATCCCTATGGGCTGCAACATTTATTTTGCCACCCATAGGGAGCTCTGACAATTCTTACACAGGCCTGCCAGTGCAGCCTGAGTGAAATAACGTCCACGTTATTTCACAGCCATTTATCACTGCACTTAAGTAACTTATAAGTCACCTATATGTCTAACGTTCACCTGGTGAAGGTTGGGTGCAAAGTTACTTAGTGTGTGGGCACCCTGGCACTAGCCAGGGTGCCCCCACATCGTTCAGGGCAAATTCCCCGGACTTTGTGAATGCGGGGACACCTCAAAGGCTCACCTCTTTTGTTACAGCGCCCCAGGGCATTCCAGCTAGTGGAGTTGCCAGTCCCTCCGGCCACTGCCCCCACTTTTGGCGGCAAGGCTGGAGGAGATAATGAGAAAAACAAGGAGGAGTCACCCACCAGTCAGGACAGCACCTAAGGTGTCCTGAGCTGAGGTGACCCCCGCCTTGAGAAATCCTCCATCTTGAGTTTGGAGGATTCCCCCAATAGGATTTGTGATGTGCCCCCCTCCCCACAGGGAGAAGGCACAAAGAGAGTGTAGCCACCCTCAAGGACAGTAGCCATTGGCTACTGCCCTCTTAGACCTAAACACACCCCTAAATTCTGTATTTAGGGGATCCCCAGAACCTAGGAAACTAGATTCCTGCAACCTGAAGAAACAAGAAGGACTGCTGACCTACAAGCCTGCAGAGAAGGAGGAAGACGACAACTGCTTTGGCCCCAGCCCTACCGGCCTGTCTCCAACTTCAAAAACCTGCAACCAGCGACGCATCCAACAGGGACCAGCGACCTCTGAAGCCTCAGAGGACTGCCCTGGACTAAAGGACCAAGAAACTCCCGTGAACAGTGACCCTGTTCAAAACCAGCTACTTCTTTGCAACAAAGAAGCAACTTCCAAAGACTGCACGTTTCCCGCCGGAAGCGTGAGACTTCTCCCTCTGCACCAGATGCCCCCGGCTCGAGATTCAGAGAACCAAAACCTCAGGGAGGACTCCTCGGCGACCGTGAGCCAGTGAGTAACCAGAGACTACCCCCCTGAACCCCCACAGCGACACCTGCAGAGAGAATCCAGAGGCTCCCCCTGACCGCGACTGCCTGTAAAAAGGGACCCGATGCCTGGAACCAACACTGCACCCGCAGCCCCCAGGACCTGAAGGAACTGAACCTCAGCGCAGGAGTGACCCCCAGGTGACCTTCTGCCTTGCCCAGGTGGTGGCTGTACCGAGAAACCCCCCCAGTGCCTGCCTGCACCGCTAGAGTTCTCCATAGGCGCCTGTGTGTTTTGGGCACCTCTTTGACCTCTGCACTTGACCGGCCCTGAGCTGCTGGTGTGGTAACTTTGGGGTTGCTGTGAACCTCCAACTGTGGGCTGCCTTTGCCCAAGAACTGAGACTTGTAAGTGTTTTACTTACCTCCTAATATAACCTTTACTTACCTCCCTCAGGAACTGTTGATTTTTGCACTGTGTCCACTTTGAAAATAGCATATTGACATTTTTACTAAGACTGTATAAGATATTGCTTTTATTCAAAGTTCCTAAAGTATCTAAGTGAATTGAAAGTGTTTACTGGAAATCTTGAACCTATGGTTCTTAAAATAAAATAAGAAAATATATTTTTCAATATAAAAACCTATTGGCCTGGAGTTAGCCTTTGAGTGTGTGTTCCTCATTTATTGCCTGTGTGTGTACATCAAATGCTTAACACTACCTTCTTATAAGCCTACTGCTTGACCAAGGGGAACCCTTGGACTCTGTGCACACTATTTCTTACTTTGAAATAGTGTATACAGAGCCAACTACCTACACTTGGTGACTAGCCATTTCACTGGTACTGCAATGCATAGTGCATAGGCTTGTTCCCTGTGTGTGAGTGTCCTATGTACACCAATGGTGGTGTTGGGGCAGTCATTGACGCAGTGTATGCTTTGTCTCCGTTCCCCCCTTTCTTGTTTTGTCATCCTGTCCTTATGTACATTAGCATCATCTGGCGGAGGAAAAGAGGCACCGGTGACAGAGGGAGCTGCATCCCACAGGACCCTGGAGGCAGAGTCCACCGACGCTGATGGCACCAGTGGGACGGAGGGCGAGGGGAGCACCATGGCAGAGTCTGGAGGAGACAATACAGACTCTGATACTTCCTCCGATGGGAGCTCACTGGTGGTGGCGGACACCTCTGTGACCACCCGAGCTGCAGGTACAGCCGCCACCCCCGTACCAGCACCGCCCTCCCAGTAGCCCCTCAGCGAGTTGCCCGTACCTGTTCACCCAGGAGGGTGGGCATCTCCTTCGCCCTAGGCACCTCAGGGCCTGCCCCAGTCAGCCCTACAGCCCTGAGGGAGGAGGCTATTGACCTCCTGAGATCCATCTCTGTAGTGCAATCAACCATTGTGAATGCCATCCAGGTGCTGGCATCCCAGATGCAGCAATGCAATGCATTCCTGGACAGCATTCACGGTGGATTGGCGGCCCAACATAGATCGATTCATGCTCTGGCCTTCTCTCTGATGGCAGCCATTTCCCTGTTTCAATCGTTCCCTCTCCAACTTCCACTTCTCAGTCCCATTCTCCCCAACCCCAACCCATCCCAAGCACACAGGCAGACGAGCATGCACACAAGACAATGCATAGGAGTGGCACAGGCAAACACAAGCACCACACTTCATCCCACAGGCACTCACACAAACACCATACAGTTGCAGGCACGACAACATCCACTACCTCCACTGTCTACCCCTCCACCTCTGACCCAGTTACGTCCACACTAACACCTGCATGCGCTACATCAATATCCACTACCAGCATCATCACCACACCAAGCAGAACACACACCTCACTAGCAGACACCTCCACAACATCCATGCACGCGTCCCCTCTGTCCTCTCCCACTGTGTCTGTCTCTCCTCATAAAGTACACAAACGCAAGCACTCGGACACCCAACAGCCCATGCACCTGCACCCAAATCCAGCAGACATACACCTCTGACAACCACTCCCTCATCCTCCATTCCCATTACTCCTCCCTCCTCCCACCCCTATGTTTCCTTTCCCAGATTGAACTCTTCCCTACCCCCTCCCTCCTGTCCTGAATGGATGGGCTGGGTACCAAGGACACAGCTCAGCACCTCGGCCAAACAGTCTACGAGGACAGTGGTAGAACCACCTACTTGTGGTGGTAGGGATACCAGACGAACAACACTGAAGGGGAAGGAGGCAGCACCACCTAGGATGAAAGGGAAGAGTCCGGCACCAGCTGTGAGGAAAGGGAAGGAGCCTGCACCAACTGTGAGGAAGGGAAGGGAGCCTGCACCAGCTGTGAGGAAGGGGAAGGAGCCTGCACCAGCTGTGAAAACGGGGAAGGAGCCTGCACTAGCTGTGATGAAGGGGAAGGAGCCTGCACCACCAGGCAGAGAGAGTAAGAACCCATCCACCCCTGCCAAGAAGGGTAAGGGATCCCCAGCCCATGACCAGGAGGACAAGAGGCACTCTACACCAGCAGAAGCTGTCAGGCAAACACCGCCACCAGCAGCAGCTGTCACAGGGCCCCCACCGCCAGCCAGGATGTGCTGCCATCACTGAGTGCAAGGGCTGCCCAGGAGCCTCCCCCAACCACTACCAGCATGCAGCCATCACTGATTGCAGGGCTGCCCAGGAGCCTCACAAAACCACCACCAGCATGCAGCCATCACTGAGAGCAGGGGCCGCCAGCAGACACCATTTAGTCCACCCTCCAGGGGCTACTGTGCGGGCTGCCCCTCCAGAACCAGTGGGCAAGACACCCACACCAGAGACTGTGGCCTTGAACTCCCCATGACAAAGAGCAATGGGCATGTTGCCCCCTCCAGAACCAGTGGGCCTGTTCCCGTATCTGGCTGAGGTGGCCCTCCTCACCCTGAGATGCCTGCCTATTTGCAAACTGATGCCCCTGCAGTGTTCTATCCGGATGTGGTCTGAACGCGAGTTGGGCCTTCGACTGTGCCCTGTGGCCCCTTTGAACTTTGGACTGAGTAGTGTCCCTTTTTTATACAAGTGTACATATCTGTTTCAAAAACAAATCGGATTCTTAATCTTGATGTTGAACTGATTACAGTCACTTTCGTAAATCCCTGTTGTCCTTGCATTATTCTGCCAATTTTCAGGGTCAAATTGTTTTTCTTGTGCAGCTGGTTGTGTGCATGGTGTGTGTGTTGGGTGTGTATAGTCGTGTGTGTGTGTCATTGTGGTTTTCCTCCCACCCTCCCTTGTTTTCTAGGTGGCTGTTGTAGGAAGGTAGCCTCTTTCTAGCCTTGTTACCCCCACTTTTGGCCTGTTTGTGAGTATATGTCAGGGTGTTTTCAGTGTCTCACTGGGATCAGCTAGCCAGGGCCCAGTGCTCATAGTGAAAACCCTATGTTGTCAGTGTGTTTGATATGTGTCACTGGGATCCTGCTAGCCAGGACCCCAGTGCTCATAAGTTTGTGGCCTATATGTGTTCCCTGTGTGGTGCCTAACTGTTTCACTGAAGCTCTGCTAACCAGGACCTCAGTGTTTATGCTCTCTCTGCTTTTGAAATTGTCACTGCAGGATAGTGACTAATTTTACCAATTCTCATTGGCACACAGGAACACCCTTATCATTCCCTTGTATATTGTACCTAGGTACAAAGGGTATTGGGGTTCCAGGAGAGCCCTATCGGCTGCAGCATTTCTTTTGCCACCCATAGGGAGCTCAGACAATTCTTACACAGGACTGCCACTGCAGCCTGAGTGAAATAACGTCCACGTTATTTCACAGCCATTTTTCACTGCACATTAGTAACTTATAAGTCACCTATATGTCTAACCTTCACTTTCTGAAGGTTGGGTGCCAAGTTACTTAGTATATGGGCACCCTGGCACTAGCCAAGGTGCCCCCACATCATTCAGGGCAAATTCCCCGGACTTTGTGGGTGCGGGGACACCATTACACGTGTGCACAACATATAGGTCACTACTTATATGTAGCGTCACAATGGTAAAGCCGAACATGGCCATGTAAAATGTCTAGGTTCATGGGATTGTCACCCGAATACCATTCTGGTAATGGGGGGACAATTCCATGCATCCCCGGGTCTCTAGCACAGAACCCGGGTACTGCCAAACTGCCTTTCCGGGGTTTCCACTGCAGCTGCTGCTGCTGCCAACCTCTCAGACAGGTTTCAACCCCACTGGGGTCTGGGCAGCCCAGTCCCAGAAAGGCAGAACAAAGGATTTCCTCTGAGAGAGGGTGTTACACCATCTCCCTTTGGAAATAGGTGTGAAGGGCTGGGGAGGAGTAGCCTCCCCCAGCTTCTGGAAATGCTTTGATGGGCACAGATGGTGCCCATCTCTGCATAAGCCAGTCTACATCGGTTCAGGGATCCTCCAGCCCTGTTCTGGCGTGAAACTGGACAAAGGAAAGGGGAGTGACCACTGGTCTGTGGGAGACACTTGGACCCAACTCCTGTGTTCCAGAGACCATGCTCAGCAGGATGAGAGGGGACCCAGAGGACCGGTGATGCAGTCTTTTGGTGCCTGCGTTAGCAGGGGGAAGATTCCGTCGACCCACAGGAGATTTCTTCTTGGCTTCCAGTGCAGGGTGAAGGCATATGACCCCCAGAGCATGCACCACCAGGAAACAGTTGTGAAAGCCAGCAGGATGAGGCGCTACAATGTTGCTGCTACTTTGTTGCAGTTTTGCAGGCGTCCTGGAGCAGTCAGCGGTCGATCGTTGGTAGAAGTCGAAGAGGGAGATGTAGAGTGTAGGAGGCTGGCCTGGCTTGTAGTAGGTACCAGAGGTACTTACACCTTGTGCCAGGTCCAGTTATCCCTTATTAGTGTAGAAGAGGTGTTTCTAGCAGCTTAGGCTGATAGAAGGTAGCTATGGCAAAGCAGCTTAGGCTGAACTAGGATACATGTAAAGCTCCTACTATACCACTGGTGTCATTTTCACAATATCATAAGAAAACACAATACACAGAAGTACTAAAAATAAAGGTACTTTATTTTTATGACAATATGCCAAAGTATCTCAATGAGTACCCTCAGTATGAGGATAAGATATATACACAAGCTATATGTACACAAAGCAAAATTATGCAGATAATAGCAAAAGGAAGTAATGCAAGCAATGTAAAGTTACAGTAGATTGCAATAGGAGCACATAGGTATAGGGGCAACACAAACCATATACTCCAAAAGTGGAATGCGAACCACGAATGGACCCCAAACCTATGTGAGCTTGTAGAGGGTCACTGGGGCTGTAAGAAAACAGTGAGGGTTAGAAAAATAGCCCACCCCAAGACCCTGCAAGGTAGGTGTAAAGTGCACCTACTACCCCCAGAGAGCACAGAAGTAGTGATAGGGGATTCTGCAAGGAGAACAAACACCCGCAATGCAACAACAGTGGATTTCCGGACCTGAGTACCTGTAAGACAAGGGGACCAAGTCCAAGAGTCGCGACAGTGTCGAGAGTGGGCAGGAGCCCAAGAAATGCCAACTGAGGGTGCAAGGCAGAACAAAGGACTTCCTCAGAGAGAGGGTGTTACACCCTCTCCCTTTGGAAAAAGGTGTCAGGGCTGGGGAGGAGTAGCCTCCCCCAGCCTCTGGAAATGCTTTGATGGGCAGACATGGTGCCCATCTCTGCATAAGCCAGTCTACACCGGTTCAGGGATCCCCCAGCCCTGCTCTGGCGCGAAACTGGACAAAGGAAAGGGGAGTGACCACTCCCCTGACCTGCACCTCCTCAGGGGAGGTGCCCAGAGCTCCTCCAGTGTGCTCCAGACCTCTGCCATCTTGGAAACAGAGGTGTTGCTGGCACACTGGACTGCTCTGAGTGGCCAGTGCCACCAGGTGACGTCAGAGACTCCTTGTGATAGGCTCCTTCAGGTGTTAGTAGCCTTTCCTCTCTCCTAGGTAGCCAAACCCTCTTTTCTGGCTATTTAGGGTCTCTGTCTCTGGGGAAACTTTAGATAACGAATGCATGAGCTCAGCCGAGTTCCTCTGCATCTCCCTCTTCACCTTCTGATAAGGAAACGACCGCTGACCGCGCTGGAAGCCTGCAAACCTGCAACATAGTAGCAAAGACGACTACTGCAACTCTGTAACGCTGATCCTGCCGCCTTCTCGACTGTTTTCCTGCTTGTGCATGCTGTGGGGGTAGTCTGCCTCCTCTCTGCACCAGAAGCTCAGAAGAAATCTCCCGTGGGTCGACGGAATCTTCCCCCTGCAACCGCAGGCACCAAAAAGCTGCATTACCGGTCCCTTGGGTCTCCTCTCAGCACGACGAGCGAGGTCCCTCGAATCCAGCGACACCGTCCAAGTGACCCCCACAGTCCAGTGACTCTTCAGCCCAAGTTTGGTGGAGGTAAGTCCTTGCCTCACCTCGCTGGGCTGCATTGCTGGGAACCGCAACTTTGCAAGCTACTCCGGCCCCTGTGCACTTCCGGCGGAAATCCTTCGTGCACAGCCAAGCCTGGGTCCACGGCACTCTAACCTGCATTGCACGACTTTCTAAGTTGGTCTCCGGCGACGTGGGACTCCTTTGTGCAACTTCGGCGAGCACCGTTTCACGCATCCTCGTAGTGCCTGTTTCTGGCACTTCTCCGGGTGCTACCTGCTTCAGTGAGGGCTCTTTGTCTTGCTCGACGTCCCCTCTCTCTGCAGGTCCAATTTGCGACCTCCTGGTCCCTCCTGGGCCCCAACAGCGTCCAAAAACGCCAAACGCACGATTTGCGTGTAGCAAGGCTTGTTGGCGTCCATCCGGCGGGAAAACACTTCTGCACGACTCTCCAAGGCGTGGGGGATCCATCCTCCAAAGGGGAAGTCTCTAGCCCTTGTCGTTCTTGCAGTATTCACAGTTCTTCAGCCTAGTAAGAGCTTCTTTGCACCAACCGCTGGCATTTCTTGGGCATCGGCCCATCTCCGAGTTGCTTGTGACTTTTGGACTTGGTCCCCTTGTTCCACAGGTACCCTCAGTCAGGAATCCATCGTTGTTGCATTGCTGATTTGTGTTTTCCTTGCATTTTCCCTCTAACACGACTATTTTGTCCTTAGGGGAACTTTGGTGCACTTTGCACTCACTTTTCAGGGTCTTGGGGAGGGTTATTTTTCTAACTCTCACTATTTTCTAATAGTCCCAGCGACCCTCTACAAGGTCACATAGGTTTGGGGTCCATTCGTGGTTCACATTCCACTTTTGGAGTATATGTTTTGTGTTGCCCCTATCCCTATGTTTCCCCATTGCATCCTATTGTAACTATACATTGTTTGCACTGTTTTCTAAGACTATACTGCATATTTTTGCTATTGTGTATATATATCTTGTGTATATTTCCTATCCTCTCACTGAGGGTACACTCTAAGATACTTTGGCATATTGTCATAAAAATAAAGTACCTTTATTTTTAGTATAACTGTGTATTGTGTTTTCTTATGATATTGTGCATATGACACTAGGTGGTACTGTAGTAGCTTCACACGTCTCCTAGTTCAGCCTGAGCTGCTCTGCTAAGCTACCATTATCTATCAGCCTAAGCTGCTAGACACCCTATACACTAATAAGGGATAACTGGGCCTGGTGCAAGGTGCAAGTACCCCTTGGTACTCACTACAAGCCAGTCCAGCCTCCTACATTGGTTGTGCAGTGGTGGGATAAGTGCTTGAGACTACTTACCACTCTTGTCATTGTACTTTTCATAAGAGAAAAATATACAAAACAAGGTCAGTGTATATACACATAGCCAAAAAGTTTTGCATTTCCTCTTTTCACTCTTTTCTAAGTGCTGAAAAGTACTTCTAAACTTTCAAAAAGTTCTTAAAAGTTTAAAAAGTTTTTTTCTGTCTTTCCAAAAAATTCTGAAAACTTTTTTCTCTTTTTCTATCACTTTAACTCTCTCTAAAAAATGTCTGGCACAGGAAAAAATGTTGAACTGTCCAAACTTGCATATGATCACCTTAGCTGGAAAGGAGCAAGGAGTCTCTGCATAGAGAGAGGTTTGAGTGTAGGGAAGAATCCTTCCTTAGAACTGTTAATTAATATGCTTAGAGTACAGGATAAGGCCATAAGTGCCCAATCTGTAGAAAAAGTAGCTAATGGTTCTCAATCTGATCCAGGGACTCCCCCAGGAAAAGGTTCAGGAAAGAAACTTCTCAGCCTGCCCATTACTAGACAGTCTAGCATAGTTGGTACAGAGGTTGAATCACACCATACTAATGGTGTGCTCTCACATTATACTGGTAGCCAAGCTGTTAGGGTGCCCTCTGTAAGGGACAGGTCTCCTTCTGTTCATTCCCATCATACCTCTGTATCTAGAAATGTCCCTCCCACCCACCCTGATGACAGATTGTTAGAAAGGGAGCTCAATAGATTGAGAGTGGAACAAACCAGACTGAAGCTCAAGAAGCAACAGCTGGATTTGGATAGACAGTCTTTAGAAATAGAGAGGGAAAGACAGAAGTTGGGTTTAGATACCCATGGTGGCAGCAGCAGTATTCCCCATAGTCATCCTGCAAAAGAGCATGATTCTAGGAATCTGCACAAGATAGTTCCCCCTTATAAGGAGGGGGATGACATTAACAAGTGGTTTGCTGCACTTGAGAGGGCCTGTGCTGTACAGGATGTCCCTCAAAAGCAGTGGGCTGCTATCCTATGGCTATCATTTAGTGGAAAAGGTAGGGATAGGCTCCTTACAGTGAAATAAAATGATGCCAATAATTTCCAAGTTCTTAAGAATGCACTCCTGGATCGTTATGGCTTAACCACTGAACAATACAGGATAAAGTTCAGAGAGACCAAAAAGGAGTCTTCACAAGACTGGGTTGATTTCATTGACCATTCAGTGAAGGCCTTGGAGGGGTGGTTACATGGCAGTAAAGTTACTGATTATGACAGCCTGTATAACTTAATCCTGAGAGAGCATATTCTTAATAATTGTGTGTCTGATTTGTTGCACCAGTACTTGGTGGACTCTGATCTGACCTCTCCCCAAGAATTGGGAAAGAAGGCAGACAAATGGGTCAGAACAAGGGTGAACAGAAAAGTTCATACAGGGGGTGACAAAGATGGCAATAAGAAGAAAGATGGTGAAAAATCTCAAGATAAGCATGGGGATAAGGGTAAAACCAAAGATCCCACTTCAAATCTTAAACACTCTTCAGAGGGTGGGGATAAAACAAATTCTTCCTCTTCTTCCCAACCTGCACACATTAAAAAGCCTTGGTGCTTTGTGTGTAAAAACAGAGGCCATAGGCCAGGGGATACGTCCTGTCCAGGTAAACCCCCTGAGCCTACCACCACTAATACATCAAGCTCTAGTGCCCCTAGCAGTAGTGGTACTAGTGGTGGGACTGCTGGCAACAGTCAAGCAAAGGGTGTAGTTGGGTTCACTTATGGGTCCATAGTGGAAACTGATGTAATCAGTCCCAAGACAGTTTCTGTCACACCTAGTGGCATTGGCCTTGCCACACTGGCTGCTTGTCCCCTTACAATGGATAAGTACAGGCAGACAGTTTCAATAAATGGTGTTGAGGCCTTGGCCTACAGGGACACAGGTGCCAGTTTCACTTTGGTGACTGAAAACCTAGTGCCTCCTGAACAACACATCATTGGACAACAGTATAAGATTATTGATGTCCATAACTCCACTAAGTTTCTTCCCTTAGCTATAATTCAGTTTAGTTGGGGTGGAGTTACTGGCCCTAAGCAGGTGGTGGTATCACCTAGCTTACCTGTAGACTGTCTCTTAGGTAATGACCTAGAGGCCTCAGGTTGGGCTGATGTAGAGTTTTATGCCCATGCAGCCATGCTGGGCATCCCTGAGGAATTGTTCCCTCTCATTTCAAGTGAAATGAAAAAGCAAAGGAGAGAAGGCCTGAAAACTCAGGATCCCTCTCCATCAACAGGTAAACAGGGTATCACAGTATCCCCTAACCACCCTACCATTCAGGATACCATTCCTGTGGTGGGAGAAACCTCTCCTGGGGTGGCACCTGTTCCAAGGGAATCATCAGCTGGCATAGCTGGACTCCCTGAGGTAGAAGTACCTCTCTGTGGGATAACCAACATTGGTGACAAAAAGAGCACCATTTTAGTTAACATGGAGCATCCCTCCAACCCTCCCAGAGAAACTTTAGTGCAGAAACCCTGTACTGCCTCACAACACTTAGGACAGCATCCCTGCCCTAGTGTGGAGCTCATAGGACAGCATCCCTGCCCTGCTCCAACTCAAGAGAAACAGCATCCCTGTTCTCTCTTCCAGCCAAATGGACAAAGTTTTTGCCCAGCTATGGCTTTACTGAGACAGCATCCCTGTCTGGCATTTCCATCATTACAAATAGGTTCAGTGGATAATTCCCACTGCTCTAAACTAAAACTTACTGATAGAAACTCTGAAAATACATCTTCACATTGTTGGTTAGCTAAAAAACTTCAAACAGGGTGGTTTACATCCCCACAGGGAAGTAACCATATAGTGGATGATAAAGGGAGTAACCAGTCTATTGCAGAGCTACTCTCTACTTATCACCACTTAGACAATAAAGTCTCAACTGGCCAAGGTTAGCCTTATTGTCCTTCGTTTGGGGGGGGGTTGTGTGAGAAGGTAGCCTCTTTCTAGCCTTGTTCTCTTCCAGGGGATCCTCATCAATAGTCATAAACATTGAATATTCCCGCCCTTGTGCGGGGACCCCGGAGCATATATATAAAATACATACATATTATCATGTGTAAAACAGCAATGCAGGCTATAATCATAAATAGGCTAAAATGCTTTATTTCTATGCAAGTTTTTTTTTTTTTTTTTTTTTTTATATTATAAAATCACAATAGATCATAAATATCTACCTAAGCCCCCAAAAACTGGACTTAGGGAAGTAAACAGCAGTAAATAGCAGAGAAAAATAGAAAAAACTACATTGAAAAACAATGAAGCATTCTTAGCCAATAGGCTGCATGCAGGTTAACACAGGAGAACCATAAAAACTTTGGCACCGTGCCTTTAAGACCCTGAGCACCTCCAGTATCCCACCATGCCTCAGGGGTGAAGGGAAGGTGACAGTTGGTTCACAGTTAGGTCAGTTCTTTTTTCCGGCTTCTTCTGAGAGGATCCTGGAGCATTGAGCTCTCAGTTTTTCTGAGTTTTTCTTCAGAAAAATCCTTAAAAATAGTGTTTTTCCTATTTACTCGACAGATAACATCTTTTGTCTGAGTTTGGAAGTCTTTTTTGACAGAAAATGCCATCTCTTTTTGTAAAATGTCCTTCTTGTGGGAAGAAGAAAGCCCAGTCAGACCCACACTCTCTGTGTATTGTCTGCCTGCCACAGAGTCACTGTCCTGACACCTGCAAGTATTGTAAGAACATGTCAAGGAGGACTCTCAAAGACAGAGAGAAGATCAGGCTACATGGGCTTCAGGAGAGGAAAAAGTCAACATCCTCTTCACTTCCCAGACCTACAGCAGAAGGAATGGCCCGATCGACGTCGACAGGTAGGATTGTGCCTGTTTGTTCTCCATCGACGTCATCGGCACCACCGTCTCACCGGCATAGATCGCCGTCGACGGCTACCAGACCGACGTCGAGGGACAAAACGTCGAAGCATGGACACAGGGGTACATCTCCGTCGACGGCAGGCCGCCGTTCGGCGTCGAGCCATCTCCGGCGCTCCCGTTCGCCGTCGAGAACGTCTCACCCCTTGGCGTCGAAGGACACGACACCAAAAACACCTCGACGGCATGAACATCCGCCGTCGACCACTCGCCACTCAACGTCGAGACACACGACGGCGAGTAGGTCCAGGTCCCGCGATAGGCGATCGGCGTCAAGACACTCGACGGCAAGACCTCCGACGTCAAGACCTTCGACGTCGAGAACAGATCAGCCATCGCAACCTTCGACGTTGAGGATGCAATCGACGTCGACACAACCTTCAGCTGTGTCACAGGCAGTAGAGCCAGCGGACAAAGCTCCCTCACCGGTGGTCTCTATAAGGAGTGCATCATCCCATTCCAGAGCATCGGGCATGTTTCTCCCATCACTCTATCACCCAGATGGTTAGAGAGCCTGAATAGACCGGCAGCATCCCCGGATTCACAATACTCTAGGATGTATTCTCCTACTGCCTCATTACCGAGAACGCCATCGCCTACAGCTAGAGCAGGACGGGCTCGTTCTGCTTCTCGTCAGCCGACCACAAGACCTGCACACTCTGCTACAGCCTCTCGGAGCAGGTCCCGTTCCCGAAGGAGAACCAGGTCACGAACACCACGCAGAAGATCACCTTCTTGGTCTTCTTCAGGATCGTCTGTTGGGCGCTACTCCCCCACACTCACAGATTCTCCACCTGCTAGGATTTCCCCGGTGGATGATATCACCACTTTTAATGAGGTTCTTCTAAGGGGAGCGCAGAAGCTAAATATTGAGGTACCGGAGCCGGCCACCTCATCCTCAGTTATCTTTGAGACCCTACAACACAGATCAGTCTCGAGAAAACTGCTGCCACTAGTACCGGGTTTGCTGCAACCGACTATGGACACTTTTCTGTCTCCAGCCACTCTCAAGTCTGCCCCGGCTAGGATTCAAAAGAAATACAAAGCTCCGGAACAAGATCCTTTATTCCTGCGGAAGGATCCGCCACCGGACTCTGTGATCTTAGCCGCAGCCAGAAAAACACACTCTGTGGCATCATCTTCCACAGTCCCCCCGGATAAGGAGAGCAGACACCTAGACTCTCTGGGGAGAAAGATGTGCGGTACGGCGGCATCTGCTATGAAGGTCTCCAGCGCCTCAGCACTTCTGGGCAGATATGACCGCTCTCTGTGGGACTCACTCCACAGATTTACAGAAAAGTTGCCCAGGGAAGATAGACAGGACTTCCAGGAAATCTTGCAGGAAGGGGGCCTAGTATCTAACCAGGTCATCAGCGCGGCGGCGGACGGGGCGGATTTGGCTGCGCATGGGTATGCGCACGGAATCTGCGCTAGGAGGTCTTCCTGGCTACGGCTCACGGGTCTGAAACAGGAAGCACAGCAGCGCATTTTGAACCTCCCATTCAGCGGGAGTTCGTTGTTCGGTACCCACGCGGATGAAGAGATGGCCCGCATGAAAACGGAAGTCGACACGATGAGGGCAGTGGGCCTGGAACGTAAAAAAGACTTCAGGCGGAGGTACAGGCCGTATGACAGACGACCATTCCAGCAGAGGGTTCAAACCCCTCACTGGTCTCAGAGGCCACAACAACGACAGGGACGTCCCCTGTTTCAGGCACGTAGACCCACAAGAGACCGAGGGTCAAGTAGACCTCAACAGTCTACAGCAAAGACACCATCAAAGCAATGAGGCATTGCTTCCCTCAGCACTGTGCACCACTCCGGTGGGGGGAAGTGTTACGCATCATCTTCGCGAGTGGCACTCCATCACAAAAGACAAATGGGTGCTCAATATTGTCGAACATGGCTATTCTCTCCTTTTCAAAAAACCTCCTCCACACTTGCCGCCAGCAAGGTGTTTTCCTTCTCATCTCAGCCTGCTACGCAAGGAAGTTCTCGCACTCCTACAAAAGAAAGCTGTAGAAAAGGTTCCTCCGGCACAAAAAGGAAAAGGGGTGTACTCCCGTTACTTTCTGGTGGCGAAAAAAGGTCAACAGGGCCTCTTCAGGCCAATTCTGGACTTACGGCTCCTGAACAAGTACATAAGAAAACAAAAGTTCAGGATGCTAGCCCTTCACCAGATTGTCCCGCAACTGCATCAGGGAGACTGGATGTGCTCCATCGACCTACAGGATGCATATTTTCACATCCCAATAGCAACCAAACATCGGAAATTTTTACGTTTCCAGATAGCGTCACAGCACTACCAATTCAGAGTCCTTCCATTCGGCCTGAAGTCTGCACCCCGAGTCTTTTCAAAATGTGTAGCAGTGGTAGCGGCACACCTTCGAAGACAAAAAATATTCGTCTACCCCTACCTGGACGACTGGCTAGTGAAGGCCTCATCTCCGGATCAGGCGAGAAAACATCGAGATATCGTTCTAAGAACTTTCGAGTCTCTAGGTCTTCAAATCAACCACGACAAGTCAACCTTGATTCCAACACAAAACCTCCACTACCTGGGAGCGATACTAAACACAGAGCTCCAAAGAGTGTATCCTTCGGAGGAACGACTTTTATCAATCCACAGGAAGTGTCAACAACTATTAACAGCCGATGCACCTACAGCTCGTCAGGTGACATCGCTTCTGGGCTCCATGGCTTCATGCATCTTCATTGTCCCGAATGCCAGGCTACGCATGAGGCCCCTTCAGGAGGCATTAGAGAACAATTGGAGCCAAAAGACTGGTCACTGGGAGGACAGAGTTCGACTACCAGCAGTGGCTTTTCAATCACTACAATGGTGGATGCACAGACCTCACCTGTCGATAGGTTCTCCGTTTCACCAGACAATTCCAGTCGACACTCTGGTAACGGATGCGTCTCTTCAGGGTTGGGGTGCTCATCTGGGTTCCTTCCAAGCTCAGGGTCTGTGGTCCGACAAGGAAAAGAACTATCACATAAATCTACTGGAACTCAGAGCAGTCCATCTGGCTCTCAAATCTTTCTCTCCATTGGTTCAGGGGAAATCTATCCTAATTCAGACAGACAATACAACCACAATGTATTACCTGAACAAACAGGGGGGAACAAGATCACTACCTCTGTCTCGAGAATCCCAAACGATATGGCATTGGCTCCTGGCCAGGGGAATGTCTATCACAGCGGTACACCTGCCAGGTCAGCAAAACGTAGAGGCAGATTTCCTGAGCAGACATCTGGAAGACGCGCACGACTGGGTGCTACACGACGAAGTCGTCGAGGACATCTTCGGTCAATGGGGTCGACCCCAGTTGGATCTCTTTGCAGACGAAACAAACAAGAAATGCCCAGACTTCGCATCCAGGTTCTGCCGTCCGGGATCTCAAGGGAATGCCCTGTTGATCAACTGGTCAGGGACATTTCTCTACGCCTTTCCACCGATTCCCCTCATACCGGCAGTAATCAACAAATTTTACAACTCCAGAACCAGAATGATTCTGATAGCGCCACAATGGCCCCGCCAATTCTGGTACACGGACCTACTCAACTTATCGGAAAGACCTCACAGGAGGTTGCCGTGCAGACCGGATCTCCTGAGCAGAATGGAAGGCAGAATCCTACATCCCAACCTTCCCTCTCTGAGCTTGACAGCATGGCTCCTGAATTCCTACAGTATGGGCACCTAGGGCTCTCACAGGAGTGCATGAGCATCTTGAAAGAGTCAAAACGACCTTCCACGCGGCGTTCTTACGCTTTTAAGTGGAAGAGATTTTACATCTGGTGCTCTCAACAAGGTATAAATCCCATACGAGCTCAGGAGGACGTCATACTGTCCTATTTACTTCATCTGGCGAAGTCTGGTCTGCAGGTATCTTCTATTAAGGTTCATTTGTCTGCAATTACAGCGTATCGTAAGTCGCCTTCTCAGGAATCCTTCTTTACGATACCTGTAGTCAAGGATTTTTTAGAAGGCTTGAAAAAGGTTTTTCCTCCCATTCGGAGACCTTCTCCTCCATGGGAACTGAATGTAGTCCTGTCAAAACTTATGGGCCCTCCTTTTGAACCTATCCACAAGGCCTCTTTACAGCACCTTACGTGGAAGACGGCTTTTTTGGTGGCCATTACTTCAGCGAGGAGGGTCAGCGAAATTCAGGCTCTGTCTTGCAGAGAACCGTACACGGTTTTTCACGATAATAGAGTGGTTCTGCGAACTCACCCATCTTTCCTTCCGAAGGTGGTGTCAGAATTCCATATCAATCAGACTATATCTTTACCGACTTTCTTTCCCAAGCCGGAGACTCCGGCTGAGAAAGCATTGCACTCTTTAGACTTGAAAAGAGTGCTGAAATTCTATTTGGACAAAACAAAACCGATTAGACATTCTAACCATTTGTTTCTAAATTATGGTCATTTAAGAACAGGAGAGGCAGCGTCTAAACGAACGATATCAAGATGGATTGTGTCTTGTATTGTTAACTCTTACCAACTGGCTAATAAGAGATTACGGGCTAGGCCAAAAGCGCATTCCACAAGGGGAAAAGCGGCTACTGCTGCCCTCCTTAACAATGTACCAATTTCCGAGATTTGTAAGGCTGCTACATGGAAGTCTGTGCATACCTTTACTAAGCATTACTGTTTAGACTCGGATGCAAGAGCGGATGCCCAGGTGGGGCAGGCCTCTCTTAGAAATCTATTTGCATGAATATATATCTTTTCCTGCACTTCTTTCAGACAGTCCGCAGAGTTTAGGGATGGGCTTGCTAATCTATTCAATGTTTATGACTATTGATGAGGATCCCCTGGAAGAGAAGGATAAGTTACTTACCTGTAAATCCTAGTTCTCTTCCAGGGGTATCCTCATCAAAGTCATAAACAACCCACCCTCCTCCCCGGACTCAAGTCTCCTGGAAGTGCAGGACAGATTATCTTTCTGATCAGTTACACAGATTGTCACCGTAAAAAAGTACTGACCTAACTGTGAACCAACTGTCACCTTCCCTTCACCCCTGAGGCATGGTGGGATACTGGAGGTGCTCAGGGTCTTAAAGGCACGGTGCCAAAGTTTTTATGGTTCTCCTGTGTTAACCTGCATGCAGCCTATTGCCTAAGAATGCTTCATTGTTTTTCAATGTAGTTTTTTCAATTTTTCTCTGCTATTTACTGCTGTTTACTTCCCTAAGTCCAGTTTTTGGGGGCTTAGGTAGATATTTATGATCTATTGTGATTTTATAATATAAAAAAAAAAAAAAAAAAAAAAAAACTTGCATAGAAATAAAGCATTTTAGCCTATTTATGATTATAGCCTGCATTGCTGTTTTACACATGATAATATGTATGTATTTTATATATATGCTCCGGGGTCCCCGCACAAGGGCGGGAATATTCAATGTTTATGACTTTGATGAGGATACCCCTGGAAGAGAACTAGGATTTACAGGTAAGTAACTTATCCTTACCCCCACTTTTGGCCTGGTTGTGAGTGTATATCAGGGTGTTTGTCACTGTTTTCACTGTCTCACTGGGATCCTGATAGCCAGGCCCCAGTGCTCATAGTGAAAACACTATGTTTTCAGTATGGTTGTTATGTGTCACTGGGATCCTGCTGGTCAGGACCCCAGTGCTCATAGGTTTGTGGCCTATATGTATGTGTCACTGGGACCCTGTCACACAGGGCCCCAGTGCTCATAGGTGTGCATGTACATGTTCCCTGTGTGGTGCCTAACTGTCTCACTGAGGCTCTGCTAACCAGAACCTCAGTGGTTATGCTCTCTCATTACTTCCAAATTGTCACTGACAGGCTAGTGACCATTTTTACCAATTTACATTGGCTTACTGGAACACCCTTATAATTCCCTAGTATATGGTACTGAGGTACCCAGGGTATTGGGGTTCCAGGAGATCCCTATGGGCTGCAGCATTTCTTTTGCCACCCATAGGGAGCTCTGACAATTCTTACACAGGCCTGCCACTGCAGCCTGAGTGAAATAACGTCCACGTTATTTCACAGCCATTTTACACTGCACTTAAGTAACTTATAAGTCACCTATATGTCTAACCTTTACCTGGTAAAGGTTAGGTGCAAAGTTACTTAGTGTGAGGGCACCCTGGCACTAGCCAAGGTGCCCCCACATTGTTCAGAGCCAATTCCCTGAACTTTGTGAGTGCGGGGACACCATTACACGCGTGCACTACATATAGGTCACTACCTATATGTAGCTTCACCATGGTAACTCCGAATATGGCCATGTAACATGTCTATGATCATGGAATTGCCCCCTCTATGCCATCCTGGCATAGTTGGCACAATCCCATGATCCCAGTGGTCTGTAGCACAGACCCTGGTACTGCCAGACTGCCCTTCCTGGGGTTTCACTGCAGCTGCTGCTGCTGCCAACCCCTCAGACAGGCATCTGCCCTCCTGGGGTCCAGCCAGGCCTGGCCCAGGATGGCAGAACAAAGGACTTCCTCTGAGAGAGGGTGTGACACCCTCTCCCTTTGGAAAATGGTGTGAAGGCAGGGGAGGAGTAGCCTCCCCCAGCCTCTGGAAATGCTTTCTTGGGCACAGATGTGCCCAATTCTGCATAAGCCAGTCTACACCGGTTCAGGGACCCCTTAGCCCCTGCTCTGGCGCGAAACTGGACAAAGGAAAGGGGAGTGACCACTCCCCTGACCTGCACCTCGCCTGGGAGGTGTCCAGAGCTCCTCCAGTGTGCTCCAGACCTCTGCCATCTTGGAAACAGAGGTGCTGCTGGCACACTGGACTGCTCTGAGTGGCCAGTGCCACCAGGTGACGTCAGAGACTCCTTGTGATAGGCTCCTTCAAGTGTTAGTAGCCTTTCCTCTCTCCTAGGTAGCCAAACCCTCTTTTCTGGCTATTTAGGGTCTCTGTCTCTGGGGAAACTTTAGATAACGAATGCATGAGCTCAGCCGAGTTCCTCTGCATCTCCCTCTTCACCTTCTGATAAGGAAACGACCGCTGACCGCGCTGGAAGCCTGCAAACCTGCAACATAGTAGCAAAGACGACTACTGCAACTCTGTAACGGTGATCCTGCCGCCTTCTCGACTGTTTTCCTGCTTGTGCATACTGTGGGGGTAGTCTGCCTCCTCTCTGCACCAGAAGCTCCGAAGAAATCTCCCGTGGGTCGACGGAATCTTCCCCCTGCAACCGCAGGCACCAAAAAGCTGCATTACCGGTTCCTTGGGTCTCCTCTCAGCACGACGAGCGAGGTCCCTCGAATCCAGCGACACCGTCCAAGTGACCCCCACAGTCCAGTGACTCTTCAGCCCAAGTTTGGTGGAGGTAAGTCCTTGCCTCACCTCGCTGGGCTGCATTGCTGGGAACCGCAACTTTGCAAGCTACTCCGGCCCCTGTGCACTTCCGGCGGAAATCCTTCGTGCACAGCCAAGCCTGGGTCCACGGCACTCTAACCTGCATTGCACGACTTTCTAAGTTGGTCTCCGGCGACGTGGGACTCCTTTGTGCAACTTCGGCGAGCACCGTTTCACGCATCCTTGTAGTGCCTGTTTCTGGCACTTCTCCGGGTGCTACCTGCTTTAGTGAGGGCTCTTTGTCTTGCTCGACGTCCCCTCTCTCTGCAGGTTCAATTTGCGACCTCCTGGTCCCTCCTGGGCCCCAGCAGCGTCCAAAAACGCCAAACGCACGATTTGCGTGTAGCAAGGCTTGTTGGCGTCCATCCGGCGGGAAAACACTTCTGCACGACTCTCCAAGGCGTGGGGGATCCATCCTCCAAAGGGGAAGTCTCTAGCCCTTGTCGTTCTTGCAGTATTTACAGTTCTTCAGCCTAGTAAGAGCTTCTTTGCACCAACCGCTGGCATTTCTTGGGCATCTGCCCATCTCCGAGTTGCTTGTGACTTTTGGACTTGGTCCCCTTGTTCCACAGGTACCCTCAGTCAGGAATCCATCGTTGTTGCATTGCTGATTTGTGTTTTCCTTGCATTTTCCCTCTAACACGACTATTTTGTCCTTAGGGGAACTTTGGTGCACTTTGCACTCACTTTTCAGGGTCTTGGGGAGGGTTATTTTTCTAACTCTCACTATTTTCTAATAGTCCCAGCGACCCTCTACAAGGTCACATAGGTTTGGGGTCCATTCGTGGTTAACATTCCACTTTTGGAGTATATGGTTTGTGTTGCCCCTATCCCTATGTTTCCCCATTGCATCCTATTGTAACTATACATTGTTTGCCCTGTTTTCTAAGACTATACTGCATATTTTTGCTATTGTGTATATATATCTTGTGTATATTTCCTATCCTCTCACTGAGGGTACACTCTAAGATACTTTGGCATATTGTCATAAAAATAAAGTACCTTTATTTTTAGTATAACTGTGTATTGTGTTTTCTTATGATATTGTGCATATGACACTAGGTGGTACTGTAGTAGCTTCACACGTCTCCTAGTTCAGCCTGAGCTGCTCTGCTAAGCTACCATTATCTATCAGCCTAAGCTGCTAGACACCCTATACACTAATAAGGGATAACTGGGCCTGGTGCAAGGTGCAAGTACCCCTTGGTACTCACTACAAGCCAGTCCAGCCTCCTACAGAGAGTGGAAGAGACCAGACTGAAGCTTAAACAGCAACAGCTGGCTCTAGAAAGGGAATCCCTAGACTTAGAAAAAGAGAGACAGAGGTTGGGGTTTGGACCCCATGGGGGCAGCAGCAGTATTCCAGAGAGCAATCCTGTGAGAGAACATGATTCTAGGAGTCTGCATAAGATAGTTCGCCCTTACAAGGAGGGGGATGACATTAACAAGTGGTTTGCTGCGCTTGAGATGGCCTGTATGGTACAGGGGGTCCCTCAAAGGCAGTGGGCTGCTATCCTATGGCTATCTTTCAGTGGAAAGGGTAGGGATAGGCTCCTTACTGTGAAGGAAAGTGATGCCAATAACACTTGTACAGTTTTGAAGAATACACTCTTGTAGGAGGCTGGACTGGCTTGTAGTGAGTACCAAGGGGTACTTACACCTTGCACCAGGCCCAGGTATCCCTTATTAGTGTAGAGGGGTGCCTAGCAGCTTAGGCTGATAGAAAAGGTAGCTTAGCAGAGCAGCTTAGGCTGAACTAGGAGACGAGTGAAGCTCCTACAGTACCACTAGTGTCACTTGCACAATATCATAAGAAAACACACTACACAGTTATACTAAAAATAAAGGTACTTTATTTTTATGATAATATGCCAAAGTATCTCAGTGAGTACCCTCAGTATGAGGATAGCAAATATACACAAGATATATGTACACAATACCAAAATATGCAGTAATAGCAATAGAAAACAGTGCAAACAATGTATAGTCACAATAAAATGAAATGGGGACGCATAGGGATAGGGGCAACACAAACCATATACTCTAGAAGTGGAATGTGAACCACGAATGGACCCCAAACCTATGTGACCTTGTAGAGGGTCGCTGGGACTGTAAGAAAACAGTGAGGGTTAGAAAAATAGCCCACCCCAAGAACCTGAAAAGTGGGTGCAAAGTGCACCTAAGTTCCCCAAAAAGCACAGAAGTCGTGATAGGGGAATTCTGCAAGAAAGACCAACACCAGCAATGCAACAACGATGGATTTCCTGACAAGAGTACCTGTGGAACAAGGGGACCAAGTCCAAGAGTCACGATCAAGTCGGGAGTGGGCAGATGCCCGGGAAATGCCAGCTGTGGGTGCAAAGAAGCTGCCAACGGATGGTAGAAGCTGTGGATTCTGCAAGAACGACAAGGGCTAGAAACTTCACCTTTGGAGGATGGATGTCTCACGTCGTGAAGAGTCGTGCAGATGTGTTTTCGTGCAGAAAGACCGCAAACAAGCCTTGCTAGCTGCAAGGGTCGCGGTTAGGGTTTTTGGATGCTGCTGTGGCCCAGGAGGGACCAGGATATCGCCAATTGTGTGAGGAGACAGAGGAGGCGTCCAGCAAGACAAGGAGCCCACTCAGAAGCAAGCAGCACCAGCAGAAGTGCTGGAACAGGCACTACAAAGTGGAGTGAACCGGAGCTCACCTGAAGTCACGAAAGAGGGTCCCACGATGCCGGAGGACAACTCAGGAGGTCGTGCACTGCAGGTTAGAATGCTGGGGACCCAGGCTTGGCTGTGCACAAAGGAAATCCTGGAAGAGTGCACAGGAGCCGGAGTAGCTGCAAAACACGCGGTTCCCAGCAATGCAGTCTAGCGTGGGGAGGCAAGGACTTACCTCCACCAAACTTGGACTGAAGAGTCACTGGACTGTGGGAGTCACTTGGACAGAGTTGCTGAGTTCAAGGGACCTCGCTCGTCATGCTGAGAGGAGACCCAGAGGACCGGTGATGCAGTTCTTTGGTACCTGCGGTTGCAGGGGGAAGATTCCGTCGACCCACGGGAGATTTCTTCGGAGCTTCTAGTGCAGAGAGGAGGAAGACTACCCCCACAGCATGCACCACCAGGAAAACAGACGAGAAGACGGCAGGATCAACGTTACAAGGTCGCAGTAGTCGTCTTAGCTACTTTGTTGCAGTTTTGCAGGCTTCCAGCGCGGTCAGCAGTCGATTCCTTGGCAGAAGGTGAAGAGAGAGATGCAGAGGAACTCTGATGAGCTCTTGCATTCGTTATCTAAAGAATTCCCCAAAGCAGAGACCCTAAATAGCCAAAAAAGGAGGTTTGGCTACTTAGGAGAGAGGATAGGCTAGCAACACCTGAAGGAGCCTATCAGAAGGAGTCTCTAACGTCACCTGCTGGCACTGGCCACTCAGAGCAGTCCAGTGTGCCAGCAGCACCTCTGTTTCCAAGATGGCAGAGGTCTGGAGCACACTGGAGGAGCTCTGGTCACCTCTCAGGGGAGGTGCAGGTCAGGGGAGTGGTCACTCCCCTTTCCTTTGTCCAGTTTTGCGCCAGAGCAGGGCTGGGGGATCCCTGAACCGTTGTAGACTGGCTTATGCAGAAATGGGCACCATCTGTGCCCATGAAAGCATTTCCAGAGGCTGGGGGAGGCTACTCCTCCCCTGCCTTAACACCTTTTTCCAAAGGGAGAGGCTGTAACACCCTCTCTTTGAGGAAGTCCTTTGTTCTGCCTTCCTGGGCCAAGCCTGGCTGGACCCCAGGAGGGCAGAAACCTGTCTGAGGGGTTGGCAGCAGCTGCAGTGAAACCCCAGAAAAGGCAGTTTGGCAGTACCCGGGTCTGTGCTAGAGACCCAGGGAATCATGGGATTGTCTCCCCAATACCAGGATGGCATTGGGGGGGGGCAATTACATGATCTTAGACATGTTACATGGCCATGTTCGGAGTTACCATTGTGAAGCTACACATAGGTATTGACCTATGTGTAGTGCACGCGTGTAATGGTGTCCCCGCACTCACAAAGTCCGGGGAATCTGCCCTGAACAATGTGGGGGCACCTTGGCTAGTGCCAGGGTGCCCACACACTAAGTAACTTAGCACCCAACCTTTACCAATTAAAGTTTAGACATATAGGTGACTTATAAGTTACTTAAGTGCAGTGGTAAATGGCTGTGAAATAATGTGGACGTTATTTCACTCAGGCTGCAGTGGCAGGCCTGTGTAAGAATTGTCAGAGCTCCCTATGGGTGGCAAAAGAAATGCTGCAGGCCATAGGGATCTCCTGGAACCCCAATACCCTGGGTACCTTAGTACCAATACTAGGGAATTATAAGGGTGTTCCAGTATGCCAATGTAAATTGGTAAAATTGGTCACTAGCCTGTTAGTGACAATTTGGAAAGAAATGAGAGAGCATAACCACTGAGGTTCTGGTTAGCAGAGCCTCAGTGAGACAGTTAGGCATCACACAGGGAACACATATATATAGGTCACAAACTTATGAGCACTGGGGTCCTGGCTGGCAGGGTCCCAGTGACACATAACAAACATACTGAAAACATAGGGTCTTCACTATGAGCACTGGGCCCTGGCTAGCAGGATCCCAGTGAGACAGTGAAAACACCCTGGCATACACTCACAAACAGGCCAAAAGTGGGGGTAATAAGGCTAGAAAGAGGCACTTTCTCACACAACCCCCCCCCCCCAAACAAAGGACAATAAGGCTAACCTTGGCCAGTTGAGACTTTATTGTCTAAGTGGTGATAAGTAGAGAGTAGCTCTGCAATAGACTGGTTACTCCCTTTATCATCCACTATATGGTTACTTCCCTGTAGGGATGTAAACCACCCTGTTTGAAGTTTTTTAGCTAAGCAACAATGTGAAGATGTATTTTCAGAGTTTCTATCAGTAAGTTTTAGTTTAGAGCAGTGGGAATTATCCACTGAACCTATTTGTAGTGATGAGAATGCCAGACAGGGATGCTGTCTCGGTAAAGCCATAGCTGGGCAAAAACTTTGTCCATATGGCTGGAAGAGAGAACAAGGATGCTGTTTCTCTTGAATTGGAGCAGGGCAGGGATGCTGTCCTATGAGCTCCACACTAGGGCAGGGATGCTGTCCTAAGTGTTGTGAGGCAGTGCAGGGTTTCTGCACTAAAGTTTCTCTGGAAGGGTTGGAGGGATGCTCCATGTTAACTACAATGGTGGGTTTATCACCAATCTTAGTTATCCAACAGAGAGGTACTTCCACCTCAGGGAGTACAGCTATGCCAGCTGTTAATTCCCTTAGAACAGGTGCCACCCCAGGAGAGGTTTCTCCCACCACAGGAATGGTATCCTGAATGGCAGAGTGGTTAGGGGATACTGTGATACCCTTTTTACCTGTTGTTGGAGAGGGATCCTGAGTTTCCAGGCCTTCTCTCCTTTGCTTTTTCATTTCAGTAGAAATGAGAGGGAACAATTCCTCTGGGATGCCCAGCATGGCTGAGTGGGCATAAAACTCTGTGAGAAGGTAGCCTCTTTCTAGCCTTGTTACCCCCACTTTTGGCCTGTTTGTGAGTGTATGTCAGGGTGTTTGTCACTGTTTTCACTGTCTCACTGGGATCCTGATAGTCAGGCCTCAGTGCTCATAGTGAAAACACTATGTTTTCAGTATGGTTGTTATGTGTCACTGGGATCCTGCTGGTCAGGACCCCAGTGCTCATAGGTTTGTGGCCTATATGTATGTGTCACTCGGACCCTGTCACACAGGGCCCCAGTGCTCATAGGTGTGCATGTATATGTTCCCTGTGTGGTGCCTAACTGTCTCACTGAGGCTCTGCTAACCAGAACCTCAGTGGTTATGCTCTCTCATTACTTTCAAATTGTCACTAACAGGCTAGTGACCATTTTTACCAATTTACATTGGCTTACTGGAACACCCTTATAATTCCCTAGTATATGGTACTGAGGTACCCAGGGTATTGGGGTTCCAGGAGATCCCTATGGGCTGCAGCATTTCTTTTGCCACCCATAGGGAGCTCTGACAATTCTTACACAGGCCTGCCACTGCAGCCTGAGTGAAATAACGTCCACGTTATTTCACAGCCATTTTACACTGCACTTAAGTAACTTATAAGTCACCTATATGTCTAACCTTTACCTGGTAAAGGTTAGGTGCAAAGTTACTTAGTGTGAGGGCACCCTGGCACTAGCCAAGGTGCCCCCACATTGTTCAGAGCCAATTCCCTGAACTTTGTGAGTGCGGGGACACCATTACACGCGTGCACTACATATAGGTCACTACCTATATGTAGCTTCACCATGGTAACTCCGAATATGGCCATGTAACATGTCTATGATCATGGAATTGCCCCCTCTATGCCATCCTGGCATTGTTGGTACAATTCCATGATCCCAGTGGTCTGTAGCACAGACCCTGGTACTGCCAGACTGCCCTTCCTGGGGTTTCACTGCAGCTGCTGCTGCTGCCAACCCCTCAGACAGGCAGCTGCCCTCCTGGGGTCCAGCCAGGCCTGGCCCAGGATGGCAGAACAAAGAACTTCCTCTGAGAGAGGGTGTGACACCCTCTCCCTTTGGAAAATGGTGTGAAGGCAGGGGAGGAGTAGCCTCCCCCAGCCTCTGGAAATGCTTTGTTGGGCACAGATGTGCCCAATTCTGCATAAGCCAGTCTACACCGGTTCAGGGACCCCTTAGCCCCTGCTCTGGCGCGAAACTGGACAAAGGAAAGGGGAGTGACCACTCCCCTGACCTGCACCTCCCCTGGGAGGTGTCCAGAGCTCCTCCAGTGTGCTCCAGACCTCTGCCATCTTGAAAACAGAGGTGCTGCTGGCACACTGGACTGCTCTGAGTGGCCAGTGCCACCAGGTGACGTCAGAGACTCCTGCTGATAGGCTCCTTCAGGTGTTAGTAGCCTTTCCTCTCTCCTAGGTAGCCAAACCCTCTTTTCTGGCTATTTAGGGTCTCTGTCTCTGGGGAAACTTTAGATAACGAATGCATGAGCTCAGCCGAGTTCCTCTGCATCTCCCTCTTCACCTTCTGATAAGGAATCGACCGCTGACCGCGCTGGAAGCCTGCAAACCTGCAACATAGTAGCAAAGACGACTACTGCAACTCTGTAACGCTGATCCTGCCGCCTTCTCGACTGTTTTCCTGCTTGTGCATGCTGTGGGGGTAGTCTGCCTCCTCTCTGCACCAGAAGCTCCGAAGAAATCTCCCGTGGGTCGACGGAATCTTCCCCCTGCAACCGCAGGCACCAAAAAGCTGCATTTCCAGTCCCTTGGGTCTCCTCTCAGCACGACGAGCGAGGTCCCTCGAATCCAGCGACACTGTCCAAGTGACCCCCACAGTCCAGTGACTCTTCAGCCCAAGTTTGGTGGAGGTAAGTCCTTGCCTCACCTCGCTGGGCTGCATTGCTGGGAACCGCGACTTTGCAGCTACTCTGGCCCCTGTGCACTTCCGGCGGAAATCCTTCGTGCACAGCCAAGCCTGGGTCCACGGCAATCTAACCTGCATTGCACGACTTTCTAAGTTGGTCTCCGGCGACGTGGGACTCCTTTGTGCAACTTCGGCGAGCACCGTTTCACGCATCCTCGTAGTGCCTGTTTCTGGCACTTCTCTGGGTGCTACCTGCTTCAGTGAGGGCTCTTTGTCTTGCTCGACGTCCACTCTCTCTGCAGGTCCAATTTGCGACCTCCTGGTCCCTCCTGGGCCCCAGCAGCGTCCAAAAACGCCAAACGCACGATTTGCGTGTAGCAAGGCTTGTTGGCGTCCTTCCGGCGGGAAAACACTTCTGCACGACTCTACAAGGCGAGAGGGATCCGTCCACCAAAGGGGAAGTCTCTAGCCCTTTTCGTTCCTGCAGAAACCTCAGCTTCTTCTGTCCAGTCAAAGCTTCTTTGCACCCGCAGCTGGCATTTCCTGGGCATCTGCCCATCTCCGACTTGCTTGTGACTTTTGGACTTGGTCCCCTTGTTCCACAGGTACCCTAGATTGGAAATCCACAGTTGTTGCATTGCTGGTTTGTGTCTTTCCTGCATTATTCCTCTAACACGACTCTTTTGTCCTTAGGGGAACTTTAGTGCACTTTGCACTCACTTTTCAGGGTCTTGGGGAGGGTTATTTTGCTAACTCTCACTATTTTCTAATAGTCCCAGCGACCCTCTACAAGGTCACATAGGTTTGGGGTCCATTCGTGGTTCGCATTCCACTTCTGGAGTATATGGTTTGTGTTGCCCCTATCCCTATGTTTCCCCATTGCATCCTATTGTAACTATACATTGTTTGCACTGTTTTCTAAGACTATACTGCATATTTTTGCTATTGTGTATATATATCTTGTGTATATTTCCTATCCTCTCACTGAGGGTACACTCTAAGATACTTTGGCATATTGTCATAAAAATAAAGTACCTTTATTTTTAGTATAACTGTGTATTGTGTTTTCTTATGATATTGTGCATATGACACTAAGTGGTACTGTAGTAGCTTCACACGTCTCCTAGTTCAGCCTAAGCTGCTCTGCTAAGCTACCATTATCTATCAGCCTAAGCTGCTAGACACCCTATACACTAATAAGGGATAACTGGGCCTGGTGCAAGGTGCAAGTACCCCTTGGTACTCACTACAAGCCAGTCCAGCCTCCTACATTGGTTGTGCAGTGGTGGGATAAGTGCTTGAGACTACTTACCACTCTTGTCATTGTACTTTTCATAAGAGAAAAATATACAAAACAAGGTCAGTGTATATACACATAGCCAAAAAGTTTTGCATTTCCTCTTTTCACTCTTTTCTAAGTGCTGAAAAGTACTCCTAAACTTTCAAAAAAGTTCTTAAAAGTTTAAAAAGTTTTTTCTGTCTTTCCAAAAAGTTCTGAAAACTTTTTTTCTTTTTTTTCTATCACTTTAACTCTCTCTAAAAATGTCTGGTACAGGCCAAAATGTTGAACTGTCCAAAATTGCATATGATCACCTTAGCTGGAAAGGAGCAAGGAGTCTCTGCATAGAGAGAGGTTTGAGTGTAGGGAAGAATCCTTCCTTAGAACTGTTAATTGATATGCTTAGAGTACAGGATAAGGCCATAAGTGCCCAATCTGGTGAAAAAGTAGCTAATGGTTCTCAATCTGATCCAGGGACTCCCCCAGGAAAAGGTTCAGGAAAGAAACTTCTCAGCCTGCCCATTACTAGACAGTCTAGCATAGTTGGTACAGAGGTTGAATCACACCATACTGATGGTGTGCTCTCACATTATGCTGGTAGCCAAGCTGTTAGGGTGCCCTCTGTAAGGGACAGGTCTCCTTCTGTTCATTCCCATCATACCTCTGTATCTAGAAATGTCCCTCCCACCCACCCTGATGACAGATTGTTAGAAAGGGAGCTCAATAGATTGAGAGTGGAACAAACCAGACTGAAGCTCAAGAAGCAACAGCTGGATTTAGATAGACAGTCTTTAGAATTAGAGAAGGAAAGACAGAAGTTGGGTTTAGATACCCATGGTGGCAGCAGCAGTATTCCCCATAGTCATCCTGCAAAAGAGCATGATTCCAGGAATCTGCACAAGATAGTTCCCCCTTATAAGGAGGGGGATGACATTAACAAGTGGTTTGCTGCACTTGAGAGGGCCTGTGTTGTACAGGATGTCCCTCAAAGGCAGTGGGCTGCTATCCTATGGCTATCATTTAGTGGAAAAGGTAGGGATAGGCTCCTTACTGTGAAAGAAAATGATGCTAATAATTTCCAAGTTCTTAAGAATGCACTCCTGGATGGTTATGGCTTAACCACTGAACAGTACAGGATAAAGTTCAGAGAGACCAAAAAGGAGTCTTCACAAGACTGGGTTGATTTCATTGACCAGGCAGTGAAGGCCTTGGAGGGGTGGTTACATGGCAGTAAAGTTACTGATTATGAAAGCCTGTATAACACAATCCTGAGAGAGCATATACTTAATAATTGTGTGTCTGATTTGTTGCACCAGTACCTGGTAGACTCTGATCTGACCTCTCCCCAAGAATTGGGAAAGAAGGCAGACAAATGGGTCAAAACAAGGGTGAACAGAAAAGTTCATACAGGGGGTGACAAAGATGGCAATAAGAAGAAAGATGGTGAAAAATCTCAAGATAAGCATGGGGATAAGGGTAAAACCAAAGATCCCACTTCAAATCTTAAACACTCTTCAGAGGGTGGGGATAAAACTAATTCTTCCTCTTCTTCTCAACCCACACACATTAAAAAGCCTTGGTGCTTTGTGTGTAAAAACAGAGGCGATAGGCCAGGGGATAAGTCCTGTCCAGGTAAACCCCCTGAGCCTACCACCACTAATACATCAAGCTCTAGTGCCCCTAGCAGTAGTGGTACTAGTGGTGGGACTGCTGGCAACAGTCAAGCAAAGGGTGTAGTTAGGTTCACTTATGGGTCCATAGTGGAAACTGATGTAATCAGTCCCAAGACAGTTTCTGTCACACCTAGTGGCATTGGCCTTGCCACACTGGCTGCTTGTCCCCTTACAATGGATAAGTACAGGCAGACAGTTTCAATAAATGGTGTTGAGGCCTTGGCCTACAGGGACACAGGTGCCAGTATCACTTTGGTGACTGAAAACCTAGTGCACCCTGATCAACACATCATTGGACAACAGTATAAGATTATTGATGTCCATAACTCCACTAAGTTTCTTCCCTTAGCTATAATTCAGTTTAGTTGGGGTGGAGTTACTGGCCCTAAGCAGGTGGTGGTATCACCTAGCTTAACTGTAGACTGTCTCTTAGGTAATGACCTAGAGGCCTCAGGTTGGGCTGATGTAGAGTTTTATGCCCATGCAGCCATGCTGGGCATCCCTGAGGAATTGTTCCCTCTCATTTCTACTGAAATGAAAAAGCAAAGGAGAGAAGGCCTGAAAACTCAGGAACCCTCTCCATCAACAGGTAAAAAGGGTATCACAGTATCCCCTAACCACCCTACCATTCAGGATACCATTCCTGTGGTGGGAGAAACCTCTCCTGGGGTGGCACCTGTTTCAAGGGAATCATCAGTTGGCAAAACTGTACTCCCTGAGGTGGATGTACCTCTCTGTGGGATAACTAACATTGGTGAGAAAAACAGCACCATTTTAGTTAACATGGAGCATCCCTCCAACCCTCCCAGAGAAACTTTAGTGCAGAAACCCTGCACTACCTCACAACACTTAGGACAGCATCCCTGCCCTAGTGTGGAGCTCATAGGACAGCATCCCTGCCCTGCACCAACTCAAGAGAAACAGCATCCCTGTTCTCTCTTCCAGCCACATGGACAAAGTTTTTGCCCAGCTATGGCTTTTCTGAGACAGCATCCCTGTCTGGCATTTCCATCACTACAAATAGGTTCAGTGGACAATTCCCACTGCTCTAAACTAAAACTTACTGATAGAAACTCTGAAAATACATCTTCACATTGTTGCTTAGCTAAAAAACTTCAAACAGGGTGGTTTACATCCCCACAGGGAAGTAACCATTTAGTGGATGATAAAGGGAGTAACCAGTCTATTGCAGAGCTACTCTCTACTTATCACCACTTAGACAATAAAGTCTCAACTGGCCAAGGTTAGCCTTATTGTCCTTCGTTTGGGGGGGGGTTGTGTGAGAAGGTAGCCTCTTTCTAGCCTTGTTACCCCCACTTTTGGCCTGTTTGTGAGTGTATGTCAGGGTGTTTGTCACTGTTTTCACTGTCTCACTGGGATCCTGATAGCCAGGCCTCAGTGCTCATAGTGAAAACACTATGTTTTCAGTATGGTTGTTATGTGTCACTGGGATCCTGCTGGTCAGGACCCCAGTGCTCATAGGTTTGTGGCCTATATGTATGTGTCACTCGGACCCTGTCACACAGGGCCCCAGTGCTCATAGGTGTGCATGTATATGTTCCCTGTGTGGTGCCTAACTGTCTCACTGAGGCTCTGCTAACCAGAACCTCAGTGGTTATGCTCTCTCATTACTTTCAAATTGTCACTAACAGGCTAGTGACCATTTTTACCAATTTACATTGGCTTACTGGAACACCCTTATAATTCCCTAGTATATGGTACTGAGGTACCCAGGGTATTGGGGTTCCAGGAGATCCCTATGGGCTGCAGCATTTCTTTTGCCACCCATAGGGAGCTCTGACAATTCTTACACAGGCCTGCCACTGCAGCCTGAGTGAAATAACGTCCACGTTATTTCACAGCCATTTTACACTGCACTTAAGTAACTTATAAGTCACCTATATGTCTAACCTTTACCTGGTAAAGGTTAGGTGCAAAGTTACTTAGTGTGAGGGCACCCTGGCACTAGCCAAGGTGCCCCCACATTGTTCAGAGCCAATTCCCTGAACTTTGTGAGTGCGGGGACACCATTACACGCGTGCACTACATATAGGTCACTACCTATATGTAGCTTCACCATGGTAACTCCGAATATGGCCATGTAACATGTCTATGATCATGGAATTGCCCCCTCTATGCCATCCTGGCATTGTTGGTACAATTCCATGATCCCAGTGGTCTGTAGCACAGACCCTGGTACTGCCAGACTGCCCTTCCTGGGGTTTCACTGCAGCTGCTGCTGCTGCCAACCCCTCAGACAGGCAGCTGCCCTCCTGGGGTCCAGCCAGGCCTGGCCCAGGATGGCAGAACAAAGAACTTCCTCTGAGAGAGGGTGTGACACCCTCTCCCTTTGGAAAATGGTGTGAAGGCAGGGGAGGAGTAGCCTCCCCCAGCCTCTGGAAATGCTTTGTTGGGCACAGATGTGCCCAATTCTGCATAAGCCAGTCTACACCGGTTCAGGGACCCCTTAGCCCCTGCTCTGGCGCGAAACTGGACAAAGGAAAGGGGAGTGACCACTCCCCTGACCTGCACCTCCCCTGGGAGGTGTCCAGAGCTCCTCCAGTGTGCTCCAGACCTCTGCCATCTTGAAAACAGAGGTGCTGCTGGCACACTGGACTGCTCTGAGTGGCCAGTGCCACCAGGTGACGTCAGAGACTCCTGCTGATAGGCTCCTTCAGGTGTTAGTAGCCTTTCCTCTCTCCTAGGTAGCCAAACCCTCTTTTCTGGCTATTTAGGGTCTCTGTCTCTGGGGAAACTTTAGATAACGAATGCATGAGCTCAGCCGAGTTCCTCTGCATCTCCCTCTTCACCTTCTGATAAGGAATCGACCGCTGACCGCGCTGGAAGCCTGCAAACCTTCAACATAGTAGCAAAGACGACTACTGCAACTCTGTAACGCTGATCCTGCCGCCTTCTCGACTGTTTTCCTGCTTGTGCATGCTGTGGGGGTAGTCTGCCTCCTCTCTGCACCAGAAGCTCCGAAGAAATCTCCCGTGGGTCGACGGAATCTTCCCCCTGCAACCGCAGGCACCAAAAAGCTGCATTTCCAGTCCCTTGGGTCTCCTCTCAGCACGACGAGCGAGGTCCCTCGAATCCAGCGACACTGTCCAAGTGACCCCCACAGTCCAGTGACTCTTCAGCCTAAGTTTGGTGGAGGTAAGTCCTTGCCTCACCTCGCTGGGCTGCATTGCTGGGAACCGCGACTTTGCAGCTACTCCGGCCCCTGTGCACTTCCGGCGGAAATCCTTCGTGCACAGCCAAGCCTGGGTCCACGGCAATCTAACCTGCATTGCACGACTTTCTAAGTTGGTCTCCGGCGACGTGGGACTCCTTTGTGCAACTTCGGCGAGCACCGTTTCACGCATCCTCGTAGTGCCTGTTTCTGGCACTTCTCTGGGTGCTACCTGCTTCAGTGAGGGCTCTTTGTCTTGCTCGACGTCCACTCTCTCTGCAGGTCCAATTTGCGACCTCCTGGTCCCTCCTGGGCCCCAGCAGCGTCCAAAAACGCCAAACGCACGATTTGCGTGTAGCAAGGCTTGTTGGCGTCCTTCCGGCGGGAAAACACTTCTGCACGACTCTACAAGGCGAGAGGGATCCGTCCACCAAAGGGGAAGTCTCTAGCCCTTTTCGTTCCTGCAGAAACCTCAGCTTCTTCTGTCCAGTCAAAGCTTCTTTGCACCCGCAGCTGGCATTTCCTGGGCATCTGCCCATCTCCGACTTGCTTGTGACTTTTGGACTTGGTCCCCTTGTTCCACAGGTACCCTAGATTGGAAATCCACAGTTGTTGCATTGCTGGTTTGTGTCTTTCCTGCATTATTCCTCTAACACGACTCTTTTGTCCTTAGGGGAACTTTAGTGCACTTTGCACTCACTTTTCAGGGTCTTGGGGAGGGTTATTTTGCTAACTCTCACTATTTTCTAATAGTCCCAGCGACCCTCTACAAGGTCACATAGGTTTGGGGTCCATTCGTGGTTCGCATTCCACTTCTGGAGTATATGGTTTGTGTTGCCCCTATCCCTATGTTTCCCCATTGCATCCTATTGTAACTATACATTGTTTGCACTGTTTTCTAAGACTATACTGCATATTTTTGCTATTGTGTATATATATCTTGTGTATATTTCCTATCCTCTCACTGAGGGTACACTCTAAGATACTTTGGCATATTGTCATAAAAATAAAGTACCTTTATTTTTAGTATAACTGTGTATTGTGTTTTCTTATGATATTGTGCATATGACACTAAGTGGTACTGTAGTAGCTTCACACGTCTCCTAGTTCAGCCTAAGCTGCTCTGCTAAGCTACCATTATCTATCAGCCTAAGCTGCTAGACACCCTATACACTAATAAGGGATAACTGGGCCTGGTGCAAGGTGCAAGTACCCCTTGGTACTCACTACAAGCCAGTCCAGCCTCCTACAAACTCTACATCAGCCCAACCTGAGGCCTCTAGGTCATTACCTAAGAGACAGTCTACAGGTAAGCCAGGTGATACCACCACCTGCTTAGGGCCAGTAACTCCACCCCAACTAAACTGAATTATAGCTAAGGGAAGAAACTTAGTGGAGTTATGGACATCAATAATTTTATACTGTTGTTCAATGATGTGTTGTTCAGGAGCCACTAGGTTTTCAGTCACCAAAGTGATACTGGCACCTGTGTCCCTGTAGGCCAAGGCCTCAACACCATTTATTGAAACTGTCTGCCTGTACTTATCCATTGTAAGGGTACAAGCAGCCAGTGTGGCAAGGCCAATGCCACTAGGTGTGACAGAAACTGTCTTGGGACTGACTACCCCAGTTTCTATGATGGACCCATAAGTGAACCCAACTACACCCTTTGCTTGACTGTTGCCAGCAGTCCCACCACTAGTACCACTACTGCTACGGGCACTAGAGCTTGATGTATTAGTGGTGGTAGGCTCAGGGGGTTTAACTGGACAGGACTTATCCCCTGGCCTATGGCCTCTGTTTTTACACACAAAGCACCAAGGCTTTTTAATGTGTGTGGGTTGAGAAGAAGAGGAAGAATTTGTTTTATCCCCACCCCCTGAAGAGTGTTTAGGATTTGAAGAAGGATCTTTCGTTTTACCCTTGTCCCCATGCTTATCCTGAGATTTCTCACCATCTTTCTTCTTGCCATTCTTGTCACCACCTGTCTGAACGTTTCTGTTCACTCTTGTTCTGACCCATTTGTCTGCCTTCTTTCCCAATTCTTGGGGAGAAGTCAGATCGGAGTCCACTAGATACTGGTGCAACAAATCAGACACACAATTATTAAGAATATGCTCTCTCAGGATTAAGTTATACAGGCTTTCATAGTCAGAAACTTTACTGCCATGTAACCACCCCTCCAAGGCCTTCACTGAATGGTCAACAAAGTCTACCCAGTCTTGTGAAGACTCCTTTTTGGTTTCTCTGAACTTCATCCTGCACTGTTCAGTGGTTAAGCCATAACCATCTAGGAGTGCATTCTTAAGAACTGTAAAATTATTGGCATCACTTTCCTTTACAGTAAGGAGCATATCCCTACCCTTTCCACTGAAAGATAGCCATAGGATAGCAGCCCACTGCCTTTGAGTGACTTCCTGTACAACACAGGCCCTCTCAAGTGCAGCAAACCACTTGTTAATGTCATCCCCCTCCTTGTAAGGGGGACCTATCTTGTGCAGATTCCTAGAATCATGCTCTTTTACAGGGTGACTATTGGGAATACTGCTGCTGCCACTATGGGGTCCAAACCCCAACCTCCGTCTTTCTTTTTCTAAGTCAAATGCTTCCCTGTCTAGATCCAGCTGTTGCTTTTTAAGCTTCAGACTGGACTCTTCCTCTCTCAATCTATTGCGTTCCCTTTCTAACAATCTGTCTTCAGGGAGGGTGGGTTGGGCATGCTTTGACACAGAAGAATGGTGTGAATGAACAGAGGGAGACCTGTTCCTAACAGATGGCACTCTAACACCCTGGCCTACAGAAGTCACACTCCTACTGTGATGAGAAGTCACATTAGTACCAGCTATGCTAGGTGGCCTGCTAAGGGGCAGGTTGGGAAGGTATCCTTCTAACCCTTTTCCTAGGGGTGCCCCAGAATCTGAGTGGGAACCATCAGCTAATTTCTCACCAGAAGTGCCAACTAAGGTCTTATCTTGTTCAATGAGCATATTAACTAACAGTTGTCTTGAGGGATTCTTCCCTACCCTTAAACCTCTATCTACACAGAGACTCCTTGCTTCTTTCCAGCTAAGGTTGTCATAAGCTATGCTGGCCAGATCAAGAGTTTGGCCTGTACCAGACATGATAGAAAAGGTTTAAGGGACAGAAAAAGAAAGAAAAAGTTTCAGAACTTTTTAAAGAACAGCAAAAAAACTTTTACAACTTTTTAAGAACTTTTTGAAAGTTTAGAGGTACTTTTCAGCACTTAGTAAAGAAGTGAGAGGAGAAAAGCAAAACTTTTCGGTTAGGTGTACATACACTGAACTTGTTTTGTATATTTTTCTCTTATGAAAAGTACAATATGACAAAGTGGTAAGTAGTTGCAAGTACTTATCCCACCGCTGCACAACCAATGTAGGAGGCTGGACTGGCTTGTAGTGAGTACCAAGGGGTATTTACACCTTGCACCAGGCCCAGGTATCCCTTATTAGTGTAGAGGGGTGTCTAGCAGCTTAGGCTGATAGAAAAGGTAGCTTAGCAGAGCAGCTTAGGCTGAACTAGGAGACGAGTGAAGCTCCTACAGTACCACTAGTGTCACTTGCACAATATCATAAGAAAACACAATACACAGTTATACTAAAAATAAAGGTACTTTATTTTTATGACAATATGCCAAAGTATCTCAGTGAGTACCCCCAGTATGAGGATAGCAAATATACACAAGATATATGTACACAATACTAAAATATGCAGTAATAGCAATAGAAAACAGTGCAAACAATGTATAGTCACAATAGAATGCAATGGGGACACATAGGGATAGGGGCAACACAAACCATATACTCTAGAAGTGGAATGCGAACCAAGAATGGACCCCAAACCTATGTGACCTTATAGAGGGTTGCTGGGACTGTAAGAAAACAGTGAGGGTTAGAAAAATAGCTCACCCCAAGACCCTGAAAAGTGGGTGCAAAGTGCACCTAAGTTCCCCAAAGAGCACAGAAGTCGTGATAGGGGAATTCTGCAAGAAAGACCAACACCAGCAATGCAACAACGATGGATTTCCTGACGAGAGTACCTGTGGAACAAGGGGACCAAGTTTCAGAGTCACGATCAAGTCGGGAGTGGGCAGATGCCCAGGAAATGCCAGCTGTGGGTGCAAAGAAGCTGCCACTGGATGGTAGAAGCTGTGGATTCTGCAAGAACGACAAGGGCTAGAAACTTCCCCTTTGGAGGATGGATGTCCCACGTCGTGAAGAGTCGTGCAGAGGTGTTTTCGTGCAGAAAGACCGCAAACAAGCCTTGCTAGCTGCAAGGGTTGCCGTTAGGGTTTTTGGATGCTCCTGTGGCCCAGGAGGGACCAGAATGTCGCCAATTGCGTGAGGAGACAGAGGGGGCGTCCAGCAAGACAAGGAGCCCACTCAGAAGCAAGCAGCACCCGCAGAAGTGCCAGAACAGGCACTACGAACTGGAGTGAACTGGAGCTCACCAGAAGTCACGAAAGAGGGTCCCACACCGCCGGAGGACAACTCAGGAGGTCGTGCACTGCAGGTTAGAGTGCTGGGGACACCAGGCTTGGCTGTGCACAAAGGAAATCCTGGAAGAGTGCACAGGAGCCGGAGTAGCTGCAAAACACGCCGTATCCCAGCAATGCAGTCTAGCGTGGAGAGGCAAGGACTTACCTCCACCAAACTTGGACTGAAGAGTCACTGGACTATGGGAGTCACTTGGAGAGAGTTGCTGAGTTCAAGGGACCTCGCTCGTCGTGCTGAGAGGAGACCCAGAGGACCAGTGATGCAGTTCTTTGGTGCCTGCGGTTGCAGGGGGAAGATTCCGTCGACCCACAGGAGATTTCATCGGAGCTTCTAGTGCAGAGAGGAGGCAGACTACCCCCACAGCATGCACCACCAGGAAAACAGACGAGAAGGCGGCAGGATCAGCGTTACAAGGTCGCAGTAGTCGTCTTAGCTACTTTGTTGCAGTTTTGCAGGCTTCCAGCGCAGTCAGCAGTCGATTCCTTGGCAGAAGGTGAGGAGAGAGATGCAGAGGAACTCTGATGAGCTCTTGCATTCGTTATCTAAAGAATTCCCCAAAGCAGAGACCCTAAATAGCCAGAAAAGGAGGTTTGGCTACTTAGGAGAGAGGATAGGCTAGCAACACCTGAAGGAGCCTATCAGAAGGAGTCTCTAACGTCACCTGCTGGCACTGGCCACTCAGAGCAGTCCAGTGTGCCAGCAGCACCTCTGTTTCCAAGATGGCAGAGGTCTGGAGCACACTAGAGGAGCTCTGGGCACCTTCCAGGGGAGGTGCAGGTCAGGGAGTGGTCACTCCCCTTTCCTTTGTCCAGTTTCGCACCAGAGCAGGGCTCGGGGATCCCTGAACCGGTGTAGACTGGCTTATGCAGAGATGGGCACCATGTCTGCCCATCAAAGCATTTCCAGTGCCTGGGGGAGGCTACTCCTCCCCTGCCTTAACACCTTTTTCCAAAGGGAGAGGGTGTAACACCCACTCTCTGAGGAAGTCCTTTGTTCTGCCTTCCTGGGCCAAGCCTGGCTGGACCCCAGGAGGGCAGAAACCTGTCTGAGGGGTTGGCAGCAGCAGCAGCTGCAGTGAAACCCCAGAAAAGGCAGTTTGGCAGTACCCGGGTCTGTGCTAGAGACCCGGGGAATCATGGGATTGTCTCCCCAATACTAGGATGGCATTGGGGGGGGCAATTCCATGATCTTAGACATATTACATGACCATGTTCGGAGTTACCATTGTGAAGCTACACATAGGTAGAAGGCCCAGGAAGGCAGAACAAAGGACTTCCTTAGAGAGAGGGTGTTACACCCTCTCCCTTTTGAAAAAGGTGTCAGGGCTGGGGAGGAGTAGCCTCCCCCAGCCTCTGGAAATGCTTTGATGGGCAGAGATGGTGCCCATCTCTGCATAAGCCAGTCTACACCGGTTCAGGGATCCCCGAGCCCTGCTCTGGCGCGAAACTGGACAAAGGAAAGGGGAGTGACCACTCCCCTGACCTGCACCTTCCAGGGGAGGTGCCCAGAGCTCCTCCAGTGTGCTCCAGACCTCTGCCATCTTGGAAACAGAGGTGTTATTGGCACACTGGACTGCTCTGAGTGGCCAGTGCCATCGGGTGACGTCAGAGACTCCTTCTGATAGTCTCTTACCTGTGTTACTAGCCTATCCTCCTTCCTAGGTAGCCAAACCTCCTTTTCTGGCTATTTAGGGTCTCTGCTTTGGGGAATTCTTCAGATTCCGAATGCAAGAGCTCATCAGAGTTCCTCTGCACTTCTCTCTTCATCTTCTGTCAAAGGATCGCCCGCTGACTGCTCAGGACGCCTGCAAAACCGCAACAAAGTAGTAAAGACGACTACTGCAACCTTGTATCGCTGATCCTGCTGCTTTCTCGCCTGTTTCCTGGTGGTGCATGCTCTGGGGGTAGCCTGCCTCCTTTCTGCACCAGGAGCTCTGAAAAATCTCCCGTGGGACGACGGAATCTTCCCCCTGCAACCGCAGGCAACAAAAAGACTGCATCACCGGTCCTCTGGGTCCCCTCTCAGCACGACGAGCGTGGTCCCTGGAACTCAGCAACTCTGTCCAAGTGACTCCCACAGTCCAGTGACTCTTCAGTCCAAGTTTGGTGGAGGTAAGTCCTTGCCTTCCCACGCTAGACTGCATTGCTGGGTACCGTGTGATTTGCAGCTGCTCCGGCTCCTGTGCACTCTTCCAGGATTTCCTTTGTGCATAGCCAAGCCTCGGTCCCCGACACTCTAACCTGCAGTGCACAACCTTCTGAGTTGTCCTCCGGTGTCGTGGGACTCCCTTTTGTGTCTTTGGGTGGACTCCGGTTCACTCCTCTTCCAAGGGCCTGTTCCGGTACTTCTGCGGGTGCTGCCTGCTTCTGTGAGGGCTCCCTGACCTGCTGGGTGCCCCCTCTGTCTCCTCATCCAAGTGGCGACATCCTGGTCCCTCCTGGGCCACAGCAGCATCCAAAAACCCTAACCGCGACCCTTGCAGCTAGCAAGCCTTGTTTGCGGTCTTTCTGCATTAGTCCCACCTCTGCAAGCTTCTTCACGACGTGGGACATCCATCCTCCAAAGGGGAAGTTTCTAGCCCTCTTCGTTCTTGCAGAATCCACAGCTTCTACCATCCGGTGGAAGCTTCTTTGCACCCTCAGCTGGCATTTCCTGGGCATCTGCCCACTCTCGACATTATCGCGACACTTGGACTTGGTCCCCTTGTTCCACAGGTACTCAGATCCGGAAATCCACTTTGGTTGCTTTGCTGGTGTTGGTCTTCCTTGCAGAAACCCCCTATTACGACTTCTGTGCTCTCTGAGGGTTATAGGTGCACTTTACACCTACTTTTCAGGGTCTTGGGGTGGGCTATTTTTCTAACCCTCACTGTTTTCTTACAGTCCCAGCGACCCTCTACAAGCTCACACAGGTTTGGGGTCCACTCGTGGTTCGCATTCCACTTTTGGAGTATATGGTTTGTGTTACCCCTATACCTATGTGCTCCTATTGCAATCTACTGTAACTTTACATTGCTTGCATTACTTCCTTTTGCTATTACTGCAGATTTTTGGTATTGTGTACATATATCTTGTGTATATTTGGCATCCTCATACTGAGGGTACTCACTGAGATACTTTTGGCATATTGTCATAAAAATAAAGTACCTTTATTTTTAGTATATCTGTGCATTGTGTTTTCTTATGATATTGTGCATTTGACACCAGTGGTATAGTAGGAGCTTTGCATGTCTCCTAGTTCAGCCTAAGCTGCTCTGCTATAGCTACCTTCTATTAGCCTAAGCTGCTAGAAACACCTCTTCTACACTAATAAGGGATAACTGGACCTGGTACAGAGTGTAAGTACCCCTTGGTACCCACTACAAACCAGGCCAGCCTCCTACAACTAATGATCTATTTTGTGGTAGTGTGCGCGAGCAGTTAGGCTTATCAGAAGGTAGTGCTGAGCATTTGTTGTCCTCACAGAGGCAATAAATGACACACACTTTCGAAGAATGCATCCAAGACCAATTTAGAAAAGTATTTCATTTTTTATATATGTTTCAAAGCCAAGAACCTCGTAATCAGGTAATTAAACTTTTAAGCATAAGTACTTTGCAGTTTCAGAAATCAACATTTAGTGCATTTTTCAGAGTTCTCTCTCAATGTTATCCTGTGGCAGAAAACAATTTTCGGCAAACACAGGGTTAACAACAACTTACTAGGCCAATCTTGTGGGGTTGAGGTAAGCACTGATGAGAACCACACCAGCAGGTCACTCTGGCAGCGCTGGGGTGTCTAGGTGCAGGGATGCAGTAAGGGGTCGGGTACCCAATGGGTTCCCATGGGAGTTTGGTTCTCGTGAACACTGGTTGCAGGCTCTGGCTAGGAATCCAGTTAGAGAAAACAAACAGGTAGGTTGTAGACTTCAGATGCTCGGGGACGTAGGTGCACCTCTGGTCCTTTTCTCCAGGGCCACAGGTGACGGATGCAAGGGTGTCCTTTGGCATTGGGTTTTTCCATCCGGGAGCACTCGCTGTCAGGGCGTTATGATTGTTGAGGCTGCAGGCATTGTTGGGGAGTCCAGCGGGGGGACGACCCAGGGTGTTCTCGGACTCAGGGGAGTCGGGAGATGCCGTTGGCACCAGTGACCCACCTCAGATGGGATCAGGGGTGCAGTGGTTGCTGGACGTGTCGGGTTTTCCCTCACCACAAGGCCACAGGAGAGGGAGCCGCATAAAGGAAACTTGCGGGAGTCCAAGAGGGGTGAAACTTGAGTGGACTTGGACTCTAGACAGCTGGGGAACTGGGCTGGCACCGTTGGTTGGCTTCACCTCGGGTCGTAGTCGTCGGGTGCAGAGGTAACTTCGGTGTCAGGTCCTTCCTGTTCTAGTGACTCGAGAGTCCTTGTTTGAAACTTTGTTGCAGAGTAGTTCCGCTGCTCACCGGAGTCTGAGTCTTTATAGAAGGCAGGCAGTCATTCTGGGTTTCTTGGAGGTTCTTGGAGGTTCTGCTGCAGGACGAGTTGTCTTTTGGGCAGAGTCCATCGAGGTCAGCAGACAGGCCAGAGGGGCTGGTTCCAAGCCAGCTGCTTCTTCTTTTCTCTCAGGTGTGACTCTTCTTTGTGCTTTGCTTTGTAGGTAGTCAAGATCTGAGTTCTAGGGTTCAGGAATGCCACTTAAATACTCAATTCAGGGGCGTTACAGAAAGTGCCAGGTGGTAGCCAATGGGCTGCCCACCTTTAGGGTGATTACACCCCTTCTATGACCACTTCTGTTGGCCTAATTCCTTCCAAGCAAAATGGAGGACTTTGAAAAGTGGTGTCCTCTTCAGCTCTTCCACCTTAGGGGTGGTACTGGCATGACATGGGCACACCTCCTAATTGGCCTTCTTTTCCTGCATGTGCTGCTGCCAAAAGTGGGCCAGGAGAAGGGGCTGGTCATCTCCACCATTTGGAGAGACCTGGGTTGCATTAGAAAGGTGGCAAGGCCTTTGAAGCTTACCACCCTGGAATGTCTATCCTTCCTGGGTGGGGTGATAACACCTCCAGCCAGTGTAGGCTTTTGTCTTAGGCCCTCAGAGCACTGGCTCTCACCTTGAAGGTCAAGCAACTCATCTTTTGTGGCTGAACAGGCCAGGACCAGTCAGTCAACACACTAGTAGTTGGTATGTTTTCAGAGGGCACCCCTAAAGTGCCCTTTCTGTGCATTTATTAATAAATGCATCACTGGGATCGGTGAGGGTTTCTTATTCTGAGATGTTTGATATAAAAAATCCCAGGGTTCAGAGAATCCATCGTGTAGTTGGGAAACTTGTAGTGACTAGTGCCCAGAACATGCATTTCAAAATGGCTTCCCTGTACACTTACTATGTCTCAGCTCCAACAAAGACATAGAAAGGGCATATTTACCCATGCATATATCACTTGTAATATAATATACCCTGCCTTAGGATTGTAAGGCATGCTAGAGGGGTGACTTACACAGGTTGCTTGCAGTGTTAGGGGACATGGCACACCGGCTATGTGCCATGTTGTGTTTTCAATTTTGGGAGCACCTTGTCACGCAGCCTGCAAAGGCAGTCTCCATATTGGTGTTGAGTTCCTCGAAGTGACAAAAGCTGTGCTACAGCTCTGAGGGCCCCTCTTCAGTACCCATGCCTCAGGCACCACAGGTGCTAATTACTTGTTACTTACAGGGGGCTGAAGGGCGAGGTTACCTGGGGATCAAGTGACCAGGTATCTTGTTTTAGGGAAGGAACACTGGCACTGTGTACCTGGTTAGCAGGAGTCCAGTGCACTTCACTCGAAGTTGCATCTAAAAACCAGGCAAAAAGTGTTCGGGGTGCTGCAAACAGAACCCAGTTCACTACAGCCATCAAATCTGGATGACTAACTAAAACAACACTATCGCTCTGAGAAAAGGCCTCTTTTTTAAAATGGTTAGCCCCCACTTTTTGCCTGATCTTTGATATAGCCTAGAAGTAGTAGTGCCCAGGTTCCCTGGGCCAGAGCTCTTTCCTCAAAACTGATGCATTGGCACAATTGGATGGTAAATCCAAACTGGTACCAGTATTGGGGTTATCCCTAAGTGCTCCCATTGGTCACCTTAGAGGTGCCCTTGCACAGCTAACTATCCTGGCATGCCTGGCCCGCTCGCTAACATCACTCGATCCCACAACCTCAACATCATCTCACACGACGACGACACCCAGCTGATCATCTCCCTCATCAAGTATTCCACCAAGACCAATCTCCACGAAGGAATGAGGGCCATCGCTGAATGGATGAAGAACAGCTGCCTAAAACTCAATTCCGACAAGACCGAAGTCCTCATCTTTGGCACCCCATCCTGGTGGCCTGCCACTCTCTGAGCCGTTCCGACTTCTACCGACCACACACGCAACCTAGGATTCATCTTGGACTCCTCATTATCCATGACCCAACAAGTCAATGCCATCTCCTCCACCTGCTTCAACACCCTCTGCCTGTTCAGAAAGATCTACAAATGGAGCCCCACCAAAACCAGAACAGTCACCCAAGCCCTTATAAACAGCAAACTGGACTACGGCAATGCCCTCTACGCAGGGACCATGGCCAAACTCCAGAAGAAGCTGCAAAGCATCCAGAATGCCTCTGCACGCCTCATCCTGGACATCCCCGCCACTGCCACATCACAGGCCATCTGAGAGACATGCACTGGCTCAGGCAACAAGAGAATCACCTTCAAACTCCTCATCCACACTCACAAAGCACTGCACAACACCGGACCAGAATACCTCAACAGACGGCTCTCCTTTTACACCCCAACCTGGCATCTAGGCTCTGCCGACCTCGCCCTCGGAACTGGCCCACGCCGCCGCAGAACTACAACTGGTGGCAGATCATTCTCGCACCTCGCCACCAAGACGTGGAACACTCTTCCCATCCAGTTGCGTCAGACCAAAGACCTCCTTACCTTCAGGAGACTTCTCAAGACCTGGTTGTTCGAGCAGTAGCAGCATATCCCCTCTCCCCCCCCCTTCCACCTCAGCACCTTGTGACGCTCAGGGTGAGTAGTGTGCTTTACAAATTCCTGCTTGATCGATTCATCGATGGTTGCTGACTGGTTCTATTCAGCCTGCCACCTCCAGACTGCCAATATACAAACCTTGGGGGAGAGCCCTGTCTCTCAGGTTTGTAAAACAATGCCCTTTCTGGGTGGAGGAGCTAACACCCCCTCCCTAAGGAATGTGCACTGCCCTGGCGGTGAGCTTCAAAGTGCTTACTGCCCTTGAAACTCAACCCTCAGGCCTGCTGCTAGCAGCAGATGCCCCCCCGCCTTTGCAAACCCCCAATTTTGGCAGTAGCAAAGGCAGGAAACCACACAAAGGGTAAGAGGAGTGTCACCACCTGGCATGCACCATCCCTAAGGTGTTGCCTGCGAGGTGGACACTCCATTTAATTTTCCTCCATCTTCGATGGAAGGAAAATAGCCAATTAGTTTTAGGGAAGTGACCCTTCCCAATGGAAGTGGTCACTATAGTGGGTGTAGCAACCCAACTGTAAGTGTCCCATCGGACACTACCAGGTATCCCCTAAAACGCCCACTAAATTTGGTATTTAGGGGACATCCCTAGACTAAGAAATCAGATTCAAAGGACACAAAGAATACCAGCACAAAGAAGATCCAAGACACAATAACTGTGGACCTGCTGCATCAAGAAAAGGTGCCAAACCCTGCCTGCTGCACCCAGGACCCGACAATCACAGCTGCGGAGAAGCTGGACAATGGACTGACCTCAAGAAATCCAGAGGACCTCAAGGCTTCACCAATTGCCCAAGAACTCCCTCTAGAGTGAAGGCACCAGTCTGCAACAACTCAAGAGCCAGCAACCCAGTGAGAGTCACTTCACTGACTGGCCAATAACTCCTGAACCGGAAGTTGCAGCTGTACCTGACAACACATGAGGACAATCCCGGCAAGTGTGCCAAGTCTGGTGGCACTGTGCACCACAGTGGCCGTAACGTACCAATACTCTGGGTACTGGTTAGCTGACATCGGACACCAGGAAAATCAGATCACCCTTGTAGGAGGGTGGCCTGGCTTATAGTGGGTACCCTGTGGTACTTACACCCTGTGCCAGGTCCAGTTACCCCTTATTAGTAGAATAGAGGTGTTTCTAGCAGCTTAGGCTGATAGAAGGTAGCTATGACAAAGCAGCTTAGACTGAACTAGGAGACATGCAAAGCTCCTACTATACCACTTATATAGCACAATATCATAAGAAAACACAATACTCAGAGTTACTAAAAATAAAGGTACTTTATTTTTTATGACAATTTGCCACAAGTATCTCAGTGAGTACCCTCAGTACGAAGGTAAGTAATATACACAAGTTATATGTACACAAACCCAAAACAGGTAAGTAAGAGTCAAAAACGTAATGCAAACAGTGTAGAATTACAATAGTTTGCAATAGGCAAACATAGGTCTAGGGGCAACACAAACCATATACTCCAAAAGTGGAATGCGAATCACAAATGGACCCCAGACCTATGGGAGCTTGTAGAGGGTCACTGGGACTGGAAGAAAACAGTCAGGGTCTCCAAGATACCCCACCCCAAGACCCTGAAAAGTAGGAGTAAAGTACACCTACTAACCCAAAAGAGCATAATATTGGTGATGGGGGGATTCTGCAAGAACAACAAACACCAGCACTGCACTGAAAACGGATTCCTGGACCGGAGGACCTGCAAAACAAGGGGACCAAGTCCAATAGTCACGACAGTGTCCAGGGGGGGCAGGAGTCCAGGAAACCCCGGATGAAGGTGCAAGGAAGCTGCCTCTGGGTGGAAGAAGCTTGGAATTCTGCAAAAACAAAGAGGACTAGGAACTTCTCCTTTGGATGGAAGATGTCCCACGTCGCGATGAAGGTTGCAAAAGTGTTCCCACGCAGAAATACTACAAACAAACCTTGCTAGCTGCAAGGGTTGCGGTGGAGGTTTTTGGGTGCTGCTGAGTACCAGGAAGGACCAGGATGTCGCCTCTTGGAGGAGGAGACAGAGGGGACGCTCAGCAACCCAGAGAGCCCTCACAGAAGCAGGCAGCACCCACAGAAGTGCCTGAACAGGCACCTGGAAGATTTGTGAACCGGAGTCCATGCAGAGTTACAAAAGAGGGTCCCACGACGTCGGAGGCCAACTCAGCGGGTTGAGCACTGCAGGACAGAGTGATGGGGACCCAGGCTAGGCTGTGCATGAAGAAAATCCTGGAAGAGTGCACAGGAGCCGGAGCAGCTGCAAATCACACAGTACACAGGTTTGCAGTCTAGCGTGGGGAGGCAAGGACTTACCTCCACCAAACTTGGACTGAAGGATCACTGGACTGTGGGAGTCACTTGGATAGAGTTCCTGTGTTCCAGGGACCAAGCTCGTCAGGATCAGAGGGGACCCAAAGGACTGGTGATGCAGTCTTTTGGTGCCTGCGTTAGCAGGGGGAAGATTCCGTCGACCCACGGGAGATTTCTTTTTGGCTTCTGGTGCAGGGTGAAGGCAGGCGACCCCCAGAGCATGCACCACCAGGAAACAGTCGAGAAAGCCGGCAGGATGAGGCGCTACAATGTTGCTGGTAGTCGTCTTACTACTTTGTTGCGGTTTTGCAGGTGTCCTGGGGCAGTCAGTGGTCGATCCTTGGTAGAAGTCAAAGAGGGAGATGCAGAGGAACTCTGGTGAGCTCTTGCATTCGTTATCTGAAGAATTCCCAAAGCAGAGACCCTAAATAGCCAGAAAAGGAGGTTTGGCTACCAAGAAAGGAGGATTGGCTATCAAGAAAGGTAAGCGCCTATCAGAGGGGGTTGCTGACGTCACCTGCTGGCACTGGCTACTCAGAGCAGTCCAGTGTGCCCCCAACACCTCTGTTTCCAAGATGGCAGAGGTCTGGGACACACTGAAGGAGCTCTGGGTACCTCCCCTGGGAGGTACTGGTCAGGGGAATGGTCACTCCCCTTTCCTTTGTCCAGTTTCACGCCAGAGCAGGGCTGGGGGATCCCTGAACTGGTGTAGACTGGGTTATGCAGAGATGGTCACCATCTGTGCCCATCAAAGCATTTCCAGAGGCTGGGGGAGGCTACTCCTCCCCAGCCCTTCACACCTATTTCCAAAGGGAGAGGGTGTAACACCCTCTCTCAGAGGAAATCCTTTGTTCTGCCTTCCTGGGCCAGAGCTGGCTGGACCCCAGGAGGGCAGAAACCTGTCTGAGGGGTTGGCAGCAGCTGCAGTGGAAACCCCGGAAAGGCAGTTTGGCAGTACCCGGGTTCTGTGCTAGAGACCCAGGGGATCATGGAATTGTCTCCCCAATACCAGAATGGTATTGGGGTTACAATTCCATGATCCTAGACATGTTACATGGCCATGTTCGGAGTTACCATTGTGACGCTATACATAGGTAGTGACCTATGTACAGTGCACGCATGTAAGGGTGTCCCCGCACTCACAAAGTCTGGGGAATTTGCCCTGAACGATGTGGGGGCACCTTGGCTAGTGCCAGGGTGCCCACACACTAAGTAACTTGGCACCCAACCTTCACTAGGTGAAGGTTAGACAAATAGGTGACTTATAAGTTACTTATGTGCAGTGAAAAATGGCTGTGAAATAACGTGGATGTTATTTCACGCAGGCTGCAGTGGCAGGCCTGTGTAAGAATTGTCTGAGCTCCCTATGGGTGGCAAAAGAAATGCTGCAACCCATAGGGATCTCCTGGAACCCCAATATTGTGGCTACCTAAGTTCCATATACAAGGGAATTATATGGGTGTACCAGTGTGCCAATGGGAATTGGTAAATTTAGTCACTAGCCTGCAGTGACAAATTTGGAACGCAGAGAGAGCATAAACACTGAGGTTCTGGTTAGCAGAGCCTCAGTGATACAGTTAGGCACCACACAGGGAACACATACAGGGCACATGCTATGAGCACTGGGGTCCTGCTTGGCAGGATCCCAGTGACACGAGGGCTAAAACAACATACATACAGTGAAATATGGGGGTAACATGCCAGGCAAGATGGTACTTTCCTACAACCCTCATCTGAAAAAGGACCAGGAGGAAGCCCTAGTCTAGGGACATCAGGAATACCCTGGAACTCCAGCTGGAGTGCCCACATTGTCCTGTAAGCGCCCTTCGAAGAGACTTACCTCCAGATCCAAAGGGCTTCTTTTCGCACAGCCTCTGGCTCAAGGATTCGCTTTGCATCCGGCCCCCCTGTGCTCTGCAATGAAGAACCACCTGCGGCCAAAGGGTCCCTCACCCCTTGTGATCTCGACACTCCAATGGGACCCCAAGGAACACCTTTAACTTGACTAGAGTCCCCCACAGTGGCCCTGCACCAGCTCCAAGAGACTTGCACTGTGCTCCTGCCAGAAATGGGAGTCACTATAAGTTCTCTAGCAGGCACAGCGTGCCCACCAAAGACCTTGACCAACCTGCAAAAACTGAACTTGGTAAATCAAGTATGTGATTTTATATGAATTTTTAAATGTGTCTTCCTATTGATTTCTATGGTTCGTAACTACACACAGAAAGACGGCATTTATTAAAATTCAAAAATCCATATAATCAAAAGTACTTACCCAATTTCGATAATCTTAGTCTTAAAATGTATATAAAAATCTGAATTACTTTTGTAAATTGGTCTTGAGTTATTTGTTTGAGTGTGTGAGTTGCATGAGTACTGTGAGTACAACAAATGTTTTGCACTTCTCCAAGATTGGCCTAACTGCTCGACCAAGCTACCTCAAAAATTAGAGCATTGGGTGAGCCAGTTTTTACCTCTTGAAACCCACATGTGGTTACCTGGACCCCCTGCACAGTGTGCCTAGTTTTGCACACTACATAGAGGGCCAACCTCCTACATTTGGTGGATCAGATGTGGGATAAAGACTTTACATTTGCTGATGCCACTTTGTCAATTTTGAGACACACGGATAACTCACCAAATTGCCTTGAGTTATTTTTTATTTTTTTAATTGACTAAACATTTTTTGCATATGTTTAAAATAATTGTTAGGACCCTGGTATGGGCCTTACAACTCTAGCAAAAAGTTTTAAAAGTCCTTACTTTAGTTGACCTATCCAAAAATGGGATTCCAAATTCTTGAAAAGGTCCCAACTTTAGTAAAGTAAACATGTCTAATACAGAGGCCAGAAACCAGGAGCTCGATCTGGAACCTTACAAGGCATATAGCTATGACCAATTAAGGAGGGTCTGCAGACTGTACAAAATTCATACTGGAAAAAGGCCCAAAGCAGAGAAACCTAGGTTTCTGGTGGCCCAGCATGAAAGTGATAATCCCCCAAATGAGATGAATGATGATGATGCATCTGTGGTCAATGATGACACTGTGGACAAGGCAGATGATGGTCACTTATCTACCGGTGGCATTAATGAACCACAGAAACAGACCTAGACATTGCCAGGCTGACCAACAGAATGGCCTTAGAGAGTCAGGTCCTGGAAATAGAAAAACAAAGGAAAGAGTCGAGCTCAGTACCCATCTCTGGTGGCAGCATACAAGTGTTGAGGGAGAAATCTTTCAACATTAAACTCCCAAAAGGAGTTGTCCTTCCCTTCACTGAAGCGAATGATATAGTAAAATGGTTTTCTGCCTTTGAAGGAGCCTGCGTTGGGTGGGAAATTAAAAAGAAACATTGGGACACACTGTTGTGAGAGTTATTCTCAGGAAAGTGCAGGGATAGGCTCCTGACACTGAAAGAGGCAGATTCTAAATCTTATAACCTCATGAAGAGTACCCTGATTAAGGGCTTTGGATTTACAACCGAAGAGTACAGAATAAAGTTCAGGGTGGCTTGAAAAACACAGAGCCAGACTTGGGTAGACTTTGTAGACTATTCAGTAAAAATGATGGATGGTTGGTCAGCTGGATAAAAGGTACAAGATTATGATGGGTTTTATAACCTGTTTATGAAAGAACATCTGCTAAGTAATTATTTCAATGATAGGCTACATCAGCATCTGGTAGACCTGGGTCCACCTTCCCCAAAAGAATTGGGGAGGAAGGCAGACCATTTTGTCAAAACAAGGGTGACCAAGACTACCAATGGTGGGGAAGACCAAAACAAAGAGGCCAAAAAGCCACCCCAAGGAAAAGATGGGAGACCAAACAAAAACGAGTCTTCTTAAGGCCCCCAAAAAACTGCACAGGAGGGTGGGACCAGAGACTTCTCACAGTACAGGGGTGGGTACAAAGGGAGACACTTTGACCCCAGCAAGGCTTGGTGCCACGACTGTAAAACTAAAGGGCACCAAACTGGAGACTCTGGCTGTAAGAGCAAACATATTGCCTCGAGTCAATCTGCAGTAAATGCAGTCGCCAATCTCCAGATGGGGTCAGAGGTGTGGCCTGACCATGTCAGTGATCCCACAGAGGCAGCATTAGTCATTGAGGGTGGAGTAGAATTATCCTGTGCTCCCTGGCCAAGTAATATGCAAAAATACAAGCGGCTCCCTGTGATTAATGGGGAGAAAGTAGAAGCATTGAGGGACACAGGAGCTAGAGTTGCCGTGGTAACTCAGCATACTCAAATCAGTTCCTGGCAGGGAAGCCTTATCCTGTCACCAATGCTGACAATGGGGCAAACTTCCATCCCATGGCTATGGTAAGCTTTGATTTGGGAGGAGTAATAGGGCAAAAAGAACTGATTGTGTCCTGATCCATCCCTGCAGATATCCTGCTTGGAAATGACCTGGAGCATTCCCGCTGGGCTGAAGTAGAACTGAAGACCCATGCAGAAATGCTAGGGATCCCTGAGTGGGCATGTGTCAAGACAAGGGCACAAAGCAAACTTCAGAAGGTAAAAGGAGAGCTGGATCCTGAAATAGTGGACCAGCCTCCCAAGAGAAAAGGCAAGAAGATTGGGGGACCAGCTTCAAAACAGGTCCCAAAGACAGGACCCCTCTTCTCAGGAGGAGGAGTCACCAATCTTGGAGGGAACTGAGCCTGAGGAGCTCGGGCCTTACCACCCAGAGCTCTTGGGCGCAGGGGGACCCTCCAGTGAAGATCTGTGCCAGGGCGGAGTACCTGCCCCACTCTTGAAGGCCTGAGGCAGCAAGCTGCACATGAGGAGATAGGAAATGTCAGTGATACCCACAGGGTCTACTGGGAGGAGGGTCTCCTGTACACTCAGACCAGAGACCTCAAGCCTGGTGCAACCAGGAGGGTGGTAGTGCCCCAGAAGTTCAGAGAATCCCTCCTCACTCTAGCCCATTGTCATGGGCTAGATGCCCCTAGCAGGATATCTGGGAGAAAACAAGACTTGGAGCAGGTTAGTTGACCACTTTTATTGGCGAGGAATGTCCCAAAAAGTGAGGGACTTTTGTCAGTCCTGCCCTACCTGCCAGGCCAGTGGCAAAGCAGGTTGACACTTAAAGCCCCCCTAATGCCACTTCCAGTGGTTGAGGATACCCTTTAAAAGGGTAGGGGTTGACATTGTTGGCTCCCTTGACCGTCAAACAGCATCTGGACACAGATACATACTGGTGGTAGTGGATCATGCCACTAGATATCCTGAGGCTTGACTGGTGGGTATCTTCATCAGGGTAGGGTTCCCTAAGGAGTTAGTATCAGACAAAGGGTCAAACTTCATGTCTGCATACTTAAAACACCTGTGGCAGGAATGTGGGGTAACCTATCGTTCACCACCCCATACGATCCACAAACCAATGGGCTGGGTGAAAGATTTAACCAGACCCTAAAAGGCATGATTGGAGGACTCCCTCCCTGAAAAGCTTAGAAGGAGGTGAGATGTCCTACTTTCTTGCCTGCTGTTTGCATAAAGGGAAGTGCCACAAAAGGGAGTAGATTTTCTCCATTTGAACTTTTGTTTTGGTGTCCTGTTAGGGGACCACTAAGTCTTGTTAGGGAAGGCTGGGAAAAACCTCTTAAAGAGCCCAAGCAAGATATTGTGATCTATATGCTTGGCCTATGTTCCAGAACGGCTGAGTACATGGAGAAAGCCAGCAAAAATCTTCAGGCCAACCAGGAGCTTCAAAAGCTCTGGTATGACCAGAAAGCTACTATGGTGGAGTTGCAACCAGGGCAGAAAGTCTGGATGTTGGATCCTTTTGCTCCAAGGGCCTATCCCATACTTGAAAGAAAAGGGGAGGTCACTCATTTAGTCGACCTAGGCAGTTGCAAGAATCCGAAAAGAATAATCCATGCCAACCGCCAAAAACCCTTTTATGACAGAGCTGATATAACCAAGCTCGTGGTTGCAGATGAGGGACTCCCTGATCTTCTCTCAGGCAACCCACAAGATGGTTCTGTGGATGGAGTGGTCTTATCAGACACCCTCACAGAACAACAGCAAAGTGATTGCAGGGAAGTCCTCAACCAGTATTCTAGACTGTTCTCTTTGACTCATGAAAAGACTAACTAGTGTACCCATGATGTAGACACTGGTGACAGCTTGCCTATCAAGAACAACATTTATAGATAGTCAGATGATGTCAGAGAGAGTATACAGGCAGAAGTTAAAAGGATGCTAAATGTGGGTGTCCAATAGTGTTAGTCCCCAAGCCTCACTCCAAAGGAGAGAAAAAGGAAAAGAGGTTCTGTGTGGAATACAGGGACCTCAACTCTGTGACAAAAACAGATGTACACCGAATCCCAAGAGCTGATGAGCTCATACACAGATTATCAGCAGCCAAATATCTGAGTACCATTGATTTAACATCTGGGCACTGGCAGATTGGCCTGGCCCCAGGGGCAAAAGGGAGGTCAGCATTTTTTACTCCTAGTGGTCTTTCTCAGTTCACTGTTATGCCCTTTGGATTAAAGAACGCACCTGCCACCTTCCAGAGGTTGGTGAAGCAGGTCCTTGCTGGACTGGAAACTTTTAGAGAAGCTTATCTGGATGACATACCTGTCTACAATTCCACCTGGCAGGATCACTCGATCCACCTAGGGATGATCCTTCAGGCTCTGCAAAAGGCTGGCCTCACTATCAAGGCCAGTAAGTGCCAGATAGGCAGAGGAGAGTTGTTTACTTGGGCCACCTAGTTGGTGGAGGCCAAGTGCAAACCTTCCAACTGAAGATTTAGACTATTCTGGCTTGGGAAGCTCCCACAACCCAGACCCAAGTGAGGGTATTCCTTGGCTTGACTGGGTACTGTAGGAGATTTGTGAAGGATTATGGTACTCTAGTTTCTCCCCCCTTGTAGGAGGCTGGCCTGGCTTGTAGAGGGTACCAGAGGTACTTACACCTTGTGCCAGGTCCAGTTATCCCTTATTAGTGTAGAAGAGGTGTTTCTAGCAGCTTACGCTGATAGAAGGTAGATATGGCAAAGCAGCTTAGGCTGAACTAGGAGACATGTAAAGCTCCTATTGTACCACTTGTGTCATATGTACAATATCATAAGAACAAATACACAGAATTACTAAAAAGAAAGGTACTTTATGTTTATGACAATATGCCAAAAGTATATCAGTAAGTACCCTCAGAATGAGGATAAATTATATACAAAAGAATTATGTACACAAACCAAAATTATGCAGGTAATAGCAAGAAAAGTAATGCAAGCAGTGTAAAGTTACAGTAGATTGCAATAGGAGCACATAGGTATAGGGGCAACACAAACCATATACTCCAAAAGTGGAATGCGAACCACAAATGGACCCCAAACCTATGTGAGCTTGTAGAGGGTTGCTGGGACTGTAAGAAAACAGTGAGGGTTAGAAAAATAGCCCACCCCAAGACCCTGAAAGGTAGGTGTAAAGTGCACCTACTGCCCCCAGAGAGCACAGAAGTCGTGATAGGGGGATTCTGCAGGAAGAACAAACACCAGCAATGCAACAACAGTGGATTTCCGAACCTGAGTACCTGTAGGACAAGGGAACCAAGTCCAATAGTCGCAACAGTGTCGAAAGTGGGCAGGAGCCCAGGAAATGCCAGCTGAGGGTGCAAGGAAGCTGCCACCTGTTGGAAGAAGCTTGGAGTTCTGCAAGAAAGAAGAGGATTTGGAACTTCCCCTTTGGAGGATGGATGTCCCACGTCGCGGTGAAGCTTGCAGATGTGTTCCCACGCAGAACGACCGCAAACAAGCCTTGCTAGCTGCAAGGGCCGCGGTCAGGGTTTTTGGATGCTGTTGTGGCCCAGGAGGGGCCAAGATGTTGCCACTTGGATGAGGAGACAGAGGGCGCGCCCAGCAAGTCAGGGAGCCCTCACAGAAGCATGCAGCACTCGCAGAAGGACCTGAACAGGCACTTGGAAGAAGAGTGAACCAGAGTCCATGCTAAGTCACAAGAGGGAGTCCGACGATGCAGGAGGACAACTCAGAAGGTTGTGCACTGCAGGTTAGAGTGTAGGGGACCCAGGCTTGGCTGTGCACAAAGGAAATCCTGGAAGAGTGCACAGGAGCAGCTGCAAATCACGCGGTACCCAGCAATGCAGTCTAGCATGGGGAGGCAAGGACTTACCTCCACCAAACTTGGACTGAAGAGTCACTGGACTGTGGGAGTCACTTGGACAGAGTTGCTGAGTTCCAGGGACCATGCTCGTTGTGCTGAGAGGGGACCCAGAGGACCGGTGATGCTGTCTTTTGTTGCCTGCGGTTGCAGGGGGAAGATTCCGTCGACCCACAGGAGATTTCTTCAGAGCTCCTGGTGCAGAGAGGAGGCAGGCTACCCCAAGAGCATGCACCACCTGGAAACAGTTGAGAAAGCCGGCAGGATGAAGCAATAGAAGGTTGCTAGTAGTCGTCTTGCTACATTGTTGCGGTTTTGCAGGCGTCCTGAGCAGTCAGCGGTCGATCCTTTGGTAGAAGGTGAAGAGGGAGATGCAGAGGAACTCTGATGAGCTCTTGCATTCGTTATCTGAAGAATTCCCCAAAGCAGAGACCCTAAATAGCCAGAAAAGGAGGTTTGGTTTCCTAGGAAGGAGGATTGGCTACCAAGAGAGGTAAGAGCCTATCAGAAGGAGCCTCTGACGTCACCTGCTGGCACTGGCCACTCAGAGCAGTCCAGTGTGCCACAGACACCTCTATTTCCAAGATGGCAGAGGTCTGGGACACAGTGGAGGAGCTCTGGGCACCTCCCCTGGGAGGTGAAGGTCAGGGGAGTGGTCACTCCCCTTTCCTTTGTCCAGTTTCGCGCCAGAGCAGGGCTGGGGGATCCCTAAACCGGTGTAGACCGGCTTATGCAGAGATGTGCACCATCTGTGCCCATCAAAGCATTTCCAGAGGCTGGGGGAGGCTACTCCTCCCCAGCCTTCACACCTATTTCCAAAGGGAGAGGGTGTTACACCCTCTCTCAGAGGAAATCCTTTGTTCTGCCTTCCTGGGACAGGGCTGCCTGGACCCCAGGAGGGCAGAAACCTGTGGGAGGGGTTGGCAGCAGCAGCAGCTGCAGTGGAGACCCCGGAAAGGCAGTTTGGCAGTACCTGGGTTCTGTGCTAGAAACCCGGAGGATCATGGAATTGTCCCCGCAATGCCAGAATGGCATTGGGGTGACAATTCCATGATCTTAGACATGTTACATGGCCATGTTCGGAGTTAGCATTGTGACGCTGTACATAAGTAGTGACCTATGTACAGTGCACGTGTGTAATGGTGTCCCCGCACTCACAAAGTCCGGGGAATTTGCCCTGAACGATATGTGGGCACCTTGGCTAGTGCCAGGGTGTCCACACACTAAGTAACTTGGCACCCAACCTTCACCAGGTGAAGGTTAGACATATAGGTGACTTATAAGTTACTTAAGTGCAGTTGTAAATGGCTGTGAAATAACGTGGACGTTATTTCACTCAGGCTGCACTGGCAGGCCTGTGTAAGAATTGTCAGAGCTCCCTATGGGTGGCAAAATAAATGTTGCAGCCCATAGGGATCTCCTGGAACCCCAATACCCTGGGTACCTCAGTACCATATACTAGGGAATTATATGGGTGCACCAGTATGCCAATGTAAATTGGTAAATTTAGTCACTAGCCTGTTATTGACAAATTTGGAAAGCAGAGACAGCATAACCACTGAGGTTCTGGTTAGCAGAGCCTCAGTGAGACAGTTAGGCATCACACAGGGAACACATACAGGGCACATACTTATGAGCACTGGGACCCTGCCTGGCAGGGTCCCAGTGACACATAGACTAAAACAACATATATACAGTGAAATATGGGGGTAACATGCCAGGCAAGATGGTACTTTCCTACACCCCTCACAGAACTAATCTCCAAGAAAATGCCCCAAAAGGTTAACTGGACAGTGAGTTGACACCCTGAGGGAAGCTATGTGCTCTGCTCCAGTCCTGCAAGCACCCAACTACTCAAGGCAATTCATAGTCCAAACAGATGCTTCTGAAATGAGGATAGGAGCGTTCCTTTCCCAGAAAAATGATGATGGACATGGGCAGCCAGTTGCTTTCATAAGCCAGAAACTATTCCCTAGGGAACAAAAACGGAGTGCGATGGAGAGGGAAGCCTTTGCTGTGGTTTGGGCCCTGAAGAAGCTGAAGCCATGGTAGGAGGCTGGCCCTCTAAGTAATGTGCGAAAACTAGGCACACTGCTCAGGGGGTTCAGTTAACCATGTATGCCTCATAAGGTTCCAGGTTGAGCTCTTGGTTTCTGGCCTCTGAATCAGACATGTTACCTTTCCTAATGTTGGGACCTTTTTGGACATTTAAAATCCCCTTTTTGTACCGGCCAACTAAAGTAAGGACTTTATAAACTCTTTCCTAAAGTTGTAGGGACCGAACCAGGGCACTAACCATTATTTTAAAACTTTGCAAAAATATTTAGTCAATTAAAAAATAAAAAATAATTAACCAAAGGTAATTTGGAGTTATCTGTGTTCTCACAAAATTGACAAAGTGATATGAGCAAATGCAAAGTCTTCATCCCACCGCTGATCCACTAAATGTAGGAGGCTGGCCCTCTATGTAGTATACAAAACCAGGCACACTGTGCAGGGGGTATAGGCAACCACACCTTGGTTTCCAGAGGTAAAAACTAAGGCCCTCATTCTGACCCTGGCGGTCGGCGGAGAGACGGCGGTCGGACCGCGAACAGACCGGCGGTATTAAAAATGGCATTCTGATCGCGGCGGTCCCCGCCGCGACCGACCGCCACTTCTCCACTCCGACCGCCACGGCAGTCATGACCGCGGGGCTGGAGTTTGCGCACTCCGGCCCGGCGGTCGTCCCAAGACCGCCAAGGGTATTATGACCCTGCCTACCGCCGCGGTTTCTTGCGGGCGGGAACCGCCGTGCGAACCATGGCGGTAAGCACTATCGGGGCCAGGGAATTCCTTCCCTGGCACTGATAGGGGTCTCCCCCACCCCCCACTACCCACCCGAGTCCTCCCCCCACACCCTCCACCCCCCTGCCACCCCCCAGAGGTGGTACGAACCCCCTCCCCACCCCCACCCCGACATGCACATACATGCACCCCGACATGCACACACCCCCAACATGCACATATACACACCCCCTACACACACATACACAACGGGGACACATACCCGCACACATACATGCAGACATGCGCACCTGCCGAACAGCACACATTACCCATAGACACAGCAGCACCCCCCGCCCGCATACACGCACTCACACACCCCCTCTACACACTCACACGCACACCCCCATGCACGCCCACATCACACAACACCCCCCCACCCCCTCCCCTCACGGACAGTCAACTTACCTTGTGCGTTGGTCCTCCGGGAGGCGACGGGAGCCATGGGGAGGTGACCGCCAACAGAAGACCGCCAACAGAAGACCGCCACACAGAAATGTGGGTCGTAATTCTGTGGGCGGTGTTCTGCTGGCGTGGCGGTGGAGGTTGACCAGTCTCCACTTTCCCGCCGACCGCCAGTGTGGCTGCTGGCGGTTTTCCGGCGGAACGCTCCCAGCGGTCAGAATGCGCACAGCGGCATACCGCCGCGGTCGGCGGTCTTCACCGCGGCGGTAACTCGGCGGTCTTGCGAAAAGACCGCCAAGGTCAGAATGAGGGCCTAAATCACCTAATGCTCTAATTTTTGAGGTAGCTTGGTTGAGCAGTTATGTTAATCTTGGAGAATTGCAAAGCATTTTCTGTACTCACAGTATCAAACATGCAACTCACACCCTCAAAGAAATATTTCAAGACCAATTTTCAAAAATACTTCAGATTTGTATATAAATCTTAAGACCAAGATTATCAGAATTGGTGAAGTGCTTTTGAAGATATGAATTTTTGAAGTTTAAATAAATGCAGTCTTTTTGTGCGAAATTATGCACCATAGGAATCAATAGGAAGACACCTTAAAAAATGTACAGTAAACCATGCAGTTGCCTTACCAAGTTCTGCTTTTGCAGGTTGGTCAAAGTCGTCAGTGGGCACGCTGTGTCAGCTGGAGGAGTTTGGGTGGCTCCCGGTTCCAGTGGTAGCAGCAGTGAAAAGTCTCTTGGAGCTGGTGTAGGACCACTGAGGGGGACAACTGGGAAAAGGTCTGCTCTGGTCAGGTTAAAAGTGGTTCCTTGGGGTGCCAAAGTCACAAGGGGTGAGGGACCCTTTGGGCACACCAGGTTCTTCATTGCAGGGCACATGGCAGCCAGGTACAGGGTGAGTTGGCGAACCTGTAACTGTGTGCAAAAGAGCCTTTTGGAGCAGGAGGTGAGCCTTTTTGAAGGTCGCTTACAGGACAACGGGGGCAGTGTGGTGGGAGGTCCGGGGTGTTCCTAAAGTCCTGCGACTGGGGCTTCTGCCTGATCCCCTTTAACCTCTGGGGGAGCAGGTTTTCTTATTGTCCGAAATCAGCTGACCAGTACCGAGCGTATTGGCACAACTCAGCCACTGGGCGGCGCAGTGCCACCAAACTCGCACACTTGCAAGTTAGTCCTAGTGGTCACTGTGTGTCCTCAGGTACAGCTGCAATTCCGGTTCAGGAGATGTCAGCCGGTCAGTGAAGTGACCCTCACTAGGTTGTTGCTTCTTGGTTTGTCACTGAGTGGTACCTCTTCTTGGGTGATTGGTGAAGCCTGGATGTCCTCTGGGTTTCTTGAGGTCAGTCCAGTGTCCAGCTTTTCTGCAGTGGCGATTGTCAGGTCCTGGGTGCAGCAGGCAGAGTTTGTCGCCATTTCTTGTTGCAGCAGGTCTACAGTTCTCATGCCTTGGTTCTTCTTGGTGCTAGTCGTCTGTAGGGAGGTGCCACTGTAGTAGCCTCTTTCTAGCTTGGTTACCCCCACTTTTGGCTTGTTTGTCAGTGTGTTTGACTGTGTCTACTGGGATCCTGTTAATCAGGACCCCAGTAGTTATGCTCTCTCCCTTGAATTATGGTTGTTGTATACTAGTAACCCAGTATTTCACCCACAATTTGCATACTGGTGGGATGCAGCAGATCTTTTGTCACCCATTGGGAACCCATGCAAAGGCTTCTGGGGGACTGCCATTGCAGCCTGTGTGAAAAGGTGCATGCACCATTTCATGCACCCTTTCAGTGCCATTTACACTGCACCAGGTCACCCCTGTAGGAGGCCCTCCAGCCCTGAGGGCAGGGTGTAGAGTACCTTTGTGTGAGGGCACCCCTGCACTAGCAGAGGTGCCCCCATGACCTCCTGGACCATTTTCCCAGTCTTCGTGAGTGCGGGGACGCCATTTTACACGTGTACTGGACCTATGTCCAGCTACATAATGGTAACTCCGAACATAGGCATGTTTGGTATCAAACATTTTGGAATCATACACCAAGGCTTTTGCAACCATTGGTTGTATGATTCCATGCACTCTGGGGGCTCCTTAGAGGACCCCCAGTATTGCCATTCCAGCCTTCTGAGGTTTTCCAGGCAGCCCCAGCTGCTGCCACCTCTCAGACAGGTGTCTGCCCTCCTGTTGCTTGAAAAACTCGAGCCCAGGAAGACAGGACATAGGATTTCCTTCGGGAAAGGGGTGTTACACCCTCTCCCTTTGGAAATAGGGGTTACAGGCTTGGGAAGGGTAGGCTCCCCAAGCCACTGGAATGCCTTGAAGGGCACATCGGGTGCCATCCTTGCATAATCCAGTCTACACTGGTTCAGGGACCCCCAGTCCCTGCTCTGGCATGAAACTGGACAAAGGAAAGGGTATTGACCACTTCCCTGTCCATCACTACCCCAGGGGTGGTGCTCATAGCTCCTCTAGAGGGTCCCTGGGGTTCGCCATCTTGGATTCCAAGTTGGCAGGGAACTCTGGGAGCATCTGGGTTACCAGTGCCAACAGATGATGTCAGAGCCTTCCCCCTGATAGGTGCTTACCTGTTTAGCTGACCAATCCACCTTTTAGGGCTATTTAAGGTCTCACCTTTGGATGGTTCTTCAGATTCGGACTGCAAGACTCCAGCGGGAATCCTCTGCATCCTTCACTTCAACTTCTCACTGAAGAAACTGCATCTGGACCCCCAGGAACCCTACAAACTGCAACAAAGAAGCAAAGACAACTTCTTCAACGTTGTATCTTCAGCTCCTGCAAGCAACTGCAACTGTTTCACAGTGGTGCATCCTCAGAGGACAGGCTGTCTTCAGCCTGCACCAGAAGAGCAAAGGAATCTCCCTTCGGGTGAAGGAGTCCCTCCCCTGCTTCAGCAGGCACCTACTGTAACGACATCTGGCTGCGTGGATCCCCTCTCATGCCTAGCTGCGTGGATCCTGCATCACAGGTGGTTGACTGAAGTTGTCCTGATGGTCCTGACGTCCTACTGTCCAACTTTGGTGGAGGTAAGAGCTTGCCTCTCCACGCAAGACAGAACCTCATACACTGCGTGTTTTGCAGTTGCCAAGGCTTGTTGGCATCCTTCCATGAAGTTCTTCGTGCATCATGCAGCTCCAGCCCCCGGCACTCTATCCTGCGACGCACATCTTCCTCAGTGGTTCTCTGGCGACTTGTGAGCCTTTGTTGTAGTGCTGCATGGGCCTCCCTTTGCACCTTCTTTGTCCCCGTGCTGTGGGACTCCTGGGCGCACTGCCTGGTCTTCTGTGGGCTCTCTGAGTTGCTGAGAGCCCTCTCTGCCCCCCTTACCTGGGTGGAGTCCACCTGATCCTTCTTGGTCCCAGGCAGCGCCATTTTCCACTAACCGTGAGCTTTGCGTTTGCCAAAGCTTGTTGGCAGACTCCAGCGACACAAACCAGACTGCAATCCTCCATCCAGTGTGGGACATCACTTGCACCAACCAGGAACCCGAATCCATCTTCTTGGGTGCAGTACTGACTGCTATTCTTCACTGGTGGTTCTTTAGCACCTTCATCTGGGTTAGCAGGGCTCCTGTTCTCCCTTGACTCTTCTGTGGTTCTTAGACTTGGTCCCCTTCTTCCACAGGTCTTCAGGTCCAGGAATCCACTGTTGGTGTCTTGCAGTCTTTTCTGGTTCTTGCATAATCCTCTTTCTTGTGTTTCTGTGTGTTCTAGGAAAGTTTTAGTTTTACTCCTGCTTTCCTTGGCTCTGGGGTGGGTTCTAGTACTTATCTTTGATGTTTTCTAATACTCCCAGTGCCCCTCTACACACTACACTTGCCTCGGTGGGAAATCAACATTCGCATTCCACTTTCTTTGTATATTGTTTGTGTTCCCCCTAGGCCCATTTCTAACTATTGTGATTTTCACTAATTGCATCGTTTGCTAACTGTTTTATGCCTATTTCTGTAAACAATTTGTGTATTAATTACCTACTAAGGGAGTATAGTCTCTATGGTATGTTTGCCATTTGTGTCACTAAAATAAAGTACCTTTATTTTTGTAACACTGAGTATTTTCCTTCATGGGTGTGAGTACTGTGTGACTGCAGTGGTATTGCATGAACTTTGCATGTCTCCTAGATAAGCCTTGGCTGCTCAGCTTCAGCTACCTCTAGAGAGCCTGGCTTCTAGAGTAGGCATTGCCTACGTTTCGCTAATAAGGGATAACTAGACCTGGTATAAGGTGTAAGTACCATAGGTACCCACTACAAACCAGGCTGGCCTCCTACAGCCATGGCCAGCCCTCAGCATTCGGGAAAGCCAGCAGGAACTATTTAAGACCCCTAGCACGACCCTCTGGCAGCAGGCACAGGGAGGCACAGGAAGGCCTCAGCAGCACAGCAAAGAGGGATTCCTAAGTCGCATGAATTACAGAGAGGACATCATTCCTGAAGCTGGAAAGTTCTGGAGAGTGGGGCTACATGGAACTAGGTCTTCAGAATGAAGAGCCAACAAGCCTTGGCACAGTGGTGCATAGGGGTTCCAGCCGAGCAGCTCCAAAGAGGGACCACGAACTTCCCAGTTGTAAAGAGGATAGGTCAGACCACTGAAGAGCCACAGAACCACCTCCTGTGTTGCAGAGCCTTGGAACGTTCATGGGACAGCAGGATCCACACGCCTATTGTCATTGTTAAGGTGCCTGCAGATGCAGGGGAGTGACTCCTTCACTCCAAGGAAGATTTCTTCTTGCCTTCCTGAGTGCAGGCAGGGTCCCAGTGGCTCTGGAGGATGCACGGCCATGGGACTGCATAAATCTTTGCAGAAAGAAGAAACAATGTTGCAGCAGGAACCCTCCTACTGGTACAGTTTTGGTCTTGGTTCCTGAATTACAGTAGCGGTTCCATTGTCCAGGTTACAGGTGTCTTGCAGAGGAGACTTGCAGATGGTTCCTGAAGTCGTGCAGACCAATCTAGACACCCACCCTCAGGAGTACCCTTAAGTAACCCTAAAAGGGGGGTTCGACACTATCTGCAGTGACCCACCTATCAGAGGGGGTCAGGGACAACACCTATCTGGGCTAACCAGTCAGATGCTCCCAGGGGCCTCTGCACATCTCATTTTAAGGATAGTAGAATAAAGTGGCCACCTGGCAGAGCTCTGTGCACCTCTCTAGGAGAGGAGCTGGACGGGGGGTAGTCACTCCCCTGTCCTTTGTGTGGTTTCGCGCCAGAACCGGGGATTCCTGCTCCGGCGCAAACCAGTTTATCCAAAGAGGGCACCAAATGTGCCCTTCAAAGCAGCCTGGTGGCACTTAGAGGCACTCCCACCCTAGCCCAGAGACACCTAATTCTAAAGGAGAAGAGGTCACACCTCTCTCCTACAGGAAATCCTTTGTTCTGCCTTCCCCTGCCCGAGTGAAGCTCAGCATCAGGGCGGGTAGAACAGTGTCTGTGGTCGGCAACAGCACAGGTTGGCACACATATCCTGGAAGTCTCTACAGGCAGGCATGGGGGATCCCCTAGGGAACCTCCAAAGTACATGGTATCATGCAACTAACACTGGAATCGGTGTAGTTGCAAGGTTCCAGCATGTTTAGTACCAAATATGTCTAGGTTCAGTGAAGCCATCATGTAGTTGAACTACTCGTGTTGACCAGTGTCCTCTACATAACTTAAAATGGCTACTGCACACTTACAAAGCCCAGGGAATGGAGTCTGGGGTTGTACGTGCACTTCTGCTCGTGCGGGGGTGCCCACTCACTTAGAATCATGCACCCGGCCCTCGGGCATTAGGGGTTACTTACAGAGTCAGAGAGCAGTGACCATGATATAAGGCAATCCTTATATCTGAATGAAAGGTGCATGAACCATTTCACGCACGCTGCAATGGCAGGCCTGCAGTCTCAGTTTGCATGGGTCCCCATAGGTGGCACAATACATGCTGCAGTCCATGGGGGACCCCTGGTGTACTAATGGCCTGGGTAGCTAAGTACTATATATTAGGGACTTACCTGAGTGCATTAATATGCCAAATGTGGGGTGGAAAACGTACCTTACAACTAAATTTAGGGGAGAGAGCACTAACACTGGGGTCCTGGTTAGCAGGATCCCAGTGTACTATACTGACACCGGGCAAAAAGTGGGGTAACTGTCAGAAAGATGGTACTTTCTTACTAGCAACACTCATAGTAGTGACAAACTAAATAGGCTGTTTGTCACTAATGGACATGGAACACATAAAGACGTATGTCCTACCTTTTACATATACAGCACCCTGCCCATAAGGCTATCTAGGGACTACATTAGGGGTGACTTAGGTGTAGTAAAAAAAGTGAGTTTAGGCCTTGGCATGAGGTTTGACCTGCAAACTGTGGCAGTAAATTGCGCATGCAGGTCCTGCAGTGGCAGGCCCGAGACATGTTTGAAAGGCTATTTGTGTGGATGGCGCAATCTGCGCTGCAGCCTCACTAGTAGCATTTAATTTACAGGCCCTGAGTATTTGTTATACCTCTTTACAAGGGACTTACAGGTAAATTAAATGAGTCAAACAGGTGTAAGTCAATCATTCCAAGTTTTAGGTGGCCAGAGCGCATGCACTTTTGCACTGATTAGCAGTGGCAACGTGCCCAGAGTCGTTAAGATAACAATAGTGTCTGAAAAATAGGAGGAGAAAGGCAAAAAGTCAGGGGATAACACTGCAGAAAGGGCCACTTCCAACACCCCCTCATGTCCGTCCTCCTCTTCTCAATCATGACTACAGAGGGTATTGCTGCCTCAAACAGAAGTTTCCCACTAAACAGATTACTAATCCCACTTACAAAGTCTTTCTTCACTCTCCATCTTGTTGGAGTAGAAGAATGACCCTCCCTTGACCCATCCCCAGTATTTAATTTTCTGCCCTCGGCAGAACTATCTCAGTTGCAGTGTCCATTTTATGGTATCTTTATGTTTTCTATTTATATTTATTCAATGAATGACCCCGATAAACTTGCTTACCCATATTCCGGGCTAAGGTAGCAAGCCATGTCTACGCTGGGTGCCGGTAAATTTTTCATCATGTCCCGTCTTTACTATTTTGGTGGTGTAGGAGGCTGGCCTGGCTTGTAGTGGGTACCAAGGGGTACTTACACTCTGTACCAGGTCCAGTTATCCCTTATTAGTGTAGAAGAGGTGTTTCCAGCAGCTTAGGCTGGTAGAAGGTAGCTATAGCAGAGCAGCTTAGGCTGAACTAGGAGACATGCAAAGCTCCTACTATACCACTGGTGTCATATGCACAATATCATAAGAAAACACAATACACAGATATACTAAAAATAAAGGTACTTTATTTTTATGACAATATGCCAAACGTATCTCAGTGAGTACCCTCAGTATGAGGATGCCAAATATACACAAGATATATGTACACAATACCAAAAATATGCAGTAATAGCAAAAGGAAGTAATGCAAGCAATGTAAAGTTACAGTAGATTGCAATAGGAGCACATAGGTATAGGGGCAACACAAACCATATACTCCAAAAGTGGAATGCGAACCACGAATGGACCCCAAACCTATGTGACCTTGTAGAGGGTCGCTGGGACTGTAAGAAAACAGTGAGGGTTAGAAAAATAGCCCACCCCAAGACCCTGAAAAGTAGGTGTAAAGTGCACCTATATTCCCCAGAGAGCACAGAAGTCGTGATAGGGGAATTCTGCAAGGAAGACCAACACCAGCAATGCAACCAAAGTGGATTTCTGGACGAGAGTACCTGTGGAACAAGGGGACCAAGTCCAAGAGTCGGGACAAAGTCAAGATTGGGCAGATGCCCAGGAAATGCCAGCTGAGGGTGCAAAGAAGCTGCCACTGGATTGTAGAAGCTGTGGATTCTGCAAGAACGAAGAGGACTAGAAACTTCCCCTTTGGAGGATAAATGTCCCACGTCGTATAGAAGCTTGCAGAGGTGTTCCCACGCAGAAAGACCGCAAACAAGCCTTGCTAGCTGCAAGGGTCGAGGTTAGGGTTTTTGGATGCTGCTGTGGCCCAGGAGGGACCAGGATTTCGCCACTTGGGTGAGGAGACAGAGGGGGCGCCCAGCAAGTCAGGGAGCCCTCACAGGAGCAGGCAGCACCCGCTGAAGTGCCAGAACAGGCACTACAAAGAGGAGTGAACCGGAGCTCACCCGAAGACACAAAAGGGAGTCCCACGACGCCGGAGGACAACTCAGGAGGTTGTGCACTGCAGGTTAGAGTGTCGGGGACCCAGGCTTGGCTGTGCATGAAGGAAATCCTGGAAGAGTGCACAGGAGCCGGAGCAGCTGCAAATCACGCGGTACCCAGCAATGCAGTCTAGCGTGGGGAGGCAAGGACATACCTCCACCAAACTTGGACTGAAGAGTCACTGGACTGTGGGAGTCACTTGGACAGAGTTGCTGAGTTCCAGGGAGCACGCTCGTCATGCTGAGAGGGAACCCAGAGGACCGGTGATGCAGTCTTTTGTTGCCTGCGGTTGCAGAGGGAAGATTCCGTCGACCCACAGGAGATTTCTTCAGAGCTCCTAGTGCAGAGAGGAGGCAGGCTACCCCCACAGCATGCACCACCAGGAAAACAGTCGAGAAGGCGGCAGGATCAGTGATACAAGGTTGCAGTAGTCGTCTTTGCTACTTTGTTGCGGTTTTGCAGGCGTACTGAGCAGTCAGCAGTCGATCCTTTGGCAGAAGGTGAAGAGAGAGATTCAGAGGAACTCTGATGAGCTCTTGTATTCGTTATCTAAAGAATTCCCCAAAGCAGAGACCCTAAATAGCCAGAAAAGGAGGTTTGGCTACCTAGGAAGGAGGATAGGCTAGCAACACAGGTAAGAGCCTATCAGAAGGAGTCTCTGACGTCACCTGCTGGCACTGGCCACTCAGAGCAGTCCAGTGTGCCAGCAGCACCTCTGTTTCCAAGATGGCAGAGGTCTGGAGCACACTGGAGGAGCTCTGGGCACTTGCCCTGGGAGGTGCAGGTCAGGGGAGTGGTCACTCCCCTTTCCTTTGTCCAGTTTCGCACCAGAGCAGGGCTGGGGGATCCCTGAACCGGTGTAGACTGGCTTATGCAGAGATGGGCACCATCTGTGCCCATCAAAGCATTTCCAGAGGCTGGGGGAGGCTACTCCTCCCCAGCCCTGACACCTTTTTCCAAAGGGAGAGGGTGTAACACCCTCTCTCTGAGGAAGTCCTTTGTTCTGCCTTCCTGGGCCAAGCCTGGCTGGACCCCCGGAGGGCAGAAACCTGTCTGAGGGGTTGGCAGCAGCAGGAGCTGCAGTGAAACCCCGGGAAAGGTAGTTTGGCAGTACACGGGTCTGTGCTAGAGACTCAGGGGATCATGGAATTGTCTCCCCAATGCCAGAATGGCATTGGGGTGACAATTCCATGATCTTAGACATGTTACATGGCCATGTTCGGAGCTACCATTGTGACGCTATACATAGGTAGTGACCTATGTATAGTGCACGCGTGTAATGGTGTCCCCGCACTCACAAAGTCCGGGGAATTTGCCCTGAACGATGTGGGGGCACCTTGGCTAGTGCCAGGGTGCCCACACACTAAGTAACTTAGCACCCAACCTTTACCAGGTAAAGGTTAGACATATAGGTGACTTATAAGTTACTTAAGTGCAGTGGTAAATGGCTGTGAAATAACGTGGACGTTATTTCACTCAGGCTGCAGTGGCAGGCCTGTGTAAGAATTGTCACAGCTCCCTATGGGTGGCAGAAGAAATGCTGCAGCCCATAGGGATCTCCTGGAACCCCAATACCCTGGGTACCTCAGTACCATATACTAGGGAATTATAAGGGTGTTCCAGTATGCCAATGTGAATTGGCGAAATTGGTTACTAGCCTGTTAGTGACAATTTGGAAAGTAGAGAGAGCATAACCACTGAGGTTCTGGTTAGCAGAGCCTCAGTGAGACAGTTAGTCATCACACAGGAAACACATACAGGGCACACTTATGAGCACTGGGGCCCTGGCTGGCAGGGTCCCAGTGACACATACACTAAAACAACATATATACAGTGAAGTATGGGGGTAACATGCCAGGCAAGATGGTACTTTCCTACAGGTGGTTTTAGCCCACTTGCCTTCAACGGCCACCGATATGCTCCCTGCTCATGTGTAGTATTTGAAGCTCTTTTATTAGGTCTAGCATTAGAGACCTCTTTTATATACCTTAGTATATACTTTTATGTGGGCTCTCTGCTCTATCACTGGTTTGTTTCAGTGTCCTTAAAAAATCCTTGCTTGCTAGTGGTCAATTCTTGCTCTTTGTCCAACCTTTTCCACAGTTGTACACTCCACTGGAGCATGGCCCCAGGACTTGTACTCTTCCACTTGTGCCAGTGTAGCATGTGCTTGGGGACTACTTTTTCTGAGGCTAATAGGAGTTGACCAGAGCGCTGGATGTTTCCAGTGGCTCCAGTCTGTTTTTGTTAACAAGGCTCTAAATCATGTTCTTCTCTGGTTGCATGTGCTGTGCATTTAAAAACCTAGGTCAAATGTTAGAGGCTGGTGTATGATGGCACCTATTTCTGCCCCCTTCCTCCCTGGTGCAAAGACAATCGATTTTCTTACGCACTGCTAATGCGTAGAGAAAATCGCTACCGTTACAATATTTAAAGTAAATTCCCCCAATTCAAAATGGCCGCCGCACGTCATGCGTGATGACGTCATTGACGTCATGACGAGGCCATCTCTTTTCCTTCGCCATTGCTTCTTGTTTAACTGTAGTGCTCTTTGTGCATTCTCCAATCCTGATGTCAGCCCTGAATAAAGTAGCACCAATCCTTTCATTTTAACATATTTTTGTTGTTGTGGGACTAGCTTTGCAGGCACTGTGGTGCGATTCTTTTGCATGGACGGAAGTGTCTACAGTTGTGCCTGATGGATGGTACGGACAGTTAAATAGCGCCTGCTGCCCACGACGAAACGCTGCAGCGCTTTGCAGACGGGCTCTGAGATACATTGGTAGGCCTTGTATTGTGTTAAACTTCTTTAGTTGCATTGAAATAAACGCCCCATAAACTGTGCTCCCTTGCAGCCCTCCTGCTTCCCTCGGGGCTGCTTCGCGTGCACACCTCGGCAGTGCCACAGCAGACTGTATTTTCCTTTCCTAGCCCACTAACTTTTTTCTGCAGAGGGATATCACCTGATTGCGATGTCACGGTGCCAGAATGATCTACATCATGCCAAGTGCTGAGCACACAGCGTTGCCATACAGGGATCCAGGACACTTCACCCAGCGGCAGAGGTTCTCCTCCTGCTCTGTAGCTGCTATTGTATTCAGATTAACTCCAAGCTTGCCTTTCCTTTTTAAAAACAAATCAAATCAAATCATTAACATTTATAAAGCGCGCTACTCACCCGTGCGGGTCTCAAGGCGCTAGGGGGGAAAGGGGGGGTTATCGCTGCTCGAACAGCCAAGTCTTTAGGAGTCTCCGGAAAGCGGAGTGGTCCTGGGTGATCCTGAGGCTGGTGGGGAGGGAGTTCCAGGTCTTGGCCGCCAGGAAGGAGAAAGATCTCCCACCCGCCGTGGAGCGGCGGGTGCGAGGGACGGCAGCAAGTGCGAGGCCAGCGGAGCGGAGGGGGCGGGTGGGGACGTAGAAGCTGAGGCGTCTGTTGAGGTATTCCGGTCCCTTGTTGTGGAGGGCTTTGTGTGCGTGGGTGAGAAGACGGAAGGTGATCCTTTTGCTGACTGGGAGCCAATGCAGGTGTCTCAGGTGTGCGGAGATGTGGCTGTTGCGGGGTACGTCGAGGATGAGGCGGGCCGAGGCGTTTTGGATGCGTTGCAGGCGGTTTTGGAGTTTGGCTGTGGTCCCGGCGTAGAGGGTGTTGCCGTAGTCCAGGCGGCTCGTGACGAGGGCGTGGGTCACGGTTTTTCTGGTGTCGGCGGGGATCCAGCGGAAGATCTTACGGAGCATGCGGAGAGTGAGGAAGCAGGCGGAGGACACGGCGTTGACTTGCTTGGTCATGGTGAGAAGAGGGTCCAAGATGAAGCCGAGGTTGCGGGCGTGGTCTGCGGGGGTCGGTGCGGTGCCGAGGGCCGTGGGCCACCAGGAGTCGTCCCAGGCGGACGGGGTGTTGCCGAGGATGAGGACTTCCGTTTTTTCAGAGTTCAGCTTTAGGCGGCTGAGCCTCATCCAATCTGCGACGTCCTTCATACCCTCTTGTAGGTTGGTCTTGGCGCTGGCGGGGTCCTTGGTGAGGGAGAGTACAAGTTGGGTGTCGTCGGCGTAGGAGGTGATGATGATGTCGTGCTTGCGTACGATGTCGGCGAGGGGGCTCATGTAGACATTGAAGAGTGTCGGGCTGAGCGATGAGCCTTGAGGTACGCCGCAGATGATCTTGGTGGGTTCTGAGCGAAACGGAGGGAGGTAAACTCTTTGGGAGCGGTTAGCGAGGAAGGAGGCGATCCAGTCCAGGGCCTGGCCTTGGATCCCGGTGGAGCGTAGGCGGGTGATTAGGGTGCGGTGACAGACGGTGTCAAAGGCAGCCGAGAGGTCGAGGAGAATGAGGGCGACTGTTTCACCGTTGTCCATCAGGGTTCTGATGTCGTCTGTGACTGAGATGAGGGCGGTTTCCGTGCTGTGGTTGGTTCGGAATCCGGTTTGTGAAGGGTCGAGCAGGTTGTTGTCTTCCAGGAAGGTGGTCAGCTGTTTGTTGACGGTCTTTTCTATTACCTTGGCTGGGAAAGGTAGAAGAGAGATGGGGCGGAAGTTTTTCAGGTCGCTTGGGTCAGCCGTAGGTTTCTTTAGTAGGGCGTTGACTTCAGCGTGCTTCCAGCATTCGGGGAAGGTAGCAGAAGAAAAAGAAGAGTTGATGACGGTCTGGAGGTGCGGGGCGATGATGTCGTCGGCTTTGTTAAAGATGAAGTGCGGGCAGGGGTCCGAAGGGGCGCCGGAGTGGATAGAGTTCATGATGGATTTGGTTTCTTCCGTGTTGATGTGGGTCCAGTTGTTGAGGGTGATGTCCGGGGAAGCGGGTTCAGTGGTGTATGGTTGGGTCTGGTGTCCGAAGCTGTCGTGGAGGTCGCTGATCTTGCGATGGAAGAAAGTGGCGAGGGATTCGCACAAATCCTGTGAGGGCGTGACGGCGTTGGCGCTGGCGCTGGGGTTGGAGAACTCTTTGACGATGCTGAAGAGTTCTCTGCTGTTGTGGCTGTTTTTGTCTAGTCTGTCGGTGAAAAAGTTCCTTTTGGCAGTGCGGATCAGGTGGTGGTGTTCGCGTGTAGCGTTCTTGAGGGCGGTCATGTTGTCAGCGGTGTGGTCCTTGCGCCAGGCCTTCTCAAGGGCACGACAAGTTTTCTTTGATTCTTTGAGGGTGTCAGAGAACCAGAGAGGTTTTTTGGTGTTGGTCTGTCGATGCGTGCGTTTGAGGGGAGCAAGGTTGTCAGCGCAGTTGGAGATCCAGTTTGTGAGGTTGAGAGCTGCGTCGTTGGGGTCGGTGGTGAGGGTGGGTTGGTTGGCGGCGAGAGCGGAGAAGAGTTGCTCTTCAGGGATCTTGTTCCACTGTCGATGAGGGATGGGTTGAGTGCGGAGGTGGGAGGTCTCGCGTCGGAATGTGAAGTGGACGCAGCTGTGGTCGGTCCAGTGTAGGGCAGAGGTGTGGCTGAAGAAGACGTGTTTGCTGGCGGAGAAGATAGGGTCGAGTGTGTGTCCGGCGATGTGGGTGGCGGTGTTCACCAGTTGTTTGAGGCCGAGGTTGGTGAGGTTTTCGAGCAGGGTGGTGGTGTTGGGGTCGTTGTTTTGTTCCAGATGGAAGTTGAGGTCGCCTAGGAGGATGTAGTCCGGTGAGGCGAGGGCGTGCGGGGAGATGAAGTCGGCGATGGCGTCGCTGAAAGAGGCGCGAGGTCCGGGAGGACGGTAGACGAGGGATCCTCTGAGGGTGGTCCTTGGGTCGGTGCGAATCTGAAAATGCAGGTGTTCAGCGGCGAGGGGGGGGTCTTCGGTGGAGGTGGTGACGCTGATGGAGTCTTTGAAGATGATGGCGACACCTCCTCCTACTTGGTTGGTGCGGTCTTTTCTGGAGATCTTGTAGCCTTTGGGGATGGCGGGTAGCGATGTCTGGAGCAGAGGAGGCGTTCATCCATGTCTCCGTGATGAAGGCGACGTCCGGGGCTGTGGAGTCCAGGAGGTCCCAAAGTTCAACGGCGTGCTTGTGGACGGAACGAGCGTTGATCAGGATGCACTTGAGGTGGTTGATGGCGCGTGGGCTTGTGGTCGTGGTAGTTGCGTGGTGGAAGATGCGTTTGCAGGAGTTGCAGGCGAAGGGTCCATGGGTGCGTTTGGGGTGAGCTAGGAAGCAGGTTTTGGAGCGCCCTGGGTTGAGGGCGTGGAGGGTGGTGGGGTCGTAGCGGATCAGCGGGGCTTGGGGGAGCTGGGGACCAGGGGTCGTGGCGCTGGGCGCGGGCCAGGCGCGGACGGGCGCAGACGGGCTTGCCTCTGGCGCGCCTCCGGCGCGCCAGCGGCGTGCCCGCTGCGCGCGCCCGCTGCGCAATCGCGCAGCGGCCGCCATAAGAGGTAGGAGGGGGGGGAGGGGTCAGCTGGGGGCGAATGGGAGCTGGGGGGCGGGGGCGTGCAGGAGGTCGCGGCGGGAAAGCGCGAGGGAGGGGGGGGGACAGGTAGAGTGAGAGGAGCTGGGGGAGGGGGTTTAGGGTGGAGGAGGGTGAGTGTTAGGAGGTTTGGAGATTAGGGAGAGAGATAGGAGTAGGGTTGTGAAGATAGGGGAGGGGGGGTTGTAGAGGTGGGTGAGGGAGAGAGGTAGAGTGAGAGGATAGGGAGATAGGTAGTAGAGGGGGTGGCGGGAGGGGGGGAGAGATAGAGAAATAGATAGAGAAAATAGATAGAGAAGTCGATAGATAGGGAAATAGATAGATAGACAGATAGGTAGGTAGGAGGAGGTGGAGAGTGGGGGAGTTAGATAGTGAGATAGGGAGCTAGAGAGATAGGAAGATAGGAGGAGTGAGGGAGGTAGATAGCGAACGGGTTAGCTAGGGGTGAGAGAGGGGGAGGCGAGTGAGGGAGGGGGATGAGGAAGGAGCAGGAGGGCAGGCTCGGGGGAAGAGGACGGAGGAGGTAGAAGAGCCGAAGACAGGAGAACAGAAGACAGAAGAACAGAAGACAGAAGAACAGAAGACCGGAAGAGCAGAAGAACAGAAGACAGAAGAACAGAAGACCGGAAGAGCAGAAGACCGAAGAACAGAGAAGAACAGAGAAGAACACAGAAGAACACAGAAGAACCGAGAAGAAGAGCACAGAAGCACCGAGAAGAACAGAGAAGAAGAACACAGAAGACCGGAAGAACACAGAAGAACAGAAGGGAAGAACAGAAGAACAGAAGAGAAGAACAGAAGAACACAGAAGAAGATTGCAGAGGGGGGGCGAGGAGGAAGAGACAGAGAGGAGGAAAAGAAGCAGGAGCAGGAGAGAAGGTGAGTGGCGCGGGGCAGGGCGAGGGGCTGGGAGGAGGGGGGTACTTACAGTTAGGTGGGTCTCAGGAACACAGGAACTCGGGAACTTGGAGGAGCTGCAGCGGCAGGGGGAGCGACCTACCCTTGGGTCAAGGGTCGCTACCACTGTCGCGCAGCGGCCGCCATAAGAGGTAGGAGGGGGGGGGAGGGGTCAGCTGGGGGCGAATGGGAGCTGGGGGGCGGGGGCGTGCAGGAGGTCGCGGCGGGAAAGCGCGAGGGAGGGGGGGGACAGGTAGAGTGAGAGGAGCTGGGGGAGGGGGTTTAGGGTGGAGGAGGGTGAGTGTTAGGAGGTTTGGAGATTAGGGAGAGAGATAGGAGTAGGGTTGTGAAGATAGGGGAGGGGGGGTTGTAGAGGTGGGTGAGGGAGAGAGGTAGAGTGAGAGGATAGGGAGATAGGTAGTAGAGGGGGTGGCGGGAGGGGGGGAGAGATAGAGAAATAGATAGAGAAAATAGATAGAGAAGTCGATAGATAGGGAAATAGATAGATAGACAGATAGGTAGGTAGGAGGAGGTGGAGAGTGGGGGAGTTAGATAGTGAGATAGGGAGCTAGAGAGATAGGAAGATAGGAGGAGTGAGGGAGGTAGATAGCGAACGGGTTAGCTAGGGGTGAGAGAGGGGGAGGCGAGTGAGGGAGGGGGATGAGGAAGGAGCAGGAGGGCAGGCTCGGGGGAAGAGGACGGAGGAGGTAGAAGAGCCGAAGACAGGAGAACAGAAGACAGAAGAACAGAAGACAGAAGAACAGAAGACCGGAAGAGCAGAAGACAGAAGAACAGAAGAACAGAAGAACAGAAGAACAGAAGACCGGAAGAGCAGAAGACCGAAGAACAGAAGAACAGAAGAACAGAGAAGAACAGAGAAGAACACAGAAGAACACAGAAGAACACAGAAGAAGAGCACAGAAGCACCGAGAAGAACAGAGAAGAAGAACACAGAAGACCGGAAGAACACAGAAGAACAGAAGGGAAGAACAGAAGAACAGAAGAGAAGAACAGAAGAACACAGAAGAAGATTGCAGAGGGGGGGCGAGGAGGAAGAGACAGAGAGGAGGAAAAGAAGCAGGAGCAGGAGAGAAGGTGAGTGGCGCGGGGCAGGGCGAGGGGCTGGGAGGAGGGGGGTACTTACAGTTAGGTGTGTCTCAGGAACACAGGAACTCGGGAACTTGGAGGAGCTGCAGCGGCAGGGGGAGCGACCTACCCTTGTTCCTATGTATTTTGTAATGCAATATAACCAAAATCCATACATATATGGCATGCCCATCAGAGGTATCTGACAAATACCGCATGCGTGTGTTTGGTAACTGCATTTGATATTTGTGATTTTACATTTTAGTGGCACACTGCACAAGTGTTCGATGCATCTTGGTGGGCTGTCATGTGCAGGGGTCAAACCTCCAAGATCACAGCCTGCTCAGCAGTCTCTTGTAAACAGACCTTGTGCAGCTTTGTCAGGATCGCTTCACATGCGCAGACTGCAGGGGGTTGGCGGACGTCTAAAGCTCTGCATCTGCGCTTTGCATTCATGGAAGATTAGTTTGCAACGCCTTGTCAACATAGTAATAATAAAACAAGCTGTGGCGTTTACTCATTTTGGAACCAGAAATAACAGAATTGTGTGGTCTGTCCGTCTGCATAGTCTAACCTCCTCCGAGGGAACCCCTCCTACCTAACCCGTGCAGCCAGCGGCAACTCTGCATAACCGCATGAGCCGCTGTGATGCTGTGATCACGTTATCAGATCCTGCTTTGTACAACATATTAAGCAAATGTGGGCATTTCAAGCATTTGTTTACTACAAATTAGCGTACCATTTTTAGGGTCGAGCCTGCGTCGCATGCGCCCGTGCATGCGTATCGCTAGCGAGACGCTTTAGGGATTAGAAAAGGGCTCGGAGCAGTGTCGACATCACGTCAGTGTCTTTTATTGGCAAGTTGGCTTGCCTGTTAGAATCTGATTCTTTTGATTAATGGAAGGCAAGCATATGTCATGCCTTTCCGATGGTTAGCCCTGCTTGAGCGCAGGTACCAAGTACAGAAAACATGCGAGACTCACTGGGTTTGTGGACTACTTTTTCTCTGTATTCGCAGCGCGATCTCGCTGGGCAGAAGTCCAGCGCTTCGCATACTATCGACCTTGTTACTCAGTTAATTGCACTTTTGCCGATACTTTTATTATGTGAACTGTAGCAGCGCGACCACGCTGTTTTTTTTTTTACGCATGCAGATCATCTCTGGCATTAATGACTGCCCTCCCTCATTGATCGTCATTGGCTCCCAGGAGAGCGGCAGCAAGCCCTTGTGGCTGGAGTCAGACCGCCGTGGAGTTCATTCTCAGCCTGACATCCAATTCACACCCCTCAGCTACCTGGCACCTCTAAGCCCCCACCAGCAGCGACAAGAATATTTTCGCTGATGTACACAAGCGCCCCTGCGCTCTGGCCTGCTTATTAGCCTTTAGATGTGAAGATATGTGTGCGGCGTGCGCCCAAACTTTTTTTAAACGTTTCAAAACAGCTTCTCTAAAAGCAAAAAACATTCATTTTGTATAATTCAAACTTTTGTCCGCAAATACTCCAGCAGTCAGTTCACACGTGCACCCTAGGCCGGTCTCATTTACTCACTACTATGTGGTGACCATGCTTGGAGTGTTTTTTTTTATTCCATACCAAGAACAATAGAAGATTGCCTCCACAGCAACCACAAACACTTTTCAAATTGAAAATGCTATTCTTATTTCACACATTCATGTGCAGGCATTTAGAAGCCACTGACACAATTTTTAGTAACAACGTGTGTGTAAGTATGTCACACTCTGTCTCTCTCACGCTCTCTTTGTTCCCCTCTTTGTCACCCCGCTGACTCTTTTTTTCTCTCTGCCCGTTCTCTTTCTCCATCTCCCCTCTCTCTCTCTCTCCATCTCTCCCTCTCTCTCTCATTCACTCTCTGTATGTCTCTCATCTCTCTCTCAGCCGTTTCTCTCTAGTTCTCACCCCTCACTCTCACCCTCTGTATGTCTCCTCTCTCTCAGGCCTTTCTCTCTCTCCCCCAACCCTTTCCCTCTGTTCTCCTCTTTGTCACTCCACTCGCTCTTCACCTCTCTCTCTCTGTCTCTCTCTCCTCCCCTTGCACTTCTCTTGTTTCTCTCTCTGTCTGTCTCTCTCTCCCCTACCTTATCTCTCTCTCTCTCTCACCCTGTCGTTTTGTGTTGCACGCTCTTTCCCTCTCCCTGCCTCTTTCTTTCTTACTCGGTTATATTTTGTAACACCAAATTCACATGCTAATAACGACAAATCTCTTGTCTGTAGGCATTTATTGCTGTCATTGTTAAAGACATGAACATGGAATTAAAGAATAGACAAAAACAAACCAGGAATTAATACCACAGCAAACAAAAGAATATAACCCGCAAAACAAACAGTATATAGAAAAGCACATTATATTATATTAGTAGCATAATGGGAGCACCCGTACACTAGAAAAGCGTCCCAACAGAAGCAATGTGGTTTCGTTGGTGGGAGGGGATACCTGGGAGTTGATTTGGGCCTAAGAGAAGGGGGGAATGGGAGCCAAGGCGAACAACAACAGCTGTTTCCAAGACAGATGACATGCACATTGAAGAAAAAGAAAATAGGGAAACCCAAATGTAAAGTTGTTGGATGGTCACAAAGCAAAAGCATATGAAAAGGATAGCGTAACTGGTGTAACAAGAATGAATAAACACAAATCACCACACAACCGTACAGGTGCAATTCCTAATATCACAGTGCTGACAGCTGTGCACTTTATATTTAAGAAAGGGAGCAGAGATGTTTACACTGCACTATGGATCGGAGGAGGGTGGACAGAGAGGCCACGGAGACTGCTGTGAGCCTCAGTTACTAGTACAGTCAAGTTTTTTAGGGTCAAGCGCAAATCGCTTTGTCCCATGCTGTAATCTCTCTTTGGGCTGCTAACCACGCCCATGTCATATCAGTCACTTTCATTGGTTCGTGGGCTTGCCTTTTAAAATCCGCTTGCTTTCATTTCTGAAAGGCATGCATATGTCATGCCTTTTCTGGTGTTTAGCCCTCCTACACAGTACGGTAAACTACTAAAAACATACGAGCCTAGATGTTTTCCGCATGGTGTCCGGACTACTTTATCGATCTATTGTTTTTTTTCTGTACAACGCTAATAGCTCTAACTCGAACAAATGCGAGACCCGTTGCATTGAAAATGCTTGTTTTTACTGTGGTTCCCCTACTGTTTGTGTGCATAGCTGAAATAGCCAGTTCTTTTTCACGTTGTACATTGGATTCGCTGGTTATTTCTTTATTACTACTTGAAATGCAATCACTAGTGTTAAATACAATGATAATTAATTGTGTTCGCTGTAGAGTATTAACAACACACCATTGATCCTATTTCGGCGTTACACCCCAAACTGGATTTGCTTTTACAAAAATAGACGTTATTATTATCCCACTCAAACGTATTCATGTTATAAGTTTCGACTGGTTGAAAGGCGGAGTCAGTGCAGTGACTTATAACTGTCTCCTGCGTTACTCATGTCCAACCACTGAGCAGTGACAGCAGCTTTCTTACTGCAGTTAAAGTGCTATGCTCTGTCATCCATGCAGCCAAAAAGATTTCACGCATTGACCCTCTTTTACCTGACTCTCTTTCCAAACAGCCTCATAAGCGCCCACCTAGAGCCTGCTCTCCCTCAGCCACCTTTACAGCGTGGCTACCACACTCTGCAGAACTTGCACAACCCATGCCACGCACTACACAACATCTATAACAGCTTACACATCCATGAGACAGGGTCTGTACTCCTTCACATGTACCCTGCCTACCCCCAGCCATTCCCTGCGCATTCTTCGCCCTGTGCAGCAGGCCCCAGGCCAGTGCTTAATTTGTGCTTGTTGTTTCCGGTGCGCTGCCTCATGCATTTACTGCGAGCAAAAGACACAAATGGGAAAGACGGAGGAAGAGAAAAACGAAAAAGCGGCACAATGGGAGAAAACAGAAAGCTGCAAGAGTGAACAAAAGGGACAGAGAGTTCTTTTAAATGGATTGAAGAGTCCCGAGATGGCTTCACAATTACTCTGCCTCAGTATTCCGTGTTCACACATTTAATTGCAGCAGCCTTGTGTTTAAGAGGAGGGCTTTGGGCACGGAACCTTTTTATTTACAAATTAAGCACTGCCCTAGCCACATAGGAGGTATGATCCTCAGTGTGCTCATTCTCGACCAAGCCCTCCCTACCCTCTTTCGCACTGGTTTCACTGGCCGTTTTCAGCCAAAACCGTGTTACGCTCTGGTCGCCCCCTGCCACTGCCACGCTGTGCATAGCCTTGTCTACAGTTGCACACCTTTGGCCATGCCCTGCAAAATATTGTCTTGCATGCCCATGGCGATAATAAGCTCTATGTACTGTACAGCTTTCTTTCACTGCACATTTTAAGTCAATATGCACACCTACATTTTGCAGTCGGTGAGCCAAAAAGAGCACTCGCCCGCATCCTTATTCATACTACTCGCTGGCTGCGCTCTGCAGTGGCCCTCCCTGCACGCCACCATCTATTCATGTCCTGCACTCTTTCAGTGCGTATTTTCATCCCACAAGCTACATAACGTTTCCACATCTTGCACAGCCTCATCCATGCTTTAATCCGCCCGTTGCTTATTAGATGGGAACTGCAAGGGAATGTAGGTGGAAGCACATGAGACAGTGCGCTAGCAGTTCAGTAGCCTGTGGTCCCCAGGTCTCTTGATGATTGTGAACCCTGAAAATATCAGGGACAATGCAAACGTATTCCCGTCAGGCTCCTTTTTGAGGCTCAACTTTTGTGGCTTCTGTGTGCAGAGATATATAGTATAGCAGTCCATCTTGCTCAGTTCGATTCGAGTCATCACTGTGAAGGAAGATGCAATGCACGGTACGATGTTGGGTGCATGAGGAGTAATAACCATAGCCTACAGTTTCAATGGGTTTCCTTGGGCCAGAGGGAAGATGGGTTGTTGGTGAAGTGGCATGTGGTGTTTATCAACTCCTCCTTAGGCGTATCCCACCATAATGGCCAACCCAAAATGTAATACACTAATCATCCTTAAGGGCAAAAGTAATGCTATGCTTAGTCTGGAACATCGATAAATGGGTTTAGGACCAGAATATCATGAGCAAACTAGCATCTCACAGAACTGTCTAATTCTAAATACCATTTACAAAAATAACACTTCATTAAGAGTTAATGGGACTATGTTTTTGTAATCGATATCTAGGACACAAGATGTCTGTCAGACGATATTCTTGCTACCACTATTCGGATACACACCTTGGTAAATGCATATAAATCTTCTGGTAATATCAGTTGTCTATTAATGCAGGTGTCCAGAGCATCTGTGCTATTAACTCAGAGTGAAAGTTTCAATTTTTCAGAGGATTACATTCATTCCGAGTATAATCCAACCATTACTTCATGTACTTTTATATTGGGCTGCATTAGTAGCACCCATTATTTGGCAAACCTAATTCCCTAGATCCAGAGAACATTTGCATGTCTGTCCTACATGCTAAAGTAACCGTAGCACCCTGTAGAAATTTCTCAATTGAAAAAAAACATTGTGCACTACCCCTATTCTAATCTTTGTTGTTTTGAAATAGAAACAAACAAAAATAAAAACTTTGGACCCTATCATTGTCAGGTGTTATATCGTCCCAGGATAAAGCTATATCTCACTGATGAGAACATTTGAATTTTGATCCAAATTTTAGGTCCTGGATTACTTTATTGTATACCCATTGTTACAGCAGGGTCATGATCAATGGCACGTTGACTGCCTCTTTTCCTGTTTTGTCAGGTGTATGGCAGGGATGTCCTTTGTCCCCCCTTGTTCATTTTGTCCATCAAACCTTTTCTTGCAACTCTGAGGGCTGATAAGCTGATTAAAGGGATCTCTGTCCCTGGAGGTAGGGGGGTTTCGGTCATTGCCTCTGCTTATATGGACTATGGGGGTCATTCTGACCATGGCGGTCGGTGATAAAGCGGCGGCCAACCCGCCAACAGGCAGACGGTCAAAAAAATGGAATTCTGACCCTGGCGTGAACCGCCAACACAGCCCGCCACTTTAACACTCCGACCGTCACGGCAGGACAGACAAACAGCGCGGCGGTCACCGCCAACAGGCAGGCGGCAGACAATGTACCGCCCACCCTATCACAACTCACCAATCTGCCACCTTTTCCGGGGCGGGAGCCCCGCCGATAAAAACACGGCGGAAACACACTACGAACGGGAAAACGCTCACCTCTACACACTCCACGAGGACGGAGGTCAGCATGGAACCCGAATTAAACATCCTACCAGCTATTGTCTACCTGCTCATCTACCACGAGTACGAACGCCGGCGCAGACGACAACGGTGAGTACTGCACCTACGACACAGGGGAGGGGGGAGGAGAAAAGGTTACGGGCACACACATACGCGACACACCCACCCCCCCACCCCTCCCCCAATCCCTACACACCAATGCAGAGCAACAAGTCAGAGTGACACCCCCCAAACCCACCGGGATAATGCAAAGACAAAATAAAATGATCTTTAAAATATATGTATAATTTAGCTCCATTGAAGTCATGGGAAATATGCAAAATGAAAGATACAAAATAAGGAATGAACATAGTAAAAAATATATACATAGGCAATAAGTCCTGGCCATTCTGTCAAAGTTCCATAGTCCGTGGGCCAATGTGCACAAACACTGGGGCAAAGCCCACACAGGAGACCAGATACCATTGGAGAGAACACTGCTGGGGCATCAGATGATATAACTACAGGCACCTCAGGGGGAAGGGAAGGGGGGGCACCTCAGCCACATGAGTCCACGACGCCAGATCCACGAGGGGCCTCCATGCCCACTGTACCATCCTGGGGAGTGCAAAGCCACAGTCCATCAGATGGATTACCAACTCCACTGTTAATGGAGGAGGCATGGTGCCCAGAGTGCTTCGTGAAGCCCTGCTCGACACAGAACCGGCACTGTCAATGGGCCAGCGGTGCCTGAGACGGCGGTGGCCAGCGGAGTGGTGCTTGACAGGAAGGGCCCAGCGGAGCGGTGCTTGACAGGAAGGGCCCAGCGGAGCGGTGCTTGAGACGGCGGTGGTCAGCGGAGCGGTGCTTGACAGGAAGGGCCCAGCGGAGCGGTGCTTGACAGGAAGGGCCCAGCGGAGCGGTGCTTGACAGGAAGGGCCCAGCGGAGCGGTGCTTGACAGGAAGGGCCCAGGGGAGCGGTGCTTGACAGGAAGGGCCCAGCGGAGCGGTGCTTGAGACGGCGGTTGCCAGCGGAGCGGTGCTTGACAGGAAGGGCCCAGCGGAGCGGTGCTTGAGACGGTGGTGGCCAGCGGAGCGGTGCTTGACAGGAAGGGCCCAGCGGAGCGGTTCTTCTCACGGCGGGCCCCTGTTCAGCAGTTCTTCTCATGGCGGGCCCCTGTTCAGCGGTTCTTCTCACAGCGGTCCCCTGTTCAGCGGTTCTTCTCACGGCGGGCCCCTGTTCAGCGGTTCTTCTCACGGCGGGCCCCTGTTCAGCGGTGCTTCTCACGGCGGGCCCCTGTTCAGCGGTGCTTGTCCTGTGTTTCTAGGGAGCCAGACCTGGCCAAGACTTCACGCTCACTCGCCATCCGCAGTTGCGGTCGCGGGGCCCTCCTGTGATGGAGTCCTGGGCCCGTGGGTGTCGTCCGTCACAACCGGAATGGGGCTGATGGGGCCCTCCTGGGCAGCTCGCCTGCTGCCTGACTTCTCCGCACTGCTACCCTTGCCCTCCTTCGCTGAGGCTCTGTGGCCCTTGCCTCCCTTTGATGATGTGGCAGGTGACGGGGCAAGGCTACTGTCCTTGGTGGCAGCCGTCTCAGGCTTGTCGCGCTGGCCCTTCGTTTTTTTGGTCCTCTTCCCAGGGGGTGGGCTGGCTGTCCCCTTGCTGCTGTCCGATGTTCCTGCCCTAGGAGCTAGTGGACTCCAATAGCCCTGAACTATGGTCCTAGTAGATGCAGGGCTTGTGGTGGCTGAGGTGCTGTTTGTACTCTTACCAGATGGAGGGGGTGGGTAAGGTGATGCAAAGAGGTTAATTTTGGAGAGGAAAAGTTTTTTAGGAGCAATGGGAAGGGTAGGTGCAGTGGGTATGGGAGTGGAGGAAGAGGATGTGGTTGTAGGAGAGTCAAGTGTGCTGTCTTTGGGTGCAGGTGCTTGTGACGGAGGCTGTCGTGAGGTGGATGGCTGTTGGGTGGGTGGCTGCCTGCGTTTGTGTGGTTTGGAAGAGGGGGTGACAGACACACTGGGAGAGGACACAGGGGACGTGTAAATGGCAGTGGGGGTGGTGACTGCACGTGTGCGGACTGTAATGGAGGGTGTGCTGGTGATGGAAGTACTGGCTGATGGTGGTGTGCATGCAGGTGTGAGTGGAGACGTCACAGGGAGGGAGATGAGGAGGTGGGGGACACAGAGGTGGTAGTGACTGTTGGCATGTCTGCATCTGGATGTTGCTTGGGTGAATGCTTGTGGGATCTGTGGTGCTTATGTCTGGATGAGCTGCCCTTGGGTGTAGAGGTGTGTGCAGGCTGGTCTGATGGTGTGGATGGGATAGGCAGAGGAACAGGAGACTGGGACTGGGTGGATGGAGTTAGAAGAGGGAGGCTGGAGACAGAGACAATGGCTGCCGTCAGTGCTGAGGCCAGAGCGTTGAACGATCGCTGATGGGCAGCCTGACCCGAATGAATGCCCTCCAGGTATGCATTGCTCCGATGCACCTCCCTTTCTACACCCTGGATGGCATTCAAAAGGGTAGACTGCCCAACAATGAGCGTCCTGAGGAGGTCAATGACCTCCTCACTGAGGGCAGCAGGGGTAACTGGGGCAGGACCTGAGGTGCCTGGGGCGAAGGAGATGCCCACCTTCCTGGGCGAGCGGGCACGGAGCGAAGGCTGAGGGGCTGCTGGGAGGGTGGCGCTGGTGCGCTGGGTGGTGGCTGTACCTGTTGTTGCGGTGGGCACGGATGTTGCCGCCACCGCAAGGGAGCTCCCTTCCGAGGACGTGTCTGTGTCGCTGATGTCTGCACGGGTCCCCGTTGTGGAGCTCCCCTCGCCCTCCGTCCCACTGTTGTACTCAGAGTCCGTTGCATGGCCCTCCGGGGCCATGTGAGATGCAGCTCCCTCGTGCGCCGATGCCACTTCTCCTCCGCCTGATGATGCTAATGCACACATGAACAGGAAGACAAAGAAAATGGGGGGGGGAGAAATGAAGACAGGTTGAGTGCATGCATTGGCAACACCGTTGGCGGAGAGGACAGACACAGAAGCCCCCTGCACTAGGCCGCGCAATCGGGGTACACTACTCAGTTATTGTGACTAGGCCTACAGGTCTATGGACGACAAATGCACACATGGGTGAGGCCGGACCATGGATAGCTGTACTTGGCACCCTACAGAGGTGGGGGGTGGGGGGACAGGGCCATGCCTAACGGAAGGGCCTAGCCTACAGAATGCGCCCTGGCCTAGAGATAGCCACACCCCTCCTCCCCCACCCAGACACCTTCACTGCACGCACAGATAGCAGAATGTGCTGATACTCACCCCCTTGTGTCTGCTGTGATGTCCTCACGCGCCCATCCAAATCGGGGTAGGCCACCGCCAGGATCCGGGACATCAGGGGGGTCAATTGGCGGCTGGCACCCCTCCTACTTTGGGAGGCCATCCCCAGCAGAGACTCGGCGGTCTTTCTGGTCCCGCGGCGGATGTCCTCCCACCTCTTTCGGCAGTGGGTGCCCCGTCTGTTGTGGATCCCCAGGGCCCGGACGTCCTTGGCGATGGCACGCCAAATTTCGATCTTCTGATGGGCGCTGACCTATGTGACATGTACAGGGTGGGAAAGGAAATCTCATTACTTTTCTGCCTGGTCAATGTGAGTGGCCCCCCGTCCCCAACCTTGCCATGTGGCACATGCTCTCATCTGTCGTGCGTTGCACTCCTCATTCGCTCACCTCCCCACCATCTTACATCCACCCCACTCAACACAGGCATAGCTCATTCAACGTGCACCCTGTGTAGTAACCTGTTGGTCTGGAGGACCGTAGAGAAGCGCATACTGGGGGAGGACCCCATCAACAAGTTTCTCCAATTCTTCTGCAGTGAAGGCAGGGGCCCTTTCCCCAGTCGCAGCAGCCATTGTATCTTCCAGACCGAGGTCACAGCAGCACTTGCAGTATAGGTCCTCTCCTGTGGATGATCAGGTCTTGAGTGATTAATCAGATAGAAAATGGCGGTCACGCCCGCGGCGGTGCGTACCGCCGCGGTGCGTACCGCGACCGCCGGCGCACATCGTCATTGGCTACTGAAACCCATAGGGTTCAATGTTAACCAATGCGGCTTAGCACCGCGGTCTTCGACCGCCTACCGCCACGGTGTGCCACGCCAGCGCATTGACCTCACATCCCACTGTCACACTTCACATTCACAGGTCAGGCAGCCGCCATTTCAAGGGCCCACATAGCATAATTTTTACTGCGTCACACAGGCCTAGGCCTTGCATTGCCACTCATACAAGCCTTTCAATGCATAGCGATTCGTGTACTGTGCAAGCTGTGTGAACGAACCTGTGGGTTGCTTGACTCTGTTCTCCATGTTGTCCTTCCTAGGCACCGTCCGCTGGGACTTGCGAGGAGAAGGATGAATCCTCCCGTGTACCGACTGCTGGTGGACCTGTCGACAATGGAAGAACGACATATCATACTTACATACCGGCTTGATAGAGCAACTATACATGAACTGTGTGCCCAGCTGGAGCCAGACCTGATGTCCCCCATCCGCCACCCCACAGGGATTCCCCCTCTGGTGCAGGTTCTGTCAGTACTCCATTTTTTAGCAAGTGGGTCTTTTCAGACAACAGTGGCCATGTCATCTGGGATGTCTCAGCCTATGTTTTCAAAGGTTTTGTCCAGAGTGTTGTCTGCCCTGATGAAATACATGCGGAGCTACATTATTTTCCCTGAGCTGGGCGATTTGGCTACAGTGAAGGGTGATTTCTATGCCCTTGGACATATCCCCAACATCATTGGTGCCATTGATGGGACCCATGTGGCCTTGGTTCCCCCCAAAGACAGTGAGCAGGTGTACAGAAACAGAAAAAGTTATCATTCTATGAATGTCCAGGTGGTCTGTTTGGCTGACCAGTACATCTCCCATGTAAATGCCAAGTTCCCAGGGTCAGTGCATGACGCGTATGTCATGCGAAATAGCAGCATCCCTTATGTGATGGAACAGCTACAGAGACACCGTGTGTGGCTAATTGGTGACTCTGGTTACCCCAACCTGTCGTGGCTACTGACCCCAGTGAGGAATCCCCGGACCAGGGCAGATGAACGGTACAATGAGGCCCATGGGCGGACTAGGAGGATCATAGAAAGGACCTTCGGGGTCCTGAAGGCCAGGTTTAGGTGCCTGCATATGACAGGGGGATCCCTAATGTACTCACCAAAGAAGGTGTGCCATATCATCGTGGCCTGCTGTATGCTTCACAATCTTGCTTTGCGACGCCAGGTGCCTTTTCTGCAGGAGGATGGTCCAGATGGTGGTGTTGTAGCAGCTGTGGAGCCTGTGGAGAGTGAAGAGGAGGAAGACGACGGGGACGACACGGACAACAGGGATACAGTCATACAACAATATTTTCAGTAGCACACAGGTAAGAATCACCCACACCATATTACATTTACTTAAGGCCTCATGCGTCTCTACTGTCTGTGTTTCCCCCCAGTTCCTGTTCACTGATTTGTGACTTTCCCTTCCCTTTTCAGAGCTGTATGACCCACTGCGTGACTTCTGCTTTGTTTGCCCATGGACTAAGGCTTATTGAAATTGGTATGTTGTCCTCACAAAGTAACTGGACATTATTGCACCGTTGTGTGTAATACATTTGTTAAGAATACAAGCAGACTCCTGTTATTTTAAGTGCAATAGGTGATTTATTTTAAGTGCTACATATAGGTACATGATTGTAAAACGGTGATGGGTGGAGGTGGAGTAATGTCCATGGCAGAGTCCAGTTCTCAGACGCACAGGTGCATTGTCCACATGCCTGTGGAAGGATGGAGCAGGGGCAGTTAAAGGTTGGACAGGGTGACAATGTGGGACAGTGGGATGACATCAGGGGGTATCTTATGCAGGCGGGGGTCTTGCAATCCTACTCTGTCTTCTTGTGAGATCTCAGGTTCCGCTTGCGGGGTGGTTCTTCTTCAGCAGGAGGTGGGGTTCTGGTGGGCTGTCGTTGTGTGGGGGCCTCCTGTCCACTAGCGCCGGCGGAGGTGGTATGCTGTTCCTGGCCTGGGCCAGTGACAGGGGCCCTTTGGGGTGCCACATGGTCCCGCAATGTGGTGACTATCTGGTTAAGGGCCAGGACGATGGTCCCCATTGCGGAACCGATGTTCCTCAGTTCCTCTCTGAACCCCATGTACTGTTCCTCCTGCTGTGCCTGGATCTCCTGGAACCTGGCCAGTACCGTCGCCATCGTCTCCTGGGAGTGGTGGTAAGCGCCCATGATGGTGGAGAGGGCCTCTTGGAGAGTCGGTTCCCTGGGCCTGTCCCCCCCCTGTCGCACAGCAGCCCTCCCAGTTCCCCTGTGTTCCTGGGCCGCTGTCCCCTGGACGGTGTGCCCACTACCACTGCCCCCAGGTCCCTGTTGTTGTTGGGGTGGTGGGTCAACCTGGGTGCCCTGTAGTGGTGGACACACCGCTGATTGACGTGTCCTGGAGACAGAGGCATGGGCCCGCTGGGTGGGAGCTGTGCTGGTGTTCCCAGAGGGGGTTGGGTCTGGTGTAGCCTGTGGCTGTCTGTGGGGAACCGACTGTCCAGAGGTCCCCGATGGTCCGGGCTGGTCATCTGGGTCCAGGGAGACAGAGCTGCTGTCATCGCTGGGGGCCTCTTCTAGGGGTGGGATGGACATCTCTGTACCCTCCGTGGCGGTGTGGTGGCATTCGGGTCCTGCAGGGGTATGAAGGTATGGTTATTGCTTCTGTGTGTGGCATTTCGTGTGATGGGTGGGTGTCCGTGTACCCAAGTGCAGGCATTCCCTTGTGGGGGCTTTTGTGAGGATGGCTTGTGGGGGTGATGTGTATGTGCAGTGGGCATGCTTTGGTGATGGGGGTCCATGCTTTGTGGTCGCATGCAGGGCTTGGTGTTGGGATGGGTGGGTTGTGATGGTGAGCCATTTGCAAGGAGTTGGTGTGATGGGGGTGGGGGTGGGGGTATGATTTGGCATGCAGGTGGGGTGGGGGGAATGAAGTAGTGAAGATTTGACTTACCAGAGTCCATTCCTCCGCCTACTCCTGCGAGGCCCTCAGGATGCAGGATGTGCAAGACTTCCTCCTCCCATGCTGTGAATTCTGGGGGAGTAGGTGGGGGTCCGCCGCCAGTCTTCTGCACCGCAATGTTGTGCCTTGATACCATGGAACGCACCTTCCCCCGTAGGTCGTTCCAGCGCTTCCTTATGTCCTCCCGATTGCGTGGATGCTGTCCCACCGCGTTGACCCTGTCCACTATCCTTTGTCATAGCTCCATCTTCCTGGCTATTGTGGTATGCTGCACCTGTGCCCCGAAGAGCTGGGGCTCTACACGGACTATTTCCTCCACCATGACCCTGAGTTCTGCGTCACTGAACCTGGGGTGTCTTTGGGGTGCCATGGGGTGGTGTGGATGAGGTGTGGGGTGGCGTTTGTGGTGATGAGTGTGGTGCGTGTACTGGTGTGTGGTGTTTGGTGCGTGGATTCTGTGTGGGTGATGGTGTTGTGTGCCTCTGTGTTGTGGGTTTGTCTATTCTGTGATCTCTCTCTAGCCTTCGTCAATAATTTCGGGTCGTAGGGGTTTGTGGGTGATGTGGGTGTGTGTTTTATATTGTGTTGGGTGTGTGGGAGTGGTGTTAGTATGTGTATCAGGTGTGTGTGTTTCAAAATGACCAATGTGGCTGAGTTTTCTATGTGTGTGTGTATTTTGAGCGCGGCGGTGTGTACCGCCAATGGAATACCGCGTTTGAAAGACTGCCGCGTGGATTCGTGTGTCGTGATAGTGTGGGCGTATTTCTGTTGGCGTGACGGTGGAGGTTTGGTCATCGCCATCTTTTCGCTGACCTTTGGTATGGCGGACTTTTGTGGATGTCGGGTTTTTGGAGGTTTACAAGTTGCGGGTCAGAATGACCGTGGCTGTTTACCGCGGCCGCGGCGGTGTTATGGCGGGCATCTGACCGGCGGTAAGCGCCTTTTACCGCCGAGGTCAGAATGACCGCCTATGTCTCTGTTTTTTGTTTGGATAATGTTTCCATCCGCCAGGTTTTATGGTATTGTAGTAGGTTTTCCTTTGCTTCATCATTGAGGATTAACCTGGCAAAGAGTGAGTGTTTGTATGTGAACTGGAAGGAAGATAAGATGGATTGGGGCCTTAAGATAGTGCAAGATCGCGTCAAAGTTCTTGGTCTGTTCTTTGGTGAGGGTGGGAGCTTGCAGAGCTGGTCCGAATACATGTCCAAGGTGAAGCAGAAGATTGCACTTTGGGGTCGCTTACTATGACTGGTAAAATTCTTGTTACAAAGGCAGAATTTCTATCAAGCCTTCTGTATATTGCAGTGGTTTACCCCGTCCCCCGACACTGCCTTTACATTCCTATAGAGGTGGGGTTTTCAGTTCATTTGGGAAGGAAAGCAAGAAAGAGTAGCTTGTGTGACCATGTTTAAGCCTGTGGTTTTGGGTGGCAAGAGTGCTCCAAACATTGGTCTCGCTTTGCAATCTTTGTTTATTTGCACCATGATCAAAGGGAGTATTTGTCAGGATAAGTAAGAAAGGAAGTGGTCTTTTTTTGCCAGTTTTTGGTTGAATTGTCTGGCGTGCAGAACATGGGGCATGGTTGTATCTAACAGCATGCCTCATTCAGAATCCTGCCCATTTGCTTACTTTTCTGCCAGGAAATTCATTAGGACTCACAATTTACATAGGATTCCTTTGGGCCTGATCTCATCTAGGCTCATTCGCAAATCTGTTACTGGGGACCAGCAGCTGCTACCAGTCACTGGGTTTTCAGATCTGACTTCTAAGGCAATTTGGCAAAATGTTTCTGTAGGTACCTGCATAATATCCATTGTGACCTGGCGTGGTCCACAGTACATGGTTGCCTGCCTCTCCGACTTTTCTTGTTTAAGAGAAGATGTTCTAGGGCCCCCTTTTGTGTCAGGAAGGGTTGTTTGGTAGAAGAATCCTGTGACCACCTTTTTTGGTACTGCCCCATGGCACAAAACGTGTGGGCTTTGGCGGAAGTATGGCTTTCTTCCCTAAATGCTGATGTGGTTTTGTCTAGGCAGGGTGTGATCTTTGGTCTGTTCGTTTCCTGATCCCCATGTCAGAAATATTGGATAGTGGTGAATTGCTTGAAGGATGCTTTGTGGTGGGCTAGAAATCTTCTGCTTTTCAAAGGTGTTGATCTCTCCCCACAGGTGATCTATGCTCTAGGTCGTTCTTTGGTCCATGATTACATGTGTAAAGATATATTCCAGAAGGGCAAGGTGCCTACATACTTGGAATGGTTTTGGAGTGATTGTGGGTGATGGATGGTTTTTATGGGTTTTTTTTTTCAATCACTGGAGTTGCTGTGTTCTTGGGATTGATCTTTATGTTTGGCGTCTTTCTTTTATCTCATTGCTTTTACATTTTCATGCTTTTAGTATTTTTAAATTCTGAATGCATTACCATCCAGATGTTAACCTGGCGTTGGCCTTGGCACTGTGTGCGGTTTTTCACCTGGTCAAATGTCGTGCCACCTGAAACATGGATTGACTACCATGTATTCTGTCTTTTTATAGTTGAATAAAGGTTTTGAAACTGAAAAAAAAGATTCCTCCTCGAGGGGTCCTCTTCTGACAGTTCAGGAAAGACTGTTGCCACGAGGAGCAGGTCGTTAATGGTTTGCATAAGACTGGAATGGTACAGTGGGTAAAAAACAGTGGGTTGGAATGCTACCTAAAGCAATTGCCAGTGCTTTTGACTATTTGTTAGCATTCCTCCCATCACTTTTTGTATGTTTACTACCAAATTTTGATCTTGACTTGATTCTTCTTTTATCTTCCATTCTAGTTGGTAGACTTTAGCACGATCCAAATAAAACAAGATTGCCTTTACTTCTGTCCACACACACATGAGATATATAGTAAACATGTGGCTGCTGTGTTGTCTTTTATTTAAAAGCCACATTTCCGTGGCCATGACAGACCAAGAATTTGATGACACACACACATGATCCAAGAAAAGACCTGATGCACAATACTGAGCACACCTCCATGGCTATGCAATTAGTCTGGCAGCAGCAGTTTTTTGTATTAACGCAATAATAAAAAATTTAAACATTGGGGGCAAAGAGAAACTTAGTGCGGTGTGGTAACATTCCAGCTATCATGGTATTGGCGTGGAGGGGTCAGGCTCCCCTGCAACTTTAGGAACAACTTTTACCATGCAGAGAATAGTGAAAGCATGAAGCACCATCTTGTGGTACATTTTTATTGTTGTTATTAGTACTGTTGAATAGCTTCTGTGTAGTGCCCATTCTGCCATTAGCAAGGCATCGCAGTGCCTTTTGTCAGTCTTGGGTGTAACTATTTCAATTGCTGGCTGGTGAGTGATTCAGTTTTGTCAAGATGCGAGGTCAGGATAATGACTGTCATTTTTAACGAGTTGTACATTTTTAGGTTGAGCACGCAAGCGTTTTGACCTGTTCTAAGTATTGTGAGCTTTTAACCACGCCCATTACACGCCCATCACTTTCACTTGTCCGTGGGCATTCCTTTTAAAAATCACTTAATGTCATTGGTAAATGCTTTATGTTTGTCTCGCATTGAGGCTATTTTTGTCACGCCTTGCAAACTACCCCTGTTACATGGATTATTGCACGATTGCCGACACACTTCAGCATGGGCAAACTATTTTCTTCTTTTGTCTCTCCCCTTCGTGCTGCATGGCGGCCATGGGTCTCACAGTGCGAATAGGCACAACAGCGTGAACTCAATCGACGGTATTGGGGCGCAGCTCACATTGTTCACTGTTACCCAACCAGAGTCATTTCTTGTGACGCTCCCCTTAAAACACTTGAAATTGGTAAATGCTTTACGTAAAACAAATATCCTCAAAGCCAAAGCGGCTCTCCCAGCACAACAGGAGAGCCGATACTACAATATTCACTTGTAGGAGACTGGCCTGGCTTATAGAGGGTACCTTGTGGTACTTACACCCTGTGCCAGGTCCAGTTATCCCTTATTAGTCGAATAGAGGTGTTTCTAGCAGCTTAGGCTGATAGAAGGTAGCTATGGCAAAGCAGCTTAGGCTGAACTAGGAGACATGCAAAGCTCCTACTCTACCACTGATATCATATAGCACAATATCATAAGAAAACACAATACTCAGAGTTACTAAAAATAAAGGTACATTATTTTTATGACAATATGCCACAAGTATCTCAGTGAGTACCTTCAGTTAGAAGGTAAGTAATATACACAAGTTATATGTACACAAACCCAAAACAGGTAAGTAACAGTAAGAAAAGTAATGCAAACAGTGTAGGATTACAATAGGATGCAATAGGTGAACATAGGTCTAGGGGCAACACAAACTATATACTCCAAAAGTGGAATGCGAATCACGAATAGACCCCAGACCTATGGGAGCTTGTAGAGGGTCGCTGGAACTGTAAGAAAACAGTTAGGGTGTCCAAGATACCCCAACCCAAGACCCTGAAAAGTAGGGGTAAATTTACCCTGCTCCCCCAGAAAGACACAATAGTCGTGATAGGGGGATTCTGCAAGAACCAAAAACACTAGCAAAACACTGAAGACGGATTCCTGGACCTGAGGACCTGCAAGGCAAGGGGACCAAGTCCAAGAGTCGCAATAGTGTCCAGGGGGGGCAGGAGCCCAGGAAACCCTGGATGAAGGTGCAAAGAGGCTGCCTCTGGGTGGAAGAAGCCAAAGATTCTGCAACAATGAAAAGGGCTAGGAACTTCTCCTTTGGATGGAAGATGACCCACGGCGTTCTGGATGTTGCAGAAGTGTTTCCATGCAGAAATATTACAAACAAGCCTTGCTAGCTGCAAGGGTTGCGGTAGAGGTTTTTGGGTGCTGCTGGAGACCAGGAAGGACCAGGATGTCGCCCCTTGGAGGAGGAGACAGAGGGGGCGCTCAGCAACTCAGAGAGCCCCCACAGAAGGAGGCAGCACCCACAGAAGTACCAGAGCAGGCACTTGGAAGATCTGAGGACAGCAGTCGACTCAGAGTCACAAAGGAGTGTCCCACGATGTCGGAGTCCAACTCAGAGGGTTGAGCACTACAGGACCGAGTGCTGGGGAACCAGGCTAGGCTGTGCACAAAGCAATCCTTGGAGCAGTGCACAGAAGCCGGAGCAGCTGCAAATCACGCAGTGCACAGGTTTGCAGTCTAGTGTGGGTAGGCAAGGACTTACCTCCACCAAACTTGGACTGAAGGATCACTGGACTGTGGGGGTGACTTGGATCTAGCTCCTGTGTTCCAGGGACCACGCTCGTCGAGATGAGAGGGGACCCAGAGGACTGGTGATGCAGACGTTTGGTGCCTGCGTTAGCAGGGTGAAGACTCCGACAACCCACTGGAGATTTCTATGGGATTTCCAGTGCAGGGTGAAGGCAGACAGCCCTCAGAGCATGCACCACCAGGAAGCAGTCGAGAAAGCCGGCAAGATTAGGCGCTACAATGTTGCTGGTAGTCCTCTTGCTACTTTGTTGCAGTTTTGCAGGCGTCCTGGAGCAGTCAGCGGTCGATCCTTGGCAGAAGTCAAAGAGGGAAGTGCAGAGGAACTCTGGTGAGCTCTTGCATTCGTTATCTGAAGAATACCCCAGAGGAGAGACCCTAAATAGCCAGAAAAGGAGGTTTGGCTACCAAGAAAGGAGGATTGGCTACCAAGAGAGGTAAAAGCCTATCAAAGGGGGTCTCTGACGTCACCTTCTGGCACTGACCACTCAGAGCAGTCCAGTGTGCTCCCAACACCTCTGAATCCAAAATGGCCTTAGGTCTGGGACACACTGGAGGAGCTCTGGGCACCTCCCCTGGGAGGTACTGGTCAGGGGAGTGGTCACTCCCCTTTCCTTTGTCCAGTTTCGCGCCAGAGCAGGGCTGGGGTATCCATGAACCGGTGCAGACTGGCTTATGCAGAGATGGGCACCATCTGTGCCCATCAGAGCATTTCCAGAGGCTGGGGGAGGCTACTCCTCCCCAGCCCTTCACACCTATTTCCAAAGGGAGAGGGTGTAACACCCTCTCTCAGAGGAAATCCGCACTCACAAAGTGTGGGGAAATTGCCCTGAACGATGTGGGGGCACCTTGGCTAGTGCCAGGGTGCCCACACACTAAGTGACTTGGCACTCTACCTTCACTAAGTGAGGGTTAGACATATAGGTGACTTATAAGTTACTTATGTGCAGTGAAAAATAGCTGTGAAATAACGTGGACGTTATTTCACTCAGGCTGTAGTGGCAGGCCTGTGTAAGAATTGTCTGAGCTCCCCATGGGTGACAAAAGAAATGCTGCAGCCCATAGGGATCTCCTGGAACCCCAATACCCTGGGTACATAAGTACCATATACAAGGGAATTATATGGGTGTACCAGTGTGCCAATGAGAATTGGTAAATTTAGTCACTAGCCTGCAGTGACAAATTTAGAAAGCAGAGAGAACATAAACACTGAGGTTCTGGTTAGCAGAGACTCAGTGATACAGTTAGGCACCACACAGGGAAAACATACAGGGCATACATTATGAGCACTGGGGTCCTGCCTAGCAGGATCCCAGTGACACAAGGGCAAAAACAAACATACATGCAGTGAAAATGGGGGCAACATGCCAGGCAAGATGTTACTTTCCTACACACCCCTCCGCCCCCCTCAAACGAAGGACAATAAGACTAGCCTTGTCCAGGTGAGTCTTCATTGTCTAAGTGGAAATATTTCGAGAGTCCATCTGCATTGGAGTGGGTACTCCCAGGTCTATGTTCCACTGTATAGTCCATTCCCTGTAGAGATATGGACCACCTCAACAATTTAGGATTTTCACCTTTCATTTGTTTTAGCCAAAGTAGAGGTGTGTGGTCTGTCTGAACAATAAAGTGAGTGCCAAACAGGTATGGCCTCAACTTTTTCAGTGCCCAGACCACAGCAATGGCCTCCCTCTCTATGGCAGACCAACGCTTTTCTATAGGGGTCAACCTTCTGCTGATAAAAGCAACTGGTTGATCCTGGCCCTCAGAATTCAGTGATAAGACTGCCCCTACCCCAAATTCAGATGCATCAGTTTGAAGAATTAATTTCTTGGAGTAACATGGGCTTTTTAGGACAGGTGCAGAGTGTGAGAAAGTAGCCTCTTTTGGCCTGTTTGTGAGTGTATGTCAGGGCGTTTTCACTGTCTCACTGGGATCCTGCTAGCCAGGGCCCAGTGCTCATAGTGAAGACCCTATGTTTTCAGTATGTTTGTTATGTGTCACTGGGACCCTGCTAGTCAGGACCCCAGTGCTCATAAGGTTGTGGCCTATATGTATGTGTTCCCTATGTGGTGCCTAACTGTCTCACTGAGGCTCTGCTAACCAGAACCTCAGTGGTTATGCTCTCTCATTTCTTTCAAATTGTCACTAACAGGCTAGTGACCAATTTTACCAGTTTACATTGGCTTACTGGAACACCCTTAAAATTCCCTAGTATATGGTACTGAGGTACCCAGGGTATTGGGGTTCCAGGAGATCCCTATGGGCTGCAGCATTTCTTTTGCCACCCATAGGGAGCTCTGACAATTCTTACACAGGCCTGCCACTGCAGCCTGAGTGAAATAACGTCCACGTTATTTCACAGCCATTTTACACTGCACTTAAGTAACTTATAAGTCACCTATATGTCTAACCTTTACCTGGTAAAGGTTAGGTGCAAAGTTACTTAGTGTGAGGGCACCCTGGCACTAGCCAAGGTGCCCCCACATTGTTCAGGGCCAATTCCCCGGACTTTGTGAGTGCGGGGACACCATTACACGCGTGCACTACATATAGGTCACTACCTATATGTAGCTTCACAATGGTAACTCCGAATATGGCCATGTAACATGTCTATGATCATGGAATTTCCCCCTCTATACCATCCTGGCATAGTTGGCACAATCCCATGATCCCAGTGGTCTGTAGCACAGACCCTGGTACTGCCAAACTGCCCTTCCTGGGGTTTCACTGCAGCTGCTGCTGCTGCCAACCCCTCAGACAGGCATCTGCCCTCCTGGGGTCCAGCCAGGTCTGGCCCAGGATGGCAGAACAAAGGACTTCCTCTGAGAGAGGGTGTTACACCCTCTCCCTTTGGAAAATGGTGTGAAGGCAGGGGAGGAGTAGCCTCCCCCAGCCTCTGGAAATGCTTTCTTGGGCACAGATGTGCCCAATTCTGCATAAGCCAGTCTACACTGGTTCAGGGGACCCCTTAGCCCTGCTCTGGCGCGAAACTGGACAAAGGAAAGGGGAGTGACCACTCCCCTGACCTGTACCTCCCCTGGGAGGTGCCCAGAGCTCCTCCAGTGTGCTCCAGACCTCTGCCATCTTGGAAACAGAGGTGCTGCTGGCACACTGGACTGCTCTGAGTGGCCAGTGCCACCAGGTGACGTCAGAGACTCCTTCTGATAGGCTCCTTCAGGTGTTGCTAGCCTATCCTCTCTCCTAGGTAGCCAAACCCTCTTTTCTGGCTATTTAGGGTCTCTGTCTCTGGGGAAACTTTAGATAACGAATGCAAGAGCTCATCCGAGTTCCTCTGCATCTCTCTCTTTACCTTCTGCCAAGGAATCGACTGCTGACCGCGCTGGAAGCCTGCAAAACTGCAACAAAGTAGCTAAGACGACTACTGCAACTCTGTAACGCTGATCCTGCCGCCTTCTCGACTGTTTTCCTGGTGGTGCATGCTGTGGGGGTAGTCTGCCTCCTCTCTGCACTAGAAGCTCCGAAGAAATCTCCCGTGGGTCGACGGAATCTTCCCCCTGCAACCGCAGGCACCAAAAAGCTGCATTACCGGTCCCTTGGGTCTCCTCTCAGCACGACGAGCGAGGTCCCTCGAATCCAGCAACTCTGTCCAAGTGACCCCCACAGTCCAGTGACTCTTCAGTCCAAGTTTGGTGGAGGTAAGTCCTTGCCTCACCTCGCTAGACTGCATTGCTGGGAACCGCAACTTTTGCAGCTACTCCGGCCTCCGTGCACTTCCGGCAGAAATCCTTTATGCACAGTCCAGCCTGGGTCCACGGCACTCTAACCTGCATTGCACGACCTCCTAAGTTGTTCTCCGGCGACGTGGGACTTCTTTGTGCGACTTCGGGTGAGCACCGTTTCACGCATCCTCGTAGTGCCTGTTTCTGGCACTTCTCCGGGTGCTACCTGCTGCTAAGAGGGCTCCTTGTCTTGCTCGACATCCCCTCTACCTCCTGGTCCAATTTGCGACCTCCTGGTCCCTCCTGGGCCACAGCAGCATCCAAAAACGCTAACCGCACGATTTGCAGCTAGCAAGGCTTGTTGGCGTTCTTTCGGCGGGAAAACACTTCTGCACGACTCTCCACGGCGAGAGGGATCCGTCCACCAAAGGAGAAGTCTCTAGCCCTTTTTGTTCCTGCAGAAACCTCAGCTTCTGCTGTCCAGTAGAAGCTTTTTTGCACCCGCAGCTGGCATTTCCTGGGCATCTGCCCATCTCCGACTTGCTTGTGACTTTTGGACTTGGTCCCCTTGTTCCACAGGTACCCTAGATTGGAAATCCATCGTTGTTGCATTGTTGGCTTGTGTCTTTCCTGCATTATTCCTCTAACACGACTTACTCCAGTATTGGAACTTTCATAGATTCACATGCTTGAATCATTCCCCGTCGTCGAGATGGGAGTCCCGGTATAAATTTTCATAAGTAATGTTAAAACATATTGTAGAGAAAAAGGCCCTAGGCCTCTTCAATTTGATAGTCTATCAGAGTCATTTTGTGAAAAGGACCAAACTTGATCCTCCACCAATCAGGCGACAGCACCCTTCAGAACCTCCTGAGAGAAGCTCTAGCACCTCAGATTTTCTACCGCACGTCGTGCTAGGGAGTGTCCTAAGAGCTCTGCTCTGTTTTCACACCTTTATTCAGCTCTTTTTCTCTCAGAGAAACTCAATTATTTTGATTTGTCAGCTATTTTTCAACTATGTCTGACAAGGAAAAGAAAAGTCTCTTTAGAGACTGCAAGACTTGTGGGAAGAAAAGACTTCATTTTGAAGATCCTCATCAAGACTGCATTTACTGCCTCTATCCAGATCATTCAGCCAAGGACTGTAAGATTTGCCGTACTTTTTCTTCTAAAACCTTAAAGGATAGAGAAGGCAGATTACTAATATGGCTGCAGAAACTGAAGCATAGGAAGGATCCAGTTTCTGATTCTGAGAGTGAGGAATCATCCACTTCCAAGAGATCAACTAAAAGAGCAAGATCACGCTCTAGATCTCCCTCACAAACCTCAAGGAAAGCCCTCAAAAAGACTGCTTCAGGGTCTTATAAGGGTCGCAGCCCATCTTCTTCCCCAACTAGACTCTCAAGTAAAGAGGGGAAAAAACATTCTTCCAGTTCTGAGAGGCACAGGAAATCCTCATCTGTTCCACCATCTGTGCCTTTCAAAAAGCCATCTTCTGTGACTGGAAAACAGGCCTCGTCGACGGATTCCCCGTCGACGGCACCGTCGGTGGGCGCATTGCCGACGACTCCAACTACTTTAGGTGTTCCGTCGTCCACGGCTCCGTCGGCGACATCGTCGATGAGTACACCACCGTCGACGAGAACTACAACGACGACTTCAGCGTCGACGACCGTCTACACCTCGTCATCGTCAACGGCGCTGATGTCAGTATCAGCTTTACCGTCGACGAGGACTTCGTCGACAGTAGACTCGTCGGCGAAGTTTGCGGCTATTAAAATAACAGTGTGTCCAGCATCGACGGCACCGTCTACGACAAAGTCAGTTTACACGTCGTCAACGAAATCGTCGACGACACCGTCGACGAGGGAAAAATACCAAAAAAGAACAGAAACATTAACTCCAACCCACACTTCACCTAGTAAGGTATCCTCCCTGGTACCAGTACATCTTTTGGAGGGAGATGATGATTCAGACGAAGATGGGCCATTTGGTACGGCCCACAGCCCCTCTGAATTGAATGTAAAATATCAGGAAGAGGAGGAATATGAGGAAGCTTATGATCCCCAGGCTTCCTTGGAGCATCAGCAGTATCAACAGGGAACGTATATCCCTTCCGACCTGCTTACTGGCCTCAGAGCCATGTTGGTGGATTATAACAGAAGGTTTCCTCCACAAGGAGAACAGCCTCATCCATCGCCCATTTCTGGTCCTTCTACTCCACATCAAAGACCGACGACTTTGCATCTCACAGATGTGGCTACCCCAGACATGACAATTCCCCAGGACACTGACATTTCAGATGGAGATCAAGAAGAGGGAGAGCTCATAGATGCTCACTCAGAGTGGGACGAGTATATTATTCCTGCTCCATCTTCTCCTTCTCACTCGAAGGTGGAGTCCCCACCTGAAGACATTGGAGGTTTTCACAATCTCTTAGAGAGGGCAGCCAAGCGCTTTGCATTACCGCTACCTACGAAGCAAACAGATTGTTTCCTTTATGATTTTAAAGAGCCCTTCCAGAAGTCTGTGCGTTCCATCCCGATGGTGAACTACTTGTGGGAAGAAGGCCTTAAAGTCATGACTAATCCAGCAACAGTTACAGCAGTTTTACCACGTCTGGATAAGAAATACAAAGCTCCCGATGATGCCCCAACATGCTTGACAGGCCATCCTCCTCCAGATTCCGTAGTAGCTCAAGCGGCTCAAACAAGATCAAAGAATCCTTCTGCTCCAATTTCTGCGCCCCCAGATAAGGAGGGTAGAAGGCTAGACAACATAGGAAAAAGATTTTCTTCTATGGCCAGCTTAGTGCTTAGAGCTGCCAACTCCTTGGCTATTTTGTCTCGATACGACAGACAGCTTTGGGCAGATATTGCACCTTTCATTAGTCAACTGCCGGAAGACGTAAAATCAGAGGCAAATAAGACTGTGCAAGAGGGTCAACGCGCGTCTGCAGAGCTTATAGACTGCGCAATGGACATAGCGACAACTGCTTTCAGACAGCTTGCAGGCGCTGCTGTATTAAGAAGACAGGGCTGGCTCAAAGCCACCTCATTTCATCCAGAAGTCCAGAATAAGATCCTAGACTTACCCTTTGATGGCCAAGCGTTATTTGGGAAACATGTGGACGAAGCCCTACAGTCAATTAAAACGGACACGGACACTGCAAGGTCACTAGGGACCCTGCAATATCGGAAATCGTCCTTTCGCCCTAGGGGGCGCGGCCAGCCCTCTTACAGAGGAGGGTATCAACAACAGAGATACTCTTCCTATCCGTCATCTTCACAACAATTTCGGCCATACTATTCCCAAAGACAACCGACTCAACCAGCCTATAATAGACCGGCAGGCCGTGGACGCTCAACCCGCCCTGCTAAGGATGCAGCTCGTAGAACCTGATGTCTTCGAGGCGCCGGCTACACCCAGTCTTCCTCCTGTCACCCTGGGCGGAAGAATTTCCTTATTTCTCAGTCAATGGCAAACCATTACGTCAGACAAGTGGGTCCTACAATTAGTGGAACGGGGCCATACTTTAGAATTTGTCCAGAAACCTCCCCCCAACCCTCCCCGCAGGACTCCTTCAAGATACCCTCAACAACTCAAAGAAGAGGTCTACAAGCTCCTTCTCAAATGAAGCTATAGAGAAGGTGCCGCGGGTTCAAAGAGGAACAGGATTTTATTCCAGGTTCTTCATAATTCGAAAAAAGTGGAAGGATTGGAGACCGATCCTCGATTTAAGGCAACTAAATGTATACCTAAAGAAGCAATCGTTTCGAATGATCAGCCTGCAAGACGTCCTTCTGCGTCTCAATCAAAGAGATTTTATGTCATCGCTAGACCTCAAGGACGCATACTTCCACGTACCAATCCACCCTGCCCACAGAAAGTATCTGAGATTTACCGTAGCCGGGAGCCATTATCAATATCGCGTCCTTCCCTTCGGGCTCAAATCAGCCCCAAGAATATTTACCAAATGCCTAGCACCAGTGGCAGCCTTTCTCAGGAGAAGAAAGCACCAGGTCTTTCCACACTTAGACGACTGGTTAATAAAGGCAAAGACTTACACAGGAGCACACAAGTCAACAAGAAAGTGCGTTTCCTTGCTGACCAATCTCGGATTCACGATCAACTGGGAGAAGTCCAACCCTCTACCAGGCCGCAGTATTACTTTTCTGGGAGCAAAACTGAACACGGAATCCGGCATCGCATGTCCCACGTTAGAGAGACAACAAAGGTTACTAACCCTAGGGAGTTTCATACAAAGAAGACGGAAGGTTACAGTCCGTCTCTTCAAATCACTATTGGGCATGATGTCTTCATGCATACCTCTGATCCCTCTGTGTCGGCTAAAGATGCGCCCATTGCAGGAGCAGCTAAACCGTCAATGGCTTCAAGTATCAGGAACTTTCGAAGACCAGATACAAATTACTCCGATAATGATCAAAACTCTCAAGTGGTGGTCTCAAAAGCATCATCTCTCAATCGGTCTCTCGTTTCTTCAACAGCCAGCCCCGTGGACCATAACAACAGATGCCTCACTGGAAGGCTGGGGCGCAGTATTACAGGACCTGAAAATAAGTGGCAGATGGTCAACTCATCTGGCATCAAGGCATATCAATTGGCTAGAACTCAGGGCAGTGCACCTTGCTTTACAGGCGTTTCTCCCAAGAATCCATGGATCGCGAGTGGTGATAAGAACGGACAACACCACTACGATGCACTATCTCAACAAACAAGGAGGTACAAGATCTCTCACCCTATCCATGGAAGCCCAAGCGATCTGGAACTGGGCCTCGCAGCAAGGCGTCACGCTGTCGGCAGTGCACTTGCCGGGAATAAACAACAAAGCAGCAGATGCACTCAGCAGACAGAAATCGGAATGCCACGAGTGGGAATTAGACCAGACGGTACTCACCCAGATTTTTTCCCAGTGGGGAACACTAACAGTGGATCTGTTTGCGAAGAAGGACAACGCCAAATGCCAGTTCTTCGCAAGTTGGCATCACCAAAAGGGATCTTGGGGGAATGCTTTTTCGATAGTCTGGTCAGACATCTTTGCTTACGCCTTTCCTCCCATTCCGTTGATCCCAAGGGTCCTCACGAAGATGAAAACAGAACCGTGCACTCTCATACTGATAGCCCCGTATTGGCCACGCCAACATTGGTTCACAGAGCTCCTCATTCTCTCAGTCAAACCTCATATTCCGCTGGAGCCGTTACCTCATTTACTAACAATGAACAACGGCCAAGTTCGACACCCCGATCCACACTCAATGTGGTTAGCGGCATGGCTCCTCACCACGGAGAATTTGCGCATTTAAATATCCCGCAGGACTGCAGAGATATTTTGTCACAGGCCAGAGCGGATAGCACTAACAAGGCGTATCAGTGTAAATGGAGGAGATTCTGTGCCTGGTGTCATCAACGTCAAATTGACCCTTTTCTTTCACTACCAGAAGAGATTTTGCCGTATCTCTTAGAGTTAGCTCGATCTGGCCTAGCACACTCGTCCATTAAAGTTCATGTAGCAGCCATAGCTGCATACAGACGTTCAGAGGACACACCCTCGCTCTTCTCTTCTCGGCTGATTAAGAGATTTCTAAAGGGGCTGTTCAGGGTTTACCCTCCTTTCAGACCTCCACCTCCTTCGTGGAACCTGAACATTGTTTTGGCACAACTGATGAAGCATCCTTTTGAACCGATCCACCGTGCTTCCCTCAAACATTTATCGTGGAAGGTTGCCTTATTGATAGCTCTTACATCAGCTAGGCGGGTCAGTGAGGTACAAGTGCTCTCCATCCAAGAGCCATTCCTACAGTTTAAACAAGATAGACTACTAATGCGCACTAACCCGCATTTTATTCCAAAGGTTCCGTCAGACTTTCACATTAACAAACCTTTGGTCTTCAAGTCTTTTTTCCCTCATCCATCTACTCCAGCAGAGAAGGCATTACACTCTCTAGACGTGAAAAGATGCGTTCAATTTTATTTGGACAGGACAAAAGCTTTTCGACGCTCTAATCAGCTATTTGTGGCGTACAGTGCCCTTATGAAGGGGTACCCGCTATCCAAGCAGAGTATTTCAAGATGGATCGCCTCTGCTATTCGCTTCTGCCATCAGGCAGCGGGCAAACCTTTGCAGTCATCTGTGCATGCTCACTCGACGAGAAAAGTCTCATCGTCAGCGGCACTGTTTGCCGGAGTGCCACTACAAGACATATGTAGGGCAGCAACATGGAAGAGCTGTCATACCTTTACTAAGCACTATTGCTTGGAGTCCCTCTCGCACGGAGAGGTAGCAGTGGGCCAAGCGGTTCTCAGGAATCTCTTCAGGTGAAGGTGAGCCATTTCTCCTACATCCCTCCATCCTAGAAAAGGTATGCCCATCAAAAAAAAAAAAAAAATGTATCTAAAGATAATAGAACACTATCATAATCCCATAGTAAGCGGGTTATCAGATATTGATCAGCTTACATTACTGTCTTATGTTTTAATACTGGTTTGTTATTTAAATTTCAGCATGTATCTTCACAGGAATATACCTATTTATATTAGAGATAAAAACATACTGTTATTTATGTATATATACGTGTGTATAGATAGATGTGTATATATGTATATCTATATATAGATATATATGTAAGGACATATGTCAGTACACTCATATACTTCATCACTTTATACATGATGATGATAGGGTTTTGTGGTCTAAGATAACCTGTTTATTAAAAGGGTTGTCATTTTACAATGTACATACTTATTGCTTTCTACTCTGATTCAAGCATGTGAATCTATGAAAGTTCCAATACTGGAGTAAGAAAATAAGTTACTTACCTGTAACTGTAGTTCTCCAGTATTGGAATCTTTCATAGATTCACATGCGACCCACCCACCTCCCCGGAGAAGCTCACTTCACCTCTTTCTTTCTAGTAGTACATATACTCATTGTAATATACGCACTTGTGCGTGGAAAATCTGAGGTGCTAGAGCTTCTCTCAGGAGGTTCTGAAGGGTGCTGTCGCCTGATTGGTGGATGATCAAGTTTGGTCCTTTTCACAAAATGACTCTGATAGACTATCAAATTGAAGAGGCCTAGGGCCTTTTTCTCTTCAATATGTTTTAACATTACTTATGAAAATGTATACCGGGACTCCCATCTCGACGACGGGGAATGATTCAAGCATGTGAATCTATGAAAGATTCCAATACTGGAGAACTACAGTTACAGGTAAGTAACTTATTTTCTTCTTTGTCCTTAGGGGAACTTTAGTGCACTTTGCACTCACTTTTCAGGGTCTTGGGGTGGGCTATTTTTCTAACCCTCACTATTTTCTAATAGTCCCAGCGACCCTCTACAAGGTCACATAGGTTTGGGGTCCATTCGTGGTTCGCATTCCACTTTTGGAGTATATGGTTTGTGTTGCCCCTATCCCTATGTGTCCCCATTGCATCCTATTGTAACTATACGTTGTTTGCACTGTTTTCTAAGACTATACTGCATATTTTTGGTATTGTGTACATATATCTTGTGTATATTTCCTATCCTCTCACTGAGGGTACACTCTAAGATACTTGGGCATATTGTCATAAAAATAAAGTACCTTTATTTTTAGTATAACTGTGTATTGTGTTTTCTTATGATATTGTGCATATGACACTAAGTGGTACTGTAGTAGCTTCACACGTCTCCTAGTTCAGCCTAAGCTGCTCTGCTAAGCTACCATTATCTATCAGCCTAAGCTGCTAGACACCCTATACACTAATAAGGGATAACTGGGCCTGGTGCAAGGTGCAAGTACCCCTTGGTACTCACTACAAGCCAGTCCAGCCTCCTACACAGAGCACATGGCCTGTTTGAGCTCCTCAAACGCTTTCTGACAGCTAGCTGTCCATAACACCTTCATGCTAGTGAGATCATTAAGAGGGGCTGCTATGGAGCCATAATTTTTGATGAATCTCCTGTAGTACCCTGTGAGGCTTAAAAAGGCTCTCACCTGGGTCTGAGTCATAGGGGGAACCCAATCTATAATAGTTTGGATTTTCCCCTGAAGTGGTGCAATCTGTTCTCCACCAATCAGGTGGCCCAGATAAACCACTTTCCCCTGCCCTATCTGGCACTTTGAGGCCTTGATAGTGAGGCCTGCCTTTTGCAGGGCCTCCAAAACTTTCCATAGGTGGACCAGGTGATCATCCCAGGTTGAGCTAAAGACAGCAATATCATCTAGATACGCTGCACTGAAAGCCTCCAACCCTTGTAGGACTGTATTCACCAACCTCTGAAAAGTGGCAGGTGCATTTTTCAAACCAAAGGGCATTACTGTGAATTGGTAGTGCCCTCCAATGGTAGAAAATGCAGTCTTGGGTTTAGCATCTTCTGCCAATCTAATCTGCCAATACCCTGCAGTTAGATCAAAAGTGCTAAGATACTAGGCAGAAGCCAGTGTATCAATGAGCTCATCTGCCCTCGGTATAGGGTGAGCATCAGTTTTGGTTACCGGATTGAGCCCTCTGTAATCTACACAAAACCTCATCTCTCTTTTTCCATCTTTGGTGTGAGGTTTAGGTACAAGCACAACTGGGCTAGCCCAGGGGCTTTCAGAAGGTTCAATCACCCCTAAATCCAACATTTACTGCACCTCTTGTTTGATGCAGTCTCTGACATGGTCAGGCTGCCTATACATTTTACTTTTGACAGGCAGGCTGTCTCCAGTGTCAATTGTATGTTCACACCAGGATGTTGTACCTGGTACAAGTGAAAAGAGGTCTGAAAATTGGTTTAGGAGATTGATGCAGTTGTCTTTCTGTTCTGCAGTCAGACAATCTGCTTAAACTACTCCCTCCACTAAGGCATCTGCTTCAGTGGTGGAGAAGAGATCAGGGAGAGGGTCACTCTCTTCTTCATGTCCCTCATCTGTTGCCATGAGCAGGGTGAGATCAGCCTTGTCATAGTAGGGTTTCAGGCGATTGACATGAATCACCCTAAGGGGACTCCTGGCAGTGCCCAGGCCTACCAAATAGGTAACCTCACCCTTCTTCTCAACAATTAGATGGGGTCTACTCCATTTGTCCTGGAGTGTTCTTGGGGCCACAGGCTCAAATACCCACACCTTCTGTCCTGGTTGGTACTGAGTCAGAACAGCCTTAGGGTCATGCCATTGCTTTTGCATCTCCTGGCTGCCCTAAAGGTTTTTACTGGCCTTTTTCATATACTCAGCCATTCTGGATCGCAGGCCAAGTACATAGTCCACTATGTCCTGTTTAGGAGCTTTTAAAGGTTGTTCCCAAGGAGGCTGGCCTGGCTTGTAGTGGGTACCAAAGGTACTTACACCTTGTGCCAGGTCCAGTTATCCCTTATTAGTAGAAAAGAGGTGTTTCTAGCAGCTTAGGCTGATAGAAGGTAGCTATGGCAAAGCAGCTTAGGCTGAACTAGGAGACATGTAAAGCTCCTACTATACCACGTGTATCATATGCACAATATCATAAGAAAACACAATACACAGAGTTACTAAAAATAAAGGTACTTTATTTTTATGACAATATGCCAAAAGTATCTCAGTGAGTACCCTCAGTAGGAAGGTAAGTAATATACACAAGTTATATGTACACAAACCAAAATTAGGGAAGTAAGAGCAAGAAAAGTAATGCAAACAGTGTACAATTAAAATAGATTGCAATAGGTAAGCATAGGTATAGGGGCCACACAAACCATACACTCCAAATGTAGAATGCAAATCACAATTGGACCCCAGACCTATGTGAGCTTATAGGGGGTCGCTGGGACTGTAGGAAAACAGTCAGGGTGTCCAAGATGTCCCACCCCAAGACCCTGAAAAGTAGGAGTAAAGTGCACCTACTACCCCAAAAGAGCACAATAGTCGTGATAGAGGGATTCTGCAGGAAGAACAAACACCAGCAGTGCACTGACAACGGATTTCTGGACCTGAGGACCTGCAAGGCAAGGGGACCAAGTCCAATAGTCGCGACAGTGTCCAGGGGGGCAGGAGCCCAGGAAACCCCAGATGAAGGTGTAAGGAAGCTGCCTCCGGTTGGAAGAAGCTTGGAGTTCTGCAAGAAAGAAGAGGACTAGGAACTTCTCCTTTAGAAGACGGATATCCCACGTCGCGATGAAGCTTGCAGAGGTGTTCCCACGCAGAAATACCACACACAAGCCTTGCTAGCTGCAAGGGTCATGGTAGAGGTTTGTGGGTGCTGCTGAGGACCAGGAAGGACCAGGATGTTGCCTTTTGGAGGAGGATACAGAGGAGGAGCTCAGCAACTCAGAGAGCCCTCACAGAAGCAGGCAGCACCCGCAGAAGTACCTCAACAGGCACTTAGAAGAAGAGTGAACCAGAGTCCACGCGAAGTTACAAAAGGGGGTCCCACGACGTCGGTGGACAACTCAGAAGGTTGTGCACTGCAGGACGGAGTGCTGGGGACCCAGGCTAGGCTGTGCTCAAAGGAAATCCTGGAAGAGTGCACAGGAGCCAGAGCAGCTGCAAATCACGTGGTACATAGCTTTGCAGTCTAGCGTGGGGAGGCAAGGACTTACTTCCACCAAACTTGGACTGAAGAGTCACTGGACTGTGGGAGTCACTTGGACAGAGTTGCTGTGTTCCAGGGACCACGCTCGTCAGGATGAGAGGGGACCCAGAGGACCAGTGATGCAGTCCTTTGGTGCCTGCGTTAGCAGGGGGAAGATTCCATCGACCCATGGGAGATTTCGTCGGAGCTTCTGGTGCAGGGTGAAGGCAGACAGCCCTCAGAGCATGCACAACCAGGAAGCAGTCAAGAAAGCCGGCAGGATTAGGCGCTACAATGTTGCTGGTAGTCGTCTTGATACTTTGTTGTGGTTTTGCAGGCGTCCTGGAGCAGTCAGCGGTCGATCCTTGGCAGAAGTCAAAGAGGGAAGTGCAGAGGAACTCTGGTGAGCTCTTGCATTCGTTATCTGAAGAATACCCCAGAGGAAAGACCCTAAATAGCCAGAAAAGGAGGTTTGGCTACCAAGAAAGGAGGATTGGCTACCAAGAGAGGTAAGAGCCTCTCCCACCAGGCAGTGCCTTTTTAAGCTCTCATGACTTGAACTTTTATTTTATACCTGGGAATAGCTTGTGTTTTTAGGGCCTTGTTTGTAATATCATTGCAGTAGTTGCTACTCCTGAAAATATATAACGTACTAGGCCCTTTAGGAGCTAAATATATAGTTACAGTGCATTCATTTCTGCAATTTTTTTGTGTGGTTCTGCCCTCTGGGGCTAACTATATAGTTACATGACCATGTTTCTTTCAAATGTTATTTTCATTGCGGTGTCCTCTAGGGGATGGTTCTAAGCATTACAGTAATAGCAACATACTAAAATATTTATGGAACAGAAACTTGCCCCATAATGCTTTGCATGGCATTTCTTTTACAAAACATTTTTGCTCCTAACTTAGCCTGTGGTACTCCTAGGGCAATGAGACCACCTTCAGAACATTGACCACAATGTGATCTTTCTGTCTTCTCTAGGTCCCCACAATATGTTAATGGGGACTCTAAACAATACCCCTTACCACCATTTGTAATCTTTTTAAGTTCTCTCATGGCTGGAACTTTTGTTTTATAGCTGGGAGAAGTTATGTTTTATGGGTCTTGTTTGTAATATGATTGTAATAGGCCTGCTAGCTTTGAAAATATGTAATGCACTATGCTCTTTAGGGACTACATATACGGGTACATTGCATTACTTTCTCCTATACTTTTTTCATGTGGTTATGCTCTTTGAGGGCTGTCTGTATGGTTACCTGACCATTTTTCTTCCAAATGCTGCTTTTATTTATTTTAGGGGCTGTTCTGAGCATTGCAGTCAACATACTAAAATATTTTCAGCACGAAAACGCGTTACTTTTATAAAAACATCCTGTGGTGATCCTAGGGCAATGGGACCACCTTCAAAACGCTCTTTCTGTCTACATCATCTCTGGGTCCCCAAACTAGGTTAGTGAGGACCCGAAAATATTAACCCCCCCTATCATTCAGTGTCTTTTAAGCTTTCTCGTGGCTAGAACCTTTCTTTGTTGCTGGCAGAAGTTTTGTTTTAAGGCCATGTTTGTAATTTCATTGCAAGAAGGCTTGATAGCCCTAAAATACCCTCTTGGGGTCAAGTATATGTTTACTCTACATTACTTTCTCCTGTTTTTTCCATGGGGTTATGTCCTTTAGGAGCTAACAACATGGTTACATGATCATGTTTCTGAAAAATAATATTTTTGTTATGGTGCCCTCTAAGGGCTGTTTTGAGCATTACAATTTAATGCTAAAACTATTTCTGATAAAGTTTTATATGATAATTGTATATTTTTTAATAATCTTTCCTTATGATCATGATTCAGGTCAACTTAACGTCCTTAATACACTATAACTGTATGAACACCCTTGATATGTTTAGGTGCCCCTTCTAGTTCATTTCTCCTCTGTGGCTGCCTTATGTCTTTTTGGGGGAAAATTGTTTTAGTCAGCCAGCAAATCTGATGGTGGAATGGTTAAAGTGGTATTCTTTTGGATTTAGCTTGGCAGATTTAAATTAGGATGCTAAATGGCAACATTTTAATTTTTTGCTGTAGATAGAGGAAGAAGGTAAATGGAAGTACTTTATTTATATGCAGGGCTACTGTAATTATGTGGCAGGAAAAGACGAAATTATGAGGCAAGGTTGACCAATTTATGTGGCAAGAAAAGGCCACTTATGAATTTACAATGCCAATAGCTCTAACTCAAACAAATGTGAGACCTATTGCATTGCAAATGCTTGTGTTTCAGTTGCTGGGCCTTTTGAGAGCCAGCCTAGTCACGGTATCTACAGTCCATGCCAGTGCTGCTTGCTGGTGTGTCAGGCATGGGAAGACAGCATTTTGCAATGGCATAACATAACATTTTGATGCCTCCCTGCAGGATGTGATTGGGAGACACTGTGTCTACAATATCTGACAGAAATTCATTGGTTTTGGGCTCACTGCCCCTCCACTCCCAGGGTTTGGCACCCCAAAAGGTTGGGGGCCACACTCACCTCCCTACCTACTTCTGACAGTCAGTTTAATTCCTGTATTCTTGTGTGGTGAAAAATCAGGAGAGAACTGACTCATTATAAAAGTCACTGCTTTGCGTCTGTTTGCCTGAGGGCTGTCATTATGGAGCCAAATAAAGCTACTGCTAAACACAATCTCATGGAGTTCACATAGCTGCCAAGGTTTCAGATTGTTATACGTGACATTTTCATAATTTCAGTGTAATTATGAACAGCATTTGAATGACCATGAGCAACACTTTCTCACAAGCAGGTTCAAGCAACGAAGACAAGGGAAAAGACACATATCATAATATCATTTGAGCAACAAGAAACTCTACAAAGATATTGAAAATGGTGCAAAGCACCTGATGTTTGCAACAAGCATTTTAACCCTCTTCTCTGCTTTATGGCGAGTCAAAACTGCTGATAGACAAAGCTCCAACACTCTCCAGCAGGAACATTAATTATGTGATATCATGGTACATGTTATTTTCAGCAGGCATATTAACGCCCTGCGTTACTTTATAGTGAGACAAATAAAATCTTCGATTAGACAATACTCTGATCTCTCTCCAGCAGGTCTTTAACTCCCTAACTCAGAGTCACTCTCAGTGCTGGGAAAAAGCCTGCTGCATTGAGGAGGTGCACACTCGCATCAGGTAGATGCTCTGCTGCTCAGATAGTGTCACCGTGATGTGCTGGAGACTGCAGTCAGAGGGAAAGAAACATACGAGCACAGAGAAGAGACAGATAACTCAGGGTAGCTTTGGAGCAGGCAACTGCACATAAAAACGCAAAGCAAATACTGCTGCTTTGGCGCAGCCTGTTGCGTGTGTGGGTGACAGAGTGCCTTGCCTGAAATGAAGTAAGAAAAGTCTGGATTCACCCATGTGCGGCTGCATTGTCCTCCTTCTTATCCGGGCAGCTGCAGTTCTCTTCCAGGGGATTCTCATCTGTAGTCATAAGCAGTGAATATTCTCACCTACGTGCGGGGACCTCAGACCATATATTAAATATATTATATATATATATCCTAAGAATGTGCATAGTATTTTAGTACATATATATATATATAATGGCCAATTTACATTGAGTTTTCCTTTGATAAATCTCTTGCCAGTCTCAAGCTTTTCTGCAAATCCGAAAGAGAGCATACATTGCAAAACACAGCCTTTATTGAAGAGAAAACTGTAAGGGAATACAACGGCATGGTTAGCCAATAAGCTGCATTAAAAGCATAACAAGAGAATACTGGCACTGTGCCTTTAATACTTCCAGGACCTCCTCTATCCCATCATGCACCAAAGGTGACAATTAGGTCAGTTCTTTTTTCCGAAGCCGAAGCCTTTAGTGAGGATCCTGGAGCACTGAACTCTCTCAGGTTTTGACTTTTTGTCAAAAACGACTTTAAAAAATAACATTCCTCTCCTTCACTCAACTTCTTTTTCCATCCAGAGTAAGGAAGTATTATTTCCAGGAAATTAAAAAAAAAATCTGTCAAAAATGCCCTCTCATTTAAGTGCCCTGCCTTTGACAAAAACAATATTGATCTAAAACAGTGGTTCTTGTCAAACAATATGTTGTATATATAATTAAAGTGGCATAATCAGATTAGTAATATATTTATAAGACGACTGAAGAGAGACCACTTATGAAGTAAGAAAACAAAACCTGTCCACCTCTAAGGTGTCCTCTGTGTGCATTTATTAACCCCTTCGCTGCCAGGCCTTTTCCCCCTCAGGTGCCGAGCCTTTTTTTGTGGCTGTTTGGGGCAGTTTGTGCTTACGCCCTCATAACTTTTTGTCCACATAAGCTACCCACGCCAAATTTGCATCCTTTTTTCCCAACATCCTAGGGATTGTAGAGGTACCCAGACTTTGTGGGTTCCCCTGAAGTATACCAAGAAATTAGCCAAAATCCATCATCAATTTTTTTCTTTTTTTAAAAACAAAAGGGGGAAAAGAACTGCAGAAAAAGGCTTGTGGTGGCTTTCTCTGAAAATGACATCAACAAAGGGTTTATGATGCTAAATTCACCACCTTCCCAGCTTTCAGGAACAGGCAGACTTGAATCAGAAGGCCCCATTTTTCAACACAATTTTGGCATTTTACTGGGACATACCCCATTTTTACTATTTTTTGTGCTTTCAACCTCCTTCCACTTAGTGACAGAAATGGGTGTGAAACCAATGCTGGATCCCAGAAAACTAAACATATCTGAAAAGTAGACAGAAGTCTGAATTCAGCAAGGGGTAATTTGTGTAGATCCTACAAGTGTTTCCTACAGATAATAACAGCTGAAATAAACAAAATATTGAAATAGAGGTTAGAAAAACAGCCATTTTTCTCCACGTTTTACTCTGTAACCTTTTCCTGCAATGTCAGATGTTTGTGAGCAATATACCATTACGTTATGTCTGCTGGACTCTTCTGGTTGGGGTTATATATAGGGCTTGTAGGTTCATCAAGAACCCTAGGTACCCAGAGCCAATAAATAAGCTGCACCTTTCAATGGGTTTTCATTCTATACCAGGTATACATCTATTAATTTGCTGAAATATAAAAAGTTAAAAATAGGTATCAAGAAAACCTTTGTATTTCCAAAATGGACACAAGATAAGGTGATGAGAAGCAGTGGTTATTTGCACATCTCTGAATTCCGGGGTGCCCATACTAGCATGTGAATTACAGGGCATTTCTCAAATAGCCGTCTTTTTTACACACTGTCTTACATTTGGAAGGAGAAAATGTAGAGAAAGACAAGGGGCAATAACACCTGTTTTGCTATTCTGTATTCCCCTAAGTCTCCCTATAAAAATGGTACCTCACTTGCGTGGGTAGGCCTCATGCTGGCGACAGGAAACACAACATGGACCCATCACATTTTTACATTGAAATCTGACATGTTTTTTGCAAAGTGCCTAGCTGTGGATTTTGGCCTCTAGCTCAGCCGGCACCTAGGGAAACCTAGCAAACCTGTGCATTTTTAAAAACTAGACACCTAGGGGAATCCAAGATGGGGTGACTTGTGGCGCTTTGACCAGGTTCTGTTACCAAGAATCCTTTGCAAACCTCAAAATGTGGCCCAAAACAAAACGTTTTCCTCTCAGTTCGGTGACGAAAAGTTCTGGAATCTGAGAGGAGCCACAAATTTCCTTCCACTCTGCATTCCCCCAAGTCTCCCGATAAAATTGGTAACTCACTTGTGTGGTTAGGCCTAGTGCTCATGAAAGGAAATGCCCCAAAACACTACCTGGACACATCAAAATCATCCAATGCAAAACTACCTGTTTTGGGGGGGCTAGGGAGCACCTGTGTTTTTGGTCCTGGGCTCAGCAGCCTTCTAGTGAAACCTGCCAAACCCAGACATTTCTGAAAACTAGACACCCGAACGGGTCTAGGGAGGTGTGACTTACATGGATCCCCCAATGTTTTCTTACTCAGAATCCTCAGCAAACCTCAAATTTAGCTAAAAAAAACACTTTTCCCCTACATTTCTGTGTAGGATCACCGCACCGGGACAAATTTCCTACCACCCAACGTTCCCCACAGTCTCCCAGTAAAAATGATACCTCACTTGTGTAGGTGGGCCAAGTGTCTGAGACAGAAAAGAGCCAAAAACATGTCGAGATTGAGGGGGAACCAAAGCGTGTTCAAAAGGGCAGTTTGAAAAAAAAAACATTTTTAGGCTGACAAGTGCAGCAGAATTTGTATTGGCGTAGATGAGACAATGTTGGGTGGTGTAGGAGGCTGGCCTGGTTTGTAGTGGGTACCAATGCTACTTAGACCTTATACCAGATCCAGTTATCCCTTATTAGTAGAGTGTAGCAGTGTTCTAGCAGCTTAGGCTGTAGTTAGAGGTAGCTTATAGCAGAGCACCCAAGTCTGAACTAGGAGACATGCAAAGCTCATGCAATGCCATATAGGCACTATATCATAAGAAACTACAATACTCATAGTTACTAAAAATAAAGGTACTTTATTTTATTGACAATGTGCCAGATATATATCAGAGGCTATACTCCCTTAGGAGGTAAGTAACATACACAAAATATACACAACTAACCAAATAAGGTGAGTAAAACAGTCAGAAAGTAGTGCAAACACTGTAAAACACCATAGGATGCAATAGGCCTAGTGGCAACACAAACCATATACTAAGTAAGTGGAATGCGAACCACGAATGCACCCTTAGGCAAGTGTAGTGTGTAGAGGATTGCTGGGAGTGTCAGAAAACACTAAGGCCCTTATTTATACTTTTTTAGGGCCGAATTTGCGTCATTGTTTGACGCAAAAGCAGCACAAACTTCCAGTATACAAGTGCATTTTGTAAGTTTGCACAGATTTTGCGTCAAAAAATTACGCAAATGCGGGGCTAAAAAAGTCCTATAGGATGCAATAGGCAAACATATGTCTAGGGGCAACACAAACCATATACTCCAAAAGTGGAATGCGAATCACAAATGGACCCTGGACCTATGGGAGATTGTAGAGGGTCGCTGGGACTGTGAGAAAACAGTAAGGGTGTCCAAAATACCCCAACCCAAGACCCTGAAAAGTAGGAGTAAAGCTACCCTACTACCCCAGAAAGACACAATATTCGTGATAGGGGGATTCTTCAAGAACCACAAACACCAGAAAAACACTGAAGACGGATTCCTGGATCTGAGGACCTGAAAAGGAAGGGGACCAAGTCCAAGAGTCGCGATAGTGTCCAGGGGGGGCAGGAGCCCAGGAAACCCCGGATGAAGGTGCAAAAGGGCTGCCTCCGGGTGGAAGAAGCCAAAGATTCTGCAACAACGAAAAGGGCTAAGAACTTCTCCTTTGGATGGAAGATGTCCCACGGCGTGCTGGATGTTGCAGAAGTGTTTCCACGCAGAAATACCACAAACAAGCCTTGCTAGCTGCAAGGGTGGTAGTAGAGGTTTTTGGGTGCTGCTTGGGACCAGGAAGGACCAGGATGTCGTCCCTTGGAGGAGGAGACAGAGGGGGCGCTCAGCAACCCAGAGAGCCCCCGCAGAAGCAAGCAACACCCGCAGAAGTACCGGAGCAGGCACTTAGAAGATCTGTGAACTCAGAGTCACAAAAGTAGGGTCCCACAACGTCGGAGTCCAACTAATCGGGTTGAGCACTGCAGGACGGAGTGCTGGGGACCCAGGCTAGGCTGTGCACAAAGGAATCCTTGGAGAAGTTCACAGAAGCCAGAGCAGCTGCAAACCACGCAGTACACAGGTTTGCTGTCTGGCGTGGGGAGGCAAGGACGTACCTCCACCAAATTAGGACAGATGGACCACTGGACTGTCGGGGTCACTTGGATCCAGCTCCTGTGTTCCAGGGACCACGCACGTCAAAATGAGAGGGAACCCAGAGGATCGGTGATGCAGAAGTTTGCTGCCTGCATTAGCAGGGGGAAGATTCCGTCGACCCACAGGAGATTTCTTCTTGGCTTCCAGTGCAGTGTGAAGGCAGACAGTCCTCAGAGCGTGCACCACCAGGAAACAGTCGAGAAAGCCGTCAGAATTAGGCACTACAATGTTGCTGGTAGTCTTCTTGCTACTTTGTTGCGGTTTTGCAGGCATCCTGGAGCAGTCAGCAGACGATCCTTTTGCAGAAGTCGAAGCGAGAGATGCAGAGGAACTCTGGTGAGCTCTTGCATTTGTTATCTGAAGAGAAATCCACAGAAGAGACCCTAAATAGACCTCAGAGGAGGATTGGCCACTCAACCAGGTAAGCACCTATCAGGAGGGGTTTCTGACATCACCTGCTAGCACTGGCCACTCAAAGGCCTCCATTGTGCCCTCACACCACTGCATTCAAGATGGCAGAGGTCTGGGACACACTGGATGACCTCTGGGCACCACCCCTGGGGTGGTGATGGACAGGGGAGTGGTTACTCCTCCCCAGCCCTTAACACCTATTTCCAAAGGGAGAGGGTATAACACCCTCTCTCAGAGGAAATCCTTTTTTCTGCCTTCCTGGGACTGGGCTGCCCAGACCCCAGGAGGGCAGGAGCCTGTCTGTGGGTTGGCAGCAGCAGTAACTGCAGTGAAAACCCCAGAGAGCTAGTCCGTGCTGGAGCCCCGGGGATGCATTGGATTGGCACCCCAATACCAGATTTGGCATGGGGGGACAATTCCATGATCTTAGACATGTTACATGGCCATATTCGGAGTTACCATTGTGAAGCTACATGTAGGTATTGACCTATATGTAGTGCACGTGTGTAATGGTGTCCCCGCACTCCAAAGTCCGGGGAAATTGCCCTGAACAATGTGGGGGCACCTTGGCTAGTGCCAGGGTGCCCTCACACTTAGTAACTTTGCACCTAAACTTCACTAAGTGAGGGTTAGAAATATAGCTGATTTATAAATTACTTAAGTTCAGTGGAAAATGGCTGTGAATAATGTGGACATTATTTCACTCAGGCTGCAGTGGCAGTCCTGTGTAAGAATTGTCTGAGCTCCCGATGGGTGGCAAAAGAAATGCTGCAGCCCATAGGGATCTCCTGGAACCCCAATACCCTGGGTACCTAGGTACCATATACTAGGGAATTATATGGGTGTACCAGTACGCCAATGTGAATTGGTAAATTTAGTCACTAGCCTGTTAGTGACAAATTTGGAAAGCAGAGAGAGAATAACCACTGAGGTTCTGGTTAGCAGAGCCTCAGTGAGACATTTAGGCATCACACAGGGAACACATATAGGCCACAAACTTATGAGCACTGGGGTCCTGGCTAGCAGGGTCCCAGTGACACATAACAAACATACTGACAACATGGGGTTTTTACTATGAGCATTGGGCCATGGCTAGCAGGATCCCAGTGAGACAGTGAAAACACCCTGACATATACTCACAAACAGGCCAAAAGTGGGGGTAACAATGCTAGAAAGAGGCTACTTTCTCACACAACCCCCCCCCCCCCCAAACGAAGGACAATAAGGCTAACCTTGGCCAGTTGAGTCTTTATTGTTTAAGTGGTGATAAGTGTAGAGTAGCTCTGCAATAGACTGGTTACTCCCTTTATCATCCACTACATGGTTACTTCCCTGTGGGGATGTAAACCACCCTGTTTGAAGTTTTTTAGCTAGCCAACAATGTGAAGATATATTCTCAGGGTTCCTATCAGTAAGTTTTAGTTTAGAACAGTGGGAATTGTCCACTGGACCTATTTCTAGTGATGAGAATGCCAGACAGGGATGCTGTCTCAGTAAAGCCATAGCTGGGCAAGAACTTTGTCCATATGGCTGTAACAGAGAACAGGGATGCTGTTTCTCTTGTTGTGGAGCAGGGCAGGGATGCTGTCCTATGAGCTCCACCCTAGGGCAGGGCTGCTGTCCTAAGTGTTGTGAGGCAGTGAAGGGTTGCTGCACTAAAGTTTCCCTGGGAGGGTTGGAGGGATGCTCCATGTTAACTACAATGGTGGACTTTTTCTCACCAATATTAGTTATCCCACAGAGAGGTACTTCCACCTCAGGGAGTACAGCTGTGCCAGCTGATGGTTCCCTTGGTACAGGTGCCACCCCAGGAGAGGTTTCTCCTACCACAGGAATGGTATCCTGAATGGCAGGGTGGGTAGGGGATACTGTGATGCCCTTTTTACCTGTTGTTGGAGAAGGATCCTGAGTTTTCAGGCCTGTTCCTCTCCTTTGCTTTTTCATTTCAGTAGAAATGAGAGGAAGCAATTCCTCAGGGATACCCAGCATGGGTGCATGGGTATAAAACTCTACCTCAGCCCAACCTGAGGTCTCTAGGTCATTACCTAAGAGACAGTCTACAGGTAGGCCAGGTGACACTACCACCTGCTTAGGGCCAGTAACTCCACCCCAACTAAGCTGAACTATAGCTAAAGGAAGAAACTTAGTGGAGTTATGGACATCAATAATCTTGTATTGTTGTCCAATGATGTGTTGTTCAGGAGGCACTATTTTTTCAGTCACCAAAGTGATACTAGCACCTGTGTCCCTGTAGGCCTGGGCCTCAATACCATTTATTGAAACTGTCTGCCTGTACTTATCCATTGTAAGGGGACAAGCAGACAGTGTGGCAAGGCCAATGCCACTAGGTGTGACAGAAACTGTCTTGGGACTGACTACCCCAGTTTCTATGATGGACCCATAAGTGAACCCAATTACACCCTTACTTTGACTGTTGCCAGCAGTCCCACCACTATTACCACTACTGCTAGGGGCACTAGAGTTTAATGTATTAGTGGTGGTTGGCTCAGGGGGTTTACCTTGACAGGACTTATCCCCTTTCCAATGCCCTTTATTTTTCCACACATAGCACCAAGGCTTTTTAATGTGTGTATGTTGTGAAGAAGAGGAAGAATTTGATTTATCCCCACCCCCTGAAGAGTGTTTAGGATTTAAAGAAGGATCTTTGGTTTTACCCTTATCCCCATGCTTATCCTTAGATTTCTCACCATCTTTCTTCTTGCCGTCCTTGTCACCCCCTGTATGAACTTTTCTGTTCACTCTTGTTCTGACCCATTTGTCTGCCTTCTTTCCCAATTCTTGGGGAGAGGTCAGATCTGAGTCCACTAGATATTGGTGTAACAAGTCAGACACACAGTTATTCAGAATATGCTCTCTCAGAATAAGATTATACAGGCTTTCATAGTCAGAAACTTTACTGCCATGGACCCACCCTTCCAAGGCCTTCACTGAACAGTCAACCAGTCTTGTGAGGACTCTTTTCTGGTGTCTCTGAACTTAATCCTGTATTGTTCAGTGGTTAAGCCAAATCCATCCAAGAATGCATCCTTTAAAACACCAAAATTGTTAGCATCACTTTCTCTAACAGTAAGGAGCCTATCCCTATCCTTTCCAGTTAAAGATAGCCACAGTACAGCAGCCCACTGCCTTTGAGGGACCCCGTGTACCATACAGGCCCTCTCAAGTGCAGCAAACCACTTGTTGATGTCATCCCCCTCCTTGTAAGGGGGGACTATCTTGTGCAGATTCCTGGAATCATGCTCTGTAACAGGATTACTATCAGGAAAACTGCTGCTGCCACCATGGGGTCCTATCCCCAATCTCTGTCTCTCCTTCTCCAGGTCTAAGGATTCCCTATCTAAGGCCAGCTGTTGCTGTTTAAGCTTCAGTCTGGTCTCTTCAACTCTCAACTTTTTGAGTTCCCTTTCTTCAGGGTGGGTGGGTTGGGAATGCTTGGACACAGAAGATAAATTGGAAACAACAGAGGGGGATCTGTTCCCAACTGACTGAACCCTAACAACTTGGCCTCCAGGAATAAAGACTCCCCTACTATGATGGGAATCTCCATTACTACCAACATTACTAGGTGTCCTGCTAGGGGGAAGATCTGGAACAGAACCCTGTGAGAAAGTAGCCTCTTTCTAGCCTTGTTACCCCCACTTTTGGCCTGTTTGTGAGTGTATGTCAGGGTGTTTTCACTGTCTCACTGGGATCCTGCTAGCCAGGGCCCAGTGCTCATAGTGAAAACCCTATGTTTTCAGTATGTTTGTTATGTGTCACTGGGACCCTGCTAGTCAGGACCCCAGTGCTCATAAGTTTGTGGCCTATATGTATGTGTTCCCTGTGTGGTGCCTAACTGTCTCACTGAGGCTCTGCTAACCAGAACCTCAGTGGTTATGCTCTCTCATTTATTCCAAATTGTCACTAACAGGCTAGTGACTAATTTTACCAATTTACATTGGCTTACTGGAACACCCTTATAATTCCCTAGTATATGGTACTAAGGTACCCAGGGTATTGGGGTTCCAGGAGATCCCTATGGGCTGCAGCATTTCTTTTGCCACCCATAGGGAGCTCTGACAATTCTTACACAGGCCTGCCACTGCAGCCTGAGTGAAATAACGTCCACGTTATTTCACAGCCATTTTACACTGCACTTAAGTAACTTATAAGTCACCTATATGTCTAACCTTTACCTGGTAAAGGTTAGGTGCAAAGTTACTTAGTGTGAGGGCACCCTGGCACTAGCCAAGGTGCCCCCACATTGTTCAGAGCCAATTCCCTGAACTTTGTGAGTGCGGGGACACCATTACACGCGTGCACTACATATAGGTCACTACCTATATGTAGCTTCACAATGGTAACTCCGCATATGGCCATGTAACATGTCTATGATCATGGAATTGCCCCCTCTATGCCATCCTGGCATAGTTGGCACAATCCCATGATCCCAGTGGTCTGTAGCACAGACCCTGGTACTGCCAAACTGCCCTTCCTGGGGTTTCACTGCAGCTGCTGCTGCTGCCAACCCCTCAGACAGGCATCTGCCCTCCTGGGGTCCAGCCAGGCCTGGCCCAGGATGGCAGAACAAAGAACTTCCTCTGAGAGAGGATGTGACACCCTCTCCCTTTGGAAAATGGTGTGAAGGCAGGGGAGGAGTAGCCTCCCCCAGCCTCTGGAAATGCTATGTTGGGCACAGATGTGCCCAATTCTGCATAAGCCAGTCTACACCGGTTCAGGGGACCCCTTAGCCCTGCTCTGGCGCAAAACTGGACAAAGGGAAGGGGAGTGACCACTCCCCTGACCTGCACCTCCCCTGGGAGGTGTCCAGAGCTCCTCCAGTGTGCTCCAGACCTCTGCCATCTTGGAAACAGAGGTGCTGCTGGCACACTGGACTGCTCTGAGTGGCCAGTGCCACCAGGTGACGTCAGAGACTCCTTGTGATAGGCTCCTTCAGGTGTTGCTAGCCTATCCTCTCTCCTATTAAGCCAAACCCGCTTTTCTGGCTATTTAGGGTCTCTGTCTCTGGGGAAACTTTAGATAACGAATGCAAGAGCTCAGCCGAGTTCCTCTGCATCTCTCTCTTCACCTTCTGCCAAGGAATCGACTGCTGACCGCGCTGGAAGCCTGCAAAACTGCAACATAGTAGCAAAGACGACTACTGCAACTCTGTAACGCTGATCCTGCTGCCTTCTCGACTGTTTTCCTGGTGGTGCATGCTGTGGGGGTAGTCTGCCTCCTCTCTGCACTAGAAGCTCCGAAGAAATCTCCCGTGGGTCGACGGAATCTTCCCCCTGCAACCGCAGGCACCAAAAAGCTGCATTACCGGTCCCTTGGGTCTCCTCTCAGCACGACGACCGAGGTCCCTCGAATCCAGCAACTCTGTCCAAGTGACTCCCACAATCCAGTGACTCTTCAGTCCAAGTTTAGTGGAGGTAAGTCCTTGCCTCACCTCGCTAGACTGCATTGCTGGGAACCGCGACTTTTGCAGCTACTCCGGCCTCCGTGCACTTCTGGCGGAAATCCTTTGTGCACAGTCCAGCCTGGGTCCACGGCACTCTAACCTGCATTGCACGACCTCCTAAGTTGTTCTCCGGCGACGTGGGACTTCTTTGTGCGACTTCGGGTGAGCACCGTTTCACGCATCCTCGTAGTGCCTGTTTCTGGCACTTCTCCGGGTGCTACCTGCTGCTAAGAGGGCTCCTTGTCTTGCTCGACGTCTCCTCTAACTCCTGGTCCAATTTGCGACCTCCTGGTCCCTCCTGGGCCACAGCAGCGTCCAAAAACGCTAACCGCACGATTTGCAGCTAGCAAGGCTTGTTGGCGTTCTTTCGGCGGGAAAACACTTCTGCACGACTCTCCACGCCGAGAGGGATCCGTCCACCAAAGGGGAAGTCTCTAGCCCTTTTCGTTCCTGCAGAAACCTCAGCTTCTTCTGTCCAGTAGAAGCTTCTTTGCATCCACAGCTGGCATTTCCTGGGCATCTGCCCATCTCCGACTTGCTTGTGACTTTTGGACTTGGTCCCCTTGTTCCACAGGTACCCTAGATTGGAAATCCACAGTTGTTGCATTGTTGGTTTGTGTCTTTCCTGCATTATTCCTCTAACACGACTTCTTTGTCCTTAGGGGAACTTTAGTGCACTTTGCACTCACTTTTCAGGGTCTTGGGGAGGGTTATTTTTCTAACTCTCACTATTTTCTAATAGTCCCAGCGACCCTCTACAAGGTCACATAGGTTTGGGGTCCATTCGTGGTTCGCATTCCACTTTTGGAGTATATGGTTTGTGTTGCCCCTATCCCTATGTTTCCCCATTGCATCCTATTGTAACTATACATTGTTTGCACTGTTTTCTAAGACTATACTGCATATTTTTGCTATTGTGTACATATATCTTGTGTATATTTCCTATCCTCTCACTGAGGGTACACTCTAAGATACTTTGGCATATTGTCATAAAAATAAAGTACCTTTATTTTTAGTATAACTGTGTATTGTGTTTTCTTATGATATTGTGCATATGACACTAGGTGGTACTGTAGTAGCTTCACACGTCTCCTAGTTCAGCCTAGGCTGCTCTGCTAAGCTACCATTATCTATCAGCCTAAGCTGCTAGACACCCTATACACTAATAAGGGATAACTGGGCCTGGTGCAAGGTGCAAGTACCCCTTGGTACTCACTACAAGCCAGTCCAGCCTCCTACATTGGTTGTGCAGCGGTGGGATAAGTGCTTTGAGACTACTTACCACTCTTGTCATTGTACTTTTCATAAGAGAAAAATATACAAAACAAGTTCAGTGTATATACACATAGCCAAAAAGTTTTGCATTTCCTCTTTTCACTCTTTTCTAAGTGCTGAAAAGTACTTCTAACTTTCTAAAAAGTTCTAAAAAGTTTAAAAGGTTTTTTTTCTCTGTCTTTCTAAAAGCTCTGACAAACTTTTTATCTTTTACTATCACTTTAACTCTCTCTAAAAATGTCTGGCACAGGCCAAAATGTTGATCTGTCCAAACTTGCATATGACCACCTTAGCTGGAAAGGAGCAAGGAGTCTCTGTGTAGAGAGAGGTTTGAGTGTAGGGAAGAATCCTTCCTTGGAACTGTTACTTAACATGCTTAGAGAACAGGATAAGGCTAGAAGTGCCCCATCTGTTGAAAAAGTAGCTAATGGTTCTCAATCTGATCCAGGGACTCCCCCAGGAAAAGATTCAGGAAAGAAACTTCCTAGCCTGCCCATTACTAGACAGTCTAGCATAGTTGGTAATGATGATGAGCCACACCATATAAATAGTGTTGTCTCACATCATAGCAAAAGCATTTATTCTCACCATACTGGTAGTGATGTTTCTGTTAGCCAAGCTGTTAGGGTGGCTTCTGTAAGGGACAGGTCTCCTTCTGTCCATTCTCACCATACTTCTGTTTCAAGGCATGTCCCTCCCACCCACCCTGATGACAGATTGTTAGAAAGGGAGCTCAATAGATTGAGAGTGGAACAAACCAGACTGAAGCTCAAGAAGCAACAGCTGGATTTGGATAGACAGACTTTAGAAGTAGAGAAGGAGAGACAGAAACTGGGTTTAGAAACCCATGGTGGCAGCAGCAGTATTCCCCATAGTCATCCTGCAAAAGAGCATGATTCCAGGAATCTGCACAAGATAGTTCCCCCTTATAAGGAGGGGGATGACATTAACAAGTGGTTTGCTGCCCTTGAGAGGGCCTGTGTTGTACAGGATGTCCCTCAAAGGCAGTGGGCTGCTATCCTATGGCTATCATTTAGTGGAAAAGGTAGGGATAGGCTCCTTACTGTGAAAGAAAATGATGCTCATAATTTCCAAGTTCTTAAGAATGCACTCCTGGATGGTTATGGCTTAACCACTGAACAATACAGGATAAAGTTCAGAGAGACCAAAAAGGAGTCTTCACAAGACTGGGTTGATTTCATTGACCATTCAGTGAAGGCCTTGGAGGGGTGGTTACATGGCAGTAAAGTTACTGATTATGACAGCCTGTATAACTTGATCCTGAGAGAGCATATTCTTAATAATTGTGTGTCTGATTTGTTGCACCAGTACTTGGTGGACTCTGATCTGACCTCCCCCGAAGAATTGGGAAAGAAGGCAGACAAATGGGTCAGAACAAGGGTGAACAGAAAAGTTCATACAGGGGGTGACAAAGATGGCAACAAAAAGAAGGATGGTAAGTCTTCTGACAAGGGTGGGGACAAATCTAAAAATGAGTCTTCATCAGGCCCACAAAAACACTCTGGTGGGGGTGGTGGGCCCAAATCCTCTTTTAATCAGAACAAGGAAAAGAAACCATGGTGCTATTTATGTAAAATAAAAGGCCATTGGACAACAGATCCCAGTTGTCCAAAGAAAGGCACCAAGCCTCCTACCACTACAACCCCTACTGCTACACCTAGTGTCCCTACTAATAGCAGTGGTGGTGGGAGCAAACCTACTAATAGCCAATCCAAGGGAGTAGCTGGGCTCACTATTGGTAACTTAGTTGGGGTTGACCTTGTTAGGGAGGCCACAGAGGCTGTGTTAGTCTTTGAGGGGGCTATTGATTTAGCCACCTTAGTTGCTTGTCCCCTTAATATGGATAAGTACAAGCAACTACCCCTAATAAATGGTGTTGAGGTTCAGGCCTACAGGGACACTGGTGCCAGTGTGACTATGGTCATAGAGAAACTGGTCCACCCTGAACAACACCTACTTGGTCACCAGTACCAAGTAACCGATGCTCACAACAACACACTTAGCCACCCCATGGCTGTTGTAAATCTCAACTGGGGGGGGGGTTACTGGTCCAAAGAAAGTTGTGGTAGCTTCAGATTTACCTGTAGACTGTCTATTAGGGATTGATTTGGAGACATCAGCTTGGTCAGATGTGGAGTTGGAGGCCCATGCAGCAATGCTGGGCATCCCAGGGCATATTTTTGCTTTGACAAGGGCTCAGGCCAAAAACCAAAAGGACAGGGAAGCTTGGATCCTGGAACAATGGACCAAGTGCTCCCTAAAGCCAGGGCTAGTAGAAGCAAACCACTTCCTACTATCCCTCCCTCTACAGTGGATTCTACTTCTGAGGAAGAAGAATTCCCTCCCTGTGCAGAACCTACACCAGAGGAGCTGGAAGCAGACACTGCTGAGCTTTTGGGTGAAGGGGGGCCTGCCAGAGAGGAGCTGAGTGTGGCACAGCAAACCTGTCCCACATTAGAGGGTCTCAGACAGCAAGCTGTCAAACAGGCTAATGGGGATGTCAGTGACTCTCACAGAGTTTACTGGGAGGACAACCTATTGTACACTGAGCCTAGGGATCCTAAACCTGGAGCTGCCAGGAGATTAGTGATTCCTCAGGAGTACAGAAAGTTCCTCCTAACCCTGGCACATGACATTCCCCTAGCTGGGCATCTAGGACAAATGAAAACTTGGGACAGGCTTGTTCCCCTGTTTCATTGGCCTAGAATGTCTGAGGACACAAAAGAATTTAGTAAGTCCTGTGAAACCTGTCAAGCCTGTGGCAAGACAGGTGGCACCCCAAAGGCACCCCTTATTCCACTGCCTGTGGTTGGGGTTCCCTTTGAAAGGGTAGGGGTTGACATAGTTGGCCCCCTTGACCCTCCTACTGCTTCAGGCAATAGATTCATCTTAGTGGTAGTGGACCATGCCACAAGATATCCTGAAGCTATTCCTTTAAGGACCACTACAGCACCTGCAGTGGCAAAGGCCCTCCTGGGAATATTTTCCAGGGTGGGCTTCCCAAAGGAAGTAGTATCAGACAGGGGAAGCAATTTCATGTCTGCATACTTAAAGGCCATGTGGAAGGAGTGTGGTGTAACTTACAAGTTCACAACACCCTATCATCCACAAACAAATGGACTGGTGGAGAGATTTAATAAAACTCTCAAAGGCATGATTATGGGTCTCCCTGAAAAACTCCGCAGGAGATGGGATATCCTTCTACCATGCCTCCTTTTTGCCTACAGGGAGGTACCCCAGAAAGGAGTGGGCTTCAGCCCCTTTGAACTTCTTTTTGGGCACCCTGTTAGGGGTCCACTCACACTTGTAAAGGAGGGTTGGGAACAACCTTTAAAAGCTCCTAAGCAGGATATTGTGGATTATGTAGTTGGCCTCAGATCAATGATGGCTGAGTACATGAAAAAGGCCAGTAAAAACCTTCAGGCCAGCCAAGAGCTCCAGAAGCAATGGCATGATCAGAAGGCTGTTTTGGTTCAGTACCAACCAGGGCAGAAAGTGTGGGTCTTGGAGCCTGTGGCCCCAAGAGCACTCCAAGATAAATGGAGTGGACCCCACACAATTGTTGAAAAGAAGGGAGAAGTCACCTATTTAGTTGACTTAGGCACTGCCAGGAGTCCCCTTAGGGTGCTCCATGTCAACCGCCTGAAACCCTACTATGACAGGGCTGATCTCACCCTGCTCATGGCAACAGATGAGGGACAGGAAGAAGACAGTGATCCTCTACCTGATCTCTTCTCTTCCACAGAACAAGATGCTCTTGTGGAAGGTGTAGTTTTGGCTGATTGTCTTACTGCTGAGCAGAAAGACAATTGCATAAATCTCCTAGATCAATTCTCTGAACTCTTCTCTACTGTGCCAGGTACCACTTCTTGGTGTGAGCACACTATAGATACTGGAGACAGCTTGCCTATCAAAAGTAAGATCTATAGGCAGCCTGACCATGTCAGGGACTGGATAAAGCAAGAGGTCCAGAAAATGTTAGAACTAGGAGTGGTTGAGCACTCTGACAGTCCATGGGCTTCTCCTGTGGTACTGGTACCAAAACCCCATTCCAAAGATGGAAAGAAGGAAATGCGGTTTTGTGTAGACTATAGAGGTCTCAACTTGGTAACCAAAACTGATGCTCACCCTATACCCAGGGCAGATGAGCTCATAGATACACTGGCATCTGCCAAGTATCTAAGCACTTTTGACTTGACTGCAGGGTATTGGCAGATCAAATTGTCAGAAGATGCTAAACCTAAGACTGCATTTTCAAACATTGGAGGACATTACCAGTTTACTGTAATGCCTTTTGGTTTGAAAAATGCACCTGCCACTTTTCAGAGGTTGGTGAACACAGTCCTGCAAGGGCTGGAAGCTTTCAGTGCAGCATATTTGGACGATATAGCTGTCTTTAGCTCCAGCTGGGATGATCACCTGGTCCACCTATGGAAAGTTTTGGAGGCCCTGCAAAAGGCAGGCCTCACTATCAAGGCTTCAAAGTGCCAGATAGGGCAGGGTAAGGTGGTTTATCTGGGACACCTTGTTGGTGGGGAACAGATTGCACCACTTCAGGGGAAAATCCAAACAATTATTGATTGGGTTCCCCCTACCACTCAGACTCAGGTGAGAGCCTTCCTAGGCCTCACTGGGTATTACAGGAGGTTCATTAAGAACTATGGCTCCATTGCAGCCCCTCTTAATGACCTCACATCCAAGAAAATGCCTAAAAAGGTATTATGGACAGCAAACTGTCAGAAAGCTTTTGAGGAGCTGAAGCAGGCCATGTGCTCTGCACCTGTCCTGAAAAGCCCTTGTTACTCTAAAAAATTCTATGTCCAAACTGATGCATCTGAATTAGGAGTAGGGGCAGTCCTATCACAACTTAATTCTGAGGGCCAGGATCAACCTGTTGCTTTTATTAGTAGGAGGTTGACCCCTAGAGAAAAGCGTTGGTCTGCCATTGAGAGGGAGGCCTTTGCTGTGGTCTGGGCTCTGAAGAAGTTGAGGCCATATCTGTTTGGCACTCACTTCATTGTTCAGACAGACCACAAACCTCTACTTTGGCTAAAACAAATGAAAGGTGAAAATCCAAAATTGTTGAGGTGGTCCATATCCCTACAGGGAATGGACTATACAGTGGAACATAGACCTGGGAGTAGCCACTCCAATGCAGATGGACTCTCCAGATATTTCCACTTAGACAATGAAGACTCATCAGGTAATGGCTAGTCTTATTGTCCTTCGTTTGGGGGGGGGTTGTGTAGGAAAGTACCATCTTGCCTGGCATGTTACCCCCATTTTTCACTGTATATATGTTGTTTTAGTTGTATGTGTCACTGGGACCCTGGTAACCCAGGGCCCCAGTGCTCATAAGTGTGCCTGAATGTGTTACCTGTGTAGTGACTAACTGTCTCACTGAGGCTCTGCTAATCAGAACCTCAGTGGTTATGCTCTCTCATTTCTTTCCAAATTGTCACTAACAGGCTAGTGACCATTTTTACCAATTTACATTGGCTTACTGGAACACACTTATAATTCCCTAGTATATGGTACTGAGGTACCCAGGGTATTGGGGTTCCAGGAGATCCCTATGGGCTGCAGCATTTCTTTTGCCACCCATAGGGAGCTCTGACAATTCTTACACAGGCCTGCCACTGCAGCCTGAGTGAAATAACGTCCCCGTTATTTCACAGCCATTTTACACTGCACTTAAGTAACTTATAAGTCACCTATATGTCTAACCTTTACCTGGTAAAGGTTAGGTGCAAAGTTACTTAGTGTGAGGGCACCCTGGCACTAGCCAAGGTGCCCCCACATTGTTCAGAGACAATTCCCTGAACTTTGTGAGTGCGGGGACTTCATTACACGCGTGCACTACATATAGGTAACTACCTATATGTAGCTTCACAATGGTAACTCCGAATATGGCCATTTAACATGTCTATGATCATGGAATTGCCCCCTCTATGCCATCCTGGCATAGTTGGCACAATCCCATGATCCCAGTGGTCTGTAGCACAGACCCTGGTACTGCCAAACTGCCCTTCCTGGGGTTTCACTGCAGCTGCTGCTGCTGCCAACCCCTCAGACAGGCATCTGCCCTCCTGGGGTCCAGCCAGGCCTGGCCCAGGATGGCAGAACAAAGAACTTCCTCTGAGAGAGGGTGTTACACCCTCTCCCTTTGGAAAATGGTGTGAAGGCAGGGGAGGAGTAGCCTCCCCCAGCCTCTGGAAATGCTTTCTTGGGCACAGATGTGCCCAATTCTGCATAAGCCAGTGTACACCGGTTCAGGGACCCCTTAGCCCCTGCTCTGGCGCGAAACTGGACAAAGGAAAGGGGAGTGACCACTCCCCTGACCTGCACCTCCCCTGGGAGGTGTCCAGAGCTCCTCCAGTGTGCTCCAGACCTCTGCCATCTTGGAAACAGAGGTGCTGCTGGCACACTGGACTGCTCTGAGTGGCCAGTGCCACCAGGTGACGTCAGAGACTCCTGCTGATAGGCTCCTTCAGGTGTTAGTAGCCTATCCTCTCTCCTAGGTAGCCAAACCCTCTTTTCTGGCTATTTAGGGTCTCTGTCTCTGGAGAAACTTTAGATAACGAATGCAAGAGCTCATCCGAGTTCCTCTGCATCTCTCTCTTCACCTTCTGCCAAGGAATCGACTGCTGACCGCGCTGGAAGCCTGCAAACCTGCAACATAGTAGCAAAGACGACTACTGCAACTCTGTAACGCTGATCCTGCCGCCTTTTCGACTGATTTCCTGCTTGTGCATGCTGTGGGGGTAGTCTGCCTCCTCTCTGCACCAGAAGCTCCGAAGAAATCTCCCGTGGGTCGACGGAATCTTCCCCCTGCAACCGCAGGCACCAAAAAAGCTGCATTACCGGTCCCTTGGGTCTCCTCTCAGCACGACGAGCGAGGTCCCTCGAATCCAGCGACTCTGTCCAAGTGACCCCCACAGTCCAGTGACTCTTCAGTCCAAGTTTGGTGGAGGTAAGTCCTTGCCTCACCTCGCTGGGCTGCATTGCTGGGAACCGCGACTTTTGCAGCTACTCCGGCCCCTGTGCACTTCCGGCGGAAATCCTTTGTGCACAGCCAAGCCTGGGTCCACGGCACTCTAACCTGCATTGCACGACTTTCTAAGTTGGTCTCCGGCGACGTGGTACTCCTTTGTGCTACTTCGGGTGAGCACCGTTTCATGCATCCTCGTAGTGCCTGTTTCTGGCACTTCTCCGGGTGCTACCTGCTGCTGAGAGGGCTCCATGTCTTGCTCGACGTCCCCTCTCTCTTCTGGTCCAATTTGCGACCTCCTGGTCCCTCCAGGGCCACAGCAGCGTCCAAAAACAGTAAACGCACGATTAGCAGCTATCAAGGCTTGTTGGCGTTCTTTCGGCGGGAAAACACTTCTGCACGACTCTCCACAGTGAGAGGGATCCGTCCACCAAAGGGGAAGTCTCTAGCCCTTTTCGTTCCTGCAGAAACCTCAGCTTCTTCTGTCCAGTAGAAGCTTCTTTGCACCCGCAGCTGGCATTTCCTGGGCATTTGCCCATCTCCGACTTGCTTGTGACTTTTGGACTTGGTCCCCTTGTTCCACAGGTACCCTAGATTGGAAATCCACAGTTGTTGCATTGTTGGTTTGTGTCTTTCCTGCATTATTCCTCTAACACGACTTCTTTGTCGTTAGGGGAACTTTAGTGCACTTTGCACTCACTTTTCAGGGTCTTGGGGAGGGTTATTTTTCTAACTCTCACTATTTTCTAATAGTCCCAGCGACCCTCTACAAGGTCACATAGGTTTGGGGTCCATTCGTGGTTCGCATTCCACTTTTGGAGTATATGGTTTGTGTTGCCCCTATCCCTATGTTTCCCCATTGCATCCTATTGTAACTATACATTGTTTGCACTGTTTTCTAAGACTATACTGCATATTTTTGCTATTGTGTACATATATCTTGTGTATATTTCCTATCCTCTCACTGAGGGTACACTCTAAGATACTTTGGCATATTGTCATAAAAATAAAGTACCTTTATTTTTAGTATAACTGTGTATTGTGTTTTCTTATGATATTGTGCATATGACACTAGGTGGTACTGTAGTAGCTTCACACGTCTCCTAGTTCAGCCTAGGCTGCTCTGCTAAGCTACCATTATCTATCAGCCTAAGCTGCTAGACACCCTATACACTAATAAGGGATAACTGGGCCTGGTGCAAGGTGCAAGTACCCCTTGGTACTCACTACAAGCCAGTCCAGCCTCCTACATTGGTTGTGCAGCGGTGGGATAAGTGCTTTGAGACTACTTACCACTCTTGTCATTGTACTTTTCATAAGAGAAAAATATACAAAACAAGTTCAGTGTATATACACATAGCCAAAAAGTTTTGCATTTCCTCTTTTCACTCTTTTCTAAGTGCTGAAAAGTACTTCTAACTTTCTAAAAAGTTCTAAAAAGTTTAAAAGGTTTTTTTTCTCTGTCTTTCTAAAAGCTCTGACAAACTTTTTATCTTTTACTATCACTTTAACTCTCTCTAAAAATGTCTGGCACAGGCCAAAATGTTGATCTGTCCAAACTTGCATATGTCCACCTTAGCTGGAAAGGAGCAAGGAGTCTCTGTGTAGAGAGAGGTTTGAGTGTAGGGAAGAATCCTTCCTTGAAACTGTTACTTAACATGCTTAGAGAACAGGATAAGGCTAGAAGTGCCCCATCTGTTGAAAAAGTAGCTAATGGTTCTCAATCTGATCCAGGGACTCCCCCAGGAAAAGATTCAGGAAAGAAACTTCCTAGCCTGCCCATTACTAGACAGTCTAGCATAGTTGGTAATGATGATGAGCCACACCATATAAATAGTGTTGTCTCACATCATAGCAAAAGCATTTATTCTCACCATACTGGTAGTGATGTTTCTGTTAGCCAAGCTGTTAGGGTGGCTTCTGTAAGGGACAGGTCTCCTTCTGTCCATTCTCACCATACTTCTGTTTCAAGGCATGTCCCTCCCACCCACCCTGATGACAGATTGTTAGAAAGGGAGCTCAATAGATTGAGAGTGGAACAAACCAGACTGAAGCTCAAGAAGCAACAGCTGGATTTGGATAGACAGACTTTAGAAGTAGGGAAGGAGAGACAGAAACTGGGTTTAGAAACCCATGGTGGCAGCAGCAGTATTCCCCATAGTCATCCTGCAAAAGAGCATGATTCCAGGAATCTGCATAAGATAGTTCCCCCTTATAAGGAGGGGGATGACATTAACAAGTGGTTTGTTGCACTTGAGAGGGCCTGTGTTGTACAGGATGTCCCTCAAAGGCAGTGGGCTGCTATCCTATGGCTATCATTTAGTGGAAAAGGTAGGGATAGGCTCCTTACTGTGAAAGAAAATGATGCTCATAATTTCCAAGTTCTTAAGAATGCACTCCTGGATGGTTATGGCTTAACCACTGAACAATACAGGATAAAGTTCAGAGAGACCAAAAAGGAGTCTTCACAAGACTGGGTTGATTTCATTGACCATTCAGTGAAGGCCTTGGAGGGGTGGTTACATGGCAGTAAAGTTACTGATTATGACAGCCTGTATAACTTGATCCTGAGAGAGCATATTCTTAATAATTGTGTGTCTGATTTGTTGCACCAGTACTTGGTGGACTCTGATCTGACCTCTCCCCAAGAATTGGGAAAGAAGGCAGACAAATGGGTCAGAACAAGGGTGAACAGAAAAGTTCATACAGGGGGTGACAAAGATGGCAACAAAAAGAAGGATGGTAAGTCTTCTGACAAGGGTGGGGACAAATCTAAAAATGAGTCTTCATCAGGCCCAACAAAAACACTCTGGTGGGGGTGGTGGGCCCAAATCCTCTTTTAATCAGAACAAGGAAAAGAAACCATGGTGCTATTTATGTAAAATAAAAGGCCATTGGACAACAGATCCCAGTTGTCCAAAGAAAGGCACCAAGCCTCCTACCACTACAACCCCTACTGCTACACCTAGTGTCCCTACTAATAGCAGTGGTGGTGGGAGCAAACCTACAAATAGCCAATCCAAGGGAGTAGCTGGGCTCACTATTGGTAACTTAGTTGGGGTTGACCTTGTTAGGGAGGCCACAGAGGCTGTGTTAGTCTCTGAGGGGGCTATTGATTTAGCCACCTTAGTTGCTTGTCCCCTTAATATGGATAAGTACAAGCAACTACCCCTAATAAATGGTGTTGAGGTTCAGGCCTACAGGGACACTGGTGCCAGTGTGACTATGGTCATAGAGAAACTGGTCCACCCTGAACAACACCTACTTGGTCACCAGTACCAAGTAACCAATGCTCACAACAACACACTTAGCCACCCCATGGCTGTTGTAAATCTCAACTGGGGGGGGGTTACTGGTCCAAAGAAAGTTGTGGTAGCTTCAGATTTACCTGTAGACTGTCTATTAGGGAATGATTTGGAGACATCAGCTTGGTCAGATGTGGAGTTGGAGGCCCATGCAGCAATGCTGGGCATCCCAGGGCATATTTTTGCTTTGACAAGGGCTCAGGCCAAAAACCAAAAGGATAGGGAAGCTTGGATCCTGGAACAATGGACCAAGTGCTCCCTAAAGCCAGGGCTAGTAGAAGCAAACCACTTCCTACTATCCCTCCCTCTACAGTGGATTCTACTTCTGAGGAAGAAGAATTCCCTCCCTGTGCAGAACCTACACCAGAGGAGCTGGAAGCAGACACTGCTGAGCTTTTGGGTGAAGGGGGGCCTGCCAGAGAGGAGCTGAGTGTGGCACAGCAAACCTGTCCCACATTAGAGGGTCTCAGACAGCAAGCTGTCAAACAGGCTAATGGGGATGTCAGTGACTCTCACAGAGTTTACTGGGAGGACAACCTCTTGTACACTGAGCCTAGGGATCCTAAACCTGGAGCTGCCAGGAGATTAGTGATTCCTCAGGAGTACAGAAAGTTCCTCCTAACCCTGGCACATGACATTCCCCTAGCTGGGCATCTAGGACAAATGAAAACTTGGGACAGGCTTGTTCCCCTGTTTCATTGGCCTAGAATGTCTGAGGACACAAAAGAATTTTGTAAGTCCTGTGAAACCTGTCAAGCCTGTGGCAAGACAGGTGGCACCCCAAAGGCACCCCTTATTCCACTGCCTGTGGTTGGGGTTCCCTTTGAAAGGGTAGGGGTTGACATAGTTGGCCCCCTTGACCCTCCTACTGCTTCAGGCAATAGATTCATCTTAGTGGTAGTGGACCATGCCACAAGATATCCTGAAGCTATTCCTTTAAGGACCACTACAGCACCTGCAGTGGCAAAGGCCCTCCTGGGAATATTTTCCAGGGTGGGCTTCCCAAAGGAAGTAGTATCAGACAGGGGAAGCAATTTCATGTCTGCATACTTAAAGGCCATGTGGAAGGAGTGTGGTGTAACTTACAAGTTCACAACACCCTATCATCCACAAACAAATGGACTGGTGGAGAGATTTAATAAAACTCTCAAAGGCATGATTATGGGTCTCCCTGAAAAACTCCGCAGGAGATGGGATATCCTTCTACCATGCCTCCTTTTTGCCTACAGGGAGGTACCCCAGAAAGGAGTGGGCTTCAGCCCCTTTGAACTTCTTTTTGGACACCCTGTTAGGGGTCCACTCACACTTGTAAAGGAGCGTTGGGAACAACCTTTAAAAGCTCCTAAGCAGGATATTGTGGATTATGTACTTGGCCTCAGATCAAGGATGGCTGAGTACATGAAAAAGGCCAGTAAAAACCTTCAGGCCAGCCAAGAGCTCCAGAAGCAATGGCATGATCAGAAGGCTGTTTTGGTTCAGTACCACCCAGGGCAGAAAGTGTGGGTCTTGGAGCCTGTGGCCCCAAGAGCACTCCAAGATAAATGGAGTGGACCCCACACAATTGTTGAAAAGAAGGGAGAAGTCACCTATTTAGTTGACTTAGGCACTGCCAGGAGTCCCCTTAGGGTGCTCCATGTCAACCGCCTGAAACCCTACTATGACAGGGCTGATCTCACCCTGCTCATGGCAACAGATGAGGGACAGGAAGAAGACAGTGATCCTCTACCTGATCTCTTCTCTTCCACAGAACAAGATGCTCTTGTGGAAGGTGTAGTTTTGGCTGATTGTCTTACTGCTGAGCAGAAAGACAATTGCATAAATCTCCTAGATCAATTCTCTGAACTCTTCTCTACTGTGCCAGGTACCACTTCTTGGTGTGAGCACACTATAGATACTGGAGACAGCTTGCCTATCAAAAGTAAGATCTATAGGCAGCCTGACCATGTCAGGGACTGCATAAAGCAAGAGGTCAAGAAAATGTTAGAACTAGGAGTGGTTGAGCACTCTGACAGTCCATGGGCTTCTCCTGTGGTACTGGTACCAAAACCCCATTCCAAAGATGGAAAGAAGGAAATGCGGTTTTGTGTAGACTATAGAGGTCTCAACTTGGTAACCAAAACTGATGCTCACCCTATACCCAGGGCAGATGAGCTCATAGATACACTGGCATCTGCCAAGTATCTAAGCACTTTTGACTTGACTGCAGGGTATTGGCAGATCAAATTGTCAGAAGATGCTAAACCTAAGACTGCATTTTCAAACATTGGAGGACATTACCAGTTTACTGTAATGCCTTTTGGTTTGAAAAATGCACCTGCCACTTTTCAGAGGTTGGTGAACACAGTCCTGCAAGGGCTGGAAGCTTTCAGTGCAGCATATTTGGACGATATAGCTGTCTTTAGCTCCAGCTGGGATGATCACCTGGTCCACCTATGGAAAGTTTTGGAGGCCCTGCAAAAGGCAGGCCTCACTATCAAGGCTTCAAAGTGCCAGATAGGGCAGGGTAAGGTGGTTTATCTGGGACACCTTGTTGGTGGGGAACAGATTGCACCACTTCAGGGGAAAATCCAAACAATTATTGATTGGGTTCCCCCTACCACTCAGATTCAGGTGAGAGCCTTCCTAGGCCTCATTGGGTATTACAGGAGGTTCATTAAGAACTATGGCTCCATTGCAGCCCCTCTTAATGACCTCACATCCAAGAAAATGCCTAAAAACGTATTATGGACAGCAAACTGTCAGAAAGCTTTTGAGGAGCTGAAGCAGGCCATGTGCTCTGCACCTGTCCTGAAAAGCCCTTGTTACTCTAAAAAATTCTATGTCCAAACTGATGCATCTGAATTAGGAGTAGGGGCAGTCCTATCACAACTTAATTCTGAGGGCCAGGATCAACCTGTTGCTTTTATTAGTAGGAGGTTGACCCCTAGAGAAAAGCGTTGGTCTGCCATTGAGAAGGAGGCCTTTGCTGTGGTCTGGGCTCTGAAGAAGTTGAGGCCATACCTGTTTGGCACTCACTTCATTGTTCAGACAGACCACAAACCTCTACTTTGGCTAAAACAAATGAAAGGTGAAAATCCAAAATTGTTGAGGTGGTCCATATCCCTACAGGGAATGGACTATACAGTGGAACATAGACCTGGGAGTAGCCACTCCAATGCAGATGGACTCTCCAGATATTTCCACTTAGACAATGAAGACTCATCAGGTCATGGCTAGTCTTATTGTCCTTCGTTTGGGGGGGGGGGTTGTGTAGGAAAGTACCATCTTGCCTGGCATGTTACCCCCATTTTTCACTGTATATATGTTGTTTTAGTTGTATGTGTCACTGGGACCCTGGTAACCCAGGGCCCCAGTGCTCATAAGTGTGCCTGAATGTGTTACCTGTGTAGTGACTAACTGTCTCACTGAGGCTCTGCTAATCAGAACCTCAGTGGTTATGCTCTCTCATTTCTTTCCAAATTGTCACTAACAGGCTAGTGACCATTTTTACCAATTTACATTGGCTTACTGGAACACCCTTATAATTCCCTAGTATATGGTACTGAGGTACCCAGGGTATTGGGGTTCCAGGAGATCCCTATGGGCTGCAGCATTTCTTTTGCCACCCATAGGGAGCTCTGACAATTCTTACACAGGCCTGCCACTGCAGCCTGAGTGAAATAACGTCCACGTTATTTCACAGCCATTTTACACTGCACTTAAGTAACTTATAAGTCACCTATATGTCTAACCTTTACCTGGTAAAGGTTAGGTGCAAAGTTACTTAGTGTGAGGGCACCCTAGCACTAGCCAAGGTGCCCCCACATTGTTCAGAGCCAATTCCCTGAACTTTGTGAGTGCGGGGACACCATTACACGCGTGCACTACATATAGGTAACTACCTATATGTAGCTTCACAATGGTAACTCCGAAAATGGCCATGTAACATGTCTATGATCATGGAATTGCCCCCTCTATGCCATCCTGGCATAGTTGGCACAATCCCATGATCCCAGTGGTCTGTAGCACAGACCCTGGTACTGCCAAACTGCCCTTCCTGGGGTTTCACTGCAGCTGCTGCTGCTGCCAACCCCTCAGACAGGCATCTGCCCTCCTGGGGTCCAGCCAGGCCTGGCCCAGGATGGCAGAACAAAGAACTTCCTCTGAGAGAGGGTGTTACACCCTCTCCCTTTGGAAAATGGTGTGAAGGCAGGGGAGGAGTAGCCTCCCCCAGCCTCTGGAAATGCTTTCTTGGGCACAGATGTGCCCAATTCTGCATAAGCCAGTCTACACCGGTTCAGGGACCCCTTAGCCCCTGCTCTGGCGCGAAACTGGACAAAGGAAAGGGGAGTGACCACTCCCCTGACCTGCACCTCCCCTGGGAGGTGTCCAGAGCTCCTCCAGTGTGCTCCAGACCTCTGCCATCTTGGAAACAGAGGTGCTGCTGGCACACTGGACTGCTCTGAGTGGCCAGTGCCACCAGGTGACGTCAGAGACTCCTGCTGGTAGGCTCCTTCAGGTGTTAGCAGCCTATCCTCTCTCCTAGGTAGCCAAACCCTCTTTTCTGGCTATTTAGGGTCTCTGTCTCTGGAGAAACTTTAGATAACGAATGCAAGAGCTCATCCGAGTTCCTCTGCATCTCTCTCTTCACCTTCTGCCAAGGAATCGACTGCTGACCGCGCTGGAAGCCTGCAAACCTGCAACATAGTAGCAAAGACGACTACTGCAACTCTGTAACGCTGATCCTGCCGCCTTCTCGACTGTTTTCCTGCTTGTGCATGCTGTGGGGGTAGTCTGCCTCCTCTCTGCACCAGAAGCTCCGAAGAAATCTCCCGTGGGTCGACTGAATCTTCCCCCTGCAACCGCAGGCACCAAAAAAGCTGCATTACCGGTCCCTTGGGTCTCCTCTCAGCACGACGAGCGAGGTCCCTTGAATCCAGCGACTCTGTCCAAGTGACCCCCACAGTCCAGTGACTCTTCAGTCCAAGTTTGGTGGAGGTAAGTCCTTGCCTCACCTCGCTGGGCTGCATTGCTGGGAACCGCGACTTTTGCAGCTACTCCGGCCCCTGTGCACTTCCGGCGGAAATCCTTTGTGCACAGCCAAGCCTGGGTCTACGGCACTCTAACCTGCATTGCACGACTTTCTAAGTTGGTCTCCGGCGACGTGGGACTCCTTTGTGCGACTTCGGGTGAGCACCGTTTCACGCATCCTCGTAGTGCCTGTTTCTGGCACTTCTCCAGGTGCTACCTGCTGCTGAGAGGGCTCCTTGTCTTGCTCGACGTCCCCTCTCTCTCCTGGTCCAATTTGCGACCTCCTGGTCCCTCCAGGGCCAAAGCAGCGTCCAAAAACGCTAACCGCACGATTTGCAGCTAGCAAGGCTTGTTGGCGTTCTTTCGGCGGGAAAACACTTCTGCACGACTCTCCACGGCGAGTGGGATCCGTCCACCAAAGGGGAAGTCTCTAGCCCCTTTCGTTCCTGCAGAAACCTCAGCTTCTTCTGTCCAGTAGAAGCTTCTTTGCACCCGCAGCTGGCATTTCCTGGGCATCTGCCCATCTCCGACTTGCTTGTGACTTTTGGACTTGGTCCCCTTGTTCCACAGGTACCCTAGATTGGAAATCCACAGTTGTTGCATTGTTGGTTTGTGTCTTTCCTGCATTATTCCTCTAACACAACTTCTTTGTCCTTAGGGGAACTTTAGTGCACTTTGCACTCACTTTTCAGGGTCTTGGGGAGGGTTATTTTTCTAACTCTCACAATTTTCTAATAGTCCCAGCGACCCTCTACAAGGTCACATAGGTTTGGGGTCCATTCGTGGTTCGCATTCCACTTTTGGAGTATATGGTTTGTGTTGCCCCTATCCCTATGTTTCCCCATTGCATCCTATTGTAACTATACATTGTTTGCACTGTTTTCTAAGACTATACTGCATATTTTTGCTATTGTGTATATATATCTTGTGTATATTTCCTATCCTCTCACTGAGGGTACACTCTAAGATACTTTGGAATATTGTCATAAAAATAAAGTACCTTTATTTTTAGTATAACTGTGTATTGTGTTTTCTTATGATATTGTGCATATGACACTAAGTGGTACTGTAGTAGCTTCACACGTCTCCTAGTTCAGCCTAAGCTGCTCTCCTAAGCTACCATTATCTATCAGCCTAAGCTGCTAGACACCCTATACACTAATAAGGGATAACTGGGCCTGGTGCAAGGTGCAAGTACCCCTTGGTACTCACTACAAGCCAGTCCAGCCTCCTACATTACCATACAGCACTGAGGAACCCTACTTTGGGAACTGTTCTCAGGAAAGTGTGGGGATGTACTCCTCACACTGAATGGGACAGATGGAACATCCTATGATCTTATGAAGGCTCCCCTGATTGAGGGATTTTAGTTCACTCCTGAGGAGTACAGAATCAAATTCACGGAAACTCCAAAAACTCAGACTCAAGCCTGGGTTTATTTTGTGGACTTCTCCGTGAAAACTCTAGGTGTCTGGTTAAAAGTTAGCAATGTACATGATTTTGAAGGGCTTTAGAATCCTATAATGAAAAAGCTTCTGTTGAGTAATTGTATTAAAAAAAAGTTGCACCAGTACCTGGTAGACCTAGGTCTATTTTCTCCTCAAGAGGTGGGGAAGAAGGCAGACCAATTGGTCAAAACAAGGGTGACCAAGATTTTGGCTTGTGTGGGGACCGCAAAAAAGAGGCCAAAAAGACCCCACAAAGGAAAGAGGGTAACCAAAACAAGGACAAAAACAGAGAGTCTTCTAAAGGCCCCCAAAAATCTGCACAGAGGGTGGGCCCTGAGACTCTTCTTAGCCCAAGGGCGGATGCAAGGGGAAGCATTGGGATCCCAGCAAGACTTGGTGACACACTTGTAAAGCCAATGGGCACCTAACTGGAGATCTTAACTGTCCTAACAAGAAGAATGTCACTAGTGCACCTGCAGTATCTGCTGTGGTAAGTCTACTGATGGGATTCCAGGTAGTCCCTGACCATGCCAGTGATCCTACTGAGGCAACTTTAGTCTCATAGGGTGGAGTAGATGTAGCTGCCCTGGCTTTCTGGCCCAGTAGTCTATAGAAGTACAGACAACAGCCTCATATATATGGGATTCAAGTTGAAGCACTGAAAGACACTGGTGCCAGTGTCACCATGGTGACTGAGCGGCTGCTGTCCTCAGACCAGTATCTTCTTGCAGAGATCCTAGCAGACTGTCACAGGACAGTCACCCATGCCTTAGTCACTAGCAAGCTCGACTGCGGCAATGCCCTCTACACCGGCACCACAACTAGGAACATCAAAAAAATACAACTCATCCAGAACGCCGCCGCCAGACTCATTTTGGACCTCCCTCGCCGAGAACACATCTCCCCACACCTGAGGACCCTCCACTGGCTACTGGTTGAGAAGCGAATCACCTTCAAACTTCTCACCCACAAGTACAAGGCCATACACAATGCAGGACCAGCCTACCTGAACCACGGCGTCTCCTTCCACATCCCCGCCAGATCCCTCCACTTCACCCAGATGGCCCTGGCCACCATCCCTCCATCCACAAAACCACCGCTGGAGGACGATCCTTCATCTACACTGCAGCAAAGAGCTGGAACAACCTCCCCCTGCACCTCAGACAAAGCCAGTCGCTCACCATCTTCAGGAGGAACCTCAAGATGTGGCTCTTTGGATGAGATCGCTCCCCCCCATCCCCAGCGCCTTGAGACCCTCATGGGTGAGTAGTCCCGTTCTACAAATACTGATTGATTGATTGGCTCCTGGAGAGACATACACTGTCCTCAACACTGACAATCAGGCTAAGGTCCATCCCATGACAATGGTGTCCTTAGAATTGGGGGGAGTTACTGGCCAAATGATGGTGGTGGTATCTCCTTCAATACCTATCCAATGTCTACTACGGAATGATCGGGAGTCCTCAGCCTTGGCTGAGGTAGAAAGTAAGACCCATGCACCTTTGCGAGGTATCCCTGAGTGGGTGTGCATCAAAACCAGAGCTCGGAGAAAAGCACAGGGTGAAAAAGTAGAGTTGGAGCTTGGAATAATGGCCGAAACTACCAAGAGAAAGCGCTGGAAGACTGGCGGACCAGCTTCCAAACAGATCACAGAGCATGATCTCTCTCCTCATGGAGAAGTATTTATTACATAATGTTAATTCGTTCCTGATAACTCTTCTAAAATAATATTATTTGTGGACTTTGGGAAGCTATAATACAAATTATATCACAAGATTTGATTTGATGAAGATACCATAAGGCCTGACGTCAACACTGAGTAGTCACAATATGTATCATTTTAGAGGAGTTATCAGGAAAGAATGAACATTATGTAATAAATACTGGTTACATATTACAAAATATATAGACTGTGAATGAATATTGGCTGGATGTGTGTCTGAGCATAACAAATTGTAATTTATCAGTAACTTTGTTGCTGATCACAGGGTCTTTTGGGGGTGTTCACCCTGTTCAGTGCACCATCTTGGTCTGAAATTAAGTGAATCAAGGGCAGGAAATGCCAGTATACTCTGTGAAAACGTCCCAAGTATTATTAATACTCCTCATGGAGATGACCTAACAGCCCCAGAGGGAGCAGAGCCTCGGGGGCTTGGGCCCTACACAGCAGAGCTCCCAGAACGATCTGAGCCAGGGACAACAAACCTGTCCCACTCTTGAGTGCCTGAGGCAGCAGGCTGCTGCACTGGAAAAAGGTGATGTTAGTGGTAACCACAGGACCTATTGGGAGGAGGGGCTCCTGTATACTGAGGCCAGAGATCTTAAATCTGGTGCAACCAGAAGACTGGTAGTGCCTCTGCAATGCAGAGAGTTCTTCCAAACATTGGCCCATGACATCCCCTTTGCTGGGCATCTTGGCCAGAAAAAAACGTGGAGTCAGTTAGTCAACCAGTACTACTGGTCAGGCATGTCCCAGAAAGTAAAGGAGTTTTGTAACTCCTGTGCTGTCGCCAACCAAAGGCCTCCTTAATTCTACTTCCAGTGGTTGGTGAACCCTTTGAAAGGGTTGGGATGAACATTGGTGGTCTCCTTGACCCTCCAACAACATCAGGGAACAGATTTATACCGGTGGTAGTGGATCATGCCAGCAGGTACCCTGAAGCAATCCCTCTAAGGACTACTACTGTCCCTGCAGTAGCTAGAGCCATCATTGGTATTTTTTACCAGAGTGGTTTTTCCTAAGGTGGTGTCAGACAGAGGTACCAACTTCATATCTGGCTACCTGAATCACATGTGGGCTGAGTGACCTACAGGTTCACCACGCCCTAATATCCCCAGTGCAATGGTCTTGTTATAAGATTTAACAAGACTCTCAAGGGCATGATTCAGAAGGAGATGGGATGTCCTACTTCCATGCCTGCTTTTCACCTACAAGGAAGTACCACAGAAAGGAGTGAGTTTCTCCCCATTTGAACTTTTGTTTGGGCATTCTGTAAGGGGGGCACTTTGCTTTGTGAAGGATGGATGGGAGAGACCTCCTAGAGAACCAAGCACAACATAGTGGATTATGTGCTAGACCTTCGTTCAATGATGGGTGAGTGCATGAAAAAAAGCAACAACAAAAAAAACCCTGAGGCCAGCCAAGAGCTCCAGAAGCTCTATTTGACCAAAAAGCTGCACTGGTTGTATACCAACCTGGGCAAACTGTATCAGTATTGGAACCTGTAGCCCCTAGGAACCTCCCAGACAAGTGAATCTCTTTGCCTTGACCCCTGGCAGAGCTACCTGGTGTACCCATGATGTGGATACTGGGGACAGTTTACCTGTCAAGAACAAACTACACAGACAATCTGACCATGTCGAGGAGATTATCAAAGCTGAAATCAGCAAGATGCTGGAATTGGGAGCTATTGAGCACGCAGGGAGCCCCTGGGCCAGCCCAGTTATGATATTCCCCATACCTCATTCCCAGGGTGGAAAGAAAGAGATGAGGTTCTGTGTGAATTATTGGGGTCTCATTGTAGTGGCAAAAACATATGCGCACCCAATTCTAGCAGCAGATAAACTAATTGAAAGATTGGAAACAGTCAAATATCTGAGTACTTTTGATCTCACATCAGCGAACTGGCAAATAGGCCTGACTCCAGAAGCAAAAGAAAGATCTTCATTCTCCACTCCTGATGGGTCATTTGGTCTGAAGAATACCCCTGCCAACTTCCGGATGTTGGTGAACAAAGTCCTTGCTGGGTTAGAAGACGTTAGTGCAGCATATATGATGATGTTGCTGTCTTCAGCTCTACCTGACATAATCACCTGATCCATCTCAGAAAGTTCCTCAAGGCTCTGAAAAGTGCAGGCCTCACTATCAAGGCAAGCAAGTGCCAGATAGGGCAAGGTCAGGTTGAATATTTGGGACACCTTGTTGGTGGAGGCCAAGTTCAGGCACTCCAATCCAAGATCCAGACTATTCTGGACTGGGTAGTTCCAACAACACAGACCTAAGTCAGGACATTTCGGGGCATATTTATACTCCGTTTGCGCCGGATTTGCGTCGTTTTTTTTTACGCAAATTTGACGCAAAACTAACTCCATATTTATACTCTGGCGTTAGACGCGTCTAGCGCCAAAGTCCATGGAGTTTGCGCCACTTTTTAGCGTGGACACCTACTTTGCGTTAATGATATGCAAGGTAGGCGTTCCCGTCTAAAAAATTGACTCCGAGGCATGTGCGCCGTATTTACACTCCCGGGCAAAAATCACGCCCGGGAGTGGGCGGGTCAAAAAAAATGACATCCAGCTGCTTTTGTGTCGTTTTTTAGCGCCTGGTCAGGGCAGGCGTTAAGGGACCTGTGGGCTCGGAAGGAGCCCAGAGGTGCCCTCCCATGCCCCCAGGAACCCCCCCTGTCACCCTTGCCCACCCCAGGAGGACGCCCAAGGATGGAGGGACCCATCCCAGGGAACATAAGGTAAGTTCAGGTAAGTTTTTTTTTTTTTTTCTTTTTGTGGCATAGGGGGGCCTGATTTGTGCCCCCCTACATGCCACTATGCCCAATGACCATGCCCAGGGGACAGAAGTCCCCTGGGCATAGCCATTGGGCAAGGGGGCATGACTCCTGTCTTTGCTAAGACAGGAGTCATTTCAATGGGGGTTGGGAGTCGAAAAAAATGGCGCAAATCGGGTTGAGGCGATAATTTTGCCTCAGCCTGACTTGCCCCATTTTTTGGCGCCCAAGCTCCATATTCCCCTACGCCGGCGCTGCCTGGTGTATGTCATTTTTTTTGACGCACACCAGGCAGCGCCGCCGGCTAACGCCGGCTAACGTCATTGAATAAATGCGGCGCCTGCATGGCGCTTCAGAATGGCGTTAGCCGGCGTTAACTTTTTCGACGCACAACTGCGTTGGCGCAGTTGTGCGTCGAAAAGTATAAATATGGCCTTTCTTGTCTTGACCGGGTCTTACAGAAGATTTGTGAAGGGCTATGGCACCATTGTGTCACCCCTCGCAGGATACACATCAAAAAGATGCCCAAAAAGGTAAACTGGACAGTCAGCTCTCAACAGGCCTTTGACATCCTGAAAGAAGCAATGTGCTTTGCACATGTTCTGAAGGCTACAGATTACTCTAAGAAGTTTGTTATGCAGACAGATGCCTCTGAACATGGGATAGGAGCAGTCCTGTTCCAAATCAATGATGATGGCCACAACCAAATTGTTGTTTTCATAAGTAGGCGATTACTTCCAAGAGAGCAGAGTTGGAGTATCATTGAGAGGGAAGCTTTTGTTTTGGTTTGGTCCCTGAAGAAGCTGAGACCATACTTGTTTGGTTCTTACTTCCTAGTTCAAACTGACCACAGGCCTCTCAGAAGGCTAATGCAAATGAAATGTGAGAACCCAAAACTGTTAAGATGGTCCATCACCCTACATGGAATTAACTGTACAGTAGAACACAGACCTTAGACTGACCATGCCAATGCAGATGCCCTTTCCAGCTTCTTCCACTTAGAAGAAGAAGACTACCCTGGGTAGGGTTAGTTTCATCCTCTTTCATTTTGGAAGGGGTCATGTAGGATAGTGCCCCTTTTGACATGGTTACCCTCCCCCTTTTTGCATGGTTTCTGGTGTAATTTCGACTGAAAGTGCACTGGGCTCCTGCTAAACGGGTCCCCAGTGCCAGATCTCTTTCCCTAAAACTGCACAGTTGTTTTTCCTAATTGGCAAATCTTTAGTTGCCGCTGTAAGTCCCTAGTAAATGGTACACTTGATACCTAGGGCATGGGTACTAAAGGAAGGCCCCTGAGGTCTGCAACACAGATTGTGCCACCCTCAGGGACTCTGTCACCTAAGTGCACACAGTGCTGCCTTTGCAGGCTTCATGTCTCGGTGCAGACTTAAAATGAAAAAACAACATGGCACACAGCCTGTGTACCCTGCCCCTGCACACTGCATGCAATATATGTAAGTCAGTCTTCTGACAGGCCTTCCAGCCCTAAAGACACAGGCATAATTTATATTATATGTGAGGGCATACCTGCAGGAGCAGATATGCCCCTGGTTTGTCTTTGTCGATTGTCAGACATAGTAATTGAACAGTGCAGCCATTTTAAGTATGTGTGTTGGACACGTCTCCTTACAAGCTCCCCAGCTACATGATGGTTTCACTCACATTACGGATGTTTGGTATCAAACATCTCATATTAATAAACTCTCACTGAATCTAGTGATAGATTTATTAATACATGCACTCAGAGGGCACCTTAGAGGGGCCCCCTTGAAACTTACCAACTCCTAGTGTGGGCACTAACTGGTCAAAACCAGTACAGCCACCTTAAGACAGGATTCTGACCCCCTGAGGTGAGAGCCAATGCCCTTGAGGGCTCAGAACAAAGGCCTGCTCTGGACAGAGGTGTGGATGGAAATTTCATGGCGGGGAGCTTCATAGGCTTTGCCACCTTTGAAATGTGAACCAGGCCTCTCCAAATGGTGGAAAAGGCCGACCCCTAGTTCCTGACCCCTCTTTTGGCGGCAGGACTGGCTCAAAAATTAGGTAAATTAGGAGGAGTGCCCATTTCATGCCAGTCCCACCCTGTAGGAAATTACCATCTTGCCTGGCATGTTACCCCCATATTTCACTGTATATATGTTGTTATAGTCTATGTGTCACTGGAACCCTGCCAGGCAGGGCCCCAGTGCTCATAAATATATGCCCTGTATGTGTTCCCTGTGTGATGACTAACTGCCTCACTGAGGCTCTGCTAACCAGAACCTTAGTGGTTATGCTCTCTCTGCTTTCCAAATTGTCACTAACAGGCTAGTGACCAATTTCACCAATTCACATTGGCATACTGGAACACCCTTATAATTCCCTAGTATATGGTAATGAGGTACCCAGGGTATTGGGGTTCCAGGAGATCCCTATGGGCTGCAGCATTTCTTTTGCCACCCATAGGGAGATCTGACAATTCTTACACAGGCCTGCCAGTGCAGCCTGAGTGAAATAACGTTCACGTTATTTCACAGCCATTTACCACTGCACTTAAGTAACTTATAAGTCACCTATATGTCTAACCTTCACCTGGTGAAGGTTGGGTGCAAAGTTACTTAGTGTGTGGGCACCCTGGCACTAGCCAAGGTGCCCCCACATTGTTCAGGGCAAATTCCCCGGACTTTGTGAGTGAGGGGACACCATTACACGTGTGCACTATACATAGGTCACTACCTATGTATAGCGTCACAATGATAACTCCGAACATGGCCATGTAACATGTCTAAGATCATGGAATTGTCACACCATTGCCATTCTGGCATTGGGGAGACAATTCCATGATCCCCCGGGTCTCTAGCACAGAACCTGGGTGCTGCCAAACTGCCTTTCCGGGGTCTCCACTGCAGCTGCTGCTGCTGCCAACCCCTCAGACAGGTTTCTGACCTCCTGGGGTCCAGGCAGCCCTGGCCCAGGAAGGCAGAACAAAGGATTTCCTCTGAGAGAGGGTGTGACACCCTCTACCTTTGGAAATAGGTGTGATGGCTGGGGAGGAATAGCCTCCCCCAGCCTCTGGAAATGCTTTGATGGGCACAGATGCTGCCCATCTCTGCATAAGCCAGTCTACACCGGTTCAGGGATCCCCCAGCCCTGCTCTGGCGTGAAACTGGACAAAGGAAAGGGGAGTGACCACTCCCCTGACCTGCACCTCCCGGGGAGGTGCCCAGAGGTCCTCCAGTGTGCCCCAGACCTCTGCCATCTTGGAAACAGAGGTGTTGCTGGCACACTGGACTGCTCTGAGTGGCCAGTGCCAGCAGGTGACGTCAGAGACTCCTTCTGATAGGCTCTTACCTCTATTAGTAGCCAATCCTCCTTCCTAGGTAGCCAAACCTCCTTTTCTGGCTATTTAGGGTCTCTGCTTTGGGGAATTCTTCAGATACTGAATGCAAGAGCTCACCAGAGTTCCTCTGCATCTCCCTCTTCACCTTCTGCCAAAGGATCGACCACTGACTGCTAAGGACGCCTGCAAAACCGCAACAAAGTAGCCAGACGTCTACTAGCAACCTTGTATCGCTTCATCCTGCTGGCTTTCTCGACTGTTTCCAGGCCATGCATGCTCTGGGGGTAGCCTGCCTCCTTTCTGCACCAGGAGCTCCGAAGAAATCTCCTGTGGGTCGACGGAATCTTCCCCCTGCAACCGCAGGCAACAAAAGACTGCATCACTGGTCCTATGGGTCCCCTCTCAGCACGACGAGCGTGGTCCCTGGAACTCAGCAACTCTGTCCAAGTGACTCCCACAGTCCAGTGACTCTTCAGTCCAAGTTTGGTGGAGGTAAGTCCTTGCCTACTCACGCTAGACTGCATTGCTGGGTACCGCGTGATTTGCAGCTGCTCTGGCTCCTGTGCACTCTTCCAGGATTTCCTTCATGCACAGCCAAGCCTAGGTCCCCAACACTCTAACCTGCAGTGCACAACCTTCTGAGTTGTCCTCCAGCGTCGTGGGACTCCCTTTTGTGACCTCGCGTGGACTCCGGTTCACTCCTCTTCTAAGTGCCTGTTCCGGTACTTCTGCAGGTGCTGTCTGGTTCTGTGAGGGCTCCCTGACTTGCTGGGTGCCCCTCTGTCCCCTCCTCCAAGTAGCGACATCCTGGTCCCTCCTGGGCCACAGCAGCATCCAAAAACCCTAACCGTGACCCTTGCAGCTAGCAAGGCTTGTTTGCGGTATTTTTGCGTGGGAACACCTCTGCAAGCTTCTTCACGACGTGGGACATCCATCCTCCAAAGGGGAAGCTCCTAGTCCTCTTCGTTCTTGCAAAACACCAAGCTTCTTCCATCCGGTGGCAGCTTCCTTGCACTCTCAGCTGGCATTTCCTGGGCTCCTGCCCACTCTCGACACTGTCGTGACTCTTGGACTTGGTCCCCTTGTCTTACAGGTACTCAGGTCCGGAAATCCACTGTTGTTGCATTGCTGGTGTTGGTTTTCCTTGCAGAGTCCCCCTATCACAACTTCTGTGCTCTCTGGGGGTTGTAGGTGCACTTTACACCTACCTTACAGGATCTTGGGTTGGGCTATTTTTCTAACCCTCACTGTTTTCTTACAGTCCCAGCGACCCTCTACAAGCTCACATAGGTTTGGGGTCCATTTGTGGTTCGCATTCCACTTTTGGAGTATATGGTTTGTGTTGCCCCTATACCTATGTTCTCCTATTGCTATCTATTGTAACTTTACACTGCTTGCATTACTTCCTTTTGCTATTACTGCATAATTTTGGTATTGTGTACATATATCTTGTGTATATTTGGCATCCTCATACTGAGGGTACTCACTGAGATACTTTTGGCATATTGTCATAAAAATAAAGTACCTTTCTTTTTAGTATATCTGTGTATTGTGTTTTCTTATGATATTGTGCATATGACACCAGTGGTATGGTAGGAGCTTTACATGTCTCCTAGTTCAGCCTAAGCTGCTTTGCCATAGCTACCTTCTATCATCCTAAGCTGCTAGAAACACCTCTTCTACACTAATAAGGGATAACTGGACCTGGCACAAGGTGTAAGTACCTCTGGTACCCACTACAAGCCAGGCCAGCCTCCTACACACCCCTACAATGGACAAGCTGAAGTGGACATTACTTTTTAAATTCCTCCATCTTGCATGGAAGGAATTAGGCCACTAGGGTTAGGGTTATACCCACTTTCCAAAGGAAGTGGTCATGGGAAAGCTGTAGTTACCCTAAAGGTGAATAGCCCATTGGCTACCGCCTGTTACTCCCTATAATGCCCATAAATTCAGTATTTAGGTGGCATCCATGAACCTTAGAATTAGCTTCCTGGCGACCTAAGAAGAGCAGAACACCACAGAAGTCACCCAGCAGAGAAGACTGAAGACACCAACTGACTTGGCCCCAGCCCTACCAGCCTGTCTGCATCCTTCAAAGAACCTGCGGCCAGAAGATGACTGTCCTGCAGCCCAGCAACCTCCAAAGCCTATGGCGGACTGCCTACCTTCAATAAAGAACAAGAACTCTTGTGGACAGCGGACCTGTCCAAAAGAAACATCTCCAAAGAAGAATGAAATCTGCCTGAGGAACAGTGAAATTGCCGCCTAGAACCAGCTCTGCACCCGACACCCACGGCACGAGTGGCCCACCAGTCCAGTGAAGGCTCCCCAACATTTCTGACCCAGACACCCCCAGCGACGCTTGTAGCCTAAATCCGAGGACTCCCTCTGACCACAACCTGCCTGGTAAGTTGTTTCTAACGCCAAAAGATGCCCCTGCACCTGGGCCCCTGTGCCTTGGGGAGCTGGACCATTGTTGTCCCTACAATCCCTCACATCTCAACTTACCTGGGCAGCTGGGCAGCTGTGGGTTGACCTCTACCAGACTCCTGGCCAGAGCCTGCAGCCTGTTTCTGAAAGGGATCTCCTGCATTGACTAACATTGGAAGCCTAATGCTGTGTCGGCACTTGACACCCGGCGACCCCTGTGCCGCTGAGGGGGTAAGCTCAGTGCTGCCTTGTGGCCCCCCCTTGTCCTTGCTTCAACCCTAGGAGATCCACCCCAACCCTGCTCTCCTCACCTGTAAGCAGTGCTGCAGCACGTACCCCCTGTCACCATTAGAATGCTAAATACCCACCAGGGGAGCCAAGACCTTGGTAAAAACTCTTGGAGCATATGAAAGGCCAGACTTTAGCACTTAGAACTGGTAATCGTTCCGCTCGATGACAAAACAAAGACTTTTCTGGTGCGAAGGAAAGATGGAAATGTGAAAGAAAGCATCCATCATATCCAGGTGCGCGGACAACTCCCCTTGATTGACCAATTGAACTATGGCTTTCATAGTGATCATTTTCAACATCCTGTGTGGGATGAAATGGTTCAATCCTATGTGTTCCAGGACTGGGTGATAATCTCATGACACTTTTTTGACCAAGAAGAGAATGATATCCAAGCCCCTGTTCGTTGAGGGGGGATGGGCAGGATTATTTGCTGACTTCTCCAGTAACAGCTGAGCTCCTGAAAAAAGTGCTTGGCTATGCACTGGATCTGTTGACAGAGAAATCTGATGAAAGCTATCATGATTGAGGAAGGAACACTCCATGTGATATCCCTCTGATACAGTCTGAAGGGCCCAAGCATCTGTCACTTGATAGCTTTATTTTTAAAGAAAGGAAAGTAAACACCCCACACCCCCACCGGAAGAGCAGCATGATAGTCAGGCCTTTGGAGGAGTTGGAGCTGATGTCCCTAGGTGTTGTAACTGGGTTTTATCAATGGCAGGGCTCCCTGGCCATGACCCCTACCTTGAAAAGCTGGTTGGTAGACTTTGTAGAGGTTGGGCTATAGGCCCTATAATACCCAAAACCTCTGCCTGTGGAGAACTGATGGGGCCAATTAACTTCTTGCTTTCAACTGTCTTGTTTACCATGTTTTCCATCTGGGATCAAAAGATAGCTCCTGTGAAATGTAAGTTCATAAGGGCAGACCTTTGGCCTAAGTCCGCTATCCAGACTCGCATCCAGCTATGGCATTGAGAAGCTTTGGCAGGTCCAGAGGTTGCAGCAGATGCACATAAGTTAATAAAGAAAATATCCAAGAGAAATCGAACCTGAGACTTGACTATAGTAGCAAAAGTAGATGTATCTTATCACTCCCACATTTGCTCTGCTAGTGTGTTAAAATCCTTCTAGAGGGACTAGATAGTTTAAGTCAAATAGGGATTTATTTGCAAAGAAAAATTGGTCACAGAATAACCCCTTTTTACAGCCCCTTCAAGATTTTTAATCCACCTGATCTGAGGGTAACGCTTCCTCTGAAATAAATCTTCATAAATAAATCCTTCTCATCAACACTTGAGTGAAGAACAAGAACATCCGAATTGTTTCAAATATGCCAAAAAAGATCATCTAGTTTTGTACCTTGCACAAAACACACACTTGTCCTCCTCCTCAGAGTCTTCTGGAGACACTTCATCCTGCCTTGGAAGTTTAGGAGGAGAAGGCCCTGCTCTAGCTCTGGCTTGAAAGGCAGCTTCCACAACTGCCTCAATCATTTGCTGAATGGACTGCAAAGAACGGGAGCCAGGCAAGGTGCCAGCTTGCTTCTCCATGGAGAAAGTCATGAAGACACTGAGGCCCTCATTATGACTTTAACGGTCTCTAAGCAAGACCACCAAAGACAAGGGCGCCAGGAGACCACCCACCAGTCCATATTATGGCTACTTCCTGATTACTGTCACACTTTGGGCGGAAATCCGGCAGTAGCAATGCTGGCGGTTGGAGGCGCCTTGCGGTGCTACCACCCGCACTGCCCTGCCAGAAGAATGCCGCCAGCCCTATTAAGACCAATAATGCGGCCTGGCGGTGTCCTGCTGGCGGGGTGCTGCCAGCGGTAGCAGTGCCCCTTCCCGTTCGCTGCCGGGCGACCTCTTCGCTGGACAAGGTAAGTTGGGCGTCCGACAGGGGAGGAGGGTGGGAGGGTGCGGGATGTTGTGTGTGAGTGTGTGGTGTCTGTGTGTGTGTGAGTGTGTGAATGCATCTGTGAGTGTTGTGGTGTATATGCAGTTGCATGCATGTGAGTGAATGTGTGTATGAATGTTATAGTGAGTGCGTGTCTGCTTGTCAGTGTGTATGCGTGTGAGCATGTTAGTGTGGATGCGTGCCTGAATGCGTGTGAGTATGTGTGAGTGAATGCGTGTGTGGAAGAGTGTGAGTGGATGCAGGAGTATGTGTGAGTGAATGCGTGTATGGAAGTGGTGGTGAATAGGTGTTTGCGTGGTGCGTGTGGGTGTGCATGTATGCAGGGAGGGGCGAGAAGGCACCGTGACTTTAGGGGGCGGGGGGTTCTGTGACTGTAGGGGGGGTGGGGTGGGTCAGGTGATTGTTAGAGGGGGTGGGGAGCCATCTACTGGTGACAGGGAAGGAATTCCCTGTCACTGGTAGCCCTACCGCCATGGTTTTCGTGGCGGTGCTACTGTTGTGGAAACCATGGTGGTAGGCCAGCTCATTATACTGGCGGCAGTCTTCTGTGGACCACCGGGTCAGAGATGCACATCTCCGGCCCGGCGGTTCATACCGCCATGGCAGTATGAGTGGAGCACACTCATAATATGGTGGTGTACACCACCAGCCTGTTGGCGGTGATACCGCCACATTAACCCTGGTAGTCAAAAGACCGCCAGGGTCAAAATGAGGGCCTGAGATTTTTACCTACTTCAGTAATTAGGAAAACAAAATATTGCTGCTCCTGAACTCTGACAGCAGGCCGCCATCTTAAGGGCAGGCGGTGTCCCAATTTGAATAAAAACAGTGCTTCACACTACTGAAAAGCTGAGAGAAATATGGAAAAAAGCTGTGATTAGCTCTGCTTTATAAGCTCCAGACCAGGCTCAAAACAACAAATGTGCCTATATACTCCACCCTCTAGCAAGCACACACTATCAGACCTCACCTACTGACCAAAGCGATAGGGCCTTGGCTAAAACAAAAATGCAAAAGCAAGCCTCGAAATGGAAAGCAAGACACACACACGTGACATCAACACATAAAAGGCAAAGAAAAAAAAAGATATGGCTCAATGAAGTAAGCAATGGTGTCCTCCTTTCCCAGAAAGGAAAAAACAGTAAGTGGTTGTAGGAAGCTGGACTGGTGTGTGGTGGGTACCTCTGGTACTTACATTTTGTACCAGGTCCAGTGTTCCCCTATTAGAGAAGTGTAGGCAGTGTCTAGAAGCCATGCTCTCTAGCATTAGCTGTAGATGAGCAGCCAAGGCTTATCAAGGAGGCATGCAAAGCTTATGCAATACCACTGTAGTCAGACAACACTCACACACAAAAGAAAATACTCAGTGTTACAAAAATAAAGGTACTTTATTTTAGTGACACAAACCTAAAAATACTAGATAGACAATTCTCCAATAGGAGGTAAATACACACTCTATATATGTACAATAACATTCAGGAAATAGGCATATAAAGCAATAGAAAACAGTGAAAAGCAATAGGCAATACTGAAGGCCTGGAGGGGACCAAACCATATAGTAAGAAAGTGGAATGCGAATGTTGGGTCCCCACCCAAGGAAGTGGAACTGGTAGAGGTGAGCTGGAAATACTAGGAAACCCCAAAGGTACGTACTAGAGTGCCCCCCCTCAACCAGGGGGGAAAGAGGTAAGTTACTGGTTCTGTCCAAACTAACTCACAGGACTTCAGAGAAGGATATTCCAAGACCCAGACAAGACTGCAAGCAACAAAAGGTGGATCCTGAAAGAGGAAGACCTAGAAAAGAAGGGGACCACGTCCAGGTCCAGCTGGAGTGTCCGGTGGTGAAAGGAGCTGTCTGTGGATTCAGGAGTTGGTTGGTGGGAAGATGAAGACGGTAAGCAAGGCAGCCCTGGAGCAGATGAAGAGTTCCTTGATGATGCAGTTGACGTCCCACACCAGATGAAGAATTGCAGTCAGTGCGTGGTGTGGAAAAACCACCAACAAGCCTTGGCAAAGGCAAATGTTGCGGTTGGAGGAATAGTGGAGCTGCAGAGGACCAGCAAGGTGCAAGAGGGACTCAACCCACGGGAAGGAGTCCCAGGTGACCCTCAGCCATGCAGAGAGCCCAAAAAAGAGAAGGGAGCTTCCACAGGCAAGGAAGCCAGGAGTCACAGAGAGACCCATGCAGCACACCTGAGGAGAGGTCCCACGTCTCAGGTGAAGCATGCAGAGGGCTGTGCATCACAGGGAAGAGTGCTGTGAGCTGAGGCTACAAGGAGCCTGAAGATGCCTTGGAGGAAATGCCAACAAGCCTTGGTAGCTGCTAAGAGACGTGGTGTTCGGTGGTACTGTCCTGCGTGTAAAATTGAGGACGTACCTTCACCAAAGTTGGATAGTTGGCAGAGAGGACCAAGAGGACCATTCCAGACCACCACCCGTGATGCAGGACCCACCTAGATAAGGATGAGAGGAGATCCACGCAGTCAGTCATCGTTGCAGTTGGTGCCTATGGATGCAGGGGAGTGACTCCTTCACTCCAAGAGAGATTCCTTCTTGCTTCCTGTGCAGGCTGAAGACTTGATGCCCTCAGAGGATGCACTGCCAGGGAAATGTTGCAGTTGCTGGAAGGAGCCAGAGAAACAATGTTGCACAGCGATGTCATCACTGTTGCTGCAGATTGTAGGCTCCTGTGGAGTCTTGCCCATCGAATGTGAGGACATACCCAAGAGGGAGACACTAAATAGCCCTGGAAGGGGGAGTGGTCACCTAGCCAGGTGACCACCTATCAGGAGGGGGCTCTGATGTCACCTGCCTAGCCTGGCCACTCAGATGCTCCCAGAGGCCTCTTCCCAGCTTGGATTCAAAATAGAAGAATCAAGGAGCCCTCTGTAGAAGTTCTGGGCACCACCCCTGGGGTGATGATGGACAATGGAGTTGTCACTCCCCTTTACATTGTCCAGTTTCACGCAAGAGCAGGGACTGGAGATCCCTGGACAGGTGTAGACTGATTTATGCAAGGAGGGCACCAAATATGCCCTTCAAAGCAATGCAGGGGTTTGAGGAGGCTACCCGTCCCACGCCATGTAACACCTATTTCCAAATGGAGAGGGTGTTGCCTCCCTCTCCCAAAGGAAATCCTTTGTTCTGCCTTCCTGGGCTTGAGCTGTTGAAGCAGCAGGAGGGCAGAAACCCATTTGAGGGGTGGCAACAGCTAGGGCTGTGCAGAAAATCAAAGTTACTGAGCATGGCTGTGGATCCTACGATCACACTGCCCCTTCAGGAGGATCTTCTGTCGCAGCAGCAGGGGATGGTTCTCCACCCAAACCTGTCTAGTCTTTGCTTTCTTGCATGGAGATTGAACGGCGGCAGTTGACAGCTTTCGACATTCCGTCCAAAATCGGTGATGTTATTCTGGCAGCCAGGCTTCCTTCCACCAAAACTGTAGACGCATGCTGCTGGCATAAATTTGTAGCATGGTGTACGAAACAAGTCTGTTGATCCCCTTTCTAAACCTCTCTCTGAGGTTCTCTTGTTCATTCTTTTTTTGGCCCAGCAGGGCTCTGCTTTGGGCACCCTTAAGGCTTACCTATTGGCTCTATCAGCCTTTCTTAGATTGTCAGATCAACCTTCCTTGTTCAAGTCTCCCATTGTTGGAAGGTTCCTTAAGGGACTCATCCATTTGTTTCCTCCGACCCCATTCATTATGCCCCAGTGGGACTTGAACTTGGTCCTAACTTACCTTATGTTTGCCCCTTTTGAGCCACTGTACAATTGTTCCCTGTTGCTTCTAACAATTAAGACTGCTTTTCTTGTTACCATCACCTCTGCTCGCAGAGTAAGTGAGCTTTAAGCTCTTTCTTCAAAGCCACCATTTTTGTCTGTCTACCCTGACAAAGTGGTGCTCCGTACAAGGGCCTTCTTCCTGCCTCAGGTTGTTACGCTTTTTCAAGTAGGCCAGTACATCACTTTGCCTACTTATTACGCACCCCCAAATCCCTCGAATGAAGAGGAGGGACTCTACCGTCTGGATCCAAAAAGAGCATTGGCATTCTACCTCAATCGTACTAGTGGTTTCTGGGTGTTGGAAACATGGGTGCAAAGAAAGGAAAGGCGGTGCAGAAGTGTACCATCTCCTGATGGGTACTGCTCTGCATCAACATGTGCTACGCCTTGGCAAAGAAGCAACCCCCTGAGGGCTTGCGTGCTCACTCCACCAAAGCAACTGCTGCTATCACAGTGTTAGCACGCTGAGTTCCTGTCCTGGATATCTGTCAGGCAGCAACCTGGGCATCCCTGCATATATTCACTAAACATTACTGCCTGGACAGTCAGGTTCGTAGAGACAGCTACTTTGGCCCTTCAGTCCTGCAGGACTTTCTAGCATGATCTTGGTTCACATCCCACCACCGAGGATGGCATTGCTTGGGTATCTATTTTAAGGTAAGGAATCTGCAACTAGAAGTCTCTATCAGATGAATAAGTTACTTACCTTCGGTAAAGATTTATCTGGTAGAGACATATTCTAATTGCAGATTCCTTACTGACCCACCCATCCTCCCCTCACTGCAAACTGATTTCTAGGGACAGGAATACCCTTTCAGGGCCCTAGTTCTGGTGCACCTTTCCCAGTGTTCTTCATGGCTCTGCGCTACTGACGTGGAAAGTCGTGAAAAGAAACTGACGTCAGCGCGCTGGGGTGGCGCCTATATACGACAGTGACATCATCACAGCAACCACGACGTCAAAGACGCACGCAAAGGTGACCGATGCCACCTGACCGCACGCAAGGGTACTGCTTGAAGAAAAATCTCCAAATCTAGTCTGACACCTGAGGAAATTCTAAGGTAAGGAATCTGCAACTGGAATATGCCTCTATCAGATAAATCATTACCGAAGGTAAGTAAATTGTTCAATTGTATGTTCCATGTTCTGACACCTCGCTCTGGGAGCTCCTATGCTGACTGCTAGGTGGTCGCAGTTTGAAGTCGCAGGAAGAGGACGTGCTGGACATGGGCTCCTTGTATTTGCTATTATACAACTTAAAGTATCCAATGTCTCCTGATGTATCTATCTTGACATTTGGCAACGAGGATCAGTCTCCTGGAGCCCCCCCTCCCTGTTTGGAGTTTGTCATTTTTAGGTCGAGCATACCTGTGGGCAAGCTTTTCGATGTGTTGTTATCTATTTATGGGCTTTAACCACGCCCACCTCACAACCATCACTTTCATTTGATCCTGAACTTGCCTGGTAAACTACTTTTATGTTTCGTCTCTCCCCTCCCCATCGCGCAGCCATGGTGTTGTATCACACTCTTTTCAATGTTTTTCTGAGGACAAATTCTTTATTACAGGGACTCACTGACTCTTTTTTTTTTATTAATCATTATGTTGACTTGCTCACACAATGATTGCACGGATTTAAAGTGTATTTCACACACATTTATTTATTTTGCCAACAATTGATTTGAAAACATATTTGGTTTCAGCACCCTCCTTTTAAATAATGTTTGCCTGCTGAAGACAACCATAATTGTATGTATATCACAGTGCCCACATACATGAGATTGAAAAAAAGCATTTGCCTGAGATCAGATAATTTTGGCGGGGGATCTGAGATTTATCCAGGTTCTTTGGTGTCACTTTGTACAAATCAGCCAGTGATTGCACACATTTAAAGCGTATTTCACACACATGTTTATTGCTGTTGTCGATGATTGATCTAAAAAACACAGTCTTCGCTTTCAGCACACTTCTTTTAAATAAAGTTTGCCTGATGACGATGACCATAATTTTATATATTTCAAAGAGCCCCCATACACGATAAGGAAAACACTAATTGCCGAAGATCACACTATTTCAGCGGAGGGGCCGAAATGTATTCAGCTTGTAGGAAGCTGACCTGGTATGTGGTGAGGACCTATGGTGTTATTACCTTACTCCAGGTCCAGGTATCTCCTATTAGTGAAGTGGAGGTAGATTCTAGGAAGCCAGGGCTCTCTAGAGGTAGCTGTGGATGAGCAGCCAAGACTTATCTAGGAGATATGCAAAGCTTAAGGAATACCACAATAGTCACACAGCACTATCTCACCTGAAAGAACCACACAGTGTTACAAAAATAAAGGTACTTTATTAGGGTAACACAAATACTAAAATACTAATAGGCAGTCCCCCAACAGGAGGTAAGTATACACACTATTATATACACATCAGTAAATACCATAAAAAGCAAAAAGCATTGGCAAAAGTAATAGGAAATAGTCAGGGCAAACCATATATTACGAAAGTGGAATGCGAGACAGAGTCCCCCACCCAAGGAAGTGAAATCATTAAAGGGGACCTATAGGAACTAGGAACTCCAAGAGATGAGTACCAGAGTGACCCCCAGCAACCAGGTGAACAGAGGTAAGCACCTGGTTTTCCCCACAAACTGCAGGAGGACTTAGAAAAAGAAAGGATTGTGCAAGACCCCCCTCACAAAGACTGGAAGAACCCAAAGGTGGGTTCTGGCAGAAGAGGACCTGCAAAGGAAGGGGACCAAGTCCAGTTTGTGATGGAGTGTCCGGTCGTGGCAGGGGCAACTACCCACCCTTCTGTGGATGCAGGACCAGGTTGACGGGGGACGAAGAAGACCAGCTGTGCAGCACAGGAGATAAAGAAGAGTTCCTAAAGTGATGCAGATGGGGTCCCAGGTCGCCTGTTGGCTTGCGGTTGGTCAGAGGTGCTGGAGAACTACCAACAAGTCTTGGCAAATGCAAAAGAAGAAGAAGATGAGTTGCAAGGCTGAAGAGGACCAGCAAGGCTCAGGGGACCCTGGGGGCGTGGCCTGACCACCAGGCAAGATGGCCGTCACTATGTGAGGCTCTGCCCGGCCCGGGGCCGTTTATCCGTATATTTTCCCATCTGACGGTGCTGGCGGGTGAGAGCCTAGTGCACCCTGCTAGGAGGAGCCCCTGGACTGCTCTTGGCAGCTCGGGAGCGGCGGTGCGGCCGGAGCAGCTGAGGAGAGACGCGGGCGGGCCTGCTGTCGGCCACGCCCGCGCGCGCAAGGTGCAGGGCGGACGAGCAGACGCGGGGGCCCGTGGCTACGGCCGGAGGTGTGTGCCCGGGAGCGGAGCTGTGCAGGACGCGGAGCGGGCGGGCAGACGTGGAGGCCCGTGGCTGCTCCTGGAGGTGTGTGGCCGGGTGCGGAGCTGCACCTGGGGGCTATTCGGTGACGCAGCGAGTCGCGGCCCTGCAGCGCGCTCTTTCACGGTGGCGCTGCCGCAGAGGAGGCACCGCTGGGCCCCGTGATCCATATGGGGACTGGTGGCTTTAACGGGCGAGGGGGAGGCCCGAACGAAGACAAGCTGCCGTGGTGAAGCCTTTCAGGGGGACACTTGAAGTTCGCAGTTGCTCTCCCTTGGCTTCTGGGGAGGTACCGCCCGGAATATTTAGGCGGAATATTTAGGCGGGCCCTCCTGGGGGCCGCTAATCGAGAACACGAGGCAGCACCCGGTTGAGGACGGGGAAGGCTGTGGTTGCGGAGGCCCGAGGAGGGTGAACGAGCGGCGACTATCCGGCTGGGCAATGTGGGCCGAGCGGGCCCGAGGGAACTGGCTGATGCTCTGGTGCCCTGCTATTTGATGACCTCGGCTGTTGGTGCTGGTCCAGCGGTGAGTTCTGCGCTGTCTGAGGAGGCCTCTGGATTCTGGGCTCCCTAGTGACTGGTTCTAATTACTTGGGCACGGCTGGAGGTGCTGGTGCAGAGTGGAACAATGGGCAAGGCTGATCAGCGCCAGGCCAAACTTACCTTTGAAGGGGGGAAAAAAAGAACGCTGCTGCCAGCTCCCAGCCCTGTGAGGAGACGAACGGAGAGGATGGCCCTGAGGCATCGGTGAAGTCCATGTTCTTGGACCTTAAGACCAGCCTGGCTGACATTGACGCCAAGCTGGATCATGTAACTGAACAACTCGATCGCATCAGGGCACGTGTAGACGACCACGACTCCAGGTTTGAGGCCCTGGAGTCACGCACATCTGAGATAGAGGACGCGCGCCAGGGTGACAGGGATCAGATTACACGAATGGAGCGAATTCTTGAAGTCATACGCAACAAGAACGAGGACTTGGAGGCAAGATCTCGCCGCAATAACATTCGCATTGTGGGGCTGCCAGAGGCGACCGAGATGGGCCGAATGGAAGACTTCATAGAGCAGATGCTATCTGATCTGTTCGCTGGTGAGCTCTCCCGGATGTTGGTGGTTGAGAGGGCTCATAGGTCTTTGGGGCCCGACCCCCGCCGGGGACCCCCCCACGCCCAATTATCGCGCGTCTGCTGAACTACTGTGACCTTGACGCTGTGCTTCGTCTGGCAAGGGAAAGACGTCCGTTGCTTTATAAGAACTCCGAAATACATTTTTTCCCGGACTACACTCTCGGTGTGCAGACCCAGAGGCGTGCTTTCCTGCCGATTAAACGACTGTTGAACCAAGCGGGAGTAAGCTTTACCCTGCTATACCCCGCTAAGCTGAGGGTGCGCCACGAGGGTAAGATGCTCTACTTTACGGATCTGAAACAGGCGACCAAATTCGCTCGGCAGTTGCCTAAGAGACGGGAGACTGCGGAGCGCCGGGGCCGTGGCGAGAACGACGCCGTTCTGAGTGACAATGACTAATAAGCTCCGATCGACCTGATACTCATTGCTGGAGCCGCTTGGGTGTGTTGGCTTGCTCCTTGCCTGGATCCGTCCGCCTGATGTTTTGTAGTTGGCCCACGGGCCCCTCTCTCCCGGTGTCAGTTGGGCGGAGAGGTACCAGGCCGGTTACAGCCCCTAGGATGAGTCCTGTTATTCACTGTTTTTGTTCTCAAGGAGGGTTTTGGGGTCAAGATGGGTGGGTCACTGGTTGGGTCCGATTGGGGGGCCTGAGTGGGTGGGGGGTATCTCACATGTTCGTGGGGTATTGTTCCTTTTCCTTTGTATGGAAGTTTTATTTGATCCTTTGCTAAATCTATGGCAGGTGGTGACAGATCTTTGCGTGCAGTGCTGGCTGATTGCTGACTGGGCTGAGGGGTGAGGAAGTGACTGTGGTTAGATGTTTGACTTGGAACGTGCGAGGGCTTAATGATAGAAGGAAAGCTCGACTTGTGGCTGCATATGTTAAGAGACATGCAATTGATGTCTGTATGCTTCAGGAGACGCACTTGGTGGAGTCCACAATATGCAGACTAAGAACTGGGTGGGTAGATGAGATGCACTGCTCCACGTACTCGGGTTATTCCCGTGGAGTGACAATCCTTCTTCGTAAGGGTCTGCAGTGGCGCACGAAGAAGGTCCTGGTAGACCCAAACGGCAGATACGTACTGATGAGTGGTGTGCTACTAGACAAAAACTGTCGCCTAGTTGCTGTATATGGGCCGAATGTTGATGATCCAGGTTTCTTTTTGGAGCTGTGGCATCTGGTGGAGTCGCTGTGGCCGGGTGCGGTGCTCTGGGGGGGGAGATTTTAATGTAGTGCTAGATGCTAAGATGGATAGGGAGAGCTTGGCCAGGATACAGCACATTGCGGCGGCTAAAGCCTTGGAAGGCGTGATGCGAGATGGTGCGCTGGTAGACTTGTGGCGACAGCGGCACAGAGAGGCGAGGGAAGGTACATGTTTGAACTATGTACACGGTAGCTGGTCTCGAATTGATCGCTGGCTGGGTACCAGGGATGTGTTGGCCTGGACTAGAGCGGTCGACCATCTCCCTCGTACGTTGTCGGATCACTCGCCGGTATGTCTGGAATTGGAGATACCGACTGAATTTGGTAGGTCGGTTATGTGGCGCCTGCCTAAGGGGGCGCTTCGAGATGCGGCCTTCCGAGAGGAATTGCGTGAGGTGATTAAACTGTATTTTGCCGAGAACCAGGGATCGGTTGAGTCCCCAGGCACTCTTTGGGAGGCATTTAAAGTTGTTATCAGAGGGGTCTGTCTCTCGAAACAGCATGGTATAGTTAAAACTCTAAGGCGAGAGATGGCTGAAATTGAGTCGCGGCTTGCTGAGTTGGAAAGGCGACTGGCATCCCATTGGTCCAGTGATGTTCTTGTGGAGATTCGGCGAGAGGTGTTGCTGTATGAGGAGATCTCCCTTAGGGAGATTTGCTTCCTCGGGAGGGAGGTCCGCGCACGCCAGTATGGGGAGGGCGAAAGGGCTGGACGTACGCTGGCAGCGTTACTTCGCAAACCTTGGGCCAGTGATTATGTCTCTGAGGTCGTGGATGGTGAGGGTGGAGCGTGTCGGGATCGGGTGGAGTTATGCAGGTGTTTACTGAGTTTTACACAGGGCTTTATGCGGCTCCGGCGGGCGCTAGTGCGACTGATGCACAGGTGATCTTCGAGGATATTACGCTAGTATGGTTTGATGAGGTGCACAGGAAATACTTAAACGAACCATTCTCAGTAGAAGAGGTGGCTGCGGCCATACGTGGACTGCCTGGAGAGAAGTCGGCCTGTCCCCCGCGTTCTATAAAGAGTATGTGGATATTTTAGCTCCCCGGCCTACTGGCGGTCTCTTCAGAAGCCCTGGAGACTGGGTCGCTACTGGCCTCGCTCAGGGAGGCTTTGATAGTGACGATCCTGAAACCTGGAAAGGACCCGACTCGATGCGATTCGTATCGTCTGCTTTCCATGATAAATATTGACAACAAAATCCTAGCAAAAATGATTGCGGCAAGATTGCAACCTCTCCTCCCTAGATTAGTGCTACCGGATCAGTCGGGATTTGTCCCGGGAAGGTCTACAGGCCACAACTTGCGCACCTTTTTCACGGTGGCCGGTACACTGGCAGAGGATGACAATGCAGCAGCTGTTTTTCTGGATGCAGCTAAAGCGTTTGATTCCCTGACATGGGACTATATGTTCGCTCTGCTGGGTAGGGTGGGACTTAGTGCGCGCTTCCTTCGCTGGATTAAACTATTGTATACGTTGCCCACTGCTAGATTGCGCATTAATGGGAACGTGTCGGCCACGTTTCCGGTTGCGCGGGCACGCGACAGGGATGCCCGCTGTCCCCTCTCCTTTTTGCAGCGGCGATGGAACCCTTGGCGGCCCGGCTTCGACAGAAATATAACGACAGAGGATTGCAATTTCGGCAGCGTCCTATCCTGATATCTCTGTACGCTGATGATATTGCATTATATGTACGGAATCCTGACCAAAACCTGGATATGCTGCTAGATGAGATCGTGCGCTTAGGTACCTATTCAGGTATTACTATTAACTGGTCTAAATCTGTGGTGTTGCCTCTGACCCCTGGGGCGTCGCGGTATGACTCTAGATACCCTCTGGTGTGGGCAGATGGCCCGGTGCGGTACTTGGGTGTACAGTTGAGTTGCGCTGTGTAGGAGCTGTGGCGGGCTAACTATGGCGCTGCTCTGACGTGGCTGGAGAGGAAGGTTGAGGCTTGGCGGGCCATTCCGTTATCATTGATAGGGCGTATTTCTATTGCAAAGATGGTGGTCCTCCCGAAGTTTTTGTACTTATTTTTGAATCTTCCTCTCCCGCTCCCGAGAGGCTACTTAAAACGTCTGCGCTCGGCACTGATCTGTCTGGTATGGGCGGGCTGACGCGCACGCATTTCTTGGGAGAGGCTGACGCTGCAGTTCGAACTGGGTGGGCTCACTGCGCCAGATATGGAATTATACTATCTTTGTGCTCAGGCGCATTTTGCGTATTACTGGCTGAATCCTATCCGTTATTTGCCGCACATGGCGCCTGAGAGCGACTCTGTATGGCAGGATGACCTGACTCGGGCATTAGGTAGACGTGTTCCGTCCCGGTTGCGGGGGATTGATACGGTGGCATGCACGATGCGGGCGTGGGGTATGTTGATGCGGCGGTCCGGGGTCGCGGTCCCGTTCGCTCCCTCTCTGCCAGTCATGGCGATAGCCGATGGACAGTTGTACCGCGATGGTGGAGTACGTGGGTTTCTCCGAGATGCTGGTCTGACCGAGATGAAAGATTGGATGGCGGAGGGTCGCCTGCTTGAAGTATCTGAGGTGCTGGCTGACCGCGAGTGCACGGCACTTCAGCGTATGTATGTTATCCGAGTCCGTTCTTTTTTGCGAAATCGCCTGCGTGGTTCGGCGGAGGCACCTGTGGTGTTCCGTGCACTGGAGGTTCTTTGCTGTGCGCAGTCGCCTAACAGGCTGGTTACCAAATTATATAACTGTATGCAGGAGCAGAGAAATAATCTCCGAGAACCGTCTAGGCTCGCGTGGGAGGCGGACCTGGGAGTGCCCATCCCGGAGGTCCAGTGGCGCGATTGCTGTGCGCATATGAGAGCGTTGACACCAAATTATAGATTTAGATTGCTGCACTTTAATTTTTTGCACAGACTATATTACACCCCAGCGTGGCTGCACTCCTTGGGGTTGCGTGAGGATACGCGCTGTGTACTCTGTCGGGCGCTGGGTGCTGGTTTTTTACATTTAGCATGGGAGTGTAAGGATGTTCACGCCTTCTGGGTGGCAGTTTTTAATGCAATCTCTGAAATGGTCGGAACAGAGATTCCTGCCAATCCTAGAACTGCGCTGCTTGAGTAACGCATAGGCGCTTGGTGGGCCTGCTATTGCTGCTGGCCAAGCATAGAGTGGCCATATGTGGGGGTGGGACGAGAGTGCCGCGTTATTCTGAATGGTTAAGCAATGCTGCTTTTTGTCATGATCAGCTCACGGTCTACTGGAGCCTGATGCCTGAAGGGTCTAGACCCAAAGATATTTGGGCCCCATTGAATAACTTCTTAGCAGCCCAAGTCGAGTGAGTAAAATAACCGGAAAAGCCCGGACTGTGTTGTTACCCCCCTCTGTCTGTTGGCATCTACGCCAGAAAGGTGAATGATTGCTAATGCCTGGCTGTATGACCTACCTGCCTTTTTTGTTTGTATCGGCTGTTGTCCCCTTCTTTTGCGGTAGGATAATGCCATCACATCACTGCCAGAAGCTGCCCTGTGGTAGTTGGTACGGATTCTGTCACCAATAATGGATTGGGTAGTTAAAAGGGTAAATTGGATTACAGCGATTAATGTGTGCCTATCTGATTTTTCCTACGCGACATGTACGCTGATATTGCAGATGATGACAATTTTCTTTTGTTATGATGCTGTGAAGGGACTGTTTTTTGTTCTTCTGTATGTTAATAACATAAAATCAATAAAAAATAAAATTAAAAAAAAGGCTCAGGGGACCCTACCCAAGGAGGGGAGTCCGGGGTGACCCTCAGCAGTCAGGAGAGTCACAAGAAGAGGATGCAGCCCCCACAGGCAACCCACTGGCAGCAAGCACAACGGTCGCAGTGAGGCCCACTCAGCACACCTGAAGAGGAGTTCCACGTTGCTGGAGGAGCAGAGAGGAGACTAACTTGGCAGGAAGAAGTGCTTGTGACCAGGGCTACATGAAGCCTGAAGATCCCTTGGAGCAGGAGCAAACAACCCTTGGTAGCTGAAAGACGCGCTCTACTTTCCTGCAAGGACTTGCAAGTGCTTACTGTCTCCCAAGTTGGACAGCTGGCAGAGAAGACCAAGGGGGCCACTCCAAACCACCTGTGATGCAGGATCCACGCAGATCCGATGGAGAGTGCCAACATACGAGAGAATGAAGAAAAATATTTGCATAAGATAGCATTGTTTCAGTGTTTTATGGTGTCACTGTACAAATTAGAAGAAGATTGCACTCCTTTAAAATGTTTTTCACACACTGTAGGAGGCTGGCCTGGCTTGTAGTGGGTACCAGAGGTACTTACACCTTGTGCCAGGTCCAGTTATCCCTTATTAGTGTAGAAGAGATGTTTCTAGCAGCTTAGACTGATAGAATGTAGCTATGGCAAAGCAGCTTAGGCTGAACTAGTAGACATGTAAAGCTCCTACTATACCACTGGTGTCATATGCACAATATCATAAGAAAACACAATACACAGAATTACTAAAAATAAAGGTACTTTATTTTTATGACAATATGCCAAAAGAATATCAGTGAGTACCCTCAGTATGAGGATAAGTTACATACACAAGATATATGTGCACAAGCCAAAATTAGGTAAGTAATAGCAAGAAAAGTAATGCAAGCAGTGTAGAATTACAATAGATTGCAATAGGAACACAGAGGTAAAGGGGCAACACAAACCATATACTCCAAAAGTGGAATGCAAACCACGAATGGACCCCAGACCTATGTGAGCTTGTAGAGGGTTGCTGGGACTGTAAGAAAACAGTGAGGGTTAGAAAAATAGCCCACCCCAAGACCCTGAAAGGTAGGTGTAAAGTGCACCTACTACCCCCAGAGAGCACAGAAGTCGTGATAGGGGGATTCTGCAGGAAGAACAAACACCAGCAATGCAACAACAGTGGATTTATGGACCTGAGTACCTGTAAGACAAGGGGACCAAGTCCAATAGTTGTGACAGTGCTGAGAGTGGGCAGGAGCCAAGGAAATGCCAGCTGAGGGTGCAAGGAAATTGCCACTGGATGGAAGAAGTTTGGAGTTCTGCAAGAAAGAAGAGAGCTGGGGACTTCTCCTTTGGAAGACGGATGTCACACGTCGCGATGAAGCTTGCAGGGGTGTTCCTACACAGAAAGACCGCAAACAAGCCTTGTTAGCTGCAAGGGTCACAGTAGAGGTTTTTGGGTGCTACTGTGGCCCAGGAGGGACCAGGATGTCACCATTTGGAGGAGGAGACAGAGGGAGCGCCCAGCAACTCAGGGAGCCCTCACAGAAGCAGGCAGCACACGCAAAAGTACCTGAACAGGCACTTGGAAGGAAAGTGAACCGGAGTCCACGCGAAGCACAAAAGGGAGTCCCACGATGCCGGAGGACAACTCAGAAGGTTGTGCACTGCAGGAAGGAGTGTCGCGGACCCAGGCTTGGCTGTGCATGAAGGAAATCCTGGAAGAGTGCACAGGAGCCGGGGCAGCTGCAAATCACACGGTACCCAGCAATGCAGTCTAGCGTGGGGAGGCAAGGACTTACCTCCACCAAACATGGACTGAGGAGTCACTGGACTGTGGGAGTCACTTGGACAGAGTTGCTGAGTTCCAGGGACCACGCTCGACAGAATGAGAGGGGACCCAGAGGACCAGTGTTGCAGTCTTTTGGTGCCTGCGTTAGCAGGGGAAGATTCCGTCGACCCACTGGAGATTTCTTCGGAGCTTCTGGTGCAGGGTGAAGGCAGGCTACCCCCAGAGCATGCACCACCTGGAAACAGTCGAGAAAGCCGGCAGGATGAGGCGCTACAATGTTGCTGGTAGTCGTCTTGCTACTTTGTTGCGGTTTTGCAGGCGTCCTGAGCAGTCAGCGGTCGATCCTTTGGTAGAAAGTGAAGAGAGAGATGCAGAGGAACTCTGATGAGCTCTTGCATTCCTTATCTAAAGAATTCCCCAAAGCAGAGACCCTAAATAGCCAGAAAAGGAGGTTTGGCTACCTAGGAAGGAGGATTGGCTACCAAGAGAGGTAAGAGCCAATCAGAAGGAGCCTTTGACGTCACATGCTGGCATTGGCCACTCAGAGCAGTCCAGTGTGCCCCCAACACCTCTGTTTCCAAGATGGCAGAGGTCTGGGACACACTGGAGGAGCTCTTGGCACCCTCCCTGGGAGGTGCAGGTCAGGGGAGTGGTCACTCCCCTTTCCTTTGTCCAGTTTTGCGCCAGAGCAGGGCTGGGGGATCCCTGAACCAGTGTAGCCTGGCTTATGCAGAGATGGGCACCATCTGTGCCCATCAAAGCATTTCCAGAGGTTGGGGGAGGCTACTCCCCCCCCCAGCCCTCACACTTATTTCCAAAGGGAGAGGGTGTTACACCCTATCTCAGAGGAAATCCTTTGTTCTGCCTTCCTGGGACAGGGCTGCCTGGACCCCAGGAGGGCAGAAACCTGTCTGAGGGGTTGGCAGCAGCAGCAGCTGCAGTGGAGACCCCAGAAAGGCAGTTTGGCAGTACCCGGGTACTGTGCTAGACACCCGGGTGATCATGGAATTGTCACCCCAATACCAGAAGGGTATTAGGGTGACAATTCCATGATCTTAGAAATGTTACATGGCCATGTTCGGAGTTACCATTGTGAGGCTATACATAGGTAGTGACCTATGTGTAGTGCACGCGTGTAATGGTGTCCCCGCATTCACAAAGTCCGGGGAATTTGCCCTGAATGATGTGGGGGCACCTTGGCTAGTGCCAGGGTGCCCACACACTAAGTAACTTTGCACCCAACCTTCAACAGGTGAAGGTTAGACATATAGGTGACTTATAAGTTACTTAAGTGCAGTGGTAAATGGCTGTGAAATAACATGGACGTTATTTCACGCAGGCTGCACTGGTAGGCCTGCGTAGGAATTGTCAGAGCTCCCTATGGGTGGCAAAAGAAATGCTGCAGCCCATAGGGATCTCCTGGAACCCCAATACCCTGGGTACCTCAGTACCATATACTAGGGAATTATATGGGTGTACCAGTATGCCAATGTGAATTGGTAAATTTAGTCACTAGCCTGTTAGTGACAAAGTTGGAAAGCAGAGAGAGCATAACCACAGAGGTTCTGGTCAGCAGAGCCTCAATGAGACAGTTAGGCATCACACAGGGAACACATACAGGGCACAGACTTATGAGCACTGGGGCCCTGCCTGGTAGGGTCCAAGTGACACATAGACTAAAACAACATATATAAAGTGAAATATGGGGGTAACATGCCAGGCAAGATGGTACTTTCCTACACAACCCCCCCAAACGAAGGACAATAAGACTAGCCATGACCTGATGAGTCTTCATTGTCTAAGTGGAAATATCTGGTGAGTCCATCTGCATTGGAGTGGGTACTCCCAGGTCTATGTTCCACTGTATAGTCCATTCCCTGTAGAGATATGGATCACCTCACCAATTTAGGGTTTTCACCTTTCATTTGTTTTAGCCAAAGTAGAGGTTTGTGGTCTGTCTGAACAATGAAGTGAGTGCCAAACAGGTATGACCTCAACTTTTTCAGTGCCCAGACCACAGCAAAGCCCTCCCTCTCTATGGCAGACCAACGCTATTCTCTAGGGGTCAACCTTCTGCTGATAAAAGCAACTGGTTGATCCTGTCCCTCAGAATTCAGTTGTGATAAGACTGCCCCTACCCCTAATTTAGATGCATCAGTTTGAACAATGAATTTCCTTGAGTAACATGGGCTTTTTAGGACAGGTGCAGAGCACATGGCCTGTTTGAGCTCCTCAAAAGCTTTCTGACAGCTAGCTGTCCACAATACCTTTTCAGGCATCTTCTTACTAGTGAGATGATTAAGAGGGGCTGCTAAGGAGCCATAGTTTTTAATGAATCTCCTGTAATACCCTGTGAGGCCTAAGAAGGCGCTCACCTGGGTCTGAGTTGTAGGGGGAACCCAATCCATGATTGTCTGGATTTTCCCCTGAAGTGGTGCAATCTGTTCTCCACCTACCAGGTGTGCCAGATAAACCACCTTACCCTGCCCTATCTGGCACTTTGAGGCCTTAATAGTGAGGCCTGCCTTTTGCAGGGCCTCTAAAACATTCCAAAGGTGGACCAGGTGCTCATCCCACGTGGAGCTAAAGACAGCAATATCATCTAGATATGCTGCACTAAATGCCTCCAACCCTTGCAGGACTGTGGTCACCAACCTCTGAAAAGTGGTAGGTGCATTTTTCAACCCAAAGGGCATCACTGTAAATAGGTAGTGCCCTCCTATAGTTGAAGATGCAGTTTTGGGTTTAGCATCCTCAGCCAATTTGATCTGCCAATACCCTGCAGTCAAATCAAAGGTGCTAAGATACTTGGCACCTGCCAGTGAATCAATGAGCTCATCTGCCCTGGGTATAGGATGAGCATCAGTTTTTGTTACCTGATTGAGACCTCTGTAGTCTACACAAAACCTCACCTCCCTTTTTCCATCTTTTGAGTGAGGCTTTGGTACAAGCACCCCAGGACTCGCCCATGGGCTTTCAGAAGGTTCAACCACTGCTAGAACAAGCATTTTCTGAACCTCTTGTTTTATGCAGTCCCTGACATGGTCAGGCTGCCCATAGATTTTACTTTTGACAGGCAAGCTGTCTCCAGTATCAATTGTGTGTTCACACCTGGATGTGATACCTGGCACAATTGAAAAGAGTTTAAAAAATTGTCCAAGGAGATTTATGCAGTTGTCTTTCTGTTCTGCAGTCAGACAATCTGCCAAAACTACTCCCTCCACTAAAGCATCATTTTCAGTAGTGGAAAAGAGATCAGGGAAAGGGTCACTCTCTTCTTCCTGTCCCTTATCTGTTGCCATGAGCAGGGTGAGATCAGCCCTGTCATAGTAGGGTTTTAGGCGGTTGACATGAATCACCCTAAGGGGACTCCTGGCAGTGCCCAGGTCTACCAGATAGGTAACCTCACCCTTCTTTTCAACAATGAGATGGGGTCCACTCCATTTGTCCTGGAGTGCTCTTGGGGCCACAGGCTCCAATACCCACACCTTCTGTCCTGGTTGGTACTGGATCAGAACAGCCTTCTGGCCATGCCATTGCTTCTGGAGCTCTTGGCTGGCCTGAAGGTTTTTACTGGCCTTTTTCATGTACTCGGCCATTCTGGATCTTAGGCAAAGTACCTAGAAAACGATGTCCTGTTTGCGAGCTTTTAAAGGTTGTTCCCAACCCTCCTTCACAAGTGTTAGTGGACCTCTTACAGGGTGTCCAAAGAGGAGTTCAAAGGGGCTGAAGCCCACTCCTTTCTGGGGTACCTCTCTGTAAGCAAAAAGGAGGCAAGGTAACAGGACATCCCATCTCCTCCTGAGTTTTTCAGGGAGTCCCATTATCATACCTTTGAGAGTTTTATTAAACCTCTCTGTAGGAAAGTACCATCTTGCCTGGCATGTTACCCCCATTTTTCACTGTATATATGTTGTTTTAGTTGGATGTGTCACTGGGACCCTGCCAGCCAGGGCCCCAGTGCTCATAAGTGTGCCTGAATGTGTTACCTGTGTTATGACTAACTGTCTCACTGAGGCTCTGCTATCCAGAACCTCAGTGGTTATGCTCTCTCATTTCTTTCCAAATTGTCACTAACAGGCTAGTGACCAATTTTACCAATTCACATTGGCATACTGGAACACCCTTATAATTCCCTAGTATATGGTACCGAGGTACCCAGGGTATTGGGGTTCCAGGAGATCCCTATGGGCTGCAGCATTTCTTTTGCCACCCATAGAGAGCTCTGACAAATCTTACACAGGTCTGCCACTGCAGCCTGAGTGAAATAACGTCCACGTTATTTCACAGCCATTTACCACTGCACTTAAGTAACTTAGAAGTCACCTATATGTCTAACCTTTACCTGGTAAAGGTTAGGTGCAAAGTTACTTAGTGTGTGGGCACCCTGGCACTAGCCAAGGTGCCCCCACATTGTTCAGGGCAAATTCCCCGGACTTTGTGAGTGTGGGGACACCATTACACGCGTGCACTACACATAGGTCACTACCTATGTGTAGCTTCACAATGGTAACTCCGAATATGTCCATGTAACATGTCTAAGATCATGGAATTGCCCCCTCTATGCCATCCTGGCATTGTTAGTACAATCCCATGATCCCACTGGTCTGTAGCACAGACCCTGGTACTGCCAAACTGCCTTTTCAGGGGTTTCACTGCAGCTGCTGCTGCTGCCAACCCCTCAGACAGGTTTCAGCCCTCCTGGGGTCCAGCCAGGCTTGGCCCAGGAAGGCAGAACAAAGGACTTCCTCAGAGAGAGGTTGTTACACCCTCTCCCTTTGGAAAAAGGTGTTAAGGCAGGGGAGGAGTAGCATCCCCCAGCCTCTGGAAATGCTTTCATGGGCACAGATGGTGCCCATTTCTGCATAAGCCAGTCTACACCGGTTCAGGGACCCCTCAGCCCTGCTCTGGCGCGAAACCGGACAAAGGAAAGGGGAGTGACCACTCCCCTGACCTGCACCTCCCCTGGGAGGTGCCCAGAGCTTCTCCAGTGTGCTCCAGACCTCTGCCATCTTGGAAACAGAGGTGCTGCTGGCACACTGGACTGCTCTGAGTGGCCAGGGCCAGCAGGTGACGTCAGAGACTCCTTCTGATAGGCTCCTTCAGGTGTTGCTAGCCTATCCTCTCTCCTAAGTAGCCAAACCCTCTTTTCTGGCTATTTAGGATCTCTGCTTTGGGGATTTCCTTAGATAACGAATGCGAGTTCCTCTGCATCTCTCTCTTCACCTTCTGCCAAGGAATCGACTGCTGACCGCGCTGGAAGCCTGCAAAACTGCAACAAAGTAGCGAAGACGACGACTGCAACTCTGTAACGCTGATCCTGCCACCTTCTCAACTGTTTTCCTGGTGGTGCATGCTGTGGGGGTATTCTGCCTCCTCTCTGCACTAGAAGCTCCGAAGAAATCTCCCATGGGTCGACGGAATCTTCCCCCTGCTACCGCAGGCACCAAAGAACTGCATCACCGGTCCCCTGGGTCTCCTCTCAGCACAACGAGCGAGGTCCCTTGAATCCAGCAACTCTGTCCAAGTGACTCCCACAGTCCAGTGACTCTTCAGTCCAAGTTTGGTGGAGGTAAGTCCTTGCCTCCCCACGCCAGACTGCATTGCTGGGAACCGTGACTTTTGCAACTACTCCGGCCTCTGTGCACTTCCGGCGGAAATTCTTTGTGCACAGCCAAGCCTGGGTCCACGGCACTCTAACCTGCATTGCACGACTTTCTAAGTTGTCCTCCGGCGGCGTGGCACTCCTTTGTGCAACTTCGGGTGAGCACTGTTTCACTCCTCTTTGTAGTGCTTGTTCTGGCACTTCTGCGGGTGCTGCCTGCTTCTGAGTGGGCTCCTTGTCTTGCTCGACGCCCCCTCTGTCCCCAGACGCAATTGGCGACATCCTGGTCCCTCCTGGGCCACAACAGCATCCAAAAACCCTAACTGCACGATTTGCAGCTAGAAAGGCTTGTTGGCAATCTTTCTTCAGGAAAACACTTCTTCACGACTCTCCACGGCGTGGGAAATCCATCCTCCAAAGGGGAAGTCTCTAGCCCTTGTCGTTCCTGCAGAATCCTCAGCTTCTACTGTCAAGTAGCAACTTCTTTGCACCCACAGCTGGCATTTCCTGGGCATCTGCCCATCTCCGACTTGCTTGTGACTTTTGGACTTGGTCCCCTTGTTCCACAGGTACCCTCGATTGGAAATCCATTGTTGTTGCATTGCTGGTTTGTGTCTTTCATGCAGAATTCCCCTATCATGACTTCTATGTCCTTTGGGGAACTTTAGTGCACTTTGCACTCACTTTTTAGGGTCTTGGGGTGGGCTATTTTTCTAACACTCACTGTTTTCCTACAGTTCCAGCGACCCTCTACAAGGTCACATAGGTTTGGGGTCCATTCGTGGTTCGCATTCCACTTTTGGAGTATATGGTTTGTGTTGCCCCTATCCCTATGTGTCCCCATTGCATCCTATTGTAACTATACATTGTTTGCACTGTTTTCTAAGACTATACTGCATATTTTTGGTATTGTGTACATATATCTTGTGTATATTTGCTATCCTCATACTGAGGGTACTCACTGAGATACTTTGGCATATTGTCATAAAAATAAAGTACCTTTATTTTTAGTATATCTGTGTATTGTGTTTTCTTATGATATTGTGCAAGTGACACTAGTGGTACTGTAGGAGCTTCACTCGTCTCCTAGTTCAGCCTAAGCTGCTCTGCTAAGCTACCATTATCTATCAGCCTAAGCTGCTAGACACCCTATACACTAATAAGGGATACCTGGGCCTGGTGCAAGGTGTAAGTACCCCTTGGTACTCACTACAAGCCAGTCCAGCCTCCTACACTCTCTACCAGTCCATTAGTCTGTGGATGATAAGGAGTGGTGAACTTGTAGGTAACACCACACTCCTTCCACATTGCTTTCAAGTATGCAGACATGAAGTTGTTACCCCTGTCTGATACAACCTCTTTAGGGAAACCCACCCTGGAAAAGATTCCCAGGAGGGCCTTTGCCACTGCAGGAGCTGTAGTGGTCCTTAGTGGAATTGCTTCAGGATATCTTGTGGCATGGTCCACAACCACCAAGATAAACCTATTGCCTGAAGCAGTAGGAGGGTCAAGAGGGCCAACTATGTCAACCCCAACCCTTTCAAAGGGCACCCCAACCACAGGTAGTGGAATAAGGGGAGCCTTTGGAGTGCCACCAGTCTTGCCACTGGCTTGGCTGGTCACACAAGACTTGCAAAAATCTTTAGGGCCATATTTATACTTTTCGACACACAACTGCGCCAACGCAGTTGTGCGTCAAAAAATGTAACGCCGGCTAACGCCATTCTGAAGCGCCATGCGGGTGCCGTATTTATTCAATGACGTTAGCCGGCGTTAGCCGGCGGAGCTGCCTGGTGTGCGTAAAAAAAAATGACTTACACCAGGCAGCGCCGGCGTAGGGGAATATGGAGCTTGGGCGTCAAAAAAAGGGGCAAGTCAGGCTGAGGCAAAATTTTTGCCTCAACCCGAATTGCGCCGTTTTCTTTGACTCCCAACCCCCATTGAAATGACTCCTGTCTTAGCAAAGACAGGAGTCATGCCCCCTTGCCCAATGGCCATGCCCAGGGGACTTATGTCCCCTAGGCATGGTCATTGGGCATAGTGGCTGTGAGAAAGTAGCCTCTTTCTAGGATTGTTACCCCCACTTTTGGCCTGTTTGTGAGTGTATGCCAGGGTGTTTTCACTGTCGCACTGGGATCCTGCTAGCCAGGGCCCAGTGCTCATAGTGAAAACCCTATGTTTTCAGTATGTTTGTTATGTGTCACTGGGACCCTGCTAGTCAGGACCCCAGTGCTCATAAGTTTGTGACCTATAGGTATGTGTTCCCTGTGTGGTGCCTAACTGTCTCACTGAGGATCTGCTAACCAGGACCTCAGTGGTTATGCTCTCTCATCTCTTTCAAATTGTCACTAACTGGCTAGTGACCAATTTTACCAATTTACTTTGGCTTACTGGAACACCCTTATAATTCCCTAGTATATGGTACTGAGGTACCCAGGGTATTGGGGTTCCAGGAGATCCCTATGGGCTGCAGCATTTCTTTTGCCACCCATAGGGAGCTCTGACAATTCTTACACAGGCCTGCCACTGCAGCCTGAGTGAAATAACGTCCACGTTATTTCACAGCCATTTTACACTGCACTTAAGTAACTTATAAGTCACCTATATGTCTAACCTTTACCTGGTAAAGGTTGGGTGCTAAGTTACTTAGTGTGTGGGCACCCTGGCACTAGCCAAGGTACGCCCACATTGTTCAGGGCCAATTCCCCGGACTTTGTGAGTGCGGGGACACCATTACACGCGTGCACTACATATAGGTCACTACCTATATGTAGCTTCACAATGGTAACTTCGAATATGGCCATGTAACATGTCTATGATCATGGAGTTGCCCCCTCTATGCCATCCTGGCATAGTTGGCACAATCCCATGATCCCAGTGGTCTGTAGCACAGACCCTGGTACTGCCAAACTGCCTTTCCTGGGGTTTCACTGCAGCTGCTGCTGCTGCCAACCCCTCAGACAGGCATCTGCCCTCCTGGGGTCCAGCCAGGCCTGGCCCAGGATGGCAGAACAAAGAACTTCCTCTGAGAGAGGGTATTACACCCTCTCCCTTTGGAAAATGGTGTGAAGGCAGGGGAGGAGTAGCCTCCCCCAGCCTCTGGAAATGCTTTCTTGGGCACAGATGTGCCCAATTCTACATAAGCCAGTCTACACCGGTTCAGGGGACCCCTTAGCCCTGCTCTGGCGCGAAACTGGACAAAGGAAAGGGGAGTGACCACTCCCCTGACCTGCACCTCCTCTGGGAGGTGTCCAGAGCTCCTCCAGTGTGCTCCAGACCTCTGCCATCTTGGAAACAGAGGTGCTGCTGGCACACTGGACTGCTCTGAGTGGCCAGTGCCACCAGGTGACGTCAGAGACTCCTTCTGATAGGCTCCTTCAGGTGTTGCTAGCCTATCATCTCTCCTAGGTAGCCAAACCCTCTTTTCTGGCTATTTAGGGTCTCTGTCTCTGGGGAAACTTTAGATAACGAATGCAAGAGCTCATCCGAGTTCCTCTGCATCTCTCTCTTCACCTTATGCCAAGGAATCGACTGCTGACCGCGCTGGAAGCCTGCAAAACTGCAACATAGTAGCTAAGACGACTACTGCAACTCTGTAACGCTGATCCTGCCGCCTTCTCGACTGTTTTCCTGGTGGTGCATGCTGTGGGGGTAGTCTGCCTCCTCTCTGCACTAGAAGCTCCGAAGAAATCTCCCGTGGGTCGACGGAATCTTCCCCCTGCAACCGCAGGCACCAAAAAGCTGCATTACCGGTCCCTTGGGTCTCCTCTCAGCACGACGAGCGAGGTCCCTCGAATCCAGCAACTCTGTCCAAGTGGCCCCCACAGTCCAGTGACTCTTCAGTCCAAGTTTGGTGGAGGTAAGTCCTTGCCTCACCTCGCTAGACTGCATTGCTGGGAACCGCGACTTTTGCAGCTACTCCGGCCTCCGTGCACTTCCGGCGGAAATCCTTTGTGCACAGTCCGGCCTGGGTCCACGGCACTCTAACCTGCATTGCACGACCTCCTAAGTTGTTCTCCGGCGACGTGGGACTTCTTTGTGCGACTTCGGGTGAGCACCGTTTCAGGCATCCTCGTAGTGCCTGTTTCTGGCACTTCTCCGGGTGCTACCTGCTGCTAAGAGGGCTCCTTGTCTTGCTCGACGTCCCCTCTACCTCCTGGTCCAATTTGCGACCTCCTGGTCCCTCCTGGGCCACAGCAGCATCCAAAAACGCTAACCGCACGATTTGCAGCTAGCAAGCCTTGTTGGCGTTCTTTCGGCGGGAAAACACTTCTGCACGACTCTACAAGGGGAGAGGGATCCGTCCTCCAAAGGGGAAGTCTCTAGCCCTTTGCGTTCCTACAGAAACCGCAGCTTCTTCTGTCCAGTAGAAGCTTCTTTGCACCCGCAGCTGGCATTTCCTGGGCATCTGCCCATCTCCGACTTGCTTGTGACTTTTGGACTTGGTCCCCTTGTTCCACAGGTACCCCAGATTGGAAATCCAGCGCTGTTGCATTGTTGGTTTGTGTCTTTCCTGCATTATTCCTCTAACATGACTTCTTTGTCCTTAGGGGAACTTTAGTGCACTTTGCACTCACTTTTCAGGGTCTTGGGGAGGGTTATTTTTCTAACTCTCACTATTTTCTAATAGTCCCAGCGACCCTCTACAAGGTCACATAGGTTTGGGGTCCATTTGTGGTTCAAATTCCACTTTTGGAGTATATGGTTTGTGTTGCCCCTATCCCTATGATTCCCCATTGCATCCTATTGTAACTATACATTGTTTGCACTGTTTTCTAAGACTATACTGCATATTTTTGCTATTGTGTATATATATCTTGTGTATATTTCCTATCATCTCACTGAGGGTACACTCTAAGATACTTTGGCATATTGTCATAAAAATAAAGTACCTTTATTTTTAGTATAACTGTGTATTGTGTTTTCTTATGATATTGTGCAAGTGACACTTGTGGTACTGTAGTAGCTTCACACGTCTCCTAGTTGTGAGAAGGTAGCCTCTTTCTAGCCTTGTTACCCCCACTTTTGGCCTGTTTGTGAGTGTATGTCAGAGTGTTTGTCACTGTTTTCACTGTCTCACTGGGATCCTGATAGCCAGGCCTCAGTGCTCATAGTGAAAACACTATGTTTTCAGTATGTTTGTTATGTGTCACTGGGATCCTGCTGGTCAGGACCCCAGTGCTCATAGGTTTGTGGCCTATATGTATGTGTCACTGGGACCCTGTCACACAGGGCCCCAGTGCTCATAGGTGTGCATGTATATGTTCCCTGTGTGGTGCCTAACTGTCTCACTGAGGCTCTGCTAACCAGAACCTCAGTGGTTATGCTCTCTCATTACTTTCAAATTGTCACTGACAGGCTAGTGACCATTTTTACCAATTTACATTGGCTTACTGGAACACCCTTATAATTCCCTAGTATATGGTACTGAGGTACCCAGGGTATTGGGGTTCCAGGAGATCCCTATGGGCTGCAGCATTTCTTTTGCCACCCATAGGGAGCTCTGACAATTCTTACACAGGCCTGCCACGGCAGCCTGAGTGAAATAACGTCCACGTTATTTCACAGCCATTTTACACTGCACTTAAGTAACTTATAAGTCACCTATATGTCTAACCTTTACCTGGTAAAGGTTAGGTGCAAAGTTACTTAGTGTGAGGGCACCCTGGCACTAGCCAACGTGCCCCCACATTGTTCAGAGCCAATTCCCTGAACTTTGTGAGTGCGGGGACACCATTACACGCGTGCACTACATATAGGTCACTACCTATATGTAGCTTCACCATGGTAACTCCGAATATGGCCATGTAACATGTCTATGATCATGGAATTGCCCCCTCTATACCATCCTGGCATAGTTGGCACAATCCCATGATCCCAGTGGTCTGTAGCACAGACCCTGGTACTGCCAAACTGCCCTTCCTGGGGTTTCACTGCAGCTGCTGCTGCTGCCAACCCCTCAGACAGGCAGCTGCCCTCCTGGGGTCCAGCCAGGCCTGGCCCAGGATGGCAGAACAAAGAACTTCCTCTGAGAGAGGGTGTGACACCCTCTCCCTTTGGAAAATGGTGTGAAGGCAGGGGAGGAGTAGCCTCCCCCAGCCTCTGGAAATGCTTTGTTGGGCACAGAGGTGCCCAATTCTGCATAAGCCAGTCTACACCGGTTCAGGGACCCCTTAGCCCCTGCTCTGGCGCAAAACTGGACAAAGGAAAGGGGAGTGACCACTCCCCTGACCTGCACCTCCCCTGGGAGGTGTCCAGAGCTCCTCCAGTGTGCTCCAGACCTCTGCCATCTTGGAAACAGAGGTGCTGCTGGCACACTGGACTGCTCTGAGTGGCCAGTGCCACCAGGTGACGTCAGAGACTCCTTGTGATAGGCTCCTTCAGGTGTTAGTAGCCTTTCCTCTCTCCTAGGTAGCCAAACCCTCTTTTCTGGCTATTTAGGGTCTCTGTCTCTGGGGAAACTTGAGATAACGAATGCATGAGCTCAGCCGAGTTCCTCTGCATCTCCCTCTTCACCTTCTGATAAGGAATCGACCGCTGACCGCGCTGGAAGCCTGCAAACCTGCAACATAGTAGCAAAGACGACTACTGCAACTCTGTAACGCTGATCCTGCCGCCTTCTCGACTGTTTTCCTGCTTGTGCATGCTGTGGGGGTAGTCTGCCTCCTCTCTGCACCAGAAGCTCCGAAGAAATCTCCCGTGGGTCGACGGAATCTTCCCCCTGCAACCGCAGGCACCAAAAAGCTGCATCTCCGGTCCCTTGGGTCTCCTCTCAGCACGACGAGCGAGGTCCCTCGAATCCAGCGACACCGTCCAAGTGACCCCCACAGTCCAGTGACTCTTCAGCCCAAGTTTGGTGGAGGTAAGTCCTTGCCTCACCTCGCTGGGCTGCATTGCTGGGAACCGCGACTTTGCAAGCTTCTCCGGCCCCTGTGCACTTCCGGCGGAAATCCTGTGTGCACAGCCAAGCCTGGGTCCACGGCACTCTAACCTGCATTGCACGACTTTCTAAGTTGGTCTCCGGCGACGTGGGAACTCCTTTGTGCAACTTCGGCGAGCACCGTTTCACGCATCCTCGTAGTGCCTGTTTCTGGTACTTCTCCGGGTGCTACCTGCTTCAGTGAGGGCTCTTTGTCTTGCTCGACGTACCCTCTCTTTGCAGGTCCAATTTGTGACCTTCTGGTCCCTCCTGGGCCCCAGCAGCGTCCAAAAACGCCAAACGCACGATTTGCGTGTAGCAAGGCTTGTTGGCGTCCATCCGGCGGGAAAACACTTCTGCACGACTCTCCAAGGCGTGGGGGATCCATCCTCCAAAGGGGAAGTCTCTAGCCCTTGTCGTTCCTGCAGTATTCACAGTTCTTCAGCCTAGTAAGAGCTTCTTTGCACCAACCGCTGGCATTTCTTGGGCATCTGCCCATCTCCGAGCTGCTTGTGACTTTTGGACTTGGTCCCCTTGTTCCACAGGTACCTTCAGACAGGAATCCATCGTTGTTGCATTGCTGATTTGTGTTTTCCTTGCATTCTCCCTCTAACACGACTATTTTGTCCTTAGGGGAACTTTGGTGCACTTTGCACTCACTTTTCAGGGTCTTGGGGAGGGTTATTTTTCTAACTCTCACTATTTTCTAATAGTCCCAGCGACCCTCTACAAGGTCACATAGGTTTGGGGTCCATTCGTGGTTCGCATTCCACTTCTGGAGTATATGGTTTGTGTTGCCCCTATCCCTATGTTTCCCCATTGCATCCTATTGTAACTATACATTGTTTGCACTGTTTTCTAAGACTATACTGCATATTTTTGCTATTGTGTATATATATCTTGTGTATATTTCCTATCCTCTCACTGAGGGTACACTCTAAGATACTTTGGCATATTGTCATAAAAATAAAGTACCTTTATTTTTAGTATAACTGTGTATTGTGTTTTCTTATGATATTGTGCATATGACACTAAGTGGTACTGTAGTAGCTTCACACGTCTCCTAGTTCAGCCTGAGCTGCTCTGCTAAGCTACCATTATCTATCAGCCTAAGCTGCTAGACACCCTATACACTAATAAGGGATAACTGGGCCTGGTGCAAGGTGCAAGTACCCCTTGGTACTCACTACAAGCCAGTCCAGCCTCCTACATTGGTTGTGCAGTGGTGGGATAAGTGCTTTGAGACTACTTACCACTCTTGTCATTGTACTTTTCATAAGAGAAAAATATACAAAACAAGGTCAGTGTATATACACATAGCCAAAAAGTTTTGCATTTCCTCTTTTCACTCTTTTCTAAGTGCTGAAAAGTACTTCTAAACTTTCAAAAAGTTCTTAAAAGTTTAAAAAGTTTTTTTTCTGTCTTTCCAAAAAGTTCTGAAAACTTTTTTCTCTTTGTCTATCACTTTAACTCTCTCTAAAAATGTCTGGCACAGGCCAAAAAGTTGAACTGTCCAAACTTGCATATGATCACCTTAGCTGGAAAGGAGCAAGGAGTCTCTGCATAGAGAGAGGTTTGAGTGTAGGGAAGAATCCTTCTTTAGAACTGTTAATTAATATGCTTAGAGTACAGGATAAGGCCATAAGTGCCCAATCTGTAGAAAAAGTAGCTAATGGTTCTCAATCTGATCCAGGGACTCCCCCGGGAAAAGGTTCAGGAAAGAAACTTCTCAGCCTGCCCATTACTAGACAGTCTAGCATAGTTGGTACAGAGGTTGAATCACACCATACTGATGGTGTGCTCTCACATTATACTGGTAGCCAAGCTGTTAGGGTGCCCTCTGTAAGGGACAGGTCTCCTTCTGTTCATTCCCATCATACCTCTGTATCTAGAAATGTCCCTCCCACCCACCCTGATGACAGATTGTTAGAAAGGGAGCTCAATAGATTGAGAGTGGAACAAACCAGACTGAAGCTCAAGAAGCAACAGCTGGATTTGGATAGACAGTCTTTAGAAATAGAGAGGGAAAGACAGAAGTTGGGTTTAGATACCCATGGTGGCAGCAGCAGTATTCCCCATAGTCATCCTGCAAAAGAGCATGATTCCAGGAATCTGCACAAGATAGTTCCCCCTTATAAGGAGGGGGATGACATTAACAAGTGGTTTGCTGCACTTGAGAGGGCCTGTGCTGTACAGGATGTCCCTCAAAGGCAGTGGGCTGCTATCCTATGGCTATCATTTAGTGGAAAAGGTAGGGATAGGCTCCTTACAGTGAAAGAAAATGATGCCAATAATTTTACAGTTCTTAAGAATGCACTCCTGGATGGTTATGGCTTAACCACTGAACAGTACAGGATAAAGTTCAGAGAGACCAAAAAGGAGTCTTCACAAGACTGGGTTGATTTCATTGACCATTCAGTGAAGGCCTTGGAGGGGTGGTTACATGGCAGTAAAGTTAATGATTATGAAAGCCTGTATAACACAATCCTGAGAGAGCATATACTTAATAATTGTGTGTCTGATTTGTTGCACCAGTACCTGGTAGACTCTGATCTGACCTCTCCCCAAGAATTGGGAAAGAAGGCAGACAAATGGGTCAGAACAAGGGTGAACAGAAAAGTTCATACAGGGGGTGACAAAGATGGCAATAAGAAGAAAGATGGTGAAAAATCTCAAGATAAGCATGGGGATAAGGGTAAAACCAAAGATCCCACTTCAAATCTTAAACACTCTTCAGAGGGTGGGGATAAAACAAATTCTTCCTCTTCTTCCCAACCTGCACACATTAAAAAGCCTTGGTGCTTTGTGTGTAAAAATAGAGGCCATAGGCCAGGGGATAAGTCCTGTCCAGGTAAACCCCCTGAGCCTACCACCACTAATACATCAAGCTCTAGTGCCCCTAGCAGTAGTGGTACTAGTGGTGGGACTGCTGGCAACAGTCAAGCAAAGGGTGTAGTTGGGTTCACTTATGGGTCCATAGTGGAAACTGATGTAATCAGTCCCAAGACAGTTTCTGTCACACCTAGTGGCATTGGCCTTGCCACACTGGCTGCTTGTCCCCTTACAATGGATAAGTACAGGCAGACAGTTTCAATAAATGGTGTTGAGGCCTTGGCCTACAGGGACACAGGTGCCAGTTTCACTTTGGTGACTGAAAACCTAGTGCCTCCTGAACAACACATCATTGGACAACAGTATAAGATTATTGATGTCCATAACTCCACTAAGTTTCTTCCCTTAGCTATAATTCAGTTTAGTTGGGGTGGAGTTACTGGCCCTAAGCAGGCGGTGGTATCACCTAGCTTACCTGTAGACTGTCTCTTAGGTAATGACCTAGAGGCCTCAGGTTGGGCTGATGTAGAGTTTTATGCCCATGCAGCCATGCTGGGCATCCCTGAGGAATTGTTCCCTCTCATTTCTACTGAAATGAAAAAGCAAAGGAGAGAAGGCCTGAAAACTCAGGAACCCTCTCCATCAACAGGTAAAAAGGGTATCACAGTATCCCCTAACCACCCTACCATTCAGGATACCATTCCTGTGGTGGGAGAAACCTCTCCTGGGGTGGCACCTGTTCCAAGGGAATCATCAGTTGGCAAAACTGTACTCCCTGAGGTGGAAGTACCTCTCTGTGGGATAACTAACATTGGTGAGAAAAAGAGCACCATTTTAGTTAACATGGAGCATCCCTCCAACCCTCCCAGAGAAACTTTAGTGCAGAAACTCTGCACTGCCTCACAACACTTAGGACAGCATCCCTGCCCTAGTGTGGAGCTGATAGGACAGCATCCCTGCCCTGCTCCAACCCCAGAGAAACAGCATCCCTGTTCTCTCTTCCAGCCATATGGACAAAGTTTTTGCCCAGCTATGGCTTTTCTGAGACAGCATCCCTGTCTGGCATTTCCATCACTACAAATAGGTTCAGTGGACAATTCCCACTGCTCTAAACTAAAACTTACTGATAGAAACTCTGAAAATACATCTTCACATTGTTGCTTAGCTAAAAAACTTCAAACAGGGTGGTTTACATCCCCACAGGGAAGTAACCATATAGTGGATGATAAAGGGAGTAACCAGTCTCTTGCAGAGCTACTCTCTACTTATCACCACTTAGACAATAAAGTCTCAACTGGCCAAGGTTAGCCTTATTGTCCTTCGTTTGGGGGGGGGTTGTGTGAGAAGGTAGCCTCTTTCTAGCCTTGTTACCCCCACTTTTGGCCTGTTTGTGAGTGTATGTCAGGGTGTTTGTCACTGTTTTCACTGTCTCACTGGGATCCTGATAGCCAGGCCTCAGTGCTCATAGTGAAAACACTATGTTTTCAGTATGTTTGTTATGTGTCACTGGGATCCTGCTGGTCAGGACCCCAGTGCTCATAGGTTTGTGGCCTATATGTATGTGTCACTGGGACCCTGTCACACAGGGCCCCAGTGCTCATAGGTGTGCATGTATATGTTCCCTGTGTGGTGCCTAACTGTCTCACTGAGGCTCTGCTAACCAGAACCTCAGTGGTTATGCTCTCTCATTACTTTCAAATTGTCACTGACAGGCTAGTGACCATTTTTACCAATTTACATTGGCTTACTGGAACACCCTTATAATTCCCTAGTATATGGTACTGAGGTACCCAGGGTATTGGGGTTCCAGGAGATCCCTATGGGCTGCAGCATTTCTTTTGCCACCCATAGGGAGCTCTGACAATTCTTACACAGGCCTGCCACGGCAGCCTGAGTGAAATAACGTCCACGTTATTTCACAGCCATTTTACACTGCACTTAAGTAACTTATAAGTCACCTATATGTCTAACCTTTACCTGGTAAAGGTTAGGTGCAAAGTTACTTAGTGTGAGGGCACCCTGGCACTAGCCAACGTGCCCCCACATTGTTCAGAGCCAATTCCCTGAACTTTGTGAGTGCGGGGACACCATTACACGCGTGCACTACATATAGGTCACTACCTATATGTAGCTTCACCATGGTAACTCCGAATATGGCCATGTAACATGTCTATGATCATGGAATTGCCCCCTCTATACCATCCTGGCATAGTTGGCACAATCCCATGATCCCAGTGGTCTGTAGCACAGACCCTGGTACTGCCAAACTGCCCTTCCTGGGGTTTCACTGCAGCTGCTGCTGCTGCCAACCCCTCAGACAGGCAGCTGCCCTCCTGGGGTCCAGCCAGGCCTGGCCCAGGATGGCAGAACAAAGAACTTCCTCTGAGAGAGGGTGTGACACCCTCTCCCTTTGGAAAATGGTGTGAAGGCAGGGGAGGAGTAGCCTCCCCCAGCCTCTGGAAATGCTTTGTTGGGCACAGAGGTGCCCAATTCTGCATAAGCCAGTCTACACCGGTTCAGGGACCCCTTAGCCCCTGCTCTGGCGCGAAACTGGACAAAGGAAAGGGGAGTGACCACTCCCCTGACCTGCACCTCCCCTGGGAGGTGTCCAGAGCTCCTCCAGTGTGCTCCAGACCTCTGCCATCTTGGAAACAGAGGTGCTGCTGGCACACTGGACTGCTCTGAGTGGCCAGTGCCACCAGGTGACGTCAGAGACTCCTTGTGATAGGCTCCTTCAGGTGTTAGTAGCCTTTCCTCTCTCCTAGGTAGCCAAACCCTCTTTTCTGGCTATTTAGGGTCTCTGTCTCTGGGGAAACTTGAGATAACGAATGCATGAGCTCAGCCGAGTTCCTCTGCATCTCCCTCTTCACCTTCTGATAAGGAATCGACCGCTGACCGCGCTGGAAGCCTGCAAACCTGCAACATAGTAGCAAAGACGACTACTGCAACTCTGTAACGCTGATCCTGCCGCCTTCTCGACTGTTTTCCTGCTTGTGCATGCTGTGGGGGTAGTCTGCCTCCTCTCTGCACCAGAAGCTCCGAAGAAATCTCCCGTGGGTCGACGGAATCTTCCCCCTGCAACCGCAGGCACCAAAAAGCTGCATCTCCGGTCCCTTGGGTCTCCTCTCAGCACGACGAGCGAGGTCCCTCGAATCCAGCGACACCGTCCAAGTGACCCCCACAGTCCAGTGACTCTTCAGCCCAAGTTTGGTGGAGGTAAGTCCTTGCCTCACCTCGCTGGGCTGCATTGCTGGGAACCGCGACTTTGCAAGCTTCTCCGGCCCCTGTGCACTTCCGGCGGAAATCCTGTGTGCACAGCCAAGCCTGGGTCCACGGCACTCTAACCTGCATTGCACGACTTTCTAAGTTGGTCTCCGGCGACGTGGGACTCCTTTGTGCAACTTCGGCGAGCACCGTTTCACGCATCCTCGTAGTGCCTGTTTCTGGTACTTCTCCGGGTGCTACCTGCTTCAGTGAGAGCTCTTTGTCTTGCTCGACGTCCCCTCTCTCTGCAGGTCCAATTTGTGACCTTCTGGTCCCTCCTGGGCCCCAGCAGCATCCAAAAACGCCAAACGCACGATTTGCGTGTAGCAAGGCTTGTTGGCGTCCATCCGGCGGGAAAACACTTCTGCACGACTCTCCAAGGCGTGGGGGATCCATCCTCCAAAGGGGAAGTCTCTAGCCCTTGTCGTTCCTGCAGTATTCACAGTTCTTCAGCCTAGTAAGAGCTTCTTTGCACCAACCGCTGGCATTTCTTGGGCATCTGCCCATCTCCGAGCTGCTTGTGACTTTTGGACTTGGTCCCCTTGTTCCACAGGTACCTTCAGACAGGAATCCATCGTTGTTGCATTGCTGATTTGTGTTTTCCTTGCATTCTCCCTCTAACACGACTATTTTGTCCTTAGGGGAACTTTGGTGCACTTTGCACTCACTTTTCAGGGTCTGGGGGAGGGTTATTTTTCTAACTCTCACTATTTTCTAATAGTCCCAGCGACCCTCTACAAGGTCACATAGGTTTGGGGTCCATTCGTGGTTCGCATTCCACTTCTGGAGTATATGGTTTGTGTTGCCCCTATCCCTATGTTTCCCCATTGCATCCTATTGTAACTATACATTGTTTGCACTGTTTTCTAAGACTATACTGCATATTTTTGCTATTGTGTATATATATCTTGTGTATATTTCCTATCCTCTCACTGAGGGTACACTCTAAGATACTTTGGCATATTGTCATAAAAATAAAGTACCTTTATTTTTAGTATAACTGTGTATTGTGTTTTCTTATGATATTGTGCATATGACACTAAGTGGTACTGTAGTAGCTTCACACGTCTCCTAGTTCAGCCTGAGCTGCTCTGCTAAGCTACCATTATCTATCAGCCTAAGCTGCTAGACACCCTATACACTAATAAGGGATAACTGGGCCTGGTGCAAGGTGCAAGTACCCCTTGGTACTCACTACAAGCCAGTCCAGCCTCCTACACTAGTTCAGCCTAAGCTGCTCTGCTAAGCTACCATTATCTATCAGCCTAAGCTGCTAGACACCCTATACACTAATAAGGGATAACTGGGCCTGGTGCAAGGTGCAAGTACCCCTAGGTACTCACTACAAGTCAGTCCAGCCTCCTACAGTGGCATGTAGGGGGGCACAAATCAGGCCCCCCTATGCCACAAAAATAAAAATAAAAAATACTTACCTGAACTTACCTTAAGTTCCCTGGGATGGGTCCCTCCATCCTTGGGCGTCCTCCTGGGGTGGGCAAGGGTGGCAGGGGGTGTCCCTGGGGGCATGGGAGGGCACCTCTGGGCTCCTTCCGAGCCCACAGGTCCCTTAACGCCTACCCTGAGCAGGCGTTAAAAAATGACGCAAACGCGGCTGGACGTCATTTTTTTTGACCCGCCCACTCCCGGGCGTCATTTTTGCCCGGAAGTATAAATACGACGCGCATGCCTCGGAGTCGTTTTTTAGTAGGGAACGCCTACCTTGCATATCATTAACGCAAGGAAGGTGTCCACGCTAAAAAATGAAGCAAACTCCATGAACTTTGACGCTAGACGCGTCTAACGCCAGAGTATAAATATGGAGTTCGTTTTGCGTCGGATTTGCGTAAAAAAAAAAACGACGCAAATCCGGCGCAAACAGAGTATAAATATGGCCCTTAGTGTCCTCTGACATCCTAGGCCAGTGAAACAGGGGGACAAGCCTTTCCCATGTTTTGATCTGGCCCAAATGCCCAGCCAAAGGAATGTCATGTGCAAGAGTTAGGAGGAAGTCTCTGTACTGCAGGGGAATGACCAATCTCCTGGCTGCTCCAGGTTTTGGTTCCCTTGCCTCGGTGTACAAGAGGTTGTCCTCACAGTAAACTCTATGGCTGTCACTGACATCCCCATTTTGCTGCTTGACAGCTTGCTGTCTGAGACCCTCTAATGTGGGGCAGGTTTGCAGTGCCACACTCAGCTCTTCCCTGGCAGGCCCCCCTCCATCCAAAAGCTCAGCATTGTCTGCTGCCAGCTCATCTGGTGAAGGTTCTGCACAGGGAGGAAATTCTTCTTCCTGTGAGAAAGTAGCCTCTTTCTAGCCTTGTTACCCCCACTTTTGGCCTGTTTGTGAGTGTATGTCAGGATGTTTGTCACTGTTTTCACTGTCTCACTGGGATCCTGATGGCTAGGCCCCAGTGCTCATAGTGAAAACACTATGTTTTCAGTATGTTTGTTATGTGTCACTGGGACCCTGCTGGTCAGGACCCCAGTGCTCATAAGGTTGTGGCCTATATGTATGTGTCACTGGGACCCTGTCACACAGGGCCCCAGTGCTCATAGGTGTGCATGTATGTGTTCCCTGTGTGGTGCCTAATTGTCTCACTGAGGCTCTGCTAATCAGAACCTCAGTGGTTATGCTCTCTCATTTCTTTCCAAATTGTCACTAACAGGCTAGTGACCATTTTTACCAATTTACATTGGCTTACTGGAACACCCTTATAATTCCCTAGTATATGGTACTGAGGTACCCAGGGTATTGGGGTTCCAGGAGATCCCTATGGGCTGCAGCATTTCTTTTGCCACCCATAGGGAGCTCTGACAATTCTTACACAGGCCTGCCACTGCAGCCTGAGTGAAATAACGTCCACGTTATTTCACAGCCATTTTACACTGCACTTAAGTAACTTATAAGTCACCTATATGTCTAACCTTTACCTGGTAAAGGTTAGGTGCAAAGTTACTTAGTGTGTGGGCACCCTGGCACTAGCCAAGGTGCCCCCACATTGTTCAGAGCCAATTCACTGAACTTTGTGAGTGCGGGGACACCATTACACGCGTGCACTACATATAGGTCAGTACCTATATGTAGCTTCACAATGGTAACTCCGAAAATGGCCATGTAACATGTCTATGATCATGGAATTGCCCCCTCTATGCTGGCATAGTTGGCACAATCCCATGATCCCAGTGGTCTGTAGCACAGACCCTGGTACTGCCAAACTGCCCTTCCTGGGGTTTCACTGCAGCTGCTGCTGCTGCCAACCACTCAGACAGGCATCTGCCCTCCTGGGGTCCAGCCAGGCCTGGCCCAGGATGGCAGAACAAAGGACTTCCTCTGAGAGAGGGTGTGACACCCTCTCCCTTTGGAAAATGGTGTGAAGGCAGGGGAGGAGTAGCCTCCCCCAGCCTCTGGAAATGCTTTGTTGGGCACAGATGTGCCCAATTCTGCATAAGCCAGTCTACACCGGTTCAGGGACCCCTTAGCCCCTGCTCTGGCGCGAAACTGGACAAAGGAAAGGGGAGTGACCACTCCCCTGACCTGCACCTCCCCTGGGAGGTGTCCAGAGCTCCTCCAGTGTGCTCCAGACCTCTGCCATCTTGGAAACAGAGGTGCTGCTGGCACACTGGACTGCTCTGAGTGGCCAGTGCCACCAGGTGATGTCAGAGACTCCTTGTGATAGGCTCCTTCAGGTGTTAGTAGCCTCTCCTCTCTCCTAGGTAGCCAAACCCTCTTTTCTGGCTATTTAGGGTCTCTGTCTCTGGGGAAACTTTAGATAACGAATGCAAGAGCTCATCCGAGTTCCTCTGCATCTCTCTCTTCACCTTCTGATAAGGAAACGACCGCTGACCGCGCTGGAAGCCTGCAAACCTGCAACATAGTAGCAAAGACGACTACTGCAACTCTGTAATGCTGATCCTGCCGCCTTCTCGACTGTTTTCCTGCTTGTGCATGCTGTGGGGGTAGCCTGCCTCCTCTCTGCACCAGAAGCTCCGAAGAAATCTCCCGTGGGTCGACGGAATCTTCCCCCTGCAACCGCAGGCACCAAAAAGCTGCATTACCGGTCCCTTGGGTCTCCTCTCAGCACGACGAGCGAGGTCCCTCGACTCCAGCGACTCTGTCCAAGTGACCCCCACAGTCCAGTGACTCTTCAGCCCAAGTTTGGTGGAGGTAAGTCCTTGCCTCACCTCGCTGGGCTGCATTGCTGGGAACCGCGACTTTGCAGCTACTCCGGCCCCTGTGCACTTCCGGCGGAAATCCTTTGTGCACAGCCAAGCCTGGGTCCACGGCACTCTAACCTGCATTGCACGACTTTCTAAGTTGGTCTCCGGCGACGTGGGACTCCTTTGTGCAACTTCGGCGAGCACCGTTTTACGCATCCTCGTAGTGCCTGTTTCTGGCACTTCTCCAGGTGCTACCTGCTTCAGTGAGGGCTCTTTGTCTTGCTCGGCGTCTCCTCTCTCTTCAGGTCCAATTTGCGACCTCCTGGTCCCTCCTGGGCCCCAGCAGCGTCCAAAAACGCCAAACACAAGATTTGCGACTAGCAAGGCTTGTTGGCGTCCTTTCAGCGGGAAAACACTTCTGCACGACTCTCCCAGGTGAGAGGGATCCGTCCACCAAAGGGGAAGTCTCTAGCCCTTTTCGTTCCTGCAGAAACCTCAGCTTCTTCTGTCCAGTCGAAGCTTCTTTGCACCCGCAGCTGGCATTTCCTGGGCATCTGCCCATCTCCGACTTGCTTGTGACTTTTGGACTTGGTCCCCTTGTTCCACAGGTACCCTAGATTGGAAATCCACAGTTGTTGCATTGCTGGTTTGTGTCTTTCCTGCATTATTCCTCTAACACGACTATTTTGTCCTTAGGGGAACTTTAGTGCACTTTGCACTCACTTTTCAGGGTCTTGGGGAGGGTTATTTTTCTAACTCTCACTATTCTCTAATAGTCCCAGCGACCCTCTACAAGGTCACATAGGTTTGGGGTCCATTCGTGGTTCGCATTCCACTTTTGGAGTATATGGTTTGTGTTGCCCCTATCCCTATGTTTCCCCATTGGATCCTATTGTAACTATACATTGTTTGCACTGTTTTCTAAGACTATACTGCATATTTTTGCTATTGTGTATATATATCTTGTGTATATTTCCTATCCTCTCACTGAGGGTACACTCTAAGATACTTTGGCATATTGTCATAAAAATAAAGTACCTTTATTTTTAGTATAACTGTGTATTGTGTTTTCTTATGATATTGTGCAAGTGACATTTGTGGTACGGTAGTAGCTTCACACGTCTCCTAGTTCAGCCTAAGCTGCTCTGCTAAGCTACCATTATCTATCAGCCTAAGCTGCTAGACACCCTATACACTAATAAGGGATAACTGGGCCTGGTGCAAGGTGCAAGTACCCCTTGGTACTCACTACAAGCCAGTCCAGCCTCCTACATTGGTTGTGCAGTGGTGGGATAAGTGCTTGAGACTACTTACCACTCTTGTCATTGTACTTTTCATAAGAGAAAAATATACAAAACAAGGTCAGTGTATATACACATAGCCAAAAAGTTTTGCATTTCCTCTTTTCACTCTTTTCTAAGTGCTGAAAAGTACTTCTAAACTTTCAAAAAGTTCTTAAAAGTTTAAAAAGTTTTTTTCTGTCTTTCCAAAAAGTTCTGAAAACTTTTTTCTCTTTTTCTATCACTTTAACTCTCTCTAAAAAAAATGTCTGGCACAGGCCAAAGTGTTGATCTGTCCAAACTTGCATATGACAACCTTAGCTGGAAAAGAGCAAGGAGTCTCTGTATAGAGAGAGGTTTGAGTGTAGGGAAGAATCCTTCCTTGGAACTGTTACTTAACATGCTTAGAGAACAGGATAAGGCCATAGGTGCCTCATCTGTTGAAAAAGTACCTAATAGTTCCCAATCTGATTCAGGGACTCCCCCAGGAAAAGATTCAGGAAAGAAACTTCCTAGCCTGCCCATTACTAGACAATCTAGCATAGATGGTAATGATGATGAGCCACACCAAATAAATAGTGTTGTCTCACATCATAGCAAAAGCATTTATTCTCACCATACTGGTAGTAATGTTTCTGTAAACCAAGCTGTTAGGGTGGCTTCTGTAAGGGACAGGTCTCCTTCTGTTCATTCCCATCATAGCTCTGTTTCTAGAAATGTCCCTCCCACCAACCCTGATGACAGAATGTTAGAGAGGGAACTCAATAAGTTGAGCGTGGAACAAACCAGACTGAAGCTTAAAAAGCAACAGCTGGATTTGGATAGACAGTCTTTTGAATTAGAGAAGGAAAGACAGAAGTTGGGTTTAGATACCCATGGTGGCAGCAGCAGTATTCCCCATAGTCATCCTGCAAAAGAGCATGATTCCAGGAATCTGCACAAGATAGTTCCCCCTTATAAGGAGGGGGATGACATTAACAAGTGGTTTGCTGCACTTGAGAGGGCCTGTGTTGTACAGGATGTCACTCAAAGGCAGTGGGCTGCTATCCTATGGCTATCATTTAGTGGAAAAGGTAGGGATAGGCTCCTTACTGTGAAAGAAAATGATGCCAATAATTTTACAGTTCTTAAGAATGCACTCCTGGATGGTTATGGCTTAACCACTGAACAGTACAGGATAAAGTTCAGAGAGACCAAAAAGGAGTCTTCACAAGACTGGGTTGATTTCATTGACCATTCAGTGAAGGCCTTGGAGGGGTGGTTACATGGCAGTAAAGTTACTGATTATGAAAGCCTGTATAACACAATCCTGAGAGAGCATATACTTAATAATTGTGTGTCTGATTTGTTGCACCAGTACCTGGTAGACTCTGATCTGACCTCTCCCCAAGAATTGGGAAAGAAGGCAGACAAATGGGTCAGAACAAGGGTGAACAGAAAAGTTCATACAGGGGGTGACAAACATGGCAATAAGAAGAAAGATGGTGAAAAATCTCAAGATAAGCATGGGGATAAGGGTAAAACCAAAGATCCCACTTCAAATCTTAAACACTCTTCAGAGGGTGGGGATAAAACTAATTCTTCCTCTTCTTCTCAACCTGCACACATTAAAAAGCCTTGGTGCTTTGTGTGTAAAAACAGAGGCCATAGGCCAGGGGATAAGTCCTGTCCAGGTAAACCCCCTGAGCCTACCACCACTAATACATCAAGCTATAGTGCCCCTTGCAGTAGTGGTACTAGTGGTGGGACTGCTGGCAACAGTCAAGTTAAGGGTGTAGTTGGGTTCACTTTTGGGTCCATAGTAGAAACTGGGGTAGTCAGTCCCAAGACAGTTTCTGTCACACCTAGTGGCATTGGCCTTGCCACACTGGCTGCTTGTCCCCTTACAATGGATAAGTACAGGCAGACAGTTTCAAAAAATGGTGTTGAGGCCTTGGCCTACAGGGACACAGGTGCCAGTTTCACTTTGGTGACTGAAAACCTAGTGCACCCTGATCAACACATCATTGGACAACAGTATAAGATTATTGATGTCCATAACTCCACTAAGTTTCTTCCCTTAGCTATAATTCAGTTTAGTTGGGGTGGAGTTACTGGCCCTAAGCAGGTGGTGGTATCACCTAGCTTACCTGTAGACTGTCTCTTAGGTAATGACCTAGAGGCCTCAGGTTGGGCTGATGTAGAGTTTTATGCCCATGCAGCCATGCTGGGCATCCCTGAGGAATTGTTCCCTCTCATTTCTACTGAAATGAAAAAGCAAAGGAGAGAAGGCCTGAAAACTCAGGAACCCTCTCCATCAACAGGTAAAAAGGGTATCACAGTATCCCCTAACCACCCTACCATTCAGGATACCATTCCTGTGGTGGGAGAAACCTCTCCTGGGGTGGCACCTGTTCCAAGGGAATCATCAGTTGGCAAAACTGTACTCCCTGAGGTGGAAGTACCTCTCTGTGGGATAACTAACATTGGTGAGAAAAAGAGCACCATTTTAGTTAACATGGAGCATCCCTCCAACCCTCCCAGAGAAACTTTAGTGCAGAAACTCTGCACTGCCTCACAACACTTAGGACAGCATCCCTGCCCTAGTGTGGAGCTGATAGGACAGCATCCCTGCCCTGCTCCAACCCAAGAGAAACAGCATCCCTGTTCTCTCTTCCAGCCATATGGACAAAGTTTTTGCCCAGCTATGGCTTTTCTGAGACAGCATCCCTGTCTGGCATTTCCATCACTACAAATAGGTTCAGTGGACAATTCCCACTGCTCTAAACTAAAACTTACTGATAGAAACTCTGAAAATACATCTTCACATTGTTGCTTAGCTAAAAAACTTCAAACAGGGTGGTTTACATCCCCACAGGGAAGTAACCATATAGTGGATGATAAAGGGAGTAACCAGTCTATTGCAGAGCTACTCTCTACTTATCACCACTTAGACAATAAAGTCTCAACTGGCCAAGGTTTGCCTTATTGTCCTTCGTTTGGGGGGGGGTTGTGTGAGAAAGTAGCCTCTTTCTAGCCTTGTTACCCCCACTTTTGGCCTGTTTGTGAGTGTATGTCAGGATGTTTGTCACTGTTTTCACTGTCTCACTGGGATCCTGATGGCTAGGCCCCAGTGCTCATAGTGAAAACACTATGTTTTCAGTATGTTTGTTATGTGTCACTGGGACCCTGCTGGTCAGGACCCCAGTGCTCATAAGGTTGTGGCCTATATGTATGTGTCACTGGGACCCTGTCACACAGGGCCCCAGTGCTCATAGGTGTGCATGTATGTGTTCCCTGTGTGGTGCCTAACTGTCTCACTGAGGCTCTGCTAATCAGAACCTCAGTGGTTATGCTCTCTCATTTCTTTCCAAATTGTCACTAACAGGCTAGTGACCATTTTTACCAATTTACATTGGCTTACTGGAACACCCTTATAATGCCCTAGTATATGGTACTGAGGTACCCAGGGTATTGGGGTTCCAGGAGATCCCTATGGGCTGCAGCATTTCTTTTGCCACCCATAGGGAGCTCTGACAATTCTTACACAGGCCTGCCACTGCAGCCTGAGTGAAATAACGTCCACGTTATTTCACAGCCATTTTACACTGCACTTAAGTAACTTATAAGTCACCTATATGTCTAACCTTTACCTGGTAAAGGTTAGGTGCAAAGTTACTTAGTGTGTGGGCACCCTGGCACTAGCCAAGGTGCCCCCACATTGTTCAGAGCCAATTCACTGAACTTTGTGAGTGCGGGGACACCATTACACGCGTGCACTACATATAGGTCACTACCTATATGTAGCTTCACAATGGTAACTCCGAAAATGGCCATGTAACATATCTATGATCATGGAATTGCCCCCTCTATGCCATCCTGGCATAGTTGGCACAATCCCATGATCCCAGTGGTCTGTAGCACAGACCCTGGTACTGCCAAACTGCCCTTCCTGGGGTTTCACTGCAGCTGCTGCTGCTGCCAACCCCTCAGACAGGCATCTGCCCTCCTGGGGTCCAGCCAGGCCTGGCCCAGGATGGCAGAACAAAGAACTTCCTCTGAGAGAGGGTGTGACCCCTCTCCCTTTGGAAAATGGTGTGAAGGCAGGGGAGGAGTAGCCTCCCCCAGCCTCTGGAAATGCTTTGTTGGGCACAGATGTGCCCAATTCTGCATAAGCCAGTCTACACCGGTTCAGGGACCCCTTAGCCCCTGCTCTGGCGCGAAACTGGACAAAGGAAAGGGGAGTGACCACTCCCCTGACCTGCACCTCCCCTGGGAGGTGTCCAGAGCTCCTCCAGTGTGCTCCAGACCTCTGCCATCTTGGAAACAGAGGTGCTGCTGGCACACTGGACTGCTCTGAGTGGCCAGTGCCACCAGGTGATGTCAGAGACTCCTTGTGATAGGCTCCTTCAGGTGTTAGTAGCCTCTCCTCTCTCCTAGGTAGCCAAACCCTCTTTTCTGGCTATTTAGGGTCTCTGTCTCTGGGGAAACTTTAGATAACGAATGCAAGAGCTCATCCGAGTTCCTCTGCATCTCTCTCTTCACCTTCTGATAAGGAAACGACCGCTGACCGCGCTGGAAGCCTGCAAACCTGCAACATAGTAGCAAAGACGACTACTGCAACTCTGTAACGCTGATCCTGCCGCCTTCTCGACTGTTTTCCTGCTTGTGCATGCTGTGGGGGTAGCCTGCCTCCTCTCTGCACCAGAAGCTCCGAAGAAATCTCCCGTGGGTCGACGGAATCTTCCCCCTGCAACCGCAGGCACCAAAAAGCTGCATTACCGGTCCCTTGGGTCTCCTCTCAGCACGACGAGCGAGGTCCCTCGAATCCAGCAACTCTGTCCAAGTGGCCCCCACAGTCCAGTGACTCTTCAGCCCAAGTTTGGTGGAGGTAAGTCCTTGCCTCACCTCGCTGGGCTGCATTGCTGGGAACCGCGACTTTGCAGCTACTCCGGCCCCTGTGCACTTCCGGCGGAAATCCTTTGTGCACAGCCAAGCCTGGGTCCACGGCACTCTAACCTGCATTGCACGACTTTCTAAGTTGGTCTCCGGCGACGTGGGACTCCTTTGTGCAACTTCGGCGAGCACCGTTTCACGCATCCTCGTAGTGCCTGTTTCTGGCACTTCTCCGGGTGCTACCTGCTTCAGTGAGCGCTCTTTGTCTTGCTCGACGTCCCCTCTCTCTTCAGGTCCAATTTGCGACCTCCTGGTCCCTCCTGGGCCCCAGCAGCGTCCAAAAACGCCAAACGCATGATTTGCAACTAGCAAGGCTTGTTGGCGTCCTTTCAGCGGGAAAACACTTCTGCACGACTCTCCAAGGCGAGAGGAATCCGTCCACCAAAGGGGAAGTCTCTAGCCCTTTTCGTTCCTGCAGAAACCTCAGCTTCTTCTGTCCAGTCGAAGCTTCTTTGCACCCGCAGCTGGCATTTCCTGGGCATCTGCCCATCTCCGACTTGCTTGTGACTTTTGGACTTGGTCCCCTTGTTCCACAGGTACCCTAGATTGGAAATCCACAGTTGTTGCATTGCTGGTTTGTGTCTTTCCTGCATTATTCCTCTAACACAACTACTTTGTCCTTAGGGGAACTTTAGTGCACTTTGCACTCGTTTTTCAGGGTCTTGGGGAGGGTTATTTTTCTAACTCTCACTATTCTCTAATAGTCCCAGCGACCCTCTACAAGGTCACATAGGTTTTGGGTCCATTCGTGGTTCGCATTCCACTTTTGGAGTATATGGTTTGTGTTGCCCCTATCCCTATGTTTCCCCATTGCATCCTATTGTAACTATACATTGTTTGCACTGTTTTCTAAGACTATACTGCATATTTTTGCTATTGTGTATATATATCTTGTGTATATTTCCTATCCTCTCACTGAGGGTACACTCTAAGATACTTTGGCATATTGTCATAAAAATAAAGTACCTTTATTTTTAGTATAACTGTGTATTGTGTTTTCTTATGATATTGTGCAAGTGACATTTGTGGTACGGTAGTAGCTTCACACGTCTCCTAGTTCAGCCTAAGCTGCTCTGCTAAGCTACCATTATCTATCAGCCTAAGCTGCTAGACACCCTATACACTAATAAGGGATAACTGGGCCTGGTGCAAGTACCCCTTGGTACTCACTACAAGCCAGTCCAGCCTCCTACACTTCCTCAGAATGAGAATCATCTGTAGAGGGAGGGATAGTGGGTAGGGATTTACCCTTGCTACCACTAGCTTTAGGGAGCACTTGGTCCATTGTTTCATTATCCAAGTTACCCTGTCCTTTTTGCTTTTTGGCCTGAGCCCCTGTCAAAGAAAAAATATGCCCAGGAATGCCCAGCATTGCTGCATGAGCCTCCAACTCCACGTCTGCCCAAGCTGATGTCTCTAAATCATTTCCTAGTAGACAGTCTACAGGTAAATCTGAAGCAACCACAACTTTCTTTAGACCAGTAACTCCCCCCCCCTCAATTGAGATTCACAACAGCCATGGGGTGGATGAGTGTTGTTATGAGCATCTGTTACTTGGTACTGCTGACCAAGTAGGTGTTGTTCAGGGTGCACCAGTTTCTCTATCACCATGGTAACACTGGCACCTGTGTTCCTGTAGGCCTGAACCTCAACATCATTTATTAGGGGAAGTTGCTTGTACTTATCCATATTAAGGGGACAAGCAACCAAGGTGGCCAAATCAATGGCACCTTCAGAGACTAACACAGCCTCTGTGGTATCCCTAAGAAGACCAACCCCAACTACATTGCCAATAGTGAGCCCAGATAAACCCTTGGTTGGCTATTTGTAGGTTTGTTCCCACCACCACTGCTATTACTAGGGGCACTAGAATTTGCACCAGGGGTTGTGGTAGTGGGAGGTTTGGTGTTTTTCTTTGGACAACTGGCATCAGTTGTCCAATGGCCTTTGACTTTACACAAATAACACCAAGGCTTTTTAGGTTGATTATTGGAAGAGGATTTGGACCCACCACCCCCACCAGAGGATTTATGTGGGCCTGATAAAGACTCAGTTTTACTTTTTTCCCCACCCTTGTCAGAAGATTTACCATCCTTCTTCTTGCCATCCTTTTCACCCCCTGTACGAACTTTTCTATTCACTCTTGTTCTGACCCATTTGTCTGCCTTATTTCCCAATTCTTGGGGAGAGGTCAGATCTGAGTCCACTAGACATTGGTGTAACAAGTCAGACACACAGTTATTCAGAATATGCTCTCTCAGAATAACATTTTACAGGCTTTCATAGTCAGATACTTTACTGCCATGTAACCACCCCTCCAAGGCCTTCACTGAACAGTCTATAAAGTCTGTCCAGTCTTGTGAGGACTCTTTTCTGGTGTCTCTGAACTTAATCCTGTATTGTTCAGTGGTTAAGCCAAATCCATCCAAGAGTGCATCCTTCAAAACTGCAAAATTGTTAGCATCACTTTCTCTAACAGTAAGGAGCCTATCCCTACCCTTTCCAGTTAAAGATAGCCACAAAATAGCAGACCACTGCCTTTGAGGGACCCCCTGTCCCATACAGGCCCTCTCAAGTGCAGTAAACCACTGCTTGATGTCATCCCCCTCCTTGTAAGGGGGGACTATCTTGTGCAGATTCCTGGAATCATGCTCTCTAACAGGATTACTATCAGGAATACTGCTGCTGCCACCATGGGGTCTTAACCCCAACCTCTGTCTTTCCTTCTCAATGTCTAGGTATTCCCTATCTAAGGCCAGCTGTTTCTGTTTAAGCTTCAGTCTGGTCTCTTCAACCCTCAACTTTTTGAGTTCCGTTTCTAACAAGTTATCCCCATGGTGGGTGGGTTGGGAATGCTTGCACACAGAAGACAATTTTGAAACAACAGAGGTGGATCTGTCCCTAACTGACTGGACCCTAGCAACTTGGCCTCTAGGAATAAAGACTTCCCTACTGTGATGGGAACCTCCATTACTACCAACATTACTGGGTGTCCTGCTAGGGGGCAGATCCTGTTCAGAACCCTCCCCACCTCCCTCAAGGAGATCCCCTGAGTCAGAATGGGAACCTTCTATTAACCTCTCATTTGATGTGCCTGCTTGGGACTCATCATTTACAATATGCATGTTAAATATAAACTCTTTTGTAGGGTTCTTTCCTATCACTAAACCTCTATCTAAGCAGAGACTCCTTAGGCTCTTGTAATTCAAATTGTCATAAGTAGTATTGACCATTTTAAGAGTTGAATCTACTACAGACATGATAGCAAGAGGTTTAGAGATAGTGAGATGGAAGAAAATGTTTCAGAACTTTTTAAAGAACGGAGAAAAAACCTTTTTCTAACTTTTAGAAAACTTTTAGAAGTTTAGAGAAACTTTACAGAACTTTGTAAAACGTTTAGGAGGAGAAAAGCAACACTTTTTGGTTAGGTGTACATACACTGAACTGTTTTGTATATTATTCTCTTATGAAAAGTACACAATGACAAAGTGGTAAGTAGTTAAAAGTACTTATCCCACCGCTGCATAACCAATGTAGGAGGCTGGCCTGGCTTGTAGTCGGTACCAGAGGTACTTACACCTTGTGCTAGGTCCAGGTATCCCTTATTAATGTAGAGAAGGTGTTTCTAGCAGCTTAGACTGATAGAAGGTAGCTATGGTAAAGCAGCTTAGGCTGAACTAGGAGACATGTAAAGCTCCTACTATACCGCTGGTGTCATATGCACAATATCATAAGAAAACACAATACACAAAATTACTAAAAATAAAGGTACTTTATTTTTATGACAATATGCCAAAAGTATATCAGTGAGTACCCTCAGTATGAGGATAAGTTATATACACAAGGCATATGTACACAAACCAAAATTAGGTAAGTAATAGCAAGAAAAGTAATGCAAGCAGTGTAGAATTACAATAGATTGCAATAGGATCACATAGGTATAGGGACAACACAAACCATATACTCCAAAAGTCGAATGCGAACCACGAATGGACCCCAGACCTATGTGAGCTTGTAGAGGGTCGCTGGGACTGTAAGAAAACAGGGAGGGTTAGAAAAATAGCCCACCCCAGGACCCTGAAAGATAGGTGTAAAGTTCACCTACTACTCCCAGAGGGCACAAAAGACGTGATGGGGGATTCTGCAGGAAGAACAAACACCAGCAATGCAACAACAGTGGATTTCTGGACCTGAGTACCTGTAAGACAAGGGGACCAAGTCCAATAGTCGCAACAGTGTCGAGAGTGGGCAGGAGCCCAGTAAATGGCAGCTAAGGGTGCAAGGAAGCTGCCACCGGATAGAAGAAGCTTGGAGTTCTGCAAGGAAGAAGAGAGCTAGGGACTTCTCCTTTGGAAGACCGATGTCCCACGTCGTTATGAAGCTTGCAGAGGTGTTCCCATGCAGAAAGACCGCAAACAAGCCTTGCCAGCTGCAAGGGTTGTGTTAAAGGTTTTTGGGTGCTGCTGTGGTCCAGGAGGGACCAGGATGTCACCACTTGGAGGAGGAGAGAGAGGGGGCACCCAGCAACTCAGGGAGCCCTCACAAAAGCAGGCAGCACATGCAAAAGTACCTGAACAGGCACTTGGAAGGAAAGTGAACCGGAGTCCATGCGAAGTCACAAAAGGGAGTCCCACGATGCCGGACGACAACGCAGAAGGTTGTGCACTGCAGGAAGGAGTGGCGGGGACCCAGGCTTGGCTGTGCACAAAGGAAATCCTGGAAGAGTGCACAGCAGCTGGAGCAGCTGCAAATCACGCGATACCCAGCAATGCAGTCTAGCGTGGGGAGGCAAGGACTTACCTCCACCAAACTTGGACTGAAGAGTCACTGGACTGTGGGAGTCACTTGGACAGAGTTGCTGAGTTCCAGGGACCACGCTCGGTAGGATGAGAGGGGACCCAGAGGACCAGTGTTGCAGTCTTTTGGTGCCTGCGTTAGCAGGGGGAAGATTCCGTCGACCCACAGGAGATTTCTTCAGAGCTTCTGGTGCAGGGTGAAGGCAGGCTACCCCCAGAGCATGCACCACCTGGAAACAGTAGAGAAAGCCGGCAGGATGAGGCGCTACAATGTTGCTGGTAGTCGTCTTGCTACTTTGTTGTGGTTTTGCAGGCGTCCAGAGCAGTCAGCGGTTGATCCTTGGGTAGAAGGTGAACAGGGAGATGCAGAGGAACTCTGATGAGCTCTTGCATTCGTTACCTAAAGAATTTCCCAAAGCAGATACCCTAAATAGCCAGAAAAGGAGGTTTGGCTACCTAGAAAGGAGGATTGGCTACCAAGAGAGGTAAGAGCCTATCAGAAGGAGCCTCTGACGTCACCTGCTGGCACTGGCCACTCAGAGCAGGCCAGTGTGCCCCCAACACCTCGTTTCCAAGATGACAGAGGTCTGAGAGGCGCAGGGGAGTGGTCACTCCCCTTTCCTTTGTCCAGTTTCGCACCAGAGCAGGGCTGGGGGATCCCTGAACCGGTGTAGACTGGCTTATGCAGAGATGGGCACCATCTGTGCCCATCAAAGCATTTCCAGAGGCTGGGGGAGGCTACTCCTCCCCAGCCCTCACACTTATTTCCAAAGGGAGAGGGTGTTACACCGTCTCTCAGAGGAAGTCCTTTGTTCTGCCTCCCTGGGCCAGGGCTGTCTGGACCCCAGGAGGGCAGAAACCTGTCTGAGGGGTTGGCAGCAGCTGCAGTGGAGAACCCGGAAAGGCAGTTTGGCAGTACCCGGGTACTGTACTAGAGACCCGCGGGATCATGGAATTGTCCCCCCAATACCAGAACGGTATTGTGGTGACAATTCCATGATCTTAGACATGTTACATGGCCAAGTTCGGAGTTACCATTGTGACGCTATACCTATATATAGTGCACACGCGTAATGGTATCCCCACACTCACAAAGTCCGGGGAATTTGCCCTGAACGATGTGAGGACACCTTGGCTAGTGCCAGGGTGCCCACACACTAAGTAACTTTGCACCCAACCTTCACCAGGTGAAGGTTAGACATATAGGTGACTTATAAGTTACTTTAGTGCAGTGGTAAATGGCTTTGAAATAACGTGGACGTTAATTCACACAGGCTGCACTGGCAGGCCTGTGTAAGAATTGTCAGAGCTCCCTATGGGTGGCAAAAGAAATGCTGCAGCCCATAGGGATCTCCTGGAACACCCATAACCCTGAGTACCTCAGTACCATATACTAGGGAATTATATGGGTGTACCAGTATGCCAATGTGAATTGGTAAATTTAGTCACTAGCCTGTTAGTGACAAATTTGGAAAGCAGAGAGAGCATAACCACTAAGGTTCTGGTTAGCAGAGCCTCAGTGAGACAGTTAGCCTGGCAGGGTCCCAGTGACACATAGACTAAAACAACATATATACAGTGAAATATGGGGGTAACATGCCATGCAACATGGTACTTTCCTACACACACATTTTTTGCGTTTGCTGACTATTGATTTTAAAAACATATTTTTGGCTTCAGCACACTCCTTTTAAATAATGTTTGACAGCCATAATTTTATATATTTTAAAGTGCCCACATACGGGTTAATGATCAAAAACGATTTGTCTAACATCACACCGTTTCAGCTGGGGAGCCGAGATTTATCCAGTTTTTGTAGTATCACTTTATACAAATCAGCCAGCAAATACGGGTGAATTTGTCTTTTTTAGGTAAATGATTTGCTTTCTTCTTAGTGCATTCATTTTTACATATAGCTTAAACTCAGTAGGAAGGCATTGCAGCTCTATACATGAGCACAAGTTACAGTGCACATGCATTGTTCATAGCAAAGGGAGCTTTCAGTGGGGAGATTGACTGCCTCTGGGAGAGACATAGAGGAGGGACCGGGCTGATCACCAAATGGAGCAGATTGATATAGCTATTAATCAAGAGGCATCTGCTCGTAGGAAGCCTGTTTTCTTTTGAAGGAGAGTCCTTGAAAATGACTTTTGCAGAGTTGCACGTGCTTATGTTGAAGCACAGAAATTACCAAAACATTTTCTGTTTCAGCAAATGTGAATGTTTTGTAAAGCTGTATAATTTTAATATATTTTGCGCACACTGACTTGCTGGGAGCACAAATGAGTGTAATTCTTTGCTTCATATTCATTACTTTTAATTAAACTTTTTCTTATCACATTTATTATTTAACACAAACTTTTCTTAAAATGCATACTTCCCTCTCTTCAAAGTTTCAGGCGGTAAATTATCATTAGTGCCACTTTACCATATGCTCATTTACAGTACTTCACACTCTTTACAAGCTAGCCACTGTGGAGACCTTGTTCCAGTTCACAAAACATGATAACATCTCTTCACAGGGCAGGCACAACCACAATTAACACACAGGAAACAGTTGTTTTCTTCCCACAGCAACTGCTTGACTGAAAGAAGTGTAAATGTGCGCACCAGGTTAATTTGCAAATATAAAGGGAGCTCAGAAGCTTGTATTGGGTTGAAATAATAGAGTATCTTGAAATTTTCCGATAACACACATTTTTTTCCAGATGTATTACAAAGGAGTTACCAGCTGAGCTGTAAAGTATGTTGTTTTTAAAGAGACATAACACAGCCCTTCATGCGAAAGGGGTGTCAGGTGTGTGGTAGTCTCTGTTGCTTTGATCAGGATTTAACTCCTGACTATCTGGTTACAGACAGAGACCTTTACATTGCTTTTATTGATAGACGTTTAATGAACTACCATGCTGCTTTTCCAACTTCGTAACTTAATTCTTGCTTCACCCTCTTCACAAAAGATTCCTACTGCAGGGGTACCAAACGTTGTGCAAAGTTACTAAACGTCAAGCCAAGGTTAATAACGTAGAGCATCTTTTTAGATTTAAGTATATTTTGTGTCTCTCTAATCTGGAAGAGAAACTAAACCTGGACACTTTTGAAAAAGGTCCTCAGGCACTGTCAGATATTCTGCCAAAAAGAATTCAACAGACGCAAAAGGGCCAACTTCAACTTTAATTTCGATTTAACATTCAACACATTCAGACACTTCCATGCTGCACTTACACACTTATAAACCTTCATTCATACACCAGGCACAATGCACAGAGAGCACTCATGATTGAAAGGAGGAGCACGCATCAGGTGCCAAGAGGGTTGAGACTTTCCGGGAAGGGGGGATTTAATTGAGTATAGCGCTCTATTATTTTGGCACTTACTTTCCAGTTTCTCTTCAGCCAATGGCATTAGGGTGCCATGCCAAGGTACCCAATTAGGGAAGAAGTGGGTTGGGGTGGCTCCGGATTGCCCAGACGGGAGTGCCCCAGGTGTTGGCCACCCAAGGGTTGGGGTAAGGGTGTAGGGGGAGGGGTGGGAGAGGGGATTAGGGGTACAAGATCCTTCATTTTCAGATTAAAATATAGGTTTTCACAACGCCATATTATTAAAGTCTCCGGTGCGGATAAATTCATTTGATCCAGGCCTAGGCTCACGCCTCAGCTCATGCTTTCTGGTGGTTTCTGATTACTTAATATTTAGGCAATTCTTTATAAAAAGGTAATAGCAAGGTTAAACTCTTCATTAAAAATAGTTTCCTGGAATGTTAATGGGTTAAATAATCGCAGAAAAAGGGCAGCAATCGAGGATAGGGTAAATGCTTTATACCCCTCTGTTATCCTATTACAAGAAACTCATATCCCTGTCAAAAGAAAAGCGGGCTTCAATATGTTTGAAAGCTCGGTTGATTTTAAGGCTGTTGCCGCAGCGCTAGTTGCTCACAGAGGTGTAGCGGTCTTTCTAGCTAAGAATCTTGGAGCTCGGGTACTTGATTTTCTTGCCGAGCCTGCTGGGCGATGGTGCTGGGTACATTGCCTAATTGCCAAAAAAGAGATTTATTTTTGTCAGTTTTTATGCACCCTTGATAGAGTATCCGGCCCCTTATCTGGAACTCTTTCAATCCCTTTTGCAACTCTCAGGCAAAATTATTATTGGCATGGATTTTAATTTTCTGCAGCATCCATTTTTGGATTCCACTGATAAAGGTAAAAAACAGCATAAACCTAAAGTCGCTAAGATTTTTAAAGATTATATTAAAGTGTTGATGCTCTGTGATCCTTGGAGAGTAAGTGCCCCAAAGGAGAGAGAGTACACGTGCGTCTCCAGCTGGTTTAAAATCGCTTCCTGCATTGATTTCTTGCTAATATCCAAATTACTGCGCTTTAAGAATCAGTTGGTGAGACATTCTGGCTTATCTAACCATGTCACCCTAGAGTTGGAAGTTTCTCTTCTTCCAGATCATTCTAGGCCCCAACCTAGAAGGTGGGCACTCAGTCAGCAGCTTCTCCACAAGACGGGTTGGGCACAGGTCTCTAAAGTCAAAATTAGTGAATTCTTCAAAAGTAATCGGGGGTCTTCAACTCCAGCTATGGTCTGGCATGCGTTTAAGGCCTTTTTCAGGGGTCTGGTAATTGCTAAGAGGGCAGCAGATAAATCTTACCAGAGACATCAGGCAAGGGCTCTGGAAGAAGCAGTGCAGAGGAGTCTGGTTATCTATGTCCAGGCTAACACAGAAACTATTAGAAAATCTTTTGAATTAGCTAAAGGGGTACTGTCTAACAGTTTCCTCAAGAGGGTCGACATAGGATGTCAGACTTAGAGAGTACTTTTACAGGTACATTTTTGGCCTGGCAAGCTCGTGACCAAATCACTAATAATATGATACACGCACTGAGGTGTCCTATATCCGGGGTTAGGCATATAGGCCACAGAGATGTGGAAAAATTTATGTTAGAACATTATAGGCGAATCTATAGCGAAACCCAGGATATTGATCATAGGGCCTTTGGGGACTTCTTGGGGAAATCAGACATTCATACTCTTGCGGAAGAAGACAGTGAGGCTTTACGGCAGCCATTTACAAACTTAGAACTCCTTGAGGTTGTTAAGAATCTCCCCGTAGGGAAGGCCTGCGGACCTGATGGCTTCCCGGCTGAATTCTACAAAAGTTTCATTGATATATTTATAGACGACTTTCTGTCTTTAATTAATGGCTTGCTGAAGGGTGAGCGGATCCCCAACTCTTGGCATTCTGGGAATGTGGTCCGCTTCCCTAAAAAGAACAAGGACAAGGAAGATCCTAATGCATATCGCCCAATCTCTTTCTTAAATACAGACTATAAAATTATGACAACAATTTTGGTCAACAGGCTCAATAGGGTTGTCAATAAACTGGTGCACCCTGACCAGAATGGGTTTATTGCCGGTCGGCAACTTCCATCTAACACGCATTACTTAGCTGAGGCTCTTGACTATTTTGCTTCTAATAAAAGCTATTATCCTTTTATTAGACGCGGAAAAAGCCTTTGATTTGGTTGTATGGGACACATTGTTTGAAATATTGTCCAGAAACAAGGTGCCTTCCCAGATGTCTGCACTAATTCAAAGGTTGTATCAAGGCTCTAAGGCCAATATCATAATTAACTACGCCTGTATTGGTCGACTTCAAGTTCGACGCGGGATCCCTCAAGGATGTCCCCTATCTCCTATTCTTTTTGCTCTCTTCATTGAACCTTTAGCGATTAAAATCAGACAGAATAATCAATGGGGAAGATCAAACTTTATGCGGATGATATTATCCTGTTTTTAGATGAAGAACAGTCCTCCCAGGAGGAGGCTCTTAAAGTGTTCGCCGAATTTGAGCAAATTGGGGGCTACAAGATTAACATGAGTAATACCCATATTATTCTCTCTGGCACTTCTTCTATTAAATTGCTCCCTGAACTAATGCATTGTGTAAACACTAGGCCAAAGAGATTTCTGAGGATTCATTTTTCATCAGAAATAGGAGATCTGTACGATCTTAACTATGTTCCTTTACTTTTGAAAGCCCAGGCCCTGCTTGCACTTTGGGAGTCCCTCCCCCTCTCTATCCTTGGCCGAATTGCATTGATTAAAATGTCCATACCACCATTATTCAACTTTCTGTTTTCGGCCATTCCTTGTGTATTAACATCTTCATTTTTTAAGAAATTAGAGTCTATGTTGGACTCATTCATTCGGCAGAACCAGAAGGCACGGGCTGCTTTAAGTACATTATATGCTGATAGAGAAAAGGGGGGTTTAGCACTACCAGATTTTAAAGATTACTACTTCGCCTTTTTTGCACATTATCTGACTCATTCCAATGCTAACCAATCTATGGGTGGCCTATTTACCAAAGATTTTCGCGAATTAGTCTGCAAGGAACACGATATTCCGATGTAGGAAAGTACCATCTTGCCGGGCATGTTACCCCCATTTTTCACTGTATATATGTTGTTTTAGTTGTATGTGTCACTGGGACCCTGCCAGCCAGGGCCCCAGTGCTCATAAGTGTGCCCTGAATGTGTTACCTGTGTTATGACTAACTGTCTCACTGAGGCTCTGCTATCCAGAACCTCAGTGGTTATGCTCTCTCATTTCTTTCCAAATTGTCACTAACAGGCTAGTGACCAATTTCACCAATTTACATTGGCACACTGGAACACCCTTATAATTCCCTAATATATGGTACTGAGGTACCCAGGGTATTGGGGTTCCAGGAGATCCCTATGGGCTGCAGCATTTCTTTTGCCACCCATAGGGAGCTCTGACAATTCTTACACAGGCCTGCCACTGCAGCCTGAGTGAAATAACGTCCACGTTATTTCACAGCCAATTACCACTGCACTTAAGTAACTTATAAGTCACCTATATGTCTAACCTTTACCTGGTAAAGGTTAGGTGTAAGGTTACTTAGTGTGTGGGCACCCTGGCACTAGCCAAGGTGCCCCCACATTGTTCAGGGCAACTTCCCCGGACTTTGTGAGTGCGGGGACACCATTACACGCGTGCACTACACATAGGTCACTACCTATGTGTAGCTTCACAATGGTAACTCCGAATATGGCCATGTAACATGTCTATGATCATGGAATTGCCCCCTCTATGCCATCCTGGCATTGTTGGCACAATCCCATGATCCCACAGGTCTCTAGCACAGACCCGGGTACTGCCAAACTGCCTTTTCAGGGGTTTCACTGCAGCTGCTGCCAACCCCTCAGACAGGTTTCTGCCCTCCTGGGGTCCAGCCAGGCTTGGCCCAGGAAGGCAGAACAAAGGACTTCCTCAGAGAGAGGGTGTTACACCCTCTCCCTTTGGAAAAAGGTGTTAAGGCAGGGGAGGAGTAGCCTCCCCCAGCCTCTGGAAATGCTTTCATGGGCACAGATGGTGCCCATTTCTGCATAAGCCAGTCTACACCGGTTCAGGGACCCCTCAGCCCTGCTCTGGCGCGAAACTGGACAAAGGAAAGGGGAGTGACCACTCCCCTGACCTGCACCTCCCCTGGGAGGTGCCCAGAGCTCCTCCAGTGTGCTCCAGACCTCTGCCATCTTGGAAACAGAGGTGCTGCTGGCACACTGGACTGCTCTGAGTGGCCAGGGCCAGCAGGTGACGTCAGAGACTCCTTCTGATAGGCTCCTTCAGGTGTTGCTAGCCTATCCTCCCTCCTAAGTAGCCAAACCCTCTTTTCTGGCTATTTAGGGTCTCTGCTTTGGGGAATTCCTTAGATAACGAATACAAGAGCTCATCAGAGTTCCTCTGCATCTCTCTCTTCTCCTTCTGCCAAGGAATCGACTGCTGACCGCGCTGGAAGCCTGCAAAACTGCAACAAAGTAGCAAAGACGACTACTGCGACACTGTAGCGCTGATCCTGCCGCCTTCTCAACTGTTTTCCTGGTGGTGCATGCTGTGGGGGTAGTCTGCCTCCTCTCTGCACTAGAAGCTCCGAAGAAATCTCCTGTGGGTCGACGGAATCTTCCCCCTGCTACCGCAGGCACCAAAGAACTGCATCACCGGTCCTCTGGGTCTCCTCTCAGCACACGAGCGAGGTCCCTTGAATTCAGCAACTCTGTCCAAGTGACTCCCACAGTCCAGTGACTCTTCAGTCCAAGTTTGGTGGAGGTAAGTCCTTGCCTCCCCACGCCAGACTGCATTGCTGGGAACCGCGTCTTTTGCAGCTACTCCGGCTCCTGTGCACTTTCCAAGGGAATCCTTTGTGCACAGCCAAGCCTGGGTCCACGGCACTCTAACCTGCATTGCACGACCTCCTGAGTTGTCCTCCGGCGGCGTGGGACTCCTTTGTGCAACTTTGGGCGAGCACCGTTTCACTCCACTTTGTAGTGCCTGTTCTGGCACTTGTGCGGGTGCTGCCTGCTTCTGAGAGGGCTCCTTTTCTTGCTGGGCTCCCTCTCTGTCCCCTAACACAATTGGCGACATCCTGGTCCCTCCTGGGCCACAGCAGCACCCACAAACCCCAACCCCAAGCTTTGCAGCTAGCAAGGCTTGTTTACAGTCTTTCCGCAGGAAAACACTTCTGCACAACTCACCACAGCGTGGGACATCTATCCTCCAAAGAGGAAGTTTCTAGCCCTTGTCGTTCTTGCAGAATCCTCAGCTTCTACTGTCCAGTAGCAGCTTCTTTGCACCCACAGCTGGCATTTCCTGGGCATCTGCCCACTCTCGACTTGATCGTGACTTTTGGACTTGGTCCCCTTGTTCCACAGGTACCCTCGTCTCGAAATCCATCGTTGTTGCATTGCTGGTTTTGGTCTTTCCTGCAGAATTCCCCTATCACGACTTCTGTGCTCTTTGGGGAACTTTAGTGCACTTTGCACTCACTTTTCAGGGTCTTGGGGTGGGCTATTTTTCTAACCCTCACTGTTTTCTTACAGTCCCAGCGATCCTCTACAAGGTCACATAGGTTTGGGGTCCATTCGTGGTTCGCATTCCACTTTTGGAGTACATGGTTTGTGTTGCCCCTATCCCTATGTGTCCCCATTGCATCCTATTGTAACTACACATTGGTTGCACTGTTTTCTAATACTATACTGCATATTTTTGGTATTGTGTAGATATATCTTGTGTATATTTGCTATCCTCATACTGAGGGTACTCACTGAGATACTTTGGCATATTGTCATAAAAATAAAGTACCTTTATTTTTAGTATGTCTGTGTATTGTGTTTTCTTATGATATTGTGCATATGACACTAGTGGTACTGTAGGAGCTTCACTCGTCTCCTAGTTCAGCCTAAGCTGCTCTGCTAAGCTACCTTTTCTATCAGCCTAAGCTGCTAGACACCCCTATACACTAATAAGGGATACCTGGGCCTGGTGCAAGGTGTAAGTACCCCTTGGCACCCACTACAAGCCAGTCCAGCCTCCTACATTGGTTGTGCAGCGGTGGCATAAATACTTTGCAACTACTTACCACTTTTGTCAATTTACTTTTCATAAGAGAAAAATATACAAAACAAGTTCAGTGTATGTACACCTAACCAAAAAGTTTTGCTTTTCTCCTTTCACTTCTTTTCTAAGTGCTGAAAAGTACCTCTAAACTTTCTAAAAAGCTCTTAAAAAGTTTACAAAAAAAAAATTTCTGTCTTTCCAAAAGTTCTGAAAAACTTTTTCTCACTTTTTCTATCACTTAAACACTTTCTAAAATGTCTGGCACAGGCCAAACTGTTGATCTGTCCAAACTTGCTTATGATCACCTTAGCTGGAAAGAAGCAAGGAGTCTCTGCATAGAAAGAGGTTTAAGTGTAGGGAAGAATCCCTCTAGAGAACTGTTGGTTAATATGCTTGTTGAACAGGATAAGGCCAGAGGTGGCACTTCTGTTGAGAAATCAGCTGATGGTTCCCAATCTGACCCTGGGGCACCCCTAGCAAAAGATTTAGAAAGGAAACTTCCTAGCCTGCCCATTATCAGACAACCTAGCATAGCTGGTACTGATGTAGAGTCACACCATACTGATAGTGTTGTCTCACATCACAGTAAGAGTATTCCTTCTCATCATAGTAGAAGTGATGTTTCTGTTAGCCAAGCTGTTAGGGTGCCATCTGTTAGGGACAGGTCTCCTTCTGTTCATTCTCACCATACTTCTGTTTCAAGGCATGCCCCACCCACCCACCCTGATGACAGAGTGTTAGGAAGGGAGCTCAATAGATTGAGAGTGGAACAAACCAGACTGAAGCTCAAGAAGCAACAGCTGGATTCAGATAGGCAGTCCTTAGAAGTGGAAAGAGAAAGGTGGGTTTAGAAACCCATGGTGGCAGCAGCAGTATTCCCCATAGTCATCCTGCAAAAGAGCATGATTCTAGGAATCTGCATAAGATAGTTCCCCCTTATAAGGAGGGGGATGACATTAACAAGTGGTTTGCTGCACTTGAGAGGGCCTGTGTTGTACAGGATGTCCCTCAAAGGCAGTGGGCTGCTATCCTATGGCTATCATTTAGTGGAAAGGGTATGGATAGGCTCCTTACTGTGAAAGAAAGTGAAGCTAATGATTTCAAAGTTCTTAAGAATGCACTCCTAGATGGTTATGGCTTAACCACTGAACAGTACAGGATAAAGTTCATAGAGACCAAAAAGGAGTCTTCACAAGACTGGGTTGATTTCATTGACCATTCAGTGAAGGCCTTGGAGGGGTGGTTACATGGCAGTAAAGTTACTGATTATGAAAGCCTGTATAACTTAATCTTGAGAGAGCATATTCTTAATAATTGTGTGTCTGATTTTTTGCACCAGTACCTGGTGGACTCTGATCTGACCTCTCCCCAAGAATTGGGAAAGAAGGCAGACAAATGGGTCAGAACAAGGGTGAACAGAAAAGTGCATACAGGGGGTGACAAAGATGGCAAGAAGAAGGATGGTAAGTCTTCTGACAAGGGTGGGGACAAATCTAAAAATGAGTCTTCATCAGGCCCACAAAAACACTCTGGTGGGGGTGGTGGGCCCAAATCCTCTTCAAATCAAAACAAAGAAAAGAAACCATGGTGCTATTTATGTAAAATAAAAGGCCATTGGACAACAGATCCCAGTTGTCCAAAGAAAAGCACCAAGCCTCCTACCACTACAACCCCTGCTGCTACACCTAGTGCCCCTAGTAATAGCAGTGGTGGTGGGAGCAAACCTACTAAAAGAAAATCCAAGGGAGTAGCTGGGCTCACTTTTGGTAACTTAGTTGTGGTTGGTCTGATTAGGGAGACCACAGAGGCTGTGTTAGTCTCTAAGGGGGCTATTGATTTAGCCACCTTAGTTGCTTGTCCCCTTAACATGGATAAGTACAAGCAACTACCCCTAAAAATGGTATTGAGGTTCAGGCCTACAGGGACACAGGTGCCAGTGTTACAATGGTAATAGAGAAACGGTCCACCCTGAACAACACCTACTTGGTCACCAGCACCAAGTAACCGATGCTCATAACAACACCCTTAGCCACCCCATGGCTGTTGTGAATCTCAACTGGGGGGGGGGTTACTGGCCCAAAGAAAGTTGTGGTTGCCTCAGATTTACCTGTAGACTGTCTATTAGGAAATGATTTAGAGACATCAGCTTGGGCAGAAGTGGAGTTGGAGGCTCATGCAGCTATGCTGGGCATTCCAGGGAATATTTTTGCTTTAACCAGGGCTCAGGCCAAAAAGCAAAAAGGACAGGGTGACTTGGATCCTGGAAGAATGGACCAAGTGCTCCCTAAAGCTAGGGCTAGTAGAAGTAAATCACTACCTACTATCCCTCCCTCTACAGTGGATTCTAATTCTGAGGAAGAAGAATTTCCACCCTGTGCAGAACCTACAACAGAGGAGCTGGAAGCAGACATGTAGGAAAGTACCATCTTGCCTGGCATGTTACCCCCATTTTTCACTGTATATATGTTGTTTTAGTTGTATGTGTCACTGGGACCCTGGTAACCCAGGGCCCCAGTGCTCATAAGTGTGCCTGTATGTGTTACCTGTGTAGTGACTAACTGTCTCACTGAGGCTCTGCTAATCAGAACCTCAGTGGTTATGCTCTCTCATTTCTTTCCAAATTGTCACTGACAGGCTAGTGACCATTTTTACCAATTTACATTGGCTTACTGGAACACCCTTATAATCCCCTAGTATATGGTACTGAGGTACCCAGGGTATTGGGGTTCCAGGAGATCCCTATGGGCTGCAGCATTTCTTTTGCCACCCATAGGGAGCTCTGACAATTCTTACACAGGCCTGCCACTGCAGCCTGAGTGAAATAACGTCCACGTTATTTCACAGCCATTTTACACTGCACTTAAGTAACTTATAAGTCACCTATATGTCTAACCTTTACCTGGTAAAGGTTAGGTGCAAAGTTACTTAGTGTGAGGGCACCCTGGCACTAGCCAAGGTGTCCCCACATTGTTCAGAGCCAATTCACTGAACTTTGTGAGTGCGGGGACACCATTACACGCGTGCACTACATATAGGTCACTACCTATATGTAGCTTCACCATGGTAACTCCGAATATGGCCATGCAACATGTCTATGATCATGGAATTGCCCCCTCTATGCCATCCTGGCATTGTTGGTACAATTCCATGATCCCAGTGGTCTGTAGCACAGACCCTGGTACTGCCAGACTGCCCTTCCTGGGGTTTCTCTGCAGCTGCTGCTGCTGCCAACCCCTCAGACAGGCATCTGCCCTCCTGGGGTCCAGCCAGGCCTGGCCCAGGATGGCAGAACAAAGAACTTCCTCTGAGAGAGGGTGTGACACCCTCTCCCTTTGGAAAATGGTGTGAAGGCAGGGGAGGAGTAGCCTCCCCCAGCCTCTGGAAATGCTTTGTTGGGCACAGATGTGCCCAATTCTGCATAAGCCAGTCTACACCGGTTCAGGGACCCCTTAGCCCCTGCTCTGGCGCGAAACTGGACAAAGGAAAGGGGAGTGACCACTCCCCTGACCTGCACCTCCCCTGGGAGGTGTCCAGAGCTCCTCCAGTGTGCTCCAGACCTCTGCCATCTTGGAAACAGAGGTGCTGCTGGCACACTGGACTGCTCTGAGTGGCCAGTGCCACCAGGTGACGTCAGAGACTCCTTGTGATAGGCTCCTTCAGGTGTTAGTAGCCTTTCCTCTCTCCTAGGTAGCCAAACCCTCTTTTCTGGCTATTTAGGGTCTCAGTCTCTGGGGAAACTTTAGATAACGAATGCATGAGCTCAGCCGAGTTCCTCTGCATCTCCCTCTTCACCTTCTGATAAGGAATCGACCGCTGACCGCGCTGGAAGCCTGCAAACCTGCAACATAGTAGCAAAGACGACTACTGCAACTCTGTAACGCTGATCCTGCCGCCTTCTCGACTGTTTTCCTGCTTGTGCATGCTGTGGGGGTAGTCTGCCTCCTCTCTGCACCAGAAGCTCCGAAGAAATCTCCCGTGGGTCGACGGAATCTTCCCCCTGCAACCGCAGGCACCAAAAAGCTGCATCTCCGGTCCCTTGGGTCTCCTCTCAGCACGACGAGCGAGGTCCCTCGAATCCAGCGACACCGTCCAAGTGACCCCCACAGTCCAGTGACTCTTCAGCCCAAGTTTGGTGGAGGTAAGTCCTTGCCTCACCTCGCTGGGCTGCATTGCTGGGAACCGCGACTTTGCAAGCTTCTCCGGCCCCTGTGCACTTCCGGCGAAAATCCTGTGTGCACAGCCAAGCCTGGGTCCACGGCACTCTAACCTGCATTGCACGACTTTCTAAGTTGGTCTCCGGCGACGTGGGACTCCTTTGTGCAACTTTGGCGAGCACCGTTTCACGCATCCTCGTAGTGCCTGTTTCTGGCACTTCTCCGGGTGCTACCTGCTTCAGTGAGGGCTCTTTGTCTTGCTCGACGTCCCCTCTCTCTGCAGGTCCAATTTGTGACCTCCTGGTCCCTCCTGGGCCCCAGCAGCGTCCAAAAACGCCAAACGCACGATTTGCGTGTAGCAAGGCTTGTTGGCGTCCATCCGGCGGGAAAACACTTCTGCACGACTCTCCAAGGCGTGGGAGATCCATCCTCCAAAGGGGAAGTCTCTAGCCCTTGTCGTTCCTGCAGTATTCACAGTTCTTCAGCCTAGTAAGAGCTTCTTTGCACCAACCGCTGGCATTTCTTGGGCATCTGCCCATCTCCGAGCTGCTTGTGACTTTTGGACTTGGTCCCCTTGTTCCACAGGTACCTTCAGACAGGAATCCATCGTTGTTGCATTGCTGATTTGTGTTTTCCTTGCATTCTCCCTCTAACACGACTATTTTGTCCTTAGGGGAACTTTGGTGCACTTTGCACTCACTTTTCAGGGTCTTGGGGTGGGTTATTTTGCTAACTCTCACTATTTTCCAATAGTCCCAGCGACCCTCTACAAGGTCACATAGGTTTGGGGTCCATTCGTGGTTCGCATTCCACTTCTGGAGTATATGGTTTGTGTTGCCCCTATCCCTATGTTTCCCCATTGCATCCTATTGTAACTATACATTGTTTGCACTGTTTTCTAAGACTATACTGCATCTTTTTGCTATTGTGTATATATATCTTGTGTATATTTCCTATCCTCTCACTGAGGGTACACTCTAAGATACTTTGGCATATTGTCATAAAAATAAAGTACCTTTATTTTTAGTATAACTGTGTATTGTGTTTTCTTATGATATTGTGCATATGACACTAAGTGGTACTGTAGTAGCTTCACACGTCTCCTAGTTCAGCCTGAGCTGCTTTGCTAAGCTACCATTATCTATCAGCCTAAGCTGCTAGACACCCTATACACTAATAAGGGATAACTGGGCCTGGTGCAAGGTGCAAGTACCCCTTGGTACTCACTACAAGCCAGTCCAGCCTCCTACATTGGTTGTGCAGTGGTGGGATAAGTGCTTGAGACTACTTACCACTCTTGTCATTGTACTTTTCATAAGAGAAAAATATACAAAACAAGGTCAGTGTATATACACATAGCCAAAAAGTTTTGCATTTCCTCTTTTCACTCTTTTCTAAGTGCTGAAAAGTACTTCTAAACTTTCAAAAAGTTCTTAAAAGTTTAAAAAGTTTTTTTCTGTCTTTCCAAAAAGTTCTGAAAACTTTTTTTTCTCTTTGTCTATCACTTTAACTCTCTCTAAAAATGTCTGGCACAGGCCAAAAAGTTGAACTGTCCAAACTTGCATATGATCACCTTAGCTGGAAAGGAGCAAGGAGTCTCTGCATAGAGAGAGGTTTGAGTGTAGGGAAGAATCCTTCCTTAGAACTGTTAATTAATATGCTTAGAGTACAGGATAAGGCCATAAGTGCCCAATCTGTAGAAAAAGTAGCTAATGGTTCTCAATCTGATCCAGGGACTCCCCCAGGAAAAGGTTCAGGAAAGAAACTTCTCAGCCTGCCCATTACTAGACAGTCTAGCATAGTTGGTACAGAGGTTGAATCACATCATACTGATGATGTGCTCTCACATTATACTGGTAGCCAAGCTGTTAGGGTGCCCTCTGTAAGGGACAGGTCTCCTTCTGTTCATTCCCATCATACCTCTGTATCTAGAAATGTCCCTCCCACCCACCCTGATGACAGATTGTTGGAAAGGGAGCTCAATAGATTGAGAGTGGAGCAAACCAGACTGAAGCTCAAGAAGCAACAGCTGGATTTGGATAGACAGTCTTTAGAAATAGAGAGGGAAAGACAGAAAATGGGTTTAGATACCCATGGTGGCAGCAGCAGTATTCCCCATAGTCATCCTGCAAAAGAGCATGATTCCAGGAATCTGCATAAGATAGTTCCCCCTTACAAGGAGGGGGATGACATTAACAAGTGGTTTGCTGCACTTGAGAGGGCCTGTGCTGTACAGGATGTCCCTCAAAAGCAGTGGGCTGCTATCCTATGGCTATCATTTACTGGAAAAGGTAGGGATAGGCTCCTTACTGTAAAAGAAAATGATGCTAACAATTTCCAAGTTCTTAAGAATGCACTCCTGGATGGTTATGGCTTAACCACTGAACAGTACAGGATAAAGTTCAGAGATACCAAAAAGGAGTCTTCACAAGACTGGGTTGATTTCATTGACCAGGCAGTGAAGGCCTTGGAGGGGTGGTTACATGGCAGTAAAGTTACTGATTATGACAGCCTGTATAACTTGATCCTGAGAGAGCATATTCTTAATAATTGTGTGTCTGATTTGTTGCACCAGTACTTGGTGGACTCTGATCTGACCTCTCCCCAAGAATTGGGAAAGAAGGCAGACAAATGGGTCAGAACAAGAGTGAACAGAAAAGTTCATACAGGGGGTGACAAAGATGGCAACAAAAAGAAGGATGGTAAGTCTTCTGACAAGGGTGGGGACAAATCTAAAAATGAGTCTTCATCAGGCCCACAAAAACACTCTGGTGGGGGTGGTGGGCCCAAATCCTCCTTTAATCAGAACAAGGAAAAGAAACCATGGTGCTATTTATGTAAGATAAAAGGCCATTGGACAACAGATCCCAGTTGTCCAAAGAAAGGCACCACAGCTCCTACCACTACAACCCCTACTGCTACACCTAGTGTCCCTACTAATAGCAGTAGTGGTGGGAGCAAACCTACTAATAGCCAATCCAAGGGAGTAGCTGGGCTCACTTTTGGTAATTTAGTTGGGGTTGGTCTGATTAGGGAGACCACAGAGGCTACTTTAGTCTCTGAAGGGGCTATTGACTTAGCCACTTTGGTTGCTTGCCCCCATAACTTGGAGAAGTACAAGCAACTAACCCTAATAAATGGTGTTGAGGTCCAGGCCTACAGGGACACAGGTGCCAGTGTCACAATGGTGATTGAGAAACTGGTGCACCCTGAACAACACATACTTGGACACCAGTACCAAGTAACCGATGCTCACAACATAACACAAAGCCACCCCATGGCTGTTGTAAATCTCAACTGGGGGGGGGTATCTGGTCCAAAGAAAGTTGTGGTAGCTTCAGATTTGCCTGTAGACTGTCTATTAGGGAACGATTTGGAGACATCAGCTTGGTCAGATGTGGAGTTGGAGGCCCATGCAGCAATGCTGGGCATCCCAGGGCATATTTTTGCTTTGACAAGGGCTCAGGCCAAAAAGCAAAAAGGACAGGGAAGCTTGGATCCTGGAACAATGGACCAAGTGCTCCCTAAAGCTAGGGCTAGTAGAAGCAAACCACTTCCTACTATCCCTCCCTCTACAGTGGATTCAACTTCTGAGGAAGAAGAATTCCCTCCCTGTGCAGAACCTACACCAGAGGAGCTGGAAGCAGACACTGCTGAGCTTTTGGGTGAAGGGGGGCCTGCCAGAGAGGAGCTGAGTGTGGCACAGCAAACCTGTCCCACATTAGAGGGTCTCAGACAGCAAGCTGTCAAACAGGCTAATGGGGATGTCAGTGACTCACACAGAGTTTACTGGGAGGACAACCTCTTGTACACTGAGAATAGGGATCCTAAACCTGGAGCTGCCAGGAGATTAGTGATTCCTCAGGAGTACAGAAAGTTCCTCCTAACACTGGCACATGACATTCCCTTAGCTGGGCACCTGGGTCAAATGAAAACTTGGGACAGATTGGTACCACTGTTTCATTGGCCTAGGATGTCTGAGGACACAAAAGAATTTTGTAAGTCCTGTGAAACCTGTCAAGCCAGTGGCAAGACAGGTGGCACTCCAAAGGCACCCCTTATCCCACTGCCTGTGGTTGGGGTTCCCTTTGAAAGGGTAGGGGTTGACATAGTTGGCCCCCTTGACCCTCCTACTGCTTCAGGCAATAGATTTATCTTGGTGGTAGTGGACCATGCCACAAGATATCCTGAAGCTATTCCTTTAAGGACCACTACAGCTCCTGCAGTGGCAAAGGCCCTCCTGGGAATATTTTCCAGGGTGGGCTTCCCAAAGGAAGTAGTATCAGACAGAGGAAGCAATTTCATGTCTGCATACTTAAAGGCCATGTGGAAGGAGTGTGGTGTAACTTACAAGTTCACAACACCCTATCATCCACAAACAAATGGACTGGTGGAGAGATTTAATAAAACTCTCAAAGGCATGATTATGGGACTCCCTGAAAAACTCCGCAGGAGATGGGATATCCTTCTACCATGCCTCCTTTTTGCCTACAGGGAGGTACCCCAGAAAGGAGTGGGCTTCAGCCCCTTTGAACTTCTTTTTGGACACCCTGTTAGGGGTCCACTCACACTTGTAAAGGAGGGTTGGGAACAACCTTTAAAAGCTCCTAAGCAGGATATTGTGGATTATGTACTTGGCCTCAGATCAAGGATGGCTGAGTACATGAAAAAGGCCAGTAAAAACCTTCAGGCCAGCCAAGAGCTCCAGAAGCAATGGCATGATCAGAAGGCTGTTTTGGTTCAGTACCAACCAGGGCAGAAAGTGTGGGTCTTGGAGCCTGTGGCCCCAAGAGCACTCCAAGATAAATGGAGTGGTCCACACACAATTGTTGAAAAGAAGGGTGAAGTCACCTACTTGGTTGACTTAGGCACTGCCAGGAGTCCCCTTAGGGTGCTCCATGTCAACCGCCTGAAACCCTACTATGACAGGGCTGATCTCACCCTGCTCATGGCAACAGATGAGGGACAGGCAGAAGACAGTGATCCTCTACCTGATCTCTTCTCTTCCACAGAACAAGATGCTCTTGTGGAAGGGGTAGTTTTGGCTGATTGTCTTACTGCTGAGCAGAAAGATAATTGCATAAATCTCCTAGGACAATTTTCAGAACTCTTCTCCATTGTGCCAGGCACCACTTCTTGGTGTGAGCACACTATAGATACTGGAGACAGTTTACCTGTCAAAAGTAAGATCTATAGGCAGCCTGACCATGTCAGGGACTGCATAAAGCAAGAAGTTCAGAAGATGTTGGAACTAGGAGTGGTTGAGCACTCTGACAGTCCATGGGCTTCTCCTGTGGTACTGGTACCAAAACCCAATTCTAAAGATGGAAAGAAAGAAATGAGGTTTTGTGTAGACTATAGAGGTCTCAACTTGGTAACCAAAACAGATGCTCACCCTATACCCAGGGCAGATGAGCTAATAGATACACTGGCATCTGCCAAGTATCTAAGCACTTTTGATTTGACTGCAGGGTATTGGCAGATCAAAATGTCAGAAGATGCTAAACCTAAGACTGCATTTTCTACCATTGGAGGACATTACCAGTTTACTGTAATGCCTTTTGGGTTGAAAAATGCACCTGCCACTTTTCAGAGGTTGGTGAACACAGTCCTGCAAGGGCTGGAAGCTTTCAGTGCAGCATATTTGGATGATATAGCTGTCTTTAGCTCCAGCTGGGATGATCACCTGGTCCACCTTTGGAAAGTTTTGGAGGCCATGCAAAAGGCAGGCCTCACTATCAAGGCTTCAAAGTGCCAGATAGGGCAGGGTAAGGTGGTTTATCTGGGACACCTTGTTGGTGGGGAACAGATTGCACCACTTCAGGGGAAAATCCAAACTATTATTGATTGGATTCCCCCTACCACTCAGACTCAGGTGAGAGCCTTCCTAGGCCTCACTGGGTATTACAGGAGGTTCATTAAGAACTATGGCTCCATTGCAGCCCCTCTTAATGACCTCACATCCAAGAAAATGCCTAAAAAGGTATTATGGACAGCAAACTGTCAGAAAGCTTTTGAGGAGCTGAAGCAGGCCATGTGCTCTGCACCTGTCCTGAAAAGCCCTTGTTACTCTAAAAAATTCTATGTCCAAACTGATGCATCTGAATTAGGAGTAGGGGCAGTCCTATCACAACTTAATTCTGAGGGCCAGGATCAACCTGTTGCTTTTATTAGTAGAAGGTTGACCCCTAGAGAAAAGCGTTGGTCTGCCATTGAGAGGGAGGCCTTTGCTGTGGTCTGGGCTCTGAAGAAGTTGAGGCCATACCTGTTTGGCACTCACTTCATTGTTCAGACAGACCACAAACCTCTACTTTGGCTAAAACAAATGAAAGGTGAAAATCCTAAATTGTTGAGGTGGTCCATATCCCTACAGGGAATGGACTATACAGTGGAACATAGACCTGGGAGTAGCCACTCCAATGCAGATGGACTCTCCAGATATTTCCACTTAGACAATGAAGACTCATCAGGTAATGGCTAGTCTTATTGTCCTTCGTTTGGGGGGGGGTTGTGTAGGAAAGTACCATCTTGCCTGGCATGTTACCCCCATTTTTCACTGTATATATGTTGTTTTAGTTGTATGTGTCACTGGGACCCTGGTAACCCAGGGCCCCAGTGCTCATAAGTGTGCCTGTATGTGTTACCTGTGTAGTGACTAACTGTCTCACTGAGGCTCTGCTAATCAGAACCTCAGTGGTTATGCTCTCTCATTTCTTTCCAAATTGTCACTGACAGGCTAGTGACCATTTTTACCAATTTACATTGGCTTACTGGAACACCCTTATAATCCCCTAGTATATGGTACTGAGGTACCCAGGGTATTGGGGTTCCAGGAGATCCCTATGGGCTGCAGCATTTCTTTTGCCACCCATAGGGAGCTCTGACAATTCTTACACAGGCCTGCCACTGCAGCCTGAGTGAAATAACGTCCACGTTATTTCACAGCCATTTTACACTGCACTTAAGTAACTTATAAGTCACCTATATGTCTAACCTTTACCTGGTAAAGGTTAGGTGCAAAGTTACTTAGTGTGAGGGCACCCTGGCACTAGCCAAGGTGCCCCCACATTGTTCAGAGCCAATTCACTGAACTTTGTGAGTGCGGGGACACCATTACACGCGTGCACTACATATAGGTCACTACCTATATGTAGCTTCACCATGGTAACTCCGAATATGGCCATGTAACATGTCTATGATCATGGAATTGCCCCCTCTATGCCATCCTGGCATTGTTGGTACAATTCCATGATCCCAGTGGTCTGTAGCACAGACCCTGGTACTGCCAGACTGCCCTTCCTGGGGTTTCTCTGCAGCTGCTGCTGCTGCCAACCCCTCAGACAGGCATCTGCCCTCCTGGGGTCCAGCCAGGCCTGGCCCAGGATGGCAGAACAAAGAACTTCCTCTGAGAGAGGGTGTGACACCCTCTCCCTTTGGAAAATGGTGTGAAGGCAGGGGAGGAGTAGCCTCCCCCAGCCTCTGGAAATGCTTTGTTGGGCACAGATGTGCCCAATTCTGCATAAGCCAGTCTACACCGGTTCAGGGACCCCTTAGCCCCTGCTCTGGCGCGAAACTGGACAAAGGAAAGGGGAGTGACCACTCCCCTGACCTGCACCTCCCCTGGGAGGTGTCCAGAGCTCCTCCAGTGTGCTCCAGACCTCTGCCATCTTGGAAACAGAGGTGCTGCTGGCACACTGGACTGCTCTGAGTGGCCAGTGCCACCAGGTGACGTCAGAGACTCCTTGTGATAGGCTCCTTCAGGTGTTAGTAGCCTTTCCTCTCTCCTAGGTAGCCAAACCCTCTTTTCTGGCTATTTAGGGTCTCTGTCTCTGGGGAAACTTTAGATAACGAATGCATGAGCTCAGCCGAGTTCCTCTGCATCTCCCTCTTCACCTTCTGATAAGGAATCGACCGCTGACCGCGCTGGAAGCCTGCAAACCTGCAACATAGTAGCAAAGACGACTACTGCAACTCTGTAACGCTGATCCTGCCGCCTTCTCGACTGTTTTCCTGCTTGTGCATGCTGTGGGGGTAGTCTGCCTCCTCTCTGCACCAGAAGCTCCGAAGAAATCTCCCGTGGGTCGACGGAATCTTCCCCCTGCAACCGCAGGCACCAAAAAGCTGCATCTCCGGTCCCTTGGGTCTCCTCTCAGCACGACGAGCGAGGTCCCTCGAATCCAGCGACACCGTCCAAGTGACCCCCACAGTCCAGTGACTCTTCAGCCCAAGTTTGGTGGAGGTAAGTCCTTGCCTCACCTCGCTGGGCTGCATTGCTGGGAACCGCGACTTTGCAAGCTTCTCCGGCCCCTGTGCACTTCCGGCGGAAATCCTGTGTGCACAGCCAAGCCTGGGTCCACGGCACTCTAACCTGCATTGCACGACTTTCTAAGTTGGTCTCCGGCGACGTGGGACTCCTTTGTGCAACTTCGGCGAGCACCGTTTCATGCATCCTCGTAGTGCCTGTTTCTGGCACTTCTCCGGGTGCTACCTGCTTCAGTGAGCGCTCTTTGTCTTGCTCGACGTCCCCTCTCTCTGCAGGTCCAATGTGTGACCTCCTGGTCCCTCCTGGGCCCCAGCAGCGTCCAAAAACGCCAAACGCACGATTTGCGTGTAGCAAGGCTTGTTGGCGTCCATCCGGCGGGAAAACACTTCTGCACGACTCTCCAAGGCGTGGGGGATCCATCCTCCAAAGGGGAAGTCTCTAGCCCTTGTCGTTCCTGCAGTATTCACAGTTCTTCAGCCTAGTAAGAGCTTCTTTGCACCAACCGCTGGCATTTCTTGGGCATCTGCCCATCTCCGAGCTGCTTGTGACTTTTGGACTTGGTCCCCTTGTTCCACAGGTACCTTCAGACAGGAATCCATCGTTGTTGCATTGCTGATTTGTGTTTTCCTTGCATTCTCCCTCTAACACGACTATTTTGTCCTTAGGGGAACTTTGGTGCACTTTGCACTCACTTTTCAGGGTCTTGGGGTGGGTTATTTTGCTAACTCTCACTATTTTCCAATAGTCCCAGCGACCCTCTACAAGGTCACATAGGTTTGGGGTCCATTCGTGGTTCGCATTCCACTTCTGGAGTATATGGTTTGTGTTGCCCCTATCCCTATGTTTCCCCATTGCATCCTATTGTAACTATACATTGTTTGCACTGTTTTCTAAGACTATACTGCATCTTTTTGCTATTGTGTATATATATCTTGTGTATATTTCCTATCCTCTCACTGAGGGTACACTCTAAGATACTTTGGCATATTGTCATAAAAATAAAGTACCTTTATTTTTAGTATAACTGTGTATTGTGTTTTCTTATGATATTGTGCATATGACACTAAGTGGTACTGTAGTAGCTTCACACGTCTCCTAGTTCAGCCTGAGCTGCTTTGCTAAGCTACCATTATCTATCAGCCTAAGCTGCTAGACACCCTATACACTAATAAGGGATAACTGGGCCTGGTGCAAGGTGCAAGTACCCCTTGGTACTCACTACAAGCCAGTCCAGCCTCCTACAAGACACTGCTGAGCGTTTGGGTGAAGGGGGGCCTGCCAGGGAGGAGCTGAGTGTGGCACAGCATACCTGTCCCACACTAGAGGGTCTAAGGCAGCAAGCTGTCAAACAAGCAAATGGGGATGTCAGTGACTCTCATAGAGTTTACTGGGAGGACAACCTCTTGTACACTGAAGCAAGGGATCCAAAACCTGGAGCTGCCAGGAGATTGGTGATTCCTCAGGAGTACAGAAAGTTCCTCCTAACTCTAGCTCACGACATTCCCTTAGCTGGACATTTGGGGCAAATGAAAACTTGGGACAGGCTTGTTCCCCTGTTTCATTGGCCTAGAATGTCAGAGGACATAAAGGAATTTTGTAAGTCCTGTGAAACCTGTCAAGAGAGTGGCACGACAGGTGGCACTCCAAAGGCACCCTTTATCCCACTGCCTGTGGTTGGGGTTCCCTTTGAAAGGGTAGGGGTTGACATAGTTGGCCCCCTTGACCCTCCTACTGCTTCAGGCAATAGGTTTATCTAGGTGGTAGTGGACCATGCCACCAGATATCCTGAAGCAATTCCTCTAAGGACCACTACAGCTCCTGCAGTGGCAAAGGCCCTCCTGGGAATCTTTTCCAGGGTGGGCTTCCCAAAAGAGGTAGTATCAGACAGGGGAAGCAATTTCAAGTCTGCTTACTTAAAGGCCATGTGGAAGTAGTGTGGTATTACATACAAGTTCACCACACCCTATCATCCACAAACAAATGGACTGGTGGAGAGATTTAACAAAACTCTCAAAGGCATGATTATGGGACTCCCTGAAAAACTCCGCAGGAGATGGGATATCCTGTTACCTTGCCTCCTTTTTGCTTACAGGGAGGTACCCCAAAAAGGAGTGGGCTTCAGCCCCTTTGAACTCCTATTTGGACACCCTGTGAGAGGTCCTCTAACACTTGTTAAGGAGGGTTGGGAACAACCTTTAAAAGCTCCAAAGCAAGACATAGTGGACTATGTACTTGGCCTCAGATCAAGGATGGCTGAGTACATGAAAAAGGCCAGTAAAAACCTTCAGGCCAGCCAAGAGCTCCAAAAGCAATGGCATGACCAGAAGGCTGTTTTGGTTCAGTACCAACCAGGGCAGAAAGTGTGGGTCTTGGAGCCTGTGGCCTCAAGAGCACTCCAAGATAAATGGAGTGGACCCCACATAATTGTTGAAAAGAAGGGTGAAGTCACCTACTTAGTTGACTTAGGCACTGCCAGGAGTCCCCTTAGGGTGCTCCATGTCAATCGCCTGAAACCCTACTATGACAGGGCTGATCTCACCCTGCTCATGGCAACTTATGAGGGTCAGGAAGAAGAGAGTGACCCTCTCCCTGATCTCTTCTCTTCCACAGAACAAGATGCTCTATTGGAAGGTGTAGTTTTGGCAGATTGTCTTACTGCTGAGCAGAAAGACCACTGCATAAATCTCCTGGGTCAGTTTTCTGAACTCTTCTCTACTGTGCCAGGTACCACTTCTTGGTGTGAGCACACTATAGATACTGGAGACAGCTTGCCTGTCAAAAGTAAGATCTATCGGCAGCCTGACCATGTCAGAGACTGCATAAAGCAAGAGGTGCAGAAAATGCTTGAACTAGGAGTGGTTGAGCACTCTGAAAGTCCATGGGCTTCTCCTGTGGTACTTGTACCAAAACCTCATTCCAAGGATGGAAAGAAGGAAATGTGGTTTTGTGTAGACTATAGAGGTCTCAACCAGGTAACCAAAACTGATGCTCACCCTATACCCAGGGCAGATGAGCTCATAGATACACTGGCATCTGCCAAGTATCCAAGCACTTTTGATTTGACTGCAGGGTATTGGCAGATCAAATTATCAGAAGATGCAAAAGCAAAAACTGCATTTTCAACCATTGGAGGCCATTACCAATTCACAGTAATGTCTTTTGGATTGAAAAATGCACCTGCCACTTTTCAGAGGTTGGTGAACACAGTCCTGCAAGGGCTGGAAGCTTTTAGTGCAGCATATCCAGATGATATAGCTGTCTTTAGCTCTAGCTGGGATGATCACCTGGTCCACCTATGGAAAGTTTTGGAGGCCCCGCAAAAGGCAGGCCTCACTATCAAGGCTTCAAAGTGCCAGATAGGGCAGGGGAAAGTGGTTTATCTGGGACACCTGGTAGGTGGAGAACAGATTGCACCACTTCAGGGGGAAATCCAAACTATTATAGATTGGGTTCCCCCTACTACTCAGACCCAGGTGAGAGCCTTTTTAGGCCTCACTGGGTACTATAGGAGGTTCATAAAGAACTATGGCTCCATTGCAGCCCCTCTTAATGACCTCACATCAAAGCAAATGCCTAAGATGGTATTATGGACAGCAAACTGTCAGAAAGCTTTTGAGGAGCTGAAGCAGGCCATGTGCTCTGCACCTGTCCTAAAAAGCCCCTGTTACTCCAAGAAATTCATTGTCCAAACTGATGCATCTGAATTAGGGGTAGGGGCAGTCTTATCACAACTTAATTCTGAGGGCCAGGATCAACCTGTTGCTTTTATCAGTAGAAGGTTGACCCCTAGAGAAAAGCGTTAGTCTGCCATAGAGAGGGAGGCCTTTGCTGTGGTCTGGGCACTGAAGAAGTTGAGGCCATACCTGTTTGGCACTCACTTCATTGTTCAGACAGACCACAAACCTCTACTTTGGCTAAAACAAATGAAAGGTGAAAATCCTAAATTGTTGAGGTGGTCCATATCCCTACAGGGAATGGACTACACAGTGGAACATAGACCTGGGAGTACCCACTCCAATGCAGATGGACTCTCCAGATATTTCCACTTAGACAATGAAGACCCATCAGGTCATGGCTAGTCTTATTGTCCTTCGTTTGGGGGGGGGGGTTGTGTAAGAAAGTATCATCTTGCCTGGCATGTTACGCCCATTTTTCACTGTATATGTTGTTTTAGTTGTATGTGTCACTGGGACCCTGCCAGCCAGGGCCCCAGTGCTCATAAGTGTGCCCTGAATGTGTTACCTGTGTTATGACTAACTGTCTCACTAAGGCTCTGCTATCCAGAACCTCAGTGGTTATGTTCTCTCATTTCTTTCCAAATTGTCACTAACAGGCTAGTGACCAATTTCACCAATTGACATTGGCACACTGGAACACCCTTATAATTCCCTAATATATGGTATTGAGGTACCCAGGGTATTGGGGTTCAAGGAGATCCCTATGGGCTGCAGCATTTCTTTTGCCACCCATAGGGAGCTCTGACAATTCTTACTAAGGCCTGCCACTGCAGCCTGAGTGAAATAACGTCCACGTTATTTCACAGCCATTTACCACTGCACTTAAGTAACTTATAAGTCACCTATATGTCTAACCTTTACCTGGTAAAGGTTAGGTGCAAGGTTACTTAGTGTGTGGGCACCCTGGCACTAGCCAAGGTGCCCCCACATTGTTCAGGGCAAATTCCCCAGACTTTGTGAGTGCGGGGACACCATTACACACGTGCACTACACATAGGTCACTACCTATGTGTAGCTTCACAATGGTAACTCCGAATATGGCTATGTAACATGTCTATGATCATGGAATTGCCCCCTCTATGCCATCCTGGCATTGTTGGCACAATCCCATGATCCCACGGGTCTCTAGCACAGACCCGGGTACTGCCAAACTGCCTTTTCAGGGGTTTCACTGCAGCTGCTGCTGCTGCCAACCACTCAGACAGGTTTCTGCCCTCCTGGGGTCCAGCCAGGCTTGGCCCAGGAAGGCAGAACAAAGGACTTCCTCAGAGAGAGGGTGTTTGTAGGAGGCTGGACTGGCTTGTAGTGAGTACCAAGGGGTACTTGCACCTTGCACCAGGCCCAGTTATCCCTTATTAGTGTATAGGGTGTCTAGCAGCTTAGGCTGATAGATAATGGTAGGCTAGCAGAGCAGCTTAGGCTGAACTAGGAGACGTGTGAAGCTACTACAGTACCACTTAGTGTCATATGCACAATATCATAAGAAAACACAATACACAGTTATACTAAAAATAAAGGTACTTTATTTTTATGACAATATGCCAAAGTATCTTAGAGTGTACCCTCAGTGAGAGGATAGGAAATATACACAAGATATATATACACAATAGCAAAAATATGCAGTATAGTCTTAGAAAACAGTGCAAACAATGTATAGTTACAATAGGATGCAATGGGGAAACATAGGGATAGGGGCAACACAAACCATCTACTCCAGAAGTGGAATGCGAACCACGAATGGACCCCAAACCTATGTGACCTTGTAGAGGGTCGCTGGGACTATTAGAATATAGTGAGAGTTAGAAAAATAACCCTCCCCAAGACCCTGAAAAGTGAGTGCAAAGTGCACTAAAGTTCCCCTAAGGACAAAATAGTCGTGTTAGAGGGAAAATGCAAGGAAAACACAAATCAGCAATGCAACAACGATGGATTCCTGACTGAGGGTACCTGTGGAACAAGGGGACCAAGTCCAAAAGTCACAAGCAACTCGGAGATGGGCAGATGCCCAAGAAATGCCAGCGGTTGGTGCAAAGAAGCTCTTACTAGGCTGAAGAACTGTGAATACTGCAGGAACGACAAGGGCTAGAGACTTCCCCTTTGGAGGATGGATCCCCCACGCCTTGGAGAGTCGTGCAGAAGTGTTTTCCCGCCGGATGGACGCCAACAAGCCTTGCTACACGCAAATCGTGCGTTTGGCGTTTTTGGACGCTGCTGGGGCCCAGGAGGGACCAGGAGGTCGCAAATTGGACCTGCAGAGAGAGGGGACGTCGAGCAAGACAAAGAGCCCTCACTGAAGCAGGTAGCGCCCGGTGAAGTGCCAGAAACAGGCACTACGAGGATGCGTGAAACGGTGCTCGCCGAAGTTGCACAAAGGAGTCCCACGTCGCCGGAGACCAACTTAGAAAGTCGTGCAATGCAGGTTAGAGTGCCGTGGACCCAGGCTTGGCTGTGCACGAAGGATTTCCGCCGGAAGTGCACAGGGGCCGGAGTAGCTTGCAAAGTCGCGGTTCCCAGCAATGCAGCCCAGCGAGGTGAGGCAAGGACTTACCTCCACCAAACTTGGGCTGAAGAGTCACTGGACTGTGGGGGTCACTTGGACGGTGTCGCTGGATTCGAGGGACCTCGCTCGTCGTGCTGAGAGGAGACCCAAGGGACCGGTAATGCAGCTTTTTGGTGCCTGCGGTTGCAGGGGGAAGATTCCGTCGACCCACGGGAGATTTCTTCGGAGCTTCTGGTGCAGAGAGGAGGCAGACTACCCCCACAGCATGCACAAGCAGGAAAACAGTCGAGAAGGCGGCAGGATCAGCGTTACAGAGTTGCAGTAGTCGTCTTTGCTACTATGTTGCAGGTTTGCAGGCTTCCAGCGCGGTCAGCGGTCGATTCCTTATCAGAAGGTGAAGAGGGAGATGCAGAGGAACTCGGCTGAGCTCATGCATTCGTTATCTAAAGTTTCCCCAGAGACAGAGACCCTAAATAGCCAGAAAAGAGGGTTTGGCTACCTAGGAGAGAGGAAAGGCTACTAACACCTGAAGGAGCCTATCAGCAGGAGTCTCTGACGTCACCTGGTGGCACTGGCCACTCAGAGCAGTCCAGTGTGCCAGCAGCACCTCTGTTTCCAAGATGGCAGAGGTCTGGAGCACACTGGAGGAGCTCTGGACACCTCCCAGGGGAGGTGCAGGTCAGGGGAGTGGTCACTCCCCTTTCCTTTGTCCAGTTTCGCGCCAGAGCAGGGGCTAAGGGGTCCCTGAACCGGTGTAGACTGGCTTATGCAGAATTGGGCACATCTGTGCCCAACAAAGCATTTCCAGAGGCTGGGGGAGGCTACTCCTCCCCTGCCTTCACACCATTTTCCAAAGGGAGAGGGTGTCACACCCTCTGTCAGAGGAAGTTCTTTGTTCTGCCATCCTGGGCCAGGCCTGGCTGGACCCCAGGAGGGCAGCTGCCTGTCTGAGGGGTTGGCAGCAGCAGCAGCTGCAGTGAAACCCCAGGAAGGGCAGTCTGGCAGTACCAGGGTCTGTGCTACAGACCACTGGGATCATGGAATTGTACCAACAATGCCAGGATGGCATAGAGGGGGCAATTCCATGATCATAGACATGTTACATGGCCATATTCGGAGTTACCATGGTGAAGCTACATATAGGTAGTGACCTATATGTAGTGCACGCGTGTAATGGTGTCCCCGCACTCACAAAGTTCAGTGAATTGGCTCTGAACAATGTGGGGGCACCTTGGCTAGTGCCAGGGTGCCCTCACACTAAGTAACTTTGCACCTAACCTTTACCAGGTAAAGGTTAGACATATAGGTGACTTATAAGTTACTTAAGTGCAGTGTAAAATGGCTGTGAAATAACGTGGACGTTATTTCACTCAGGCTGCAGTGGCAGGCCTGTGTAAGAATTGTCAGAGCTCCCTATGGGTGGCAAAAGAAATGCTGCAGCCCATAGGGATCTCCTGGAACCCCAATACCCTGGGTACCTCAGTACCATATACTAGGGAATTATAAGGGTGTTCCAGTAAGCCAATGTGAATTGGTAAAATTGGTCACTAGCCTGTTAGTGACAATTTAAAAGTAATGAGAGAGCATAACCACTGAGGTTCTGGTTAGCAGAGCCTCAGTGAGACAGTTAGACACCACACAGGGAACATATACATGCACACCTATGAGCACTGGGGCCCTGGGTGACAGGGTCCCAGTGACACATACATATAGGCCACAAACCTATGAGCACTGGGGTCCTGACCAGCAGGATCCCAGTGACACATAACAAACATACTGAAAACATAGTGTTTTCACTATGAGCACTGAGGCCTGGCTATCAGGATCCCAGTGAGACAGTGAAAACAGTGACAAACACCCTGACATACACTCACAAACAGGCCAAAAGTGGGGGTAACAAGGCTAGAAAGAGGCTACCTTCTCACACAACCCCCCCCCCCAAACGAAGGACAATAAGGCTAACCTTGGCCAGTTGAGACTTTATTGTCTAAGTGGTGATAAGTAGAGAGTAGCTCTGCAATAGACTGGTTACTCCCTTTATCATCCACTATATGGTTACTTCCCTGTGGGGATGTAAACCACCCTGTTTGAAGTTTTTTAGCTAAGCAACAATGTGAAGATGTATTTTCAGAGTTTCTATCAGTAAGTTTTAGTTTAGAGCAGTGGGAATTGTCCACTGAACCTATTTGTAGTGATGGAAATGCCAGACAGGGATGCTGTCTCAGAAAAGCCATAGCTGGGCAAAAACTTTGTCCATATGGCTGGAAGAGAGAACAGGGATGCTGTTTCTCTTGGGTTGGAGCAGGGCAGGGATGCTGTCCTATCAGCTCCACACTAGGGCAGGGATGCTGTCCTAAATGTTGTGAGGCAGTGCAGAGTTTCTGCACTAAAGTTTCTCTGGGAGGGTTGGAGGGATGCTCCATGTTAACTAAAATGGTGTTCTTTTTCTCACCAATGTTAGTTATCCCACAGAGAGGTACTTCCACCTCAGGGAGTACAGTTTTGCTAACTGATTTTTCCCTTGGAACAGGTGCCACCCCAGGAGAGGTTTCTCCCACCACAGGAATAGTATCCTGAATGGTAGGGTGGTTAGGGGATACTGTGATACCCTTTTTACCTGTTGATGGAGAGGGATCCTGAGTTTTCAGGCCTTCTCTCCTTTGCTTTTTCATTTCACTTGAAATGAGAGGGAACAATTCCTCAGGGATGCCCAGCATGGCTGCATGGGAATAAAACTCTACATCAGCCCAACCTGAGGCCTCTAGGTCATTACCTAAGAGACAGTCTACAGGTAAGCTAGGTGATACCACCACCTGCTTAGGGCCAGTAACTCCACCCCAACTAAACTGAATTATAGCTAAGGGAAGAAACTTAGTGGAGTTATGGACATCAATATTCTTATACTGTTGTCCAATGATGTGTTGATCAGGGTGCACTAGGTTTTCAGTCACCAAAGTGAAACTGGCACCTGTGTCCCTGTAGGCCAAGGCCTCAACCCCATTTATTGAAACTGTCTGCCTGTACTTATCCATTGTAAGGGGACAAGCAGCCAGTGTGGCAAGGCCAATGCCACTAGGTGTGACAGAAATTGTCTTGGGACTGATGACATCAGTTTCCACTATGGACCCATAAGTGAACCCAACTACACCCTTTGCTTGACTGTTGCCAGCAGTCCCACCACTAGTACCACTACTGCTAGGGGCACTAGAGCTTGATGTATTAGTGGTGGTAGGCTCAGGGGGTTTACCTGGACAGGACTTATCCCCTGGCCTATGGCCTCTATTTTTACACACAAAGCACCAAGGCTTTTTAATGTGTGCAGGTTGGGAAGAAGAGGAAGAATTTGTTTTATCCCCACCCTCTGAAGAGTGTTTAAGATTTGAAGTGGGATCTTTGGTTTTACCCTTATCCCCATGCTTATCTTGAGATTTTTCACCATCTTTCTTCTTATTGCCATCTTTGTCACCCCCTGTATGAACTTTTCTGTTCACCCTTGTTCTGACCCATTTGTCTGCCTTCTTTCCCAATTCTTGGGGAGAGGTCAGATCAGAGTCTACCAGGTACTGGTGCAACAAATCAGACACACAATTATTAAGTATATGCTCTCTCAGGATTGTGTTATACAGGCTTTCATAATCAGTAACTTTACTGCCATGTAACCACCCCTCCAAGGCCTTCACTGAATGGTCAATGAAATCAACCCAGTCTTGTGAAGACTCCTTTTTGGTCTCTCTGAACTTTATCCTGTACTGTTCAGTGGTTAAGCCATAACCATCCAGGAGTGCATTCTTAAGAACTGTAAAATTATTGGCATCATTTTCTTTCACAGTAAGGAGCCTATCCCTACCTTTTCCACTAAATGATAGCCATAGGATAGCAGCCCACTGCCTTTGAGGGACATCCTGTACAGCACAGGCCCTCTCAAGTGCAGCAAACCACTTGTTAATGTCATCCCCCTCCTTATAAGGGGGAACTATCTTGTGCAGATTCCTGGAATCATGCTCTTTTGCAGGATGACTATGGGGAATACTGCTGCTGCCACCATGGGTATCTAAACCCAACTTCTGTCTTTCCTTCTCTACTTCTAAAGACTGTCTATCCAAATCCAGCTGTTGCTTCTTGAGCTTCAGTCTGGTTTGTTCCACTCTCAATCTATTGAGCTCTCTTTCTAACAATCTGTCATCAGGGTGGGTGGGAGGGACATTTCTAGATACAGAGGTATGATGGGAATGAACAGAAGGAGACCTGTCTCTTACAGAGGGCACCCTAACAGCTTGGCTACCAGCATAATGTGAGATCACATCCTCAGTATGGTGTGATTCAACCTCTGTACCAACTATGCTAGACTGTCTAGTAATGGGCAGGCTGAGAAGTTTCTTTCCTGAACCTTTTCCTGGGGGAGTCCCTGGATCAGATTGAGAACCATTAGCTACTTTTTCTACAGATTGGGCACTTATGGCCTTATCCTGTACTCTAAGCATATTAATTAACAGTTCTAAGGAAGGATTCTTCCCTACACTCAAACCTCTCTCTATGCAGAGACTCCTTGCTCCTTTCCAGCTAAGGTGATCATATGCAAGCTTGGACAGTTCAACATTTTTTCCTGTGCCAGACATTTTTTAGAGAGAGTTAAAGTGATAGAGAAAGAGAAAAAAGTTTTCAGAACTTTTTGGAAAGACAGAAAAAACTTTTTAACTTTTAAGAACTTTTTGAAAGTTTAGAAGTACTTTTCAGCACTTAGAAAAGAGTGAAAAGAGAAAATGCAAAACTTTTTGGCTATGTGTATATACACTGACCTTGTTTTGTATATTTTTCTCTTATGAAAAGTACAATGACAAGAGTGGTAAGTAGTCTCAAGCACTTATCCCACCGCTGCCACCAATGTAGGAGGCTGGACTGGCTTGTAGTGAGTACCAAGGGGTACTTGCACCTTGCACCAGGCCCAGTTATCCCTTATTAGTGTATAGGGTGTCTAGCAGCTTAGGCTGATAGATAATGGTAGCTTAGCAGAGCAGCTTAGGCTGAACTAGGAGACGTGCGAAGCTACTACAGTACCACTTAGTGTCATATGCACAATATCATAAGAAAACACAATACACAGTTATACTAAAAATAAAGGTACTTTATTTTTATGACAATATGCCAAAGTATCTTAGAGTGTACCCTCAGTGAGAGGATAGGAAATATACACAAGATATATATACACAATAGCAAAAATATGCAGTATAGTCTTAGAAAACAGTGCAAACAATGCATAGTTACAATAGGATGCAATGGGGAAACATAGGGATAGGGGCAACACAAACCATATACTCCAGAAGTGGAATGCGAACCACGAATGGACCCCAAACCTATGTGACCTTGTAGAGGGTCGCTGGGACTATTAGAAAATAGTGAGAGTTAGAAAAATAACCCTCCCCAAGACCCTGAAAAGTGAGTGCAAAGTGCACTAAAGTTCCCCTAAGGACAAAATAGTCGTGTTAGAGGGAAAATGCAAGGAAAACACAAATCAGCAATGCAACAACGATGGATTCCTGACTGAGGGTACCTGTGGAACAAGGGGACCAAGTCCAAAAGTCACAAGCAACTCGGAGATGGGCAGATGCCCAAGAAATGCCAGCGGTTGGTGCAAAGAAGCTCTTACTAGGCTGAAGAACTGTGAATACTGCAGGAACGACAAGGGCTAGAGACTTCCCCTTTGGAGGATGGATCCCCCACGCCTTGGAGAGTCGTGCAGAAGTGTTTTACCGCCGGATGGACGCCAACAAGCCTTGCTACACGCAAATCGTGCGTTTGGCGTTTTTGGACGCTGCTGGGGCCCAGGAGGGACCAGGAGGTCGCAAATTGGACCTGCAGAGAGAGGGGACGTCGAGCAAGACAAAGAGCCCTCACTGAAGCAGGTAGCACTCGGAGAAGTGCCAGAAACAGGCACTACGAGGATGCGTGAAACGGTGCTCGCCGAAGTTGCACAAAGGAGTCCCACGTCGCCGGAGACCAACTTAGAAAGTCGTGCAATGCAGGTTAGAGTGCCGTGGACCCAGGCTTGGCTGTGCACGAAGGATTTCCGCCGGAAGTGCACAGGGGCCGGAGTAGCTTGCAAAGTCGCGGTTCCCAGCAATGCAGCCCAGCGAGGTGAGGCAAGGACTTACCTCCACCAAACTTGGGCTGAAGAGTCACTGGACTGTGGGGGTCACTTGGACGGTGTCGCTGGATTCGAGGGACCTCGCTCGTCGTGCTGAGAGGAGACCCAAGGGACCGGTAATGCAGCTTTTTGGTGCCTGCGGTTGCAGGGGGAAGATTCCGTCGACCCACGGGAGATTTCTTCGGAGCTTCTGGTGCAGAGAGGAGGCAGACTACCCCCACAGCATGCACAAGCAGGAAAACAGTCGAGAAGGCGGCAGGATCAGCGTTACAGAGTTGCAGTAGTCGTCTTTGCTACTATGTTGCAGGTTTGCAGGCTTCCAGCGCGGTCAGCGGTTGATTCCTTATCAGAAGGTGAAGAGGGAGATGCAGAGGAACTCGGCTGAGCTCATGCATTCGTTATCTAAAGTTTCCCCAGAGACAGAGACCCTAAATAGCCAGAAAAGAGGGTTTGGCTACCTAGGAGAGAGGAAAGGCTACTAACACCTGAAGGAGCCTATCAGCAGGAGTCTCTGACGTCACCTGGTGGCACTGGCCACTCAGAGCAGTCCAGTGTGCCAGCAGCACCTCTGTTTCCAAGATGGCAGAGGTCTGGAGCACACTGGAGGAGCTCTGGACACCTCCCAGGGGAGGTGCAGGTCAGGGGAGTGGTCACTCCCCTTTCCTTTGTCCAGTTTCGCGCCAGAGCAGGGGCTAAGGGGTCCCTGAACCGGTGTAGACTGGCTTATGCAGAATTGGGCACATCTGTGCCCAACAAAGCATTTCCAGAGGCTGGGGGAGGCTTACTGGCACTCTAACCTGCATTGCACGACCTCCTGAGTTGTCCTCCGGCGGCGTGGGACTCCTTTGTGCAACTTCGGGTGAGCACCATTTCACTCCACTTTGTAGTGCCTGTTCTGTCACTTCTGCGGGTGCTGCCTGCTTCTGAGAGGGCTCCTTGTCTTACTGGTCGCCCCCTCTGTCCCCTGACGCAATTGGCGACATCCTGGTCCCTCCTGGGCCACACCAGCACCCAAAAACCCTAAATGCAAGCTTTGCAGCTAGCAAGGCTTGTTTACGGTCTTTCCACAGGAAAACACTTCTGCACAACTCTCAACGGCGTGCGACATCTATCCTCCAAAGGGGAAGTTTTTAGCCCTTGTCGTTCTTGCAGAATCCTCAGCTTCTACTGTCCAGTAGCAGCTTCTTTGCACCCACAGCTGGCATTTCCTGGGCATCTGCCCACTCTCGACTTGATCGTGACTTTTGGACTTGGTCCCCTTGTTCCACAGGTACCCTCGTCTGGAAATCCATCGTTGTTGAATTGCTGGTTTTGGTCTTTCCTGCAGAATTACCTTTGGGGAACTTTAGTGCACTTTGCACTCACTTTTCAGGGTCTTGGGGTGGGCTATTTTTCTAACCCTCACTGTTTTCTTACAGTCCCAGCGACCCTCTACAAGGTCACATAGGTTTGTGGTCCATTCGTGGTTCGCATTCCACTTTTGGAGTACATGGTTTGTGTTGCCTCTATCCCTATGTGTCCCATTGCATCCTATTGTAACTATACATTGTTTGCACTGTTTTCTAATACTATACTGCATATTTTTGGTATTGTGTACATATATCTTGTGTATATTTGCTATCCTCATACTGAGGGTACTCACTGAGATACTTTGGCATATTGTCATAAAAATAAAGTACCTTTATTTTTAGTATATCTGTGTATTGTGTTTTCTTATGATATTGTGCATATGACACTAGTGGTACTGTAGGAGCTTCACTCGTCTCCTAGTTCAGCCTAAGCTGCTCTGCTAAGCTACCTTTTCTATCAGCCTAAGCTGCTAGACACCCCTAT